>NC_140587.1:282328757-283528757 GCF_964204655.1 Triturus cristatus
CGGTGCCGCAAGTAATTTTGCTGCGCTGCGTTAGTTTCGAAGCACAGGGATGTAACATATTTACAACGATATGTCGCATCTCTGTGCATCCCCCTGTGCTGGCGCACAAACTGCTGCCATGCGCCGGCGCAGGCACCCTTGCACCATGGTGCAAGGATGCCTGCGCCATGGGGAGATTGTTTTTGTGCAGGGGCACCTTCCTGCACAAAAACAATCAATTGCGGTGATTTCCTCTTCCAATATGTGCTGTAGAATGCAGCACGCATTGAAAGAGGAGAAAAACGAGGAGAAATGAAAACTTTCCTCCTCGTTGCACCTCGCTACGCAACATCTAGGGTGGCATAGCATTCTGACACATTTCCAGATCATCGTAAATCTGGAAATGCATCAGTGGACATGCGTGTTGCCTGGAAACACCCACTGCAACTCCCATGTCTCGCCCCTAACAGGCAAAGTGTTGCGTGAAAAGGGGCGATATTTTTACAAGCACAGGTAAAATCATGCAGGATGGCTTTACTTGTGCTTGTAAATATCACTCAGCAGGTTGCGCCGTCAGTGCGTCACGCAACCTGACGCACCTGCGGCGCAAGGGGAATATAAATCTGCCCCTAAATCGCTACCTTTTAAAATGTCTGAAAACTTCGGACAAGGTGCTTTTGGTGATTCTCTTGTATCCGTACCTCAAGATGTGGGGCGCAGCCCATTATGACTGGAATAAACTCCCTCTAAGCCTTCGCTCTTGCCCAAATTTCCCCTCCTTTATGAAGAGGTTTAAGACTTGATTGTTTTAGATTCCCTCCATTATTCTTCTCGTGTAGCGCCGAGATACTCCTCGGGGAGTGAGTCATGCTGCAATATCAAATGACCAAATAATAAAAATAATAATAATAATTAATTATTATAATAAGATGTGAGGTCAACAGCAGTGCTTCACTTTGGTGTAAGTTCTACTTATATCAGGTATAACTGGGGAATTTTTTTGAGCTGTGAATTTCTAAGGGGCTTTTTAATTGTACTTCCTTCCTCACGTCTAACTCCACTTTAAGCGTTGTTTTTTCAGTGAATTTCTAGCATTTTTTAACTTAAAGTAATACTGTATTATGACATGATTGTGGCCAACCCCTCACCATGCATGCTCTTCAGTCACCCAGTAAAAGATCCCACTCTCTTTTTTAATTCCCCCCCATGATTGTGGGGATGGTGCGGGATGGCACAGGACTCATGAACAAGCCAAATGTTTTTTTTGCTCCCCTAGGGGGTACCTCTGTGAGCCACTGTCCACCATCGCAGCAGAGGGTCCTAGTACCCCTGCTCTGCTGCCCACTACCTTATTTTATTTTACATTTTCAGGACACAAGTCCCCATGTCCTTCAATGGGTGCTGCAACATTTGCTTCGATGTTGCTTCCAGCCAATCAGATCGCTCAATCCTGCAGGAACATAGGGCCATGTTTATAAGCCCCTATCGCTACAAGAGCATCACTTGTTTGACGTTCATGTGGCGATAGAGGCTTCGCCTTATTTACAAGGCAGCTTTAAGCCACTAAACATGGCTTAACGCTGCCTTGTAAATAAGGCACCCCCTCACGCTATACTTAGCGTGAAAGGGGAGGGCAATGGGTGTTGCGGTGGGTGTTCTGCCGCAACACTCATTGATTTTGACACTGCCCTAAGGATGGCGTAAATATGGGCAGCGCCAAAAATTAAGACAAAATAAAACCTGGTCTTAACCCCTTCCCTGCTCATGACGGAACCACTCCGTCATGAGCCACGGTTGCGCTGTGCTCATGACGGAGTGGTTCCGTCATGCTGCGGCCGTTGGCCGCCGCTCCGCCCACGCGGCGCTAATTCCCCGCCTGTGCGGGCGATTAGCGCAGTGGGCGGAGACGTGACGGAACCACTCCGTCATGAGCACAGCTCAACTGTGGCTCGTGACGGAGCGGTTCCGTCACAAGCACAGCGCCACCGCGCTGCCCCCAAACCCCCCCCAGCACCGCGGCGGAATTCCTGCCGCGGCGAAGGGGTTAACTTTGCGAAACGAGGAAAAATGCTTTATTTATTTTTTGCTGTTTCTATATGTGCTGCATTGCCATTGTTTTCCAGATCCTGCGGTAGTCTAGGAGCCATGCTGGCTCCACAGGATGCCCCAGGATTGCAATGACCCCCAAAAAAAGTGTATGTGATCCGGGAGATTGACAAAGGTCCCCATGGGAGCAAGACGGCCAACTGGAAAAAAGCCATTTTGAATAATCAGAATAATTGACATTTTTTCATGTGCTGTCCTGCAGGACTCCTGTGAGTCCAGAAGTCAGCATATCTCTATTATTGAACCTTTTTTGTCAAAACTTATTGAACAGATTTACACCAAATCTCAAAAAGCATGTGTAGGAAATTAGGTTTTTGTTTGAGGGGGTGAGAACCCTTCTCAAGCAGAAATCACTATCCCTGTCACAGTGAACCACAAAAGTCCCCAAATTAGCCTGTGCTAGACCTGCGGTAGCTTGGTACAAAGCATCCAGGCTTAACTTTGAAACAATGTGTAAAATATGTATGCAGCACTCAAACAGTAATAAAGTTAAAACAGAGCACAAGAAAAATCCCACACCAATTTCGAATTATAGAGAATAATTTAATACATATTTTGACATCAGAACGACAAAAATCCAATCAGCAGAACCGGAGACATGGATATTTAAAGTAAAAAACTAGCACCTAAAAGATCAAAGTGCTAACTGCGGATATCTAGTTGCACAAGACCGGGCCAAACTCAAAATGTTATGGCTGACCACGATGGAGTGCGGTTCAGATAGACAACGTGGATTGCGCCCAGTCCCCACTTATGGACTCGGATCAACTTGCATGTAGGTTCCGGTCTTCAGTTGCTTCTTTTTTGTTAAAAAAGAAATTTTGTTCCAATTTTGTGTTTTGCCTGTTTGAACATCTTCATCACCACTTCCAAAAGTCTATGACTGGGTGGGCTCCACTTGGAGGTGCAGGACTTGCTTCAGGCTGGGTCCAGGAGCGGGTTCGAGGTTGTTGGAGCTTTTTGTGTCCCTGTTACTCAAAACAGGAGGCCAGCCAACTAGCCTTGGAGTCACTCTGGTAGTCCTAGGTTCAAGCGGCAAGATAGGCTTCAAGCAGCAGGGCAGTCCTGTGAGGGTGCAAGACAGGTTTCAAGCAGCAGGGCAGTGCTCTGAACTAGAAAGCAGGCCTCAAGCAGTAGGGCAGTCTTCTGAAGTACAAGGCAGTCCTTCTGGGGTCCTCCTCAGGCCCGGGAGTGAACTGAAGGGTGGGGCTGGGGTGACAAATGACTAGTGTGAACTTTGTTGTGTGGGTGGTGAGGCACATCCTTTGAAATGTAAGTGCGGCTGGGGACAGCTAAGATCCACCCATCCTAGCAGGATGGCCCTTTGTCTTGCTGTCTTGGGAAAAAACCAGAAAGGCCAAATGCCATGCTAATCACAGTCATGTGACCCAGGACACAGGCTGCAGGTACCAATGTTTAGGACAAGAAAATACCAACTGTATATAAGTCAATCAAAGTGTGTACAGCTGGAATGCACTCAATTCAGCAAATTATAATCAAAGTGATCACTTTATCAAAACACTGATAAGAGTTGAGTGTGCACCTAGTATGGGGCTCTGCCAGCCGCCTTATTCATAAGGAAAAGATAAGACCTGGGTGTGTATTCTGGATGCTAAGTGCACGACTATAGGTCACTATAAAAGTGTACGCAATGTTAACACACAATGCGAAACAAATTTTACAAAATCAATCAGTCAAAAAGTAAACGACACCTGAATCTATGTATCCATTCATCAATCCAAACGGTGAAATGTAGGTTGTTGTTCAATCTGCTTTATTTCCATAAGTTGCAGATGACGTAGAGTTCATTGAAATAATTAAAATTGCATAATAACAAAGTCTTTTGTAGTACAAACGGTTTCTCCCAATGCATTTCGGGCATTAAAAGCAGATTGAACAACAATCTACATTTCACCGTTTGGATTGATGAATGGATACATAGATTCAGTTGTTGTGTACTTTTGTTTAAAGACTGATTGATTTTTTTTTTCTTTTAGTCCTCATTCAACGAAAAAGGGCTCTGATTTCAAGAAGATAGGGCCCAGTCAGACCAGTATGAGGCGTGAAAGAGTCCGGTCACTCCGCACCGGAGGATGGGTAAGTTTTACCCCGGGATCTATTGTGGAAGTAAACCTCCTGGATTGACCGTGGCCCCTATTCTTCTACAGGCCAGTGTGTTGAGATAACTGAGCCGCCATCATAACAACCTGCACAGCAAGTTGGTAATCATTGGACCATTGAGTACACAACTTAATTTCTTACTTAAATAGAAAAGAGAAAGTAAACCCTACAAAAAACGTGCCAGTGAAAACATTTTTTGAAAATTATGTTCCGTGAGAGAAACTAGAGACATATATTGTAAACCAAGTGTCCCAGAGATCCCAGAATTTTGTTTTCTTAACCCGCTTATTTGCACAATCAAGTTGTGAAATTTTCTGTATTGAACCAATCCATTCAGACTGATTGATTTTGGAAAACTTGTTTTGCATTGTGTGTTAACATTGCGTACATTTTTATAGTGACCGATAGTAGTGCTCTTAGCATTCAGGATACACATCCAGGTCTTAACTGTATAAAAGTGGCATTTCAGAATAGGGACTTAAAATCTGATTTTAATATTAAAAAGGGTTTTAAATTGCAATTGTTTAAGACCAAACATGATATTTCTACCTGTTACCAATCAAAATCTATCATTTATTAAATGTAATAGGATAACTCTATGCTAGCCTATGGAAGAGGTTGGCCTCACTAAAGTCAAAAACAAGTTTAAGCGTCTTTCACTACCAGCACACGTAACCGTAAAAGTACATGTCCAACTTTTTGAATACAATGTCCTCTGCCCTGCTGGCTGATTAGGGCCTACCTTAGGGCTGACTTATATGTATCAAAAAGGAAGGTTTAGGCTTGGCAAAACGCAGCTGTGACTGCTTCTTCAGGGCACAAGGACGCTGCCCTTGGTTTTTTCTGAATTATTGCACAATGTGTTGTACTCAGTGCTTAATTCGAGCCGGTGCTTTCTGGTGCTGAGCAACGGCACTTAATTGGTTTCCGGTGCTCGGCACCGGCACCTAGTTGTCACCACACTTAGGGCAGTCTGCCACAAGGTGGCGCTGCACATGTTATTTAGAGATGAGCAGTACAACAGTTGTTTAGAAAAACAGTGTACGTTAAAAAATTGGTAATACCTGCCTCCCCAGCCATTCCTTTAGCTTTGGGGACCTGGAATAATCTGAACTGTCGCATGTACATGTGAGAGAGATGGTTAGTAATTGATTTGGCAGCGATGACAAGGGCGATGGGTGGTGCAAGCTGCAGTGGCCTCCTGGTCAGAGCCCTGGCCCTTAATATTTTACAAATTAAGCACTAGTTGTACTGTCATCTGTAACTCTAATTTTAAAAGTAAAAGTTTTTAAATTTGCGTTAATGTTGGAAATACAATGCCACAATTCAATATTGGCTGGCTGTTGTTCTCTGACCCTCGTTTTAGCAAAGGCAAGTCAGCCAGGCACTGTTTAACAAGCACATGTGCAAGTGCGTATGTCCTTGTCTTTGAGTGCAGTATTTAAAGTGGGATGAGGGCTTACCTTTTTCCCGCCCAGGCCTGCTGTTTTGGTGGGTCTTCAGATCCTCTCCTTTATGACGCACAGATGTGTGATTTTAAAAGGCAGCCCTGGGAGCTTTGGGCTTAAGCCCTGTCCTGCCCGCTGCCTCTGACGTCAGAGTTACGCGCAGTTAACACTGCCCCACTGCACATGGTCCAGCACGGGATGAAAGCACCGGACCCTCCCTCATGCATGCACCCTGCCCACAGGTAAGCCCTTCTTTCTTTAACGTGCAGTACTGTTTCAGTTTGGTTCATTAAGCTATTACACTGATGTCCCTGCCAGGGTGACAATTTAATGCACTAAACTGGAACACTTCTGCATGGTAACGAAATGCAGTATTTCTTCAAGTTTAGTGCTTTAAATTATTACACTGCTTCTGCTACCAACGTAAGAGGTTAATGCACTAAAATGAAAAGCTTCGACCTGATAAAAAACCTTCTGCATTTCTTTAACATTCCAAATGTTTCAGTTTAGTGCAGTAGATTGTATACTTCGAGAGGCATTTCTTGTTAGTAATGGTAGCCTCTAAACGTGAACCGTTTTTGCTCCTCACTCCACCAACCTGATGACGATGCCAGTAAATACGGAAAGACAAATTATTTAGCATGCACCTTAACTGTGGCCCAGGTTGCGATACTAGATGGAGCAATCATGCAGTATATTGTTTCAGCATAGAACCCATCAGTGGTGGCTGGTGACATTTGAAAGTGGTGGGGCGTAAAAAAAGGGTCTAAATGTGTTTTGTGTCATAGCGAGCCTGATTGACTAAAGGGGAACTGCAGGACCCTCACGCCAAGGAAATTTTGAAGAACAAAAAAAAAAGGCCCAAAGGATGCAGGTTAAACCACATTTCAGAAAGCAAGAATATTTATAAAAGTAGGTAGGATATGTAGACTTGAAATAATTAAACACATTTAAAACTGTCCCATATCGTGCTTCATTCCTGCTTGCACCCGTGCCATCCATTTAGCCTGACTGCATTATTTTAAAAGAATAGGGAACATTGGCGTTAGCCGCCTGACCTTATTGCCAAAGAAAGATGAACTATATGTCAACTCAGGTCTCCATTAGGGCCAAAGATTGGGTGGCGAAAACAGTGACCAAGTCTCCATAACCACACTCTCTCAGATGCATTGAATTAGTTATATAGCGCCACTCATACCAGTGCAGGGTGTCTGAGCACTTTGCATCACACGCATATTACACACAGACATTCAATCATACATGTGTAAATCACTGTGTAGGAAATGTTACGTAAGCCAAAGGACTAAAAGTGTAGGAGTCACATGTCATCCATACTGGTAGGCAGCATAGTTTAAGAGTGCTTGGTGTGGAGAAGCACAAACTCAGAGTCGAAAAAGAAACAGCATAGTTGGGAGTTTTCTTTAATAATAAGAATCGATTTCTAGCCAAATTAACCCTTTTTGCAACATTGATCAATGTTCTGTACTTTGCAGCGTGTATGCAGTTCTAGGATGAAAGTTAATACCTCACTATTCTATATTAGGACTAAGGACTTTAAATTATACATTGCAAGTAACCTGCTGATCTGTTTACATCTGTAATCTACATGGTACACGTTCTCTGCAGCAGGCATATTAACCCTCTGCACTAACTTCACCTAAGTCAAAACCACAACTATACAAAATGCTGATCTCTCTCTCCAGGAAGATAATTAATCACACGAGTTATCTTGACATTTATGTGAGGCCTGGTAATTGCGGGGTGAAAGAAACGCTGCAGCAGGTACTTTAAAGGCATAATAAACTTTCAAACACGGCGCCCCCAGGATTCCAGCACCCGGTGCGGTGGCACCGATCGCAACGCCCTAAAGCCAGCCCTGACTGGCATTGATACGGCACCGGAGGGTCTAAAATAGTAATGAATGTACATAACTATTTTAGGCCTAAGGAGGGCCTAAAATAGTTTTGTACATTCATAACTTCACAGTAACGGCCGTCATGATGGGGGTCGTCACGGGGGGTGGAGGCGGGTGGGTAAATGAAAGAAGATTATAAAACTTACCATCCTCGTCCTGCAACATCTTCTGGATGCGTTCCAACTCCCGCTCCGTCCTGCAACACCGCAGCTTCTGGATGCGTCCAAACTGCCGCTCCCGCCGTCCTGAAGCTCTCGTCGTCATGTCGTCATGAATGAAAGGCAGCCTCCCTCCCTCCGCTCTGCCAATCACAACGCTGAGGCGCAGTAGAGAGCGCCCCAGCCGGGACCATTTTCGCTATGTAGAGTGGGCGCCGTGGGCGGTGCTGCTCGAGGGCATGGGGGGAGTGGCTTGCCCAGTGTTGTGCATACGGACTGTTTGATCGGCCCCAGGGCCGGCCAAACAGTCCCTATGCACAACACTGGGCAAGCCACTCCCCCCTGCCCTCAAGCAGGACCGCCCACCCCCGATCAGGCACTTCTGCTTTCTCGCAGTGCGAGAAGGCAGAAACATAAATGGTAGTTATTACCATTTATGTTTCTGCCTTCTCGCACTGCGAGAAAGCAGGGGGGCGGCGCCCAAACGCCCGTATGGAGGAGCCACCACTGGAACCCATCCTGAAGTATTTTAAGATGATCCAACAGTCCTGGGTTCCCTCTTGACCAAGCTGTGAGATCCTGGGTAGTTTCCTTTATTTCATTGTGCCTCTTTGTCCTTTATAATCACATTTGGTGAAGTAAGTTAATTGCCTAGGATCACACAGTGTGATGATAAAGGTCAAAGAAACATTGTGAAATAAGGCAATTGTCTAGGATCACACAATTTGGTCTGGGGAGGACGGGATTGATGGCAGCTTTCTCGCTTCGCGCACAAAGGTATAACGACGAAGCGAGAGACGCACCAATAGCTCTCTGGTAGTCCTGTTTCATGTGTCTTGGTAAAGCAGCGATTGAATACTTGCCTTTATACTTGCCTCCAATGTAAAATAGTTTTTTTAACTTGCACAAAATCACGAGTGTGTTTTAAAAACTGAAGCATTTGACTCGCTTCCTGTTGATCCTCACTTCCGCTTTGAACGCGGTGTAGTGCTGAGTGGGAGGGAGTTAGCAGCTGCTGCACAGCAGAGCTGATTGGTTGGAGGGCGGTAGGGGAAGACTTTTCAGCGCGCTGGAGCAGACGCGCAGCGGACGAAGCGAGAGACGCACCAATAGCTCTCTGGTAGTCCTGTTTCATGTGTCTTGGTAAAGCAGCGATTGAATACTTGCCTGAATACTTGCCTCCAATGTAAAATTGTTTTTTTAACTTGCACAAAATCACGAGTGTGTTTTAAAAACTTAAGCATTTGACTCGCTTCCTGTTGATCCTCACTTCCGCTTTGAACGCGGTCTAGTGCTGAGTGGGAGGGAGTTAGCAGCTGCTGCACAGCAGAGCTGATTGGTTGGAGGGCGGTAGGGGAAGACTTTTCAGCGCGCTGGAGCAGACGCGCAGCGGACGAAGCGAGAGACGCACCAATAGCTCTCTGGTAGTCCTGTTTCATGTGTCTTGGTAAAGCAGCGATTGAATACTTGCCTGAATACTTGCCTCCAATGTAAAATTGTTTTTTTAACTTGCACAAAATCACGAGTGTGTTTTAAAAACTTAAGCATTTGACTCGCTTCCTGTTGATCCTCACTTCCGCTTTGAACGCGGTCTAGTGCTGAGTGGGAGGGAGTTAGCAGCTGCTGCACAGCAGAGCTGATTGGTTGGAGGGCGGTAGGGGAAGACTTTTCAGTGCGCTGGAGCAGACGCGCAGCGGACGCGCGCAGCGGGCGCGCCGCGGGCGCGACGAAGGCGCGCCTAAGGCAAGCCCGTCTGCGCCCGTCCGCGCCCTGCCGGGACCAGGGGCCATAAACCCCGGCCCAACGCTGAAGTACTCATCTAGTGAGCTTTTGTCTCTTGACACCTTCTCCTACCCTCTCAAACCCTCTACCCTGTCAATATTGGGAACTGAAAACCTCCTTAGGACCCCCGCTGTAACCCCAGTCCATCCTGTTGCTCCCCCAGTTCATCCTACACCCAGACCAGCGAAACCGCCGGGTCTGACAGTAGCCCTCCTGAATACTAGATCTTTGCACAAACATCGTCTAGAAATTTTTACCCTTCTTCAGGATGGCGATATTGATATTCTGTCTTTAACAGAAACATGGATGGGGGAAGCATCAGTCCCCGATCTCATCTCTTCCTTGCCAGCAAATTTCGATGCCTTCTGGCACAACAGGCAAGATAATAGAAGAGGTGGGGGGGTGGCGACCTTTTTTAAACCCAGTCTAAAGGCCACCATGATACTATCAGAAAGCTCGGACAATTCTGAGATCCTAGGGGTCAAGTTTACTCTTGACTCCTCTTGCTTTGTTCTTTTGACAGTCTATCACCCCCCGGACGCCTCACCAGGTTTCTGCAATTATTTCAGCGAAACTATATCAGATCTTAGTACGCGATATCAAAAGCTTATGGTTGTGGGCGACTTTAACTTCCACTGGGACAACAATCCCCGTGAGTCCCAGGCCAGTCAACTGGACATGACTATGTCCAACCTAGGATTCCATCAGTTGGTAAATGGCCCTACTCACTCTAAGGGACACACCCTTGACCTGGTTTGGTCAACTAGCCAGCAAGACAGACTCTTAAACTGTCTCCCATGTGTCTGGTCGGACCACTTTCTCATCTCTTGCTGGGTCCCCTTGGACTGTCCTTCCTCTCGCTTACCTCCAGAGTGGAGGAGAGTGCGAAGTTGGCACAAAATTAAGTCGGACAACCTTACCGACTTCTTTCAGAGATCTCCCCCGCACAGGCCTGAGGAGGGCCTTACTAATATTGACTTAGCCAGCCAATCCTTTAATGATACCCTCCTCTCGGCCATTGACCATCTAGCACCAGAACGCAGGGAAAGAATTAAGCCCAAAAAGAAAGGGGCCCACTGGTTCAACGAGACCTTACGGATACACAGACAGAGCCTGCGCAAGGTTGAGAGACAGTGGAGAAGAGCTTATAAGGCCTCTGACCTGATCCTCTACAAAGCTGCTCTGGTCCTTTATAAGAAAGCTATCATTTCCAGGAAAGCTGATTATTATGAGGCTCGGATTTTTGATGCTCCTAATAAACAAAAGGAAACTTTTAAGATCCTAAAAGAACTTAGCAGAAAGGTCGATGTGTCATCAACTTTAATACCTTTCGATGTTGATACCTTACAGTCTTTCTTCCTGCAGAAATTGATGGATATTCTGCTTGAGATTAATAAATCTCCTGCAATCGCTGCAAGTCAAGGATTGGTGTCACCCCAAACCTCACCAGCTCAGTTTCTTGCACAATTTCCTCCGCTGGACGCAGAAGCGTTGGCTCTCCTGACAAACAAAGTTAAATCCGGCTCACCGGCTGATCCTTGTCCTCCTAGGATTTTTCAGTTGGCTCGGCCAATCTTGGAATGTCAGATTCTCTCGCTCCTCAACAATTCCCTGGCCATTGGTCAGGTGCCAAGTAACCTGAAGGAGGCCAGAGTTATCCCCTTACTGAAGAAGCCAGGAGCTGACAAGGCTGATCTGAAAAATTACAGGCCAATTTCACAACTCCCCTCCCTGGCCAAAGTTATGGAGCAACATGTCCTAAAAAACCTCTCTGATTATTTGGACACATTTAAGCTGTTGCACCCACGTCAGGCAGGTTTCAGAGCCTATCATAGCACGGAGCTAGTCATGTTGTCCGTCCTTGACAACCTTAGATTGAATGCTGATAAGAGAGAGCCGAGCGCACTTGTGCTCTTGGACCTCTCTGCAGCATTCGATACGGTCAGCCACTCCATCTTGCTGACCCGTCTGATGGACCTGGGACTCAGGGGTACGGCCCTTGACTGGCTAAGATCCTTTCTCTCTGGTCGCTCACAAAGGGTGCAGCTTGGTGGTTGCTCCTCCAAGAGAGGTGTCATCCCATGTGGCGTACCACAGGGCTCTGCGCTGTCCCCGTTGCTCTTTAATATCTATTTGCAACCCTTAGTGTCCGCCCTATCCAATCTGGACTGTCGTGTTTTTAATTATGCTGACGACACCCAGCTTATTCTGAGGATTGACAATTCAGCCCATGCCCAAGAGACGGCCCAAAATATTTTAAGATTCACAACTAACTGGATGACAGCTAACTCTTTAAAAATCAACCCTGATAAAACAGAGGTTCTCGTCGTCCCAACCATTAATAACTCCTGGGGTGGCCTGTTCTGGCCCAAAGAACTTGGGACTCCTCCCTGTCCAGCCCCAGTTGTGAAAAGCTTGGGAATCAAGATCGACGCAGAACTCTCGCTAAGTCATCAAGTCTCCGCAGTGGTGAGCACCTGCTCTGGTATCTTGAGGCAACTGAGGAAGTTGGTCCCCATTCTATCTACCTCCTCCATGAAATCCATAGTCTCGGCTACAATTTTGTCACGCCTCGACTATGGGAATGCGCTGTATCTGGGCCTTCCTCAGAAACTCACTAACCGGCTCCAGGTGGTGCAGAATGATGCTGCTAGGTTGGTTTTCAGCCTTCCTAGGAGGGCCCATGCATCACCTCTGCTCTTAAATCTACACTGGTTGCCCGTTAGACAACGCGCAAAATTCAAGGTCCTGTGCATTGCCCATAAATCCCTCTATGGTCAAGCCCCTAGCTACATTAGGGATCGCCTGGCTAAGTATGTTCCAGGACGTCTACTTCGATCTGCAGATGCTTTCCAGCTAGTCTGCCCCCGCAGCAATCTGGCTTCCAAGGGCGGGCGAGCCTTCTCTGTTATCCTGCCACGTCTTTGGAACCAATTGCCGGAGGCCTTACGGAAAGAACCAGGCCTACTCCCCTTTCGTAAGCTATTGAAAACGCTGCTTTTCTGAGACTCTTCCTAAGATCCTTGTCATCAGGACTGTCTTTGCCGGGCTTTTTTTGCAAATCTCCTTCTGTCAGCGCTAAGAGACCTGTCGGTATATATGCGCTATATAAATCCCCCTACAAATACAAATATTCTCAGAAAGAAAACCTCCCAAATCTCAATCAAAAAACCCAGCTTGTTTGCTATGGTTACTCACCAACTTTCATTTATTGTTCTTACGCTCTCCACTTTAAAACTTCCCCAGCCGCCATTGGCAAAAGGTTTATTTTACTAAGTCAAATTGGCAGTTAATACTGCACACAGGTTGCAATGGCAGACCTGAGTCATGTTTTAAAAGGCTACTAAAGTGGGTGGCACAATAAGTGCTGCAGGCCCACCAGTAGCATTTATTTTATAAGTTCTTGGCACATGAATACCACTATACTAGGGAGTTATAAGTGAATTACATGTACCAATCAGGAGTAGGCCAGTTTTACCATGATGTAGTGAGACAGCACAATCACTTTAGCACTGGTTAGCAGTGGTAAAGGGCACTGAGTTATAATGTCAACAGAAGGGAAATTCAGAATACAGGAGGGGTGGAGTCAAAATAATTTGGGGGTGAGATTGCATGGAGGGCCAGGCCTAACAATGGCATCCCCTCCCTGAAAATGCAATGAATCCTACACTTTGTAAATTTGTGAGTGTATGTTTTAAGGATAGGAAATTACCTGCAAAAGTTTGCTGCACCCCTACAAACTTGGATGATTTGCTCACCTTCGTTTGTTAATGGAGCCAACCAGAAAGGTCAACACACCCATCCATGTTGATCTATGAGGGTCATGACACTCCAGGTCATCATGGACTCTCTTCCATTCCTGGGATTTTTAACCTATAAATGATGGCTGTCAAAATAATTGTCTAATTAGTTTAATGAACACAAACAAAAGACTACAACACCCAGAATGCATTAGGTTGTTACACAAAAGCCCAGGACTGAAAACAGGGCCTATGATGACTTAGAGTGATATGGCCACCCTATCTGCAGCAAACAAATCCGTCATAAATGCAGTTATTTGCACAATCAAGGTAAACTTTGTTGCGCGAGGAGCTTCAGGACGGGGCTCTTATGTTCTCAGTCTAACTAAGAGGCACAACAGCATGTTGAAAGCTGTCTGCAGGCCTCACTTGATGATCTCACTATTGCAGATGACGTATTTTACCCAGGCCAGACATTTTATCCATATTTCTCACTCTATTAAAGTTGTTGTTAAAGCACTACATATAGTAGAGCGCGCTGTACGGCTTTAAGAACCATAATGTAGAGTGATTTGTTTGACACTGAATGCATTCCAGTGCAAGCACCACTTCCTGCTGCAGGATGACTCATTGGCAGTCGAACAGGGAGTCCATTTACTCGACGCCAGTTCATCGATTGCTGCAGCTGAGCTGGCCCTTGGCCATATATGAGGGGCCCACCTCACAATGAGCTCAAAAATGCTTTGAAACATTGCAGAAATATTTGTACTTTTCTGATCCATCAATGCGGCTCCGGCCGAGCTGCTGTTCTGTGAAATCCCCTCCCAGCTACCAGCAAGGGACTGTGCTGTGGAGCGTTCAGTGGGGAAGTAAAACAGCTTCTCATGGAAGAATGTGAATTCTCCATGGTCCATGTAATGCGCTGGAATGCACAGAATCCTTGACGTTTATGATTCATGATTTATGGAAAGGCTTAGAACATTACACGGTGCAGTATGTCAGGAATGGAAACAGGACACAGGGGCACTGCAGACAGGTCTGCTGCTGCCCCAGCCATCGAGTGCATCATACAGTGCATCTGCAGTGTGCACTGATCGGTCTATAATTCAGTGGATATTTATAATCAGTGTGCACTCACCAAGACAATAATTCAGTGTCTCGCCCGCTTCACTCTGCGCTTATCAAGTCAATGTTTCATTGTGTCTTTGCCCTCGGTCTGCACCCTGCTAGAGGCCTTTGGAAAGCACTGGCTCTGATGCACGATTACAAACATGTGTGGCTGATCTTTTGTTTGTGTGGGATGTTCATCCACAATATTATCTATTCCCTGATCCAAAGCTGCTGTACATGCATGTGGGATGCAAGGTCTGCCCTCCTGAAGAGTGAGCCATCAGTGCGGTGTGAAACAAGGTAATGAGGCGGGCGCATGAAGCGCAAAACTGCACTCTAAGAACCATCACAACCTCCCTGGGAGAAGTAGAGCATTTGGTATGAATAAAGCATGAGTTGGATATGACATTGCTTTGTCAGTTTTGGTGAGAGATGGGTGCGCCATGTACAAAGGCGTGCTCAGCGCCAGCCCGTCCTGAGGTAGAATGCCCAAGGAAAGACCCTGCAAGCCCAAGCGTGTGGGAAAGGCTTCACCGGAATAAAGGTTTCACTGTCAACCCCGTATTCCACGCCAGCTGTCATATTCCATCCTTCATTAAGACCATCCATGTTACTAGTGCAGGAGAACCTGTCAATTGCCTGTCTCGTCCCCTGTGTTGTGAGTGCAACAAATCTGCTTCTCCTAAAACCCCAGCCAGAAGTGTTGCACAAATCTCAGACCCTATCAGAAGCAGGCGGTAACCGTCAAATTTTAGGAGTAGGGAAAGCCACCTGTGCATCCAGATGGGTTGACCAATCAAGACCTCCAAATACCCTATGACACTCCATCTCCCTATTAGGAGACTGCACACACAGAAACATGTGCCAACCTGGATTCCTAGGGCCAGTGGGGGCGCTGTGTGATGACAGTCCATCTACTCCGCTTAGTGATCTGCCATGGGAACATTGATACTGTTCACCAAGAAGCGCACCCAAGGAAATGAGAGTGTGGAGAAATTAAGAAAGGCAGCCTACTGGTCCTCTGCGACCAGATCTGGTTCCAGTGAAGTGTCACCTGTAGCCGTCTCAGGGTAGGGACACTGAAGGAAGTAGATTTGGCAGTGTCACCTACAGTCTGTACAGAGAAGGAAGAGTGCAGACTATTTTAACATGAGTTATCCAGTGACCTTCTCATCACACCTGCATACTCACCCACTCGTAAGGTATGCCAGATGTACGAAAT
Organism: Triturus cristatus; assembly: GCF_964204655.1. NCBI lineage: Eukaryota > Metazoa > Chordata > Amphibia > Caudata > Salamandridae > Triturus > Triturus cristatus. Next base: position 282,344,339 of record NC_140587.1, read on the forward strand.
GCAAATTTTGCATTTCCTAAATAGCAATTCCATGGGAATCACTATTTAGGAAATGCAAAATGATATGTACAAAATTTGCGATTCCCTAATAGCGATTCCTACAAAGTAGGAATCGTTATTAGGAATCGCAAATAGGAAATGCCATTGCATTCTTGCCTTTGAACAAAATAGGAAATGGTTTGCATTTCCTAAGTTGCAATTTCCTAATAGGACATGGTAATTTAAGAAATGCAAAGCCAAGGGTGCCTAGGGGCACATGTGCACTTCATGTCACATTAAAAAAGCATATTTTAAATGCATTTTTTTAATTTGCACATGGTTACCATCGACTTTCAGTCGATGTTAATTGCATTTCCTAATTGCACAATTCGCATTTAGGAAATGCTTTGTTCATGTGCTTTGGGAATCGCAAATAGGTTATCCCTATTTGCAATTCCCTAAATCACGGTCACAATTTGCAATTTCCACCGTGTATAAATCTCAAATTGCGAACGTGATTTGATCTTTGTACATGGGAAAAGGCCTTTTAGCATTTCTTAACGGGCCGAAATAGTGATTCGGCCCGTTAAGAAATGCTAAATGGCTTCATACATCTGGCCCATAATGCTCTCACATGAATAACAAGGCTATGTAGCTAGATCGCAGACACAAAAGGAGTTGTAGCACAGTTTTCTCTTATGCACTCAATCGGGGGTGATGCTACTGTTGTTGACCCACAGTTGGGAGATTGCACTTCAAAGATAATCCCAAATGAAACTATGATCTTACGCTTTTCTGGATAATCAGGTGAGTTACCAAGTTTGCTAAGATTTATAGTCTCATATGCTCTCTGGGATCAAGCATGTTAGTGGGTAAGTATGCAATAGTTTTAATCAAAAGATAACTCACTCTCCCATTCTCTCAAAACACAAGGGTTAATGGTTTTTAATAGATTCAATGTCTCTGCCATGCGTACCCATGATTTCAGTCACTTAGCCTATCTTCCAGGTTGTTTGCGTAGTGCGGCTGATACTGCAGGTGGAGTTGCAGTAACGTGGAGATGCAGAAACTGCTTTGTCTTCTTGATATCGAGCAGCAGGCTTCATCGGAGGAGACGTGCGGTCACCTCATGGGTAGGTGTCAGCATTCAGGTGTCTGCTTTCACTACGACAAACAAGAGTAGAGGACCATCTGTGTCAGAAGCCGGATTGCTAAGCAAGGGTGGGGTCTTTATGCCCTTATTCCAAGATGGCCCCAGAGATTTCTGATCTCGAGTGGCCTTGGCTATAGACTGCTGGGAAATGAATTCCCAATGTTCACGGGCAGGTGTATTTCATCGCGAGGCGTTTGCTTTTTCTGCATTCATTCATATGGCGCACTTTAAGTGCTCACTTATGTTGCCAATCATTCACTTATATGCCTTTTTTGCTGTCATTACATAATGCACCTCAAGCGCTTTTACTCATGTTATCGGTCACTCGTCAGTTGTCAGCATTCAACCTTTGTTTTCTTTGCATGTGATTAATGGTGGGGAGATGCGTTGTAGCAATATGGGCATCATCAGTGACAGAGAGTGCAGCCATTCACGCACACGAGTAGCCCAAATGAGGGAGGAGGTGACACCTCTAATGACACTAGGTTGGTATTCGCAAATGCCCGTGACATTCCCTGAGAAGATTATATACAGTTGTCACAATCTGATAGTTGGAGTAGTCACCCCGTTCACACTCCTGTGGGGGTGGCGCCGGCAAGATGGCGGGTTGAACACGCCACTGAGCGGCAGCGCTGCAAGATGCTCTCCCTCTCCCACTCTGTTCCCGAACAGTGCCGCATGATAATTGTTTAAGAAACGGAGAAACCTTAACCCACTCTACACCTTTTTACCTGTGGTTATCTGTCCCCGACCAAGACATCGGATGCTGCGCTTTTTGCTGGGTCGCTGTGTACGGAGGATTCTCTTCATTCAACCGCTGGGAGTAGCCGGAGCATTGTGGAATTCTTCGTTCGGCTGCTCTGGTCTGGGATCGCAACAGCTCTTGGCTACACGTTCTGACCGCGGTTTCTGCTCCTGCTTCGTCATGGCCCCGAAAAATGCACAGAGATCGGCCCGGACCGGGAGGGGTCCCACTGCGGAGAGCTCCGCTTGCAGTGGAAACATTGTTGCAGGTACAACTTTGGCTCCTTCGGTGGCTTTGGAGGCTACATTAGAGCATGTTGGGAGGAATGAGAGGAATGCAGCGATCCCCGGTAAGCAGATTATTCGACCTTCCTCATTCTCTGCAGATAACCAAGGCAGGGCAGGCTCCTTATCTATTTCTGGGAGCAATATTGTTCGTGCTGATCCCCCTGCGCCCCTTCTGCCCCTTATTCATAATGAGGCTTTGTCTCTAAGTGGGAATGGAGGCGGGTCAATTACAAACCAACAAACAGACAATCACAGCGTTAACGGAGAGATAAATTCTAATGTATCTAATAAGGGGTGCTTAAAGACTGTTATATCAGCTGGGGGGAGCACGCTCACGGCTGATATTTTGATATTACCTGAGTGCCTACAAGGGACTGGTCAGACGAATGCAATAATAGAGGAGAGTTCGGGTACATTGACATCACCCTCTGCGGGCATACAAACGGCATCAACCGAAGAAGAAATGATTCATAAGGAAACTGAGGATCACTCTATCGATGACTATGAAGAATCGGAGGATGAAGAAGAAGAAATGTCTAGCCATCCCACGAGACGCTCCGGTCTTAAAAGGGGAAGTCAAAAGCGAAACACAAAATGAAGAAAGGGAAGGTACCCAATACTGTTTCAAGCTCGGTCATGAAAACACGCGGTAAAGCCATTACCGACGAAAGTCCCTTACGAAGGTGGATACAGGCAAAAGGAGGGGTCAAGAACATGGCCTTACGCCTTTCAGGTGTTAATACTCCTAACCAAGCTGAAGAAGAAGAGCACTCAAAGGAGTGCCCTGCTATGGCCGACGCCAATATAGTCCAACTTGCTCAGACTGTTTCACCTGCTGCTGCTCCAGGCATTCTCTCAGCTGACCCTTTTGTCTCTAATACTTCTAATACTTCTAATGCAATAATAACTACTGATTTGGATCTCCAAGGACCATCTTTAATATCTGCAAGTTCCTCTAGCGTCCCGCTTGCTCAGGATAATTCTGGGAGTACAGAACTTAACCTCTCTTCTTTCGATCAGATTCTAAAGATTTTAACTGATCATAGAAATGAAGCACAACAACACTTCCTACAGCTCAGAGAGGATAACTGTCAACTCCAGAGGTCCTTAGTAGAAGCCACTAATAAATTTGGGATAATCACTCAAGAAGTGGCGGAGCTACAACAAAGGGTTGCGGGCATTGAGGAAATATCTGCTCGGGCCGAGACTTTAACTGGACAACATGATGCACAGATATGTAGTCTTCAGAATAAGCTTGAAGACATGGAGAATCGTCAAAGAAGGCAAAATCTTCGACTTTTTGGTATAGCGGAAGGCTCAGAAGGATCCGACCCACGGGCCTATATGGTAAACCTGTTTCAGAGAGCTTTCCCAGACTTATCCGATTGGGACTGGGATTGCCAACTTCAAAGGGTCCACAGGTTACCTCTGACTCAAAGAAATAAAGAAAGCAAATTTCCACGGCCTTTTTTGATCTACTTTGGCAATTATCTACTAAGACAAGCGGTCTCTTTTAAGGCCAAGCCTAATTCACCTATCAAAGTAGATAATGTTATGTTTTTTGTTAGATCTGATTTGAGCAAGGCCAGCATGGACAGACGATGGAAATTACGACAACTTATTGACCCTTTTAAATCCTTGGGTGGGCAGGTATTCCTGCAGGAACCAGCCCGTCTAAAAGTAATAAAGGGGGGACATACATATACCTTCACTGATGTTAAGGAAGCTGAGACTGCACTATTGAAACTTGGCTAAAAAGTTATTGATAATCTCCTATCTACATAACTATTCGCTTTCGGGCTTTATGGCTTTAGCGGATAGATTACTACACTTGGTAGATTGGTAATTGGGCTCGGGCAGAGTGCGTATAAGTGTGTACAAGAGTTGGGTTTCTTTTCCTATTTGTTTTTTCCCTCAATTTTGTGCTGGTATTCATACATACACTGTTCGGTTTTCGTTTTCATTGTTGTTTTTTTTTTTTCTTAGGCAGAATGGGGGAGTCAGAGGGACTACACGCTGCTGCCTCTCATCTAGGCTGCCCTAACAACGGCAGTATGGAACAAGGGGGTGCTTTTCCCCAAGGGCTTTGGGGGAAGCTTTGGTTCGGGGTGGGTTAAGAATAAGGGTTCACGGGTGGTAGTTAATAATGTTAAAAATGACAACACATTAGTAAATAATAAAAAAGAAATGCTGATATTTTTGATAGTTATTTTTAGAATCATTGATTTTCTAAAATGATTAGACTTAGTTGTTTAGTATGGAACATTGCTGGCCTCAATTGCAAGAGCAAGAGACGATTGGTACAGGAAGAGCTTAAATTGTATAATCCCCATCTAGTTTTACTTACTGAGACACATATTTGTTATAAAGACAGGAATTTGTTAAGGTTATTAGGGTACGAGATTGTCGCTTGTACTACTTTAAACGCCACTATTAGAGGGGTTGTTATCTTAAAGTCAAGACAATTGAAACTAAATATTATTAAAACGGCTGTAGATAAGAGGGGCCGATGGATAATCGTTCAAGTTGATATGGAAAGTTGTAAATATGTCATATGTTCTGTATATGGCTCTAACACTGACGATCCTTATATTTTTGATTGGTTAAGCATTGAGTTATTGGCATGGGAAGGAGAACTTTTAATTGGGGGGGATTTTAACTGCATAATTGACTACGATATAGATACTACTAAACATAGGGGGTTTCAACGTATGCGGAAGACACATGCGGCCATATTGGAACTAGCTCGTTTACACAATTTAAAAGATGCTTGGCGAACTCTTCATCCTAAAATACCAGGATACACGTACTATTCCGCACCTCATAAACTATGCTCTCGCATAGACATGATCTGGGCTTCAGATAAGATTCTAGAATTTAGTATGTCCGACATTTGCCCAAGACTTACTTCAGACCATAATCCCATTCTTTTTATTTTCAGTACAGTTTCAAGGAGACAAGATATTAGATTATTTTCATTTCCCAGATACCTTCTTTCAGATCTAGAATTTACATTACAGTTAAAAAAATATATCTCTGAATTTATCGAGATAAATCTTCACTCTACCTCTCCAATTTATGTATGGGATGCTTGTAAGGCTAGTATAAGAGGATTTACTCAACAATTTATTTTTACACAAAACGCCAAACTCCGTAAAGAGGACAAGATCATTACTTCCAAAATGTTGTTGCTAGAAAATCAATTGGCAGACGCTCTTATACAAGGCTCATCAGAGGCAGACAAACTAGGATTAGAATTAATCAGTCTCCGATCTGCTACCAAAAATGTTCTTAGAGAACGAGCTAGTGTAAAATTACATAAATAGTGTAATATTGGCAAGATTCTCGCTTATAGAATTGCGGATGACAAAGCAAATACAATAATTAAATTCATTAAGGGACCCAATAATACTATCTATGACCAAACTACACAGATAATAGCACAATTTGTTAAGTATTATAGTCATTTATACACTCCGGAAAATAATCCTACCTTTCATAATATTCAAGCTTACATCGGTAATAACGTGACCAATAACATAGAAATTGAACATAATAGGCAATTAGGGGAGAATGTCACCATCACTGAAATCAGAACGGCTATTACTTCTCTTCCGTCTGGTAAAGCTGCATGGGAAGATACACTTCCTATAGAACTTTATAAAATTTGTATTGATGAAATACTTCCCCTTCTCTGCTTAGTAATTAACTCGATTGGTCAAACAGGAAAGGTTCTTGGAATTCTGCTAAAATTGTTTTTTTTCTAAAAAAAAACAAACCTGCCGAGGAATGTGGCTCTTATAGGCCTATTTCACTTATTAATGCAGACGCCAAAATATTTTCTAAAATCCCAGTACTTCGATTGGCTCCATATATGCCTAAGCTAGTAAACCCACAACAACATGGATTCATCACTGGCCGGGACACTACAGCCCATGTTAACATGGCGATTACTGCTTTTGATGTAGCAACGGTTAATTCCACCCGACTCGGTATGATACTCTTGGATGCTGAAAAAGCATTTGATCGAGTCGGGTGGGATTACCTTTGGGCTGTAATGAGGGCCTTCGGCTTCAAAGGCCAATATTTAAGATGGATACAGGCCCTTTATGACTCTCCAACTGCAAAAATTAGCTATGCAGGTGTGATCTCCCCAGCTTTTAAAATACTTAGGGGTACGAGACAGGGGTGTCCACTTTCACCCCTGCTGTTTGCGCTCTCTATGGAACGTTTATAAACTCACTGCTAACGAATCCTCATATCACTCCAATTGAATTCGGCCCTAATTCTTTGAAAATTACTGCCTATGCCGACGATATCGCCATATACTCTACTGATGTAGAAAAAGCTCTTATAGTGATAACTGAAGAAGATCCATTTCAGGATACAAATTAAATCTAAGTAAAACACAGGTAATACTAAATTTTAAACCATTGATTCCTGTTCAAGGTACTTGTCGGGTTGCGACGTATTTAGGTGTCAAAATATCAGCCAAAGTAAGCGACATAAATACTCTCAACTATGACGCATTATTGAAAGAAATCGCTGGCCTACTCAAGAAATGGCATAAAATACCCTTAAGCTTCATAGGCCGGATTAACCTAATTAAAATGAAGATTTTGCCTAAATTCTTGTACCTATTCAGGTCTATACCCTTACGCGTTAACAATTCCTTTTTTAAGAAACTAGATGGGATTTTAAGTAGTTATATCTGGGGTTATAAGAAAGCTAGAAGATCTCTTGCCCTGCTTAAACTACCTATTAACAAAGGTGGTTTAAATTTCCCTGACTACAAATTATATTTTATGGCAACTTTTTTTGGTCGTCTTCGTAGTTTATTTAATCCTAATAGTCAATACTATTACCACCGATTTATGTTGGGCACTGACTCTAATCGATTTCTCGCAAGGGTAAATGATCCTAACTATTTCAAGAGGGTCAAGTTTAAGACTGCGAGAGATATTGTTGCAATATGTAAATCTCTACTAACTATATGCAAGACTTCTTTTTTTCATTCAAAACTCTCTTTGTGGGGGAACCCTGGGTTACCAGGAATATTTAATGATGGACTCGGGATCGTCTGGGCTGATTTGGGAATTAATTTTTTAGGGGACCTTTACGCTTAAACTTCTTTTTAATTTAACTGAAGCTATGCGATTTAAATATATGCAAATTAGAGATTATCTGGTTCACAAGATGAAAATTAATCAAATTTCGGACTCGGATTTATGGACTTGTTTCTACTCTGAAAATCAAAAATCACTAATTAGCAGGGGGTTTAAATGTTTGAATAATTTCAAAGAGGATAACTGCTCAAAAATTGCTTTGAAATGGACATCTAGACTAGGGATTGACATTACCCCCATCAAAATTTCGGCGTCACTCTGTAATATAAATACAGTGGTACAATCTTCGAGCTTGAGGATTCAGTTATATAAAACTATTTGTTTTTTATACTATACTCCGTTCAGAATTTCTAAATGGTCTCAAAACTCTTCATCAAGTTTACGCTCTAAGTGCCCCAAATGCGATCTTCAGGCGGCCGATATTACTCATATATTTTTTTCATGTCCAGCATTGTCTGAGTTTTGGTCTGGTTTCGAAAATATCTTATCGCAAAAACAAATACTCTTGGGTTCACTCTCGCCATTGTCTGTACTATTAGACATACAATCTCTGAATTGCCTACATAAAGATTTATTAACAATGTTATTTTCTTGTGCCCGACTGACAATTGCTAGGGCTTGGATCTCCCAGAAACCTCCACATATTCTGGAATGGCGGTTCTTGATTAATGAAATCTACACTATGGAGCGTTCTATTGCCAAAATGAGGGGATTGAAGTCAATGAAAAAGTTTGATAGAATTTGGGAAACTTTCCTTTAAGCCTTTTGTTTATCTATTTGTACGACTTCTTTTTGATATCAAATGTATATGCTATCATTATCAGCTAATCTTTGGTTTTTGATTTGCTTGTGTTGTCAATAAAAATATTTAAAAAAAAATTTAAAAAAAGGAGTAGTCACCCCGTCAAACCTCCACATGCTGAGGAACTGTACTCCCTGTATAAGGTGGGCTGGGTAGCACCGACAGAAAAGAAATGTGTTGCAGAGAAGACACGAGACTGGGACCCTAAGGTGAATTCAGAAGCATGAACCTGACCACCACAACCTCACTCAGGGCCAATCAACATTTTTGGAACCCTCCTGAGTGACCATTCTATATTCTGTACAGATCAATACCCCACCGGCTGGGTGCTAGACAAACAGGACTTATCTTTTTGGCTTGCCTCAGTGCTCCTTCAGAGCAGCCTCCATATTTCCTCAAAGGCACCAAGGTAGTACTTACTCCCACTGGTGTTCCCCACAATTACCTAAAGTAAACATGCCAAATTCCAATCCAAAGAAAACCTCCTCAACTCAACTGAGCAGGAGCTTTATTCAAGTCCACCAACCCTGCAAGTAGCCATCACAGAATGCTCATATCAAAATATATAATCTCCAATAATGGCGATGTTCTCCTTAAAGATAAAGGTATTTTTAAATTAATAAAAAAAAAAATATATATATATATATAACCCAGAAGCACAACATTTCCCTTTGGAGATATCTAATTTTTTCAGCCTATTCAATCCACCCAAACTCGATATATTAACTTTACTGCATTGGAAAAAGATAATTAATTGACCAAAATTAAACAGGCAGTTGCTTTCCTACAGAGAGGGAAAGATCCTGGACCCGGCAGCTTTACCATTAAATTTTAAAGTAATTTTGCAAACATTCTTCTACCTCATGCTTTACTTTTTAAAACCTTTTTTTGTCAAACATGAATCTTCTCAGGGCATTATAAGGAAGCGAAAAAAGAATAGAGATCTTAAACATTGTAAAAAGTATTGTCCCATATCCTTAGCCAATAATGATTATACATTTTTGATGAAAATATTAGCACTACGCATTGATCCTATCTTACCAGACTTCATCGGCCCAGACCAGTCCAGTTTTGTCAAGGGTTGATTGGTCTCTGAGAACACTTGTCTCTTTTCAATGTCTTAAGTAAAGCCTCCACTTTATTGCTATTGGTTTGGACGCTAAAAAAGCTTTTGGAAGAATTGGTTGGGGTTGAAGAACTAAAATTGAATGGTCTTCCCACTAAAATGCGTAATATAATGTCTTTGTATATATACAGGCCCTAAAGCCACCATATTTGTTTATTGTATCTTATCTGATTCTTTTTCTTTGGTTAGAGGAGTATGCCAAGGACGTCCTTTATTTTCGCTTTAATTTATCATTGCATTGGAAACTTTTTTAACCAAATTTCGGCAAGACATAAATGTCTTAGGATTTCAAATTGGAGACCAGCAGATAACAATGTCAGTATATGCTGACAACATCATTTTATTTTGTTGTCATCCAATTAACTCTCTCACAACTTTCATAAACCATGTATCTGTTTTTTCTCATATATCAGATTATCAGATAAATACTGACAAATCTGAAATACCACCTTTAAGTATTCTATGTACCAAATAGCTCTTTGACTCTGTAGACTTCACTTGGCAGCCTGTAAAAGTAAAATATCTTGGATTATTGTTCACAAGGACGATTTAAGATACAATCAAATTAAATTTTGATCACATAAAGGGCCTGATCTAGATTTCGGCGGACGAATTACTCCGTCACAACGGTGACGGATATCCCATCCGTCTAAATATAAATCCCATAGGACATAATGGGATGTATATTTTGGTGGACGGTATATCTGTCACCATTATGACGGAGTAACCCGTCCACCTAAATCTGAATCAGTCACAATTATGCAGTTCTAAGATGGAACCCGTTATTTCTTTCTTGGTGGGGTAGACTGGACTTTATTTTGATGATGTTGACACCTATGATATTATACATCATTTCCAAGATCCCAATTTTCAGACCTCTATTTTAAAAGAATAGATTATCTTTTTAAATTTCTATGGAAGGGAAAGCCATCCCAAATAGATCTGTCAATCTTAAAAAGAGGTAAATCTGAAGGCGGACTTACCTTCTCAAACTTTTAGCAATACCATTATGCCTTCTCCTTAAAACAATTGGCTCACTGGCTTAATCACACTTATATACCTCATGCTCCTTTATGGATATTATTAGAAAAATTCCTAGTCGCCCCTTTTCATTTCACAGAAATATAATCGTTTACAACAAATATTTCCCAATTATGTCTTCCAGTTATTGCACATAACATTTTGACACCTTCACTTCCCTCTACTCATATTTTGATTACTCATTTTCAACAACAATGTATTTGGCATAATCGTCTTATCCAAATCAACAATTTACCGATTTTGGACACAGGTATGACACCAAATTGACGCAATTTTTAAAGTTAATATCTCTTTCTCATTTTCAAATACTTTCTTAGGTAGTTTTGCCCCAGATTGGTCTGTATTAGCTCAAGGTCATAAACTGGTGGACTTACTATTAGCTGTTGCTTTTCACCTAATAACATCTACATGGAGACATCCGCATAGTGTTACTTTTCAATCCTGGTGGTACGCTGTATGTTTTAACCACAGAGTAGATACTAATTATGTCTCTACCGTTGTCGTAGCTATAAAAAGAGACCTGTCATGGCTTCCAATTACAAATTTTGCGTACATATCTAGTTTACTTGCAAGTAAGAACATCTAATTTCCTGCTGTGGTACAGAAACCACCTTAATTAGTATGTTTAATACCTCTCTATCTCTATCCATAGATTTACTACTGAATTCTTATAATGTTTTTTTCATTTTTTATAATATGTTTACAGTTCATTATTGTCTTTTGTTTAAATTGTATTCAATAACATGTTTCCATCAATTTCCTTTCCCCTCCTCCTCCCACGTTATATTATCCCTTACTGTTATTTTTCATTCCATTGGTTCCACAGCAGATGACATATGTTTCATTCAATATCTTCAGGATTGTAGGTAGTTTCTATTTCATAGTATTTGCTACATATTCACATTTTTATATTTTGTAATTGCTGTTTCTATTTCGTCATTATTTATTTGATCATTATTGAACTGCTATTAAATGCTCTAAATAAACTTAAACTTAAGATAAAAATATTTCAAACCACTTCAGATCTGGACTAGTGTAACAGAGTGAACAAGCAAAGAGACCAGGGTCCTCTAACATTTAAGAACTCCATCACCAGGCAATTCAAAGAGATGCAAGTGCATGCCAGAAGCCTTTTGAATAGCAGTGAGTAGACAGCATGTATAAATATTGAGTGGGAGAGATGAGATCTATTTAAGATACTCACAGACAAAATTTGCTTTATATAGACGACCAACCCAAAAAACACAACTGGCGGATATGGCAGAGTGGGTATTACATGAGGGAGATACCCCTCAAAGCACAATGGTGGTCAGTGAATTGTACACAGGTAAAACATTGATAGAGAGAGTACACCATCATGTAAGGTAATGTTAGGTAGAATATCAACCATGTATAGAATTAATGTTACATTGTGTTAAATATCACATCTGGTTTAGGTGATTTGCAGGTGATTGAGTAGCAGGTGAGACTTCTTTGTTTAGGCTACAACCTATCTATAGACCCATACCAGATGGTTAAACTTAAAATATTGACCAAAGCCCAAAAATACATTGAATAAATCTATTTCGCTAATAGAGAAGCCTTTGAGACTCCATAAGGATATGTACTGTGTCTCACATATATTTTATCCAAGAAATTTACCTCATCATGCAAAATTCTCAGGGGAATTAACTCTTTAAAAAATTCATTTGATAAACAAATGCAAAAGTTACAGGTAAGTACTAGTGTTAGCAGTAAAGTAAAATATATATAAGTAAGAGCTAAATTACTCATATCAATCAATTAAGAATAATCTCAAAGAGAATAAATAACCCAAACATAATATATGAACTTTTGTATTTTACCATCTGAACATTTAATACTTAATTAGCCCAACAAACCTCATAACACGTGGGGCTTTTTTGGAATAACAATGTCATATTTATTTCTGCACGGTAGGAAACAGCTAAATGGCATAGCTAGATCCCTACCCTGAAACAAAACGATGGAGATAAAGAGAGAGGGGTCATCAGCCACAGAGGGCAGAAGGGAGGGGGGGAAAGTCAATATGGAAGGACATGTCTGTCATACAACAAAAACATAAAAATTCTGAAAAATATAATGAACATGCGCAGTCTGAAATCAAACACTCTCTGCCACAGAGAAGCATGTTTAATACAGGAGAGGGAGCAGGACGGATGCAGTATTATGGAGTGCTTCCTCACAGATGCAGTATTAATGAGTGCTTAATCCCAGATGTAGTATTATGGAGTGCTTCCTCTGAGTGCTTCCTCCCAGATGCAGTTTTATGGAGTGCTTCCTCCCAGTTGCAGTATTATGGAGTGCTTCCTCACAGATGCAGTATTATGGAGCGCTTTCTCACAGATGAATATTATGGAGTGTTTCCTCCAAGATGCAGTATTATGGAGTGCTTCCTCACAGATGCTGTACTACGGAGTGCTTCCTCACAGATGCAGTATTATGGAGTGCCTACTCCCAGATGCAGTATTATGGAGTGCTTCCTCTGAGTGCTTCCTCCCAGATGCATTATTATGGAATGCTTCCTCACAGATGCAGTATTATGGAGTGCTTCCTCACAGATGCAGTATTATGGAGTGCCTACTCCCAGATGCAGTATTATGGAGTGCTTCCTCTGAGTGCTTCCTCCCAGATGCATTATTATGGAATGCTTCCTCACAGATGCAGTATTATGGAGTGCTTCCTCCTAGATGCAGTATTATGGAGTGCTTCCTTACAGATGCAGTATAATGGAGTGCTTCCTCGGCGTGCTTCCTCCCAGAGACAGTATTATGGAGTGCTTGCTCCCAGAGGCAGTGTTCTGGAGTGCTTCCTCGGAGTGCTTCCTCCCAGATGCAGTATTATGGAGTGCTTGCTCCCAGATGCAGTACTTTGGAGAGCTTCCCCATAGTGCTTCGTCCCAGATGCAGTATTATGGAGTGCTTCCTCACAGATGCTGTATTATGTAGTGCTTCCTCAAAGACGCAGTATTATGGAGTGCTTCCTAGGAGAGCTTCCTCCCAGATGCAGTATTGTGGAGTGCTTCCTCTCAGATGCAGTATTGTGGAGTGCTTACTCCATGATGCAGTATTGTGGAGTGCTTCCTCACAGATGCAGTATTATGGAGTGCTTCCTCACAGATGCAGTATTATGGAGTGCTTCCTCTGAGTTCTTCCTCCCAGATGCAGTATCATGGAGTGCTTGCTCCCAGATGCAGTATTATGGAGCGCTTCCACAGAGTGCTTCCTCCCAGATGCTGTATTATGGAGTGCTTCCTCACAGATGCAGTATTATGGAGTGCTTCCTCACAGATGCTGTATTATGGAGTGCTTCCTAGGAGAGCTTCCTCCCAGATGCAGTATTGTGGAGTTCCTCCTCCCAGATGCAGTATTGTGGAGTGCGTGCTCCCAGATGCAGTATTGTGGAGTTCCTCCTCCCAGATGCAGTATTGTGGAGTGCTTGCTTCCAGATGCAGTATTGTGGAGTGCTTCCTCCCTGATGCTGTATTATGGAGCGCTTCCTCAGAGTGCTTCCTCCCAGATGCAGTATTATAGAGTGCTTCCTCCCAGATGCAGTATTATGGAGTTCTTCCTCACAGATGCTGTATTATGGAGTGCTTCCTAGGAGAGCTTCCTCCCAGATGCAGTATTGTGGAGTTCCTCCTCCCAGATGCAGTATTGTGGAGTGCTTGCTCCCAGATGCAGTATTGTGGAGTGCTTCCTCCCTGATGCTGTATTGTGGAGTGCTTCCTAACAGATGCAGTACTTTGGAATGCTTCCTCGGGGGGGCGGGGGGGGTAGGGGGGGTGGTCGGGGGGAGGGTCGTAGCATGGGGTAGTTGTTTGAATCTTGTTTGGTTGCTCCAATTACACGGGGGTACCTTCTGCATGGGGACTCCGCGCTCTGCGAGTATATGGTATGCCTACGGGTGGACGCCGGGTGGAGGGCTTCTAAGGATTATCCTGCAAGGTTGCTGGGGGGGCAACGCTTTACCCCATATACTGCGGACTCATAAATGGGACGTTTATGTGATGGGAGTTGTATATTGACATGCCCAGGCAAGGGATAGTTGTTGATTGTACTGCTTTTTGAGTGTTTAAATGCAAATAAAAATATTTACCAAAAAAAAAATTGAATGTTTCCTCACAGATGCAATATTATGGAGTGCTTCCTCCAAAAGAAAAAATAGAGCAGCCGTCAAAGCTCGATCAGCAGAAGGACACTCAGTGGGATCTAAAGCTGTACTCTGACTAGGCACTACGGGAGGAATAAATACAAAAAGAGGCATAGCTAGATCCCTACCCTGCAACAAAACGATGGTGATAAAGAGAGAGGGGTCATCAGCCACAGAGGGCAGAAGGGAGGGGGGAAAAGTCAATATGGAAGGACATGTCTGTCATACAACAAAAACATAAAAATTCTGAAAAATATAATGAACATGCACAGTCTGAAATCAAACTCTCTCTGCCACAGAGAAGCATGTTTAATGCAGGAGAGGGAGCAGGACGGATGCAGTATTATGGAGTGCTTCCTCACAGATGCAGTATTAATGAGTGCTTAATCCCAGATGCAGTATTATGGAGTGCTTCCTCTGAGTGCTTCCTCCCAGATGCAGTTTTATGGAGTGATTCCTCCCAGTTGCAGTATTATGGAGTGCTTCCTCACAGATGCAGTATTATGGAGCGCTTTCTCACAGATGCAGTATTCTGGAGTGTTTCCTCCAAGATGCAGTATTATGGAGTGCTTCCTCACAGATGCTGTACTACGGAGTGCTTCCTCACAGATGCAGTATTATGGAGTGCCTACTCCCAGATGCAGTATTATGGCGTGCTGCCCCTGAGTGCTTCCTCCCAGATGCATTTTTATGGAATGCTTCCTCACAGATGCAGTATTATGGAGTGCTTCCTCCTAGATGCAGTATTATGGAGTGCTTCCTTACAGATGCAGTATAATGGAGTGCTTCCTCGACGTGCTTCCTTCCAGAGGCAGTATTATGGAGTGCTTGCTCCCAGAGGCAGTGTTCTGGAGTGCTTCCTCGGAGTGCTTCCTCCCAGATGCGGTATTATGGAGTGCTTGCTCCCAGATGCAGTACTTTGGAGAGCTTCCCCATAGTGCTTCGTCCCAGATGCAGTATTATGGAGTGCTTCCTCACAGATGCTGTATTATGTAGTGCTTCCTCAAAGACGCAGTATTATGGAGTGCTTCCTAGGAGAGCTTCCTCCCAGATGCAGTATTGTGGAGTGCTTCCTCCCAGATGCAGTATTGTGGAGTGCTTCCTCCCTGATGCAGTATTGTGGAGTGCTTCCTCACAGATGCAGTATTATGGAGTGCTTCCTCACAGATGCAGTATTATGGAGTGCTTCCTCTGAGTTCTTCCTCCCAGATGCAGTATCATGGAGTGCTTGCTCCCAGATGCAGTATTATGGAGCGCTTCCTCAGAGTGCTTCCTCCCAGATGCTGTATTATGGAGTGCTTCCTCCCAGATGCAGTATTATGGAGTGCTTCCTCACAGATGCTGTATTAAGGAGTGCTTCCTAGGAGAGCTTCCTCCCAGATGCAGTATTGTGGAGTTCCGCCTCCCATATGCAGTATTATGGAGTGCTTGCTCACAGATGCAGTATTGTGGAGTTCCTCCTCCCAGATGCAGTATTGTGGAGTGCTTGCTCCCAGATGCAGTATTGTGGAGTGCTTCCTCCCTGATGCTGTATTATGGAGCGCTTCCTCAGAGTGCTTCCTCCCAGATGCAGTATTATAGAGTGCTTCCTCCCAGATGTAGTATTATGGAGTGCTTCCTCACAGATGCTGTATTATGGAGTGCTTCCTAGGAGAGCTTCCTCCCAGATGCAGTATTGTGGAGTTCCTCCTCCCAGATGCAGTATCGTGGAGTGCTTGCTTCCAGATGCAGTATTGTGGAGTGCTTCCTCCCTGATGCTGTATTGTGGAGTGCTTCCTAACAGATGCAGTACTATGGAATGCTTCCTCACAGATGCAATATTATGGAGTGCTTCCTCCAAAAGAAAAAATAGAGCAGCCGTCAAAGCTCGAGCAGCAGAAGGACACTCAGTGGGATCAAAAGCTGTACTCTGACTAGGCACTACGGGAGGAATAAATACAAAAAGAGGAAATAAAACCAGCATGTGCTAACCAAACAGAACGGAAATAAGAGTGACGATGAAGCTAGCCACTTGTAAGCAATACGCAGGCTCCAAGCCCTTTTAAGTTAAGAAAATATCTAGACAGCGCATGCGCTGTCTTAGGGGAGTCCAAAAAACTGCATAAAAAGTCATTATCCTTCTATGCAAGACAAACAACCAATCTACGTGTAATGAATGAATCCTGCATTGGGAGGATTTATGTGCTGTGAAAAGAAGAGCATCTTTAACCCCTTCGATGCTCATGACGGAGCGGTTCCGTCATGAGCATCGGTTGGGCTGTGCTCATGACGGAACCGCTCCGTCATGAGCACAGCCCCTGGGGGAAGCGCTGGCGCTCCCCCCGGGGCATCGATCATGCCCCCACAGAGGGGGATGGAAGCGGAAGAGCTGCCACCCCCGAGCCCCCCCACGCTTCCCCATGACGCCAGCGCGCACAGCGCACGCCGACGTCATCAGGAAGCGCTGGACGCACTGGAATTCATTTCTTCCAGCGCGTCCAGTGAAGGAGTTACGTGTTTTGCCTCCGGTGAGGCGGGGGGGATAAATTAGGATGCCTTGAGGCATCGGGAGAGAGGAAAGAGTATTTCCTCTCCCCTGATGTCTCAATGCTTGGCATTCCTGCTTCACGATCGCGCACAGCGCCGCGATCGTGGAGCAGGGATGCCCCACTAGACACCAGGGATGTTTTTTTTGCGTAAAAGAAGCGACCCGTTGGGCAAGGGTCGCTTCCAGGGGGCCAAATTTAAATTAAGACTTTTCTGCCCCCCATGGGGGCAGATCGGGCTTATGTTTAGCCGTTTCTGGTCCGGGGGGGGGGGCAGAAAAGCCCACTAGACCCACGGATTTATTTGTGCTTCGAATGGGAAGCGACCCCTTGAGCAAGGATCGCTTCCCGGGGGACAGTATTATTTTTCTGATACTCTGCCTTCCCTGGGGGCAGATTGCCTCGTTTTTTGGGCTTTTCTGCCCCCGGGGGGGGGCAGAAACCCCCACTAGACACCAGGGAAAATGTTAAAAATATGATGGAAGTGACCCCTTTGGCAAGGGTCACTTCCGGGGGCCATTTTTCTTTTTAATTGGGAATTCTGCCCTCCCCCGGGGGCAGATCTGCGCCTTTTTGCCCTTTCTGCCCCCAGGGGAGGCGCAGAAACCCCCACTAGACACCAGGGAACATTTAAAAAATATGATGGAAGTGACCCCTTGGGCAAGGGTCACTTCCGGGGGCCAATTTGCTTTGTATTGGGAATTCTGCCCCCCCCCCCCCTGCGGGCAGATCGGCCCCTTTTTTGCCCTTTCTGCCCTCAGGGGAGGCAGAGACCCCCACTAGACACCAGGGAATTAGTTGAAATAAAAATGGAAGTGACCCCTTGGGCAAGGCTCGCTTCCAGGGGGCAATTTTTTTTATAATATGTATTGGCCCCCCCCCCGGGACAGATTAGCCTGATTTGGGTAGTAACATAGCATGTTATAATGTTTATTGTTATATTTTTTGTGAATTGCAATTGTAATGCTTTTTTTTTTTACTTTTTTGTTCTAGGTGAAGGCTTTTGCTCTTTCCAGTTTGCGGTTTCGTTACTGGTGGTTCTGCTGTTTGTGTAGTTTGGTAAGAGACTTTTTTTTGTACAATGTAAATGAGTTTGATTTCTCTGCATGAATTGTTTTTTGCAAATGGTGTAATAATAGCAGTATGTTTGGTTTTTGAGTGTCAAAAACTGTTTGCATTTGTGCTCGATGTGTATTTTGTTGTCTTGTGAGTAATTTTTATTTTTTTTATTTTTTCTAATGGGATATCGTTGGTTTTTGCTGTGTCACTGCAGAGTAGGTTCTGGTGAGTGTAGCTGTCTCTTGTAAGTTAATTCTATAGTTTTTGAGTATATAGATCTTTGTGATAAAGGTACACATTTATGTACTTGTTTTGCACATTGTTGGTTGTTGTTGACTTGTTTGTGCAGTCTTCTTTCTTAGTAAGTATAATGGCTAGCTGCAGGATTACTGCTCAGCAGGTTGTTGGTTTGCTTTTTTAGTCTTCCTCTGACCATGGTTCAGAGACTGACTCTGCATCTGAGGGAGAGGAGGCAGGGGACGATTCCGGCAGTGAGTTTTCTCTCCATATGGAGTCATCGGATGATGAAGATACTCTTAGTGCGGATGAAGTGCCTGTGTTAGAGGAGGAGACTGATGTGCCGATAGTGCGGCAAGAGGCATCTGGGCTGCAGCCTGGGGCTGCAAGGCTTCCCGTTGGTGTAGTGCGGTAAGAGGCATCTGGGCTGCAGCCTGCGGCTGCAAGACTTCCCTTTGGTGTAGTGCGGCAAGAGGCATCTGGGCTGCAGGCTGGGGCTGCAAGGCTTCCCTTTGAAAGTGATGACCTCTGGGTTGCCCCTGGCATGGTGCAGCCGGCATTGCCAGACTTTACTGGTGTTCCAGGGTGTAGAGTGAATACTGAAAACATTTTGCCGATAAATTTATTTCAGTTGTTTATGGACGATGTGTTTTTGGCAGAGATTGTTGAGCAGACTAATTTGTATGCCGAACAGTTTTTGAGGGACAACAGTGCCAGTCTTAAGCCACACTCTTGAGCTACCCGGTGGACTCCCACAAATCTGGAAGAGAGTTCTTGGGTTTAACTTTCTTGATGGGCTTGCTAAGGAAGCCATCAATGTCTTCATATTGGTCTACTAGTCTCTTGATGGCAACTGCTATTTTTCCGGCAGTCATGAGTCGTGACAGGTATTTGCTTCTGCTTCGGATGTTGCACTTTGTTGATAATGGTTTAGCGTTGCCATGAGATCACCCTGAGTGTGACCGTCTTTTTAAGATTCGGCCTGTCCTTGATCACTTTGTTGATCGATTTCTGAGATCTATGCTCCTGGGAAAGAAATTGCAGTGGATGAGTCTTTGGTGTTGTTCAAGGGCCGCTTGGTTTTTAGGCAATACATTCCTAGTAAGAGGGCACGCTATGGAATTAAGCTGTATATGCTATGTGACAGTAGGACTGGATATGTCTCAGGGTGTACACCGGTAAGGAATCCAGGATTAACCCCCCTGGTTGTCCGTCCACTTTTGGAGTGACTGAGAAAATTGTTTGGGAACTTGGTAGAGGATTTTTTAACAAAGGCCACCATTTATACGTAGATAACTTCTACACTGGTGTGCGGTTGTTCAGGGAATTGGCCAAAGTGGACACTGTTGCTTATGGCACAATCCGCTCTAACCGTAAAGGTTTCCCAAAAGAACTTGTTTGTCAAAAGCTTGTGCGGGGACAGTGCAGTGCGTTGCGTTGCGAGGAGCTTCTTGCTGTGAAGTTTTCAGACAGGATAGATGTCTACATGCTGACTACCATCCATGATGAAAGCACTGCATCTGTTTGGGGTCAGGTCGCTGAAGCGCGCAAACCTGTGTGCATTTTAGACTATAATAGGCACATGGGTGGTGTTGACAGAGTAAATCAGAGGCTGGAACCTTACGCTGCTCTTCGTAAAGCTTACATTTGGTACAAGAAGTTGGCTATCCATCTTTTCCACTTGGCAACCTTTAATGCTTTTGTTGTGTTCCAGGATTCTTGCCCTGAGTCAAAGATGACTTTTGCTAAGTTTCAGGAGTCTGTAATAGGCAGCCTTGTTGTAGTGGAACAGGCAAGTGTTCCTAGAGTTGGAGTGGTGGAGGATGTTGCTAGATTGAGAGATCGCCACTTTCCTGATCACATTCCTCCCACACCCTCAAAAGATTTTCCCAGTAGGAGATGTAGAGTCTGTTGGCGAAGAGGTACGCGGAAGGAGATTCGTATGTACTGCCCCGACTGTCCTTCTAAACCTGGGCTGTGTGTCCCTGCTTGTTTTAGAGCGTACCACACGCAAAATAATTTTTGGAACATTCATGAGTGGTAAAGTGAACTGTCTGGTCTGTATTCTTTGAAAAATTTGATTCTGTTTCAAGATTGGCGTTAGTGCAATGTATTTAGTTTCTGATTTTGTGTTTGTAGATTTGTATCTATTTGCGATTTGTTTGTGTTTTTATTTTTGTCTAAAACAATCCTAAATGTGATGGCGGTGTGTGTAGGCTGGCGCTTGGCTGTTGGTGTGTGTGGACTGGCACTTGGTTGGCGGTGTGCGTGGAATGGTGCTTGGCTGGCGGTATGCGTGGAGTGGCGGTGTGCGTGGACTGGTGCTTGGCTGGGGGTGTGTGTGGACTGGCGCTTGGCTGGCGGTGTGCGTGGATTGGCGACTGGCTGCCGGTGTGCCTGGACTGGCGATTGGCTGGCGGTGTGCCTGGACTGGCGCTTGGCTAGCGGTGTGCGTGGACTGGTGTTTGGCTAGCGGTGTGCGTGGACTGGCGCTCGGCTAGCGGTGTGCGTGGACTGGCGCTCAGCTGGCTCTGTGTGAGTAGTGACTTGCTGCTGGTCACTACACACACTGCTAGCTGAGTGCCACTCCACGCAATCCATCAGCTTGTGTAGTTGCTATGTCAGGAATGTGGGCGTGTGAAAGTGATGGGCCCTTGAATGGCGCTGTGTGCTGGTGTGAGTTTTGTTTTGTGATGGGCCCGCGGCTGGCGGTGTGAATGGTTTTGTATGTCTCACACGTATGAAAGGTGTATGAATGGCCTGTAAAGAGTTTGGTACCTTGTCGTGGCTTTACAGCTCATGAGCTGTGAGTCAATGGTTCAGTTTCTCGCCCTTTCAATTATTAACAGTGCATTTCATTTTTGTGAAATCACTTGCTAATACAATTGTATATACTGAACCATCACTCACCCTTGTGCCAAATCCAACCAGTATGTGTGTGTGCTTGAGGATTAGATGGCTGTGAGGTAATATTTGCCTTTCTGAAGCAGGGTGAACCTTGTCCCTTTTTGTGAATTGTGTAATGTGTTATTTTTGTGCCTGGTGGTGCGAATGGTCTTGTGTGTATCATGTATGAAAGGTGTGTGAATGGCCTGTAAAGTGGTTGGTGCCTTGATGTGGCTTTACAGCTCACGAGCTGCGAGTCATTGGTTTGGTTTTTTGTGCATTTAATTATTGACAGTGCATTTCATTTTTGTGAAATCTCTTGTTAATAAAATTTAATACACTGAACCATGACTCGCCCTCGTGCCAAATCCAACCAGTATGTGTGTGTGTTTGAGGAATAGATGGTTGTGCAGGAATCTTTGTCTTTAGTTTCTCTGCCAAGGTGTACTTTCCATGTAAGAATAACTCACCAACTGTAGATATTGTCGTAAACCCATGGGAGTTCATGGTGATGTCTCTCTTGTGAATTCAAAAAGTTATTTTATCCCCAATGTCCTGCAAACCTCAAAATGTCTGTCACATTTTCATTGCAATATTGTTCCAAAATTCTCACGCTGTAGAAACAAACAATTAATTATGTCTAAACAATCTGGTTTTGCAAGGTGTGTCACCTGGGTTTTTGGCCCGGTTCTCGGCGGCCATCTAGGGAAACCTACCAAACCCATACATTTCTTAAAACTAGATATCCGGGGGCATCCAGGAAGGTATGGCTTGCATGGATCCCCCAAAGTTTCCTTACCCAGAATCCCCTGCAAATCTCAATTTTAGCTGAAAAAATAACTTTTTTCACACATTTTGGTGTGGGAAAGTTATGGCATCACCGGGCTCACACAAATTTACCCCCACCCAGCGTTCCCCCAGGTCTCCCGGTAAAAATGGTGCCTCACTTGTGTGGGAGGCCCAAGTACCCGCGACAGGCAAGGGCCCAAAACGTAGTGAGGCGACATCAAAATGGCCTATCGCAAAACCACCTGGTTTTGCAAGGGGGATCACTTGGGTTTTTGGCCCGGTGCTCAGCTGCCTTCTTGGGAAACCTACCAAACCCATACATTTCTGAAAACTAGACACCCGGCGGCTTCCAGGGAGGTATGGCTTGCATGGATCCCCCAACGTTTCCTCACCCAGAATCCCCTGCAAACATCAATTTTAGCTGAAAAAAATCACTTTTTTCACACATTTTGGTGTGGGAAAGTTGTGGCATCACCGGGCTCACACAAATTTACCACCACCCAGTGTTCCCCCAGGTCTCCCAGTAAAAATGGTGCCTCACTTGTGTGGGAGGCCCAAGTACCCGCGACAGGCAAGGGCCCAAAACGTAGTGAGGCGACATCAAAATGGCCTATCGCAAAACCACCTGGTTTTGCAAGGGGGGTCACTTGGGTTTTTGGCCCGGTGCTCGGCTGCCTTCTTGGGATACCTACCAAACCCATACATTTCTGAAAACTAGACACCCGGCGGCTTCCAGGGAGGTATGGCTTGCGTGGATCCCCCAACGTTTCCTTACCCAGAATCCCCTGCAAACCTCAATTTTAGCTGAAAAAATCACTTTTTTCACACATTTTGGTGTGGGAAAGTAGCGGCATCACCGGGCTCACAAAATTTACCACCACCCAGCGTTCCCCCAGTCTCCTGGTAAAAATGGTGCCTCACTTGTGTGGGAGGCCCAAGTACCCGCAACAGGCAAGGGCCCAAAACGCAGTGAGGCGACATCTAAATGGCCTATCGCAAAACCACCTGGTTTTGCAAGGGGGGTCACTTGGGTTTTTGGCCCGGTGCTCGACGGCCTTCTAGGGAAACCTAACAAACCCATACATTTCTGAAAACTAGACACCCGGCGGCTTCCAGGGAGGTATGACTTGCGTGGATCCCCCAACGTTTCCTTACCTAGAATCCCCTGCAAACCTCAATTTTAGTTGAAAAAATCACTTTTTTCACACATTTTGGTGTGGGAAAGTTGTGGCATCACCGGGCTCACACAAATTTACCACCACCCAGCGTTCCCCCAGGTCTCCCAGTAAAAATGGTGCCTCACTTGTGTGGGAGGCCCAAGTACCCGCGGCAGGCAAGGTCATGGTGGAAGGCAGTCAAGTCACCCCATCCTGGATTCCCCTGGGTGTCAAGTTTTCAAAAATGTATAGGTTTGCTAGGTTTCCCTAGGTGCCGGCAGAGCTAGGGTTAAAAAACTAAAGCTAGACTCTTCGCAAAAAATGTGTAAAATTTCATTGTGAAAATGTGGTGTGTTTACGTTAGGTTTTGAGCCATTTCCTGTCGTGGGCACTATGCCTACCCACACAAGTGAGGTACCATTTTTATCGGGAGACTTGGGGTAGTTCAGATTTGTAAAGCAACTGTTATTACCTATTAATTTTTGATGCATTTCTCCCTTTCAAATGAAAGACATTGTGTAAAAAAAAAGTCATTTTGAAAAATGACCAATAATTCTCATGCTATTATGAGTATTCCCAATTTCGAAAATGTGCAAATATGCACTGTTTCTAAACTCTGGAATTTGTTCCCATTTCAGAAATACATAGGTGTCTTTCATACCGATTTTTCCATGTATACATTTTCCCACAATAATTGCTATATACCCAGAACATAATAAAAAACCATTACAAAATGCTGCTCAGTTTTTTACTTTGGGTTCGTTGGGCTCTTGGTGAACCTACATGTCCTATATATCCCCACAACTAGGAAGGTCCAGCGGATGTAACGGTACATTGCTTTCAAAGAGATGTCATAATTAGAAGAAGTTACAGGTGAAAACGTTGACACAAAAGGCTGCTTTTTTCAACTAATTTAAAATTTTTCCTATAATTAACTGATAGTTTCTATAAAGAAACCTTGATGGATCTACACAAATGACCCCTTGCTGAATTCAGAACTTTGTCTACTTTTCAAAAATTTATAGCTTTCCAGGATCCATTATTGCTTTTGTACCCATTTCTACCATTAACTGGAAGGAGGTTGAATGCACAAAAAATAGCAAAAATAGGGTATGTCCCAGAAAAATGCCAAAACTGTGTAAAAAATGTTGTTTTTCTGACAAAATTCTGTAATTCCCTAAAAGCTGGTGATTTCAGCCCCACAAACCCTTTTTTGATACCATTTGCAGAGAAAACCCCAGACGCTTTCATTTGCAGCCCGTTTTTCCCATTTTTCACAAAAAAACTAAATTTTGCTGTATTTTGACTAATTTCTGGGAACCCTCTAGGAGAATCCACATTCCCTGGGTACCTTTAGAATCCCCATGATGTTGGAAGAAAAGGACGCAAATTTGGCGTGGATACCTAATGTGGTCAAAAAGTTACAGGGGCCTAAGCGCGCACTACCCCATATAGCCCAAAAAAGGCTTAGCACAGGAGGGGAAAAGGCCTAGCAGCGAAGGGGCTAAAGGTACAAGATTGTGAGGCACCATTTTCTCCATGGACAACGCTTTGTCTACAAAGATGGACCCCTCGGACTGTATGCCCAACAGTTGATAGTCCTCCGGATGTACCGGGAGCAGCTGAAAAGCTGGCTTAATGTCACATTTTGTCATGAGGGCGCCCATCCCCACCGTCGCGACCAACTGCCGCGCCACATCCACGGAGGAGTAAGATACTGATGACAGCTCAGCCGCTATGTAATCGTTCACCAACGCACCTTCCGGCCACGACAGATGCTGTATCAGCCGATATTGTCCGGGTTCCTTCTTCGGCACCACTCCAATAGGGGAGATGATCAGGTCCCGAATAGGGCTCTCCTGAAAGGGGTCCGCCATCCACCCTTCCCGGACTTCCTTGCCCAACTTGTCCCGCACCACTGCCCCGTGCGTCTTGGCGGATTTTAAATTCTCGGCCCACCTGGCGGCCCTCGGACCATCGTACCCCAGCCGGAAACCCTCCTGAAAACCTTGTCGGAGCAGTCCCCCGTCTTCAGTCCGGGGATAAGATGCCAAGAAGGTTTCCAGCCAGTCCTGCATAATTGGCGTATGAGCCTTTTTCCATATGCCCTTGTCGTCCCCTACCCCTTGTACCCCCTGGCTGCTGGCCTGCCGCGGCGGGCTGTTGAACCTGACCTGCCTCCTGTCCCCCAGCATTGCACCACTGGGTGTCGCCCTGCGCATTTGGAGCATTTGTGCAGAAACTTACAATATTGCCTCACACAGCTACCCTTATTGAAATCCCAGCACGCTCCCAGTGTGCTCCCGGTGGTGCTCCCTCCTTGCCCCATACCCCCGTGGGTGGGGCAGGTCAGAAAGGGGCAGGGTGCGAGCGGTAACCCGCTGGCTGTGTATATTGTTTTTCCGAACTTGGCCCCACCCATGGTCCGCTGGTATAAGTCCAAGTCGATTTCCCCCTCCCGGTTCCCAGCCAGCCACGCCCGAAACTCCTCGTCATAGTGCGACCAAGCTTATCCCCCATACGTGACCTGCGCCCGCCTGATCACGTCCATGTATTTAAACAGCGTGACAGACCTGTCCGGGTACTTTTCACAGTACACGCTGGCGAATATAAAAAAAAACGCTGACCAATTCTCAATTTTCATGGGCACCCACGGCCTTCTATTTAGCTCTCGTTCCTCCTCCTTGGACCCTTCTTTCGCCGTCAGCTCGCGATGTAGGAGCTTTAAGATATCCATGTACTCGCCCTTCCATATCTTTTCTTTGGTGGCCAACGATAAGTGAACCCCCAATGGCTTTGTGATGCCCATATATGCAACTTTCCCACAGGGATGTCATGGCTCTCCTTACCCTCTTTGCCCTCCTTGGGTGCCCCCGCGTCTATTCCTCCCCCTGCTGCCCGCTCTGGTCTGGGCGCCCATCCTCCGGCCTCATGTATGTAACCCTGCTTAAACGCATCCCCTGTCCTCCCCCCTCCTTGCATCAGTACCCACCGAGACCCTGGTCCGCGGAGCCCCGCCTGCCAGTCCTTTGTCCACCCTGTGGCGTGCCTTACCTGGCGTCAAGGTCGGCGTCTGCACCGGATCTCGCCACCTAACCAGTCGTGCAGGTGGGGCTGTCACTCTCTCCGCATTGATCCCCTTGGTGGCACCTCCCGGTAAAAGACTAAGCACAGCATTACTCCGAGCCCACCCGTCCTGCCTCTCCCCCCGCCCCTGCTCCACTATTTCACCTTCCTCCACACTTTTGCTCTGCCACAGGCCGCCCTCTACGGGCTCCAGCCTGCTCAAACCCGCCCGCTCCCTGCACGTGCGTAGCAAGTCCCCCAAATCCACACTCTTTCTCCTCTGCCCTGAGCGCTGCTCCTCTGGGTCCCGGTCTCTGCTATCGAACCTCCGACCCCGTCCCCCGGTGGCCGCATCGACCCATCGGGGTGGAGCCACCGGGGACCTATCACCCCGCCTCTCGTGTGGTGCCCCCATAAGGCAGAGCCGGCCCATCCTCTCGGTGGGTTGGTGCCGCATGCTGCTCTCCCGAGCACCTCGCCATCCCGTTCTGCCCAAAAAAAGTGGAGTCCGACATGCCGGGGTTACTCCTGCCCCCTAAGTTGCCACAACCCCAATACTCCCCCCGGGATCCCCCCATCCACGTCTGGCCCCCCCACCCCAGAAGAATGGCCCCCCGCCACGATGGGGTAGACTGCCAGACCCCAAGCCCACCTCCCCCATTTTGGGTGCCCCACACCCCCCCTAGGCCGCCCCCTCTCCCCCCTCCCCTTCACTCCATTCCAGCGACTTCAACTCCCGGCGAGCCACGCTGCCCCCTCGATCCCCTCCCGGGCCCCCCGTGCCCCCCTACACCCACCTGCTCCGAAGGCTCCCCCCAACCCGCCCGTTCACCCACCGATTCCGCAGGCCCCCTGGCACCCTCTCCAGCCAACCCTGAGCGTCTAAAGACGGCATGGACCCCCAGCGCAGACAAACCACAACCACCACCGCCTGCTCCCCACCCTTAACCTCCCTCCCCCGTACCTACTGGGCGACAACGCGCTCCCCGGGTCTCCCCCTTGCCCCTGCCTCTCCTCCCTCCGCAACCCGAGCTCCCCCGGGCCGTACTCCTGTACCCCGCCCCCGTTGTCCCCCCTGCCCCCACTCCTTCCTCATCATTGTCAATCAGCAATGGGGAGGACCAACCACGGACAACGGAGGCCGCGGAGCCGCGCCCCGCCTCCCGCCCCGTGAACGCTTGGCAGGCGCGGCCTTGCGAGCAGCGCGGCCGCGCCCCTGCCCCTCTGCCTGCACACGCTTCTGAGCATGCAGCGGCCCACACGTGATCACCGCCGCCGCGACTCTTCCAGCTGGGTGCCTGGGGGGCCTTACCTTGACGTCGGGTCGTAGCATGTCCATGCGGCCCCCGTCTTCCAAAAGTCTGAGCGCCTCCCCCGGGGGTCCTCTATCCGTGCCATCCTGACCGGCCGCGACGATCTGCGGGGAAAGCCAGTAAGCGCCGCTACTTTGGCAATGCTCCAACCCACGAAGTTCGCCTGCCGCACAATGCCACAACCCAAAGGCTGTCCAGCGCAAACCGTCCTCCACAAATCAATTAACCAGGGATCTCAAAACCAGACTAAATCCACTACAAAGACAAAAACTAACTCCACTACAACCCACCCAGCCGGCTGTCGTGTCACAGTCCACCAAATGGTAGCCCGTGACCTAAGATGGCCAGCTCTCCTCCCCCATACCAATCCCCCAACCAACCTTCCTTCGTACATTTCACAGTCTTACGACTTGCTCGAGCTTATACAGGGAACCATATAAGACTTTGTCTACAAGGGCACTACTGTTCAAGAGAGACTTTCTACTTTTTGCTTTACTTTTGACATATAAATTGTCTATCTGCTTAGTCCTACAACTTTTAGGAATCAAGCGCTATGCATATCCCACCGGGTACTGTTGATGCCTGGGGATCATACTGATTAGGGTGAGTACCTGATAATGTTTCTGCTGCATCACTGTATTCTATAGGGGCTTATAGTCACATTAGCTCACTATGGAGACCCACCACTTGTTTTTAATTATTTTAATCCTCTAACGTAATAACGTTCACTTCACAAGTGTTTTTGATTAGAAGTCAGAGTCACCGTTAGACCGTGCCTATGCTTATTGTACCACCTCAACCTGAATGATATCTATATGTTTTTGTCTCCCCCAATAGGTAGATCCAGGTACTATAACCATTTGACACTACTATCGTGAGTAGACAATCCACCACACAGCTTAGGTGTAGATAGTTACTATTGTTTAGGTCCTGAAGAATCGCGAGGATAACAATCCAAGAGCGAGAAACATGTTGACCCACACTGAGTGAAACAAGGAATTACACTACACGAGACATTACACTCGGGTTAGTGCCTTGTTTTTTGTTCTTTATTTTTAATTAGGGCAGGAGACCCCCAGAATAAAACTTGCTTACTTCGGCACTCCCATCCCTATTTTAATTTATTTCACTATTCTACACAATTCTGCCCCTGTACCCGCACTTCACTATACGGCATTCGGATAAAAAGATCTCCGGCAAAGAGCCCCTATTATAGGGAGCCCGTCGGGTATTGCACCGCCGACCCGACGAGGAGCAGCCCAGATGATGAAGCATGACACCTGCAAGGGTGTGTGAGGGCATTATTATCCAAAATATGGATTCCCCACACTGACCCCAGTCCTTGGGGCAGCTGGGATTCCTGTCTTCCCTGACTCTGCACTTTTGTACATTTTTAATAGAGAGGAACGGCATAACTTCCTTTTGGATAACGTTCATTTGGGCCGATTGTTTATGCTGGACCCCCCACTCTTGCAGGAGTGGATAAAGGCCCCCACGTCCCCCTTTTTTGGTTACAGCTTTTAGCACGGCTTCAACACCGTGGGACCTGTACTTTGGTGGGTAAATATTGTTATATCCCCCTTCTCCTTGTTTATTAATTCTACTCCACTACACTAGAGTGGTTTACGTCTACGACGCTTTGCTTTTAATACTTCCAGACTCTCCCCTACCAACTTAGCCATGGAAGGCCAGGGTTTGAGCTATGGAGAGGAACAAGCAGCAGAAATTTTAAGGACACCCTCTATTCTTACGTCCAACATTGATGGCGCCATGGGGAGCCATACAGATGATTGGCAGTCTTTATCAGCCATGAAGAGGGAATGGGTCAAAATCACCTTACATGGTGCTCTTATGACCGAGTACCTCAGGGCCAACATCTCGCCCAACGGCCTTATAGTCAAAAACTTTCCAAGGATCTTTTGGGAAGATGGACAATTTTAGGTTGAATGGTCGCTGATCTCTTGGAAATGATCCAGGGACCTTTTGATACTGATCATTAATACTGCCAAGAGACTGGCCGATGACCTCCTGACCCGTATTCAAATAGCCGAAAGCAGTCTGAAGAGCGCGGCACCCGGCCATTCTTTCAAGACTAAATTAACAGAGCTCAACAATGAAATCGCGGAGCACAAAGAATACCTTATGAAGCAGAAAGTTACTAAACTACAGAAAGACATAAGACGCTTCGACAAAGAAAAGGTATACCCTTATCTTAAAGCCGACTATGTACCATCTGGAACAGGTTACTTTTTGGCAATATCCTCTTTTCCCACAATGCCCACCCCAATTTGCACCCCCAGGCATGAGTCAGCCTTTTTTAGGCAGAGGTTGGGGCAGAGCGCGAGGGCGAAGAAGAGGGAATCAGCAGGAAAAGCGGGTCCAGTGGGAGGATCCACAACAGCGGGTATACGAAACCCGAAGCCACACGAACAACAAAAAAAGACCCTAGTAGTCAATTTGTCTCCGAGAATACTTAACGAAACGGAAAAGGAGGTTCTAGAGAAAGGTCTGGGCTTTGTTCCCACACCTCGAGTTGATCATTTCAAACAAACATGTGAACTACACCAATTTTTTCAAAAACTACGCCTCAAAGCATTTTTTGATGGCAAAGACTACCAACGGGAAGAGGACTCAGGACTTCATAATCCATCTACTTTCACCCCTAATAACGGGATGATTCCCACTGAAGTACTTACATACGAGCAAGCCGTACTCAAAGAGGTAAAAGCTCTCACTACCTCTAGACCTTTCCACAACATGTCCAAGAAAGAGATGCTTGCCGTAGAATCCTTAGCAAATGACCCCACCATTATAATCAAACAAACTGATAAAGGGGGAGCGACAGTGATAATGGCGACCTCGGACTACAACACTGAGTGCCTCAGGCAATTGAGTGATAGGAATTACAACACTCCTATTGGCATAAACCCCACACAACGCCTGAAGAATATCATCACGGGCATTGTTGACTCAGCTGAAAATCAGGGTTGGCTGAGTAAATAGGAGGCCTTATTCCTAAATAAAAAAGATCCCAAGACCCCCTACTTCTATATTCTCCCAAAGATTCATAAGAGGATTACACCGGTACCAGGGAGACCTATCGTCTCTGGCATAGGCTCGGTCTTGGAACCTTTATCACAGTTTTGTGATCACTCCTTGCAACCGTTGGTGAAACTTGTACCTTCATACTTGCAGGACACCACGGATGCATTACGCTTACTCGATCAATTTCAAAGGGCAGACGAGATTGACTTCCTCATCACCCTCGATGTAGAAGCACTCTACACTAACATCCCACAGAGGGCCACCCTTGAGGTGATTGAGGAAGTTCTGAACCTGACAAACTGGGAATCATTTACACCTCCCAGCTTTGTCATGGAATGTGCAGCACTGGCTGTGACTGAGAATTTCTTTGAATTTAAGGGGCAACTTTACCATCAGACCCAAGGTACTTCGATGGGGAGTACCTTCGCCTCCAGTGTGGCATGCCTTTATATGGCAGCTTTTGGGAGACAACATATCCATCACGACTCCAACCCCTACCATGAGAACATCATGATTTGGAAGCGTTTTATTGATGATATCCTAATCTTTTGGAAAGGAAGCTCTGAATCCCACAAAGATTTCTTAAAGTGGATCAATAATCTTAATCCATTTTTAAACTTCACCATCACTGTCTCACCCACACACATATCTTTTCTAGACCTCACCATTAAAATCGAAGCAGGTCACTTGGTCACTACCATGTACAGGAAGAGCACTGACCGCAACAGCCGCCTACATTTCAACAGTCATCACCCCAAATCACTTAAAGAAAACTTACCCTTTGGACAATTCCTTAGGATAAGAAGGAATTGTAGCATGGTGAATGATTTCAAATTCGAGACCCTTGCAATGAACTTGACAGCCAGAAACTATCCACCAAAGAGCATTGCACTTGCAAAAAAGCGAGCATGCAACAACAATAGAGAGGCCCTTTTGGAACCTGAAGTCGAGAGTGTGTCTGAGACAGAGACGCTCACTTGCGTCACAACCTTCACACCAATTTCCAATAGACTTACCAAAGTGTTGAAAAAACACTGGGGCATACTGAATACTGGGTCCTTAGATCTAGAACAACCACGTTTTGCATTCAAACGCTCAAGAAATCTAAAAGATATGCTCATTAAGACGAGGCCCAGACCCAGAAATACCATCAGACAGGGAACACTTTGGCAGTTACCAACACTCACCGGCCATTACCCCTGTGGTTCCTGTGAGGCATGTGCCTTCACTTCCGTACACAAGACGATCGCATTGAATGGGACATTGGTCTGGGAAATGAGAAGTCACACAAACTGCAACACGGCTAACTGCATTTATTTACTCACTTGCCCATGTGAGCTCTACTATGTGGGCATGACTACTCGCCCCATCAGATTGCGCATTTCAGAGCACCGCAGCAACTTTCGCTGCCATAAGAACAACACTAAAATGTGCGCCCATTTTCTGGAAAAAACACATTCTCCAGACTCCCTCAAATGGGTAATCCTGGAAACCACACAGAACTCTATTAAAAACAGTCTGTTCACCAAAGAACAAAGATGGATACACCGCTTATCCACACACGACAGAGGTCTCAATGACGACATCCCCTGGAGTTCCATCCGAGTCTAGGTGGTCTTATGAGTATTTACATTTCTCACATTGGAACAAATAATTGTTCGATAGCGGCTACTCTTACATCCACGTATGATTTATACACCCATCATGGTTAAGACTAGGGTCTTTATGTCTCTACCAGTAGTGATGTTACTAACTTTGAATGAAATTAATAAGTACCCTCTTCAATACGAACTTCACTTCATTGTGGCCCGCGAGCAGTCTCTCGTTTTTTAACTTGGTCTTTAATTTGATTTTTTGTCTTATTCCCCACTCCATAAGAGAGTCCGATAGAGGTTTTAGCCTAGTGACATAATTTTGAATCACTAACCCCAGTGATTTCCCTACCGATTCCATAGTTTATTATACATATAATCCACGAAGCTCGATTTAATTCAGGATTCACCTCCTTATTGAATCCTTAAAGACACCATTCTAAGATGGCCGCCACATTAGCCACACAATGGATGAGGCATACTTCGTTGCTCCACCCATACCCCTAGGCACGTGACCAGCGCCATTCCTTTAAACCCGGGGAGGGATGTTTACCTTAACCTCCACAGACCCGGTGGACAGGACAGGTCGACTTTTGAGCACAACGTGCAACAACTGTAAGTAAAAATAGGGACTTTGCCCCTCTGATATCCCTATTGCATTTTGCTAAGAACTTCCTGACAGCAAATCTCTAGTATCGGTCGGTACTCTGATCCGAAGGGACAACACACCCCCGCTCTTCGAAGCAACGCGTTAACTAACTTCCTGTGTTCTCTTTGTGTGACTGACGATTAGCGGGTTCATTACTATTGATGTACTTTCTCACAACTGAGTAGCGTTCAGCCACCCACCACCTTTTACCTCCACTGTACTCTGGCCCCTGCGCCCCCTCACACTGTTTCTGCAACAACACCACCTTTGCAGACAGGGAGATATATACACCTCCGTGTAACTCACGCTAACGTCGAGATCGTTTTTTTGGCATAATTACGCCCTCTTCGTATTTGTCACCAACACACCTTTTACCCTGACACTAGCAGTCATAATTTCTACAGCACTCTGTTAGAGTATATCTGAGAACCTGTATTGCACCTTGATCTGCCCGCTTCTTCCAATAATCCTTCCATGTGGTATACCAATAGTAACCCGCATTAACAAGAGCCGACTTTACGCTCTTTCCTCTCCTCCCCCATACCAATCCCCCAACCAACCTTCCTTCGTACATCTCGCAGTCTTACGACTTGCTCGAGCTTATACAGGGAACTATATAAGACTTTGTCTACAAGGGCACTACTGTTCAAGAGAGACTTTCTACTTTTTGCTTTACTTTTGACATATAAATTGTCTATCTGCTTAGTCCTACAACTTTTAGGAATCAAGCGCTATGCATATCCCACCGGGTACTGTTGATGCCTGGGGATCATACTGATTAGGGTGAGTACCTGATAATGTTTCTGCTGCATCACTGTATTCTATAGGGGCTTATAGTCACATTAGCTCACTATGGAGACCCACCACTTGTTTTTAATTATTTTAATCCTCTAACGTAATAACGTTCACTTCACAAGTGTTTTTGATTAGAAGTCAGAGTCACCGTTAGACCGTGCCTATGCTTATTGTACCACCTCAACCTGAATGATATCTATATGTTTTTGTCTCCCCCAATAGGTAGATCCAGGTACTATAACCATTTGACACTACTATCGTGAGTAGACAATCCACCACACAGCTTAGGTGTAGATAGTTACTATTGTTTAGGTCCTGAAGAATCGCGAGGATAACAATCCAAGAGCAAGAAACATGTTGACCCACACTGAGTGAAACAAGGAATTACACTACACGAGACATTACACTCGGGTTAGTGACTTGTTTTTTGTTCTTTATTTTTAATTAGGGCAGGTGACCCCCAGAATAAAACTTGCTTACTTCGGCACTCCCATCCCTATTTTAATTTATTTCACTATTCTACACAATTCTGCCCCTATACCCGCACATCACCATACGGCATTCGGATAAAAAGATCTCCGGCAAAGAGCCCCTATTATAGGGAGCCCGTCGGGTATTGCACCGCCGACCCGACGAAGAGCAGCCCAGATGATGAAGCATGACACCTGCAAGGGTGTGTGAGGGCATTATTATCCGAAATATGGATTCCCCACACTGACCCCAGTCCTTGGGGCAGCTGGGATTCCTGTCTTCCCTGACTCTGCGCTTTTGTACGCTTTTACTAGAGAGGAACGGCATAACTTCCTTTTGGATAACAGCTATATAATAACCCAGCCCAAAAGTAGCCCAACCCCAGCCCAATCCAGCACAAATTAGCCCAGGGGAGCCCAACCAGCCCACTGGGTTCTGGCTGCCCCCTGGCAAAAAACTTCCCGGGATGGGCAGGCCTGCTGGTCGGCCGCCCCCCCAAAAGCCCTATTATTAAAATAAACCAAAATACATTCAAAGATGGCTGCCACCGATTCACACGGATCCACAATGACCATCTTTGAACGACATTTGTTAAAGCATTGCACAGGCACTCAAAGATTCCTGCAGGGGAGTTGTGCACATTCACGGCTCTGTCTAAGACCAAAAAAGCATTGGCAGAGCCAATAGGTTTCACTGCCAAGACCTATTGGTTTTGTCAATGCTTTTTTAAGATTCATCTTTAGTATTTATAGGACAATCTTATCTCTTTTACGTCCGCACACATTTTTTATTATTGGTTGAATATTTTCAATAATGTCTGATGGACCTTCTTTGAAAGCTGTCTCAGCAACAATCTCAAATTTTACACTTTACATTATGTATGTATCAACATTTATAGAGCGCACTGCAACCCTACGGGCATCCTGGCGCTAGCGACACAGTGAAGGGAAGGAGGGCAGGGGATTATACTTTAGGGAAGAGCCAGGTCTTGAGCTGCTTACGGAACGCTGTCAGTTCCTGGACCTGTCTTAGCTCCAAGGGAAGGCTATTCCACAAACGAGCGCCTGCAGCGCTAAAAGCTCGTCCCCCCAGAGTGGATCTCTTCGTCTTAGGAATCTTGGCCAGCCTAGCTGCCGAAGAGCGCAGGCTATGCGTGGGAACGTACCAGCTAAATAGATTTTGCAGCGGTCCAGGACCAAGGCCATGAAGAGCTTTAAAAACTACGCACAAAGATTTAAACAGGATTCTCTGTTGCACAGGGAGCCAATGGAGTTCAGACAGTGCCTTAGTGCTAGAGGATATGCGCGGTCTCAGAAGGACAAGTTTTGCAGCAGCTGCCTGAATACGTTGAAGTCGCTGGATGGATGTATGTCGTTACAACGCACACTTTTACAACGCATGCACTTACAACGCATTTTTTACAACGCAACATCAACTACAACGCATTCCATTACATAGCATGACACTACAACGCATTTTTAAAAACTACCTTTACAACGCATTCCATTACATCGCATACTACCTTTACAACGCATACCATTACAACGCATAATATTAAATTGCATTTAGTATTGGATAGTATAGGGGTAAAAATTACTATTCTAACTCCAGGGGGTGCAACAGTAGGGTAAGTGTTGGATAGTATAGGGGTAAAAATTACTATTCTAACTCCAGGGGGTGCAACAGTAGGGTAAGTGTTGGATAGTATAGGGGTAAAAATTACTATTCTAACTCCAGGGGGTGCAACAGTAGGGTAAGTGTTGGATAGTATAGGGGTAAAAATTGCTATTCTAACTCCAGGGGGTGCAACAGTAGGGTAAGTGTTGGATAGTATAGGGGTAAAAATTACTATTCTAACTCCAGGGGGTGCAACAGTAGGGAAAGTGTTGGATAGTATAGGGGTAAAAATTACTATTCTAACTCCAGGGGGTGCAACAGTAGGGTAAGTGTTGGATAGTATAGGGGTAAAAATTACTATTCTAACTCCAGGGGGTGCAACAGTAGGGAAAGTGTTGGATAGTATAGGGGTAAAAATTACTATTCTAACTCCAGGGGGTGCAACAGTAGGGAAAGTGTTGGATAGTATAGGGGTAAAAATTACTATTCTAACTCCAGGGGGTGCAACAGTAGGGTAAGTGTTGGATAGTATAGGGGTAAAAATTACTATTCTAACTCCAGGGGGTGCAACAGTAGGGAAAGTGTTGGATAGTATAGGGGTAAAAATTACTATTCTAACTCCAGGGGGTGCAACAGTAGGGTAAATGCTGGATAGTATAGGGGTAAAAATTACTATTCTAACTCCAGGGGGTGCAACAGTAGGGTAAGTGTTGGATAGTATAGGGGTAAAAATTACTATTCTAACTCCAGGGGGTGCAACAGTAGGGTAAGTGTTGGATAGTATAGGGGTAAAAATTACTATTCTAACTCCAGGGGGTGCAACAGTAGGGTAAGTGTTGGATAGTGTAGTGTAATATTATGCGTTGTAATGGTATGCGTTGTAAAGGTAGTATGCGATGTAATGGAATGCGTTGTAAAGGTAGTTTTTAAAAATGCGTTGTAGTGTCATGCTATGTAATGGAATGCGTTGTAGTGGATGTTGCGTTGTAAAAAATGCGTTGTAAGTGTAGTGCGTTGTAAAAGTTGCGTTGTAAACGTTGTTCCCCCGCTGGATCAAATATCCAGGGGACTCAAGCAGCAAGGCATTGCAGTAATCTAAACGGCTAAGGATAGTACAGCGAACCACTGTTCCTCTAACATATGGGGGAAGCAGCGGTAGGAGTCTACGTAAGCCTCTCATAATCATGTGGCAATTCGAGGCCACTTTGTTGACATGCGACTCAAGACTCAGCTTCTCATTGAAACAGACCCCCAGATTACGCACAGTCTTCACTGGAACCAGGGGTGTGTCCAAGGGAAGAGGCCAAAAATTGTCAGTCTTGGCACTGTTAAACTGCAGGGCATTATTTTTCAGCCAAGATGTCATTTCCAACATACAATTGTGGAAGGCAGTTAAAGAGTCCACCTGGTCGCCTTCCAGGGAGATAATCAACTGCGTGTCATCAGCATAGTTGACTGCCATAATGTTGCTAGAATTGATCATTTTGACTAAAGGTCGCATGTATATGTTAAACAGAACCGGGCTGATTGAAGAGCACTGAGGGACACCATGTTTATTAGGCAGGAAATATGATTGATAGGGAGGCAAATATACTGCTTGTGGTTAACCGTATCGAATGCGGCGGATAAGTCTAGCAATATCAAGGTTGCAGAGTGCCCCTTATCCGCACGCATCCGAAGGTCATCCAAGGCGGTAATCAGTGCAGTTTCGGTTCCGTGCCCTGGGCGGAAACCAAATTGATTCTCCTCCAGCTTGCAATTGCTCTCCAGGAACCCCGAGAGCTCCTGGCTGACCAAACGCTCAACTATCTTCACCGGAAAAGGCAGCAGAGAAATAGGACGATAATTCCCGTAGCAAGTGGGATCCAGCGAGGGTTTTTTCAGAAGAGGAGAGACCAGTGCATCCTTCCAGCAAGCCGGGACCACACCACTAATTAAAGACTGATTAATAATCTGATGAAGGTGCGGAAAAGTTTCCGACCCTAATTCCTTCCAGAGTTTCTGCGGGATGGGGTCCAACGGAGAGCCAGAGCATACTTTCTTGGCCATGTTGGAGAACTCCTCCAAAGAAGGGCGGGTCCAGTGATCGAGACAAGGCCCTGGCAGAGGCTCTCGATTTATCCTAGGGTGTGTGCCACCGAGCGGATCAGCTATCAATAAATCAGCTCCAGCCTTAATACTAATCACGGGGTCAAATTGCAGACCCTCTATGATTCCCTTTATTTTATTATGAAAAAAGGCTGCCAACCCATCGCAGAGATCCTGAGAAGGGGTGATCTTGTTACCCAGGCACTCTGGGTTGGGAAGGCCTCTCAGGATGTTAAAGACACATTTAACACTGTTGGGGGCTTTCAGAATAAGGTCCGCAAAATATGACGCCTTAGTAATTACTATGGCTTGTTTGTATCTGACTTACAGTTCCCGCCAGGCAATCTTGTCACTGGTTAGGTACTGACTACGCCACAACCTCTCAGCGTGTTTACACTGAATCTTAGAGGCCCGAAGTTCCTCCGAGAACCATGGTGCAGAGGGAGATCCTCGTTTCCTGAGCCGTTTCAGAGGAGCGGACAGGTTAATGGTGTTAGCTATGTAGCTGCATAGCTCCCCATAGTTTTTTTTATTTTTTTTTATTTTCAAAAAACCTTTATTGACACAAAGGAGCAATACAGGAACAATCGCCCTTCGGACGTACTGCAACGCAGAGGGAGGGGGGAAGTCCTCATGATGGTAGTAGAGGTCACACTTACACAGCCGTTTAGCCGACATCCCGGAGGACCGGCGGCGTTCCCACCGTCAATAAATTAATAGCACCCAAGCAAAGTCTCGGCTACAGCCGGGTCTGTGGCAGACTCCCCGCTCTACGATAGTGTGGCCGCGGTATTCGTAGTCACCCACGCGCCCACCACAACCCACATCTCTGACGTAGCCCCTGAAAGCTCCAACCGTTACACTAACCCCCCCTCCCACCCCACTCACCACACACGCACTGCCGAACCCCCGTGTCTCTGACATGCTCGCACGCTTCTGTCGTCCCGCCATCCTGGCGCGCAGAGACAAAGTGCCCACCCTCAGTCGGTCTACAATCATCCTGACAGCGCATTCACCCCTAATATAGTCCAGTCGGGAACCCGACCCAGTCGATCTAGGAACTCGGCTATCCGCACTCACCGCATGCAGCACTCTCTACCATTCTGTACAACTACGTGTCTCCCGGGCGCCCCTCCCCGGCTTCACGACCGAAGTCAGCATCTCCCCCCGCTATCACGCCCCCACTGGGTACTACATTCTGTGTCCCTCCCTGACTGTCCACCTCAGGGTCCCCTGGCTTCAACGACGCGCTATACAGCCCCCAAAAATTCTTGGGGCGACTTTTAGGCGGAAGCAATTCGCTGTATATCTCTGCTTGCGTACTACAATACAACATGTCGCTGGCCCATCGCTTTTTGGTGGGCAGAGGCCCTCTCATCCAGCAAATCGCCACCACTCTCCTGGCTATTAACAGTGCAATGTCCGCTAGTCGACGCAGTGCCGGCTTGAGGGGTCGAGAGTACCCCAGCAACGCCAAAGCGGGGCTAGGGGGAATCTCCACTTCCAGTATCTTACTGAGCTCCCGGAAAACCTCTGCCCAGAACCTGGCGACCCCCGGGCAGCGCCAGGCCATATGCATGAAATCTGCCTCCGGGTAGTGGCAGCGCTCACACTCCGCAGACTGACGCAGCCCATACCTATGCAATCCCCGCGAGTGTAATATACGCGCTGCAAGAATTTAAAATGCGCCAATCGGTGCCGGCCATTTAATGAGACCGTCTTGGTGCTGGCGCAGCAGTACCTCCACATATCATCTGTGATCTCCCTGCTGAGGTCCGTTTGCCATGCAAGTCTCGCCGCACCGGTGCGGTATATGCTGATCCCCCAGTCGTTTGAGTGTCGTGACCAGCTTGGCGGACGCCGCGGTTTTTATTACATAGGTGAGTTCCAGAACCTCCGGGGGTTCCGCCATCCCCGGCCCCAGAATGACCGAGAGCGCAGCTCGCACTCTGTGGAACTGAAATCGCTGTAGTGGCGTAGGAATCGGCGGCGCCGATCCAAGCTGGTCCCCCGTCTTGGCCACCCCGTTAACGAACAGATCCTCCATCCGCGAAATGCCCAACTTGCTCAGCGCCCGTATCACACCCTTTTCTCGCAGCGGGGGGAGCCACACCGCCCACTCCACCGGCAACAACGGAGAGTACAAAATCTCGCTGCCCCGGGCTGTCGCCAACTCCCGCCAAGCGTGAGTCGTGGCCTTAAGGGAGTCCAAGCTGCCCACCCTATGATCCACCTGTTGAAAGGCAATCGCCGGCAAGGGCAGCGGGTCCGCAAACAATTTCTCAAGGATCACGTGAGGGATCCCCGGGTCAGCATGAATCCACGTATGTAGATGCGCCGCCTGCGCGACTCGGTAGTACCGTTCCAAGTCCGGCGCCCCCAGTCCCCCCAGCTCGTACGGTAGTGTCAACACCTCCCATCGCACTCTAGGCTGCTTGCCACCCCAGGCAAGGGCAATAAGCGTTTGTTTTAGCTGCTTGAAGAACGCCTTGGATAGCACAATGGGGATATTATTGAACAGGAACAGGAATCTCGGCAGGACTACCATTTTCATGATTGCTATTCTGCCCAGCAATGTCAGGGGGAGCCTATTCCAGGACTCCACGTCCTCTACTAACTTGCTGTAAGCCACTCCATAGTTTTCCCGAATGAGCACCTCCGGGTCTCTGTGCAGCTGTATCCCCAGGTACCGTATCGAGTCTGTTGTCCACTGCAGGGGGTACTCCATGGGGAACGGCAGCGTCACCGGCGACAGAGGGAACGCCAACGACTTACTCCAGTTAACCTTAAGGCCAGACAGCGCCCCGAACCTGACCACCTCCCTAAGAATGGAGGGAAGATTCACCTCCGGGTCCCTGACATACAGGAGGGTGTCATCAGCATATGTTGAAATGCCAATCTTATAGGTGGGGAAGCAGATGCCCTCATATCTATGATATTCTCGGATAGCGCAGGCTAAAGGCTCCGCCACCAGGGCATATAGGAGTGGGGAAAGGGGGCAGCCCTGCCGAGTGCCCCTGCCGATGTCAAAAGCGTCAGTGACTCGGTCCCCGATACGCAGCCTAGCAGTGGGGCACTGGTACAGAGCTCCCACCATCTGCAGGAAGGGCTCACCCAGCCCAACCTTACGGAGGACACGCACCATGAATGGCCACTCGACCGAGTCGAATGCCTTCTCCATGTCCAGGAAAAGCGCTAGAGCCTTGCAATCCGGGCGCACATGTTGCATGGCTCCCAGTACCGTACGAATGTTATATGTGAGGTTCCTCGATGGGATAAAGCCCGCTTGCTCCGGGGCCACGAGCTCCGGCACCAGCAGAGCTAGGCGCGTGGCCAGGACCTTAGCATACAGCTTGGCGTCCACATTGAGCAACGAAAGGGGTCGGTAGGACCCGCAGACGTTTGGGGGCCTCCCGGGTTTCAGAACTGTGACAAGCAGTGCCTCTCTCATAGTGTCCGGCATGCACCCCTCCTGGCCTATCTCATCAAAAAGCGTGATCAGGTGCGGTTGAAGCAAGTCTAGAAATGCTTTGTAGAAGGCCACCGTCAACCCATCAGCGCCTGGGGCACTGCTCGACCGCATGCCCCCCAGTGCCTCCCGGATCTCGTCCTGTTGTATGGGCAGCATCAGAAACTCCCTCTGTGAGTTCGACAAGAAGGGCATTTTGATGTAGCTGAGGTAATCATCTATTTCCTCCTCCATCTGGGACGACTTAGAGGAATAGAGGTCGGCATAGAACTCCCTGAATTCAGCCACAATCTCCTCTTGATCTGTGAGGACTGAGCCTGCGGGGGTTACGAGCTCCTCCACCACCAGGGGCCGCCTGCTATTACGCAGTAGTGTCGCCAACAAGGAGCCCGGATGCTCACCCTCCCCGTAGGTACGGGCGGTTGCATACTTGCCCATGTGCTTCACCTCTCTGTCTGCTTCGCTATTGTATTCAGTGACCAATTCACTAATCCTAGTCTCGACCCCGGCTGCCGGAGAGCGCAGCCGTTGCTGTTCAAGCTGCGTCAACTGCGACTCAATGGACCGCATTCTCAGTCGGATGCACTTAAGGACACTAGAGTGTTTGGCCATAGCCATGCCGCGAATGTAAGCCTTGAACGAATCCCACAGTGTGTGGAAGCTCTGCACTGAACCCAGGTTCTTATCGAAGAACGCTTCTATGTCTTCCGCCAGCTCCCCTCTAAAAACCTCGTCTAACAACGAATAGGGCGGCAGGCGCCAGGTGAACGGAGGTATCCTCCTAATCGGGGAGTCAAAAGTTAGGAGGAGTGGGGAGTGATCCGACAGCGTACGGGGGAGCACTATGCACCCCCTAAGCACCGCCAGCAGGGAACGCGACACCAACCAGTAGTCAATTCTAGTGTGCACGTCGTGGTGCGCAGAATAGTGCGTGAAGCCTCCCCTCCCCGAGTGACCATGCCTCCAGGCATCCACCAGATCGAGCCTAGTCATCTCTGCCTGCATATGCATGGCCGCAGCTGCTGGGCGCCGCACCGTCCCCGATGAGCGGTCTACCGACGGGTCGAATATAAAATTGAGGTCACCCCCCCACACCATTCTGGCAGGGGCGTATTGCCTACAAAGAGTAGCCAGCATGCCGTAAAACTCTGGATCGTCAAAATTGGGACCGTACACGTTAAC
The DNA here is from genome assembly GCF_964204655.1 of Triturus cristatus. Lineage (NCBI taxonomy): Eukaryota > Metazoa > Chordata > Amphibia > Caudata > Salamandridae > Triturus > Triturus cristatus. Next base: position 282,386,708 of record NC_140587.1, read on the forward strand.
CACCACCAGGTCATGACCCTGCCCTGTACACCTAGCGAGTAAATACCGCCCGTGAGGGTCAGCCTCCAGCACCGTCAGCTTCAATTTGGAGGTCGGGTTTACCCAAGTGACCACCCCCCGGGAGTGCGTTGTAAAGCCAGCTGCCACACTGTTGCCCGCCAGGCCTCGTGCCGAAAGCATTTTGCTCCCAAGTGGAAGGTGCGTTTCCTGTATTAGAGCTAGGTCAATGCAGTGCCTGCGGAAATAGTTGAGCACTTTCCGGAGCTTACGGTAGTCATTCAACCCTCTGACATTCCAGGTAAGCGCTCTGAGAGTGCCTGCATCACTTTCACCATTCACCACTCCAGGGGCAGCCATCGAACATCCACACTGCATCCATGCTCACAGGGGGGATTCTACTCCAGCGGTCCGTGACTGGGCGAGTGTCAGTCCTCCACCCCCAATATGCCAGAAACACCTCAAAACACAGGTCTCGCAGCGCGTCGTGTACCCCTCCACCCCAAATTTCAAGAACTCCCCCCCCCAACTGCAATCCCCCCCACCCACAGCCGACCTCCCCCAACCTGGCCAGACAGGACCCCACACCCACCCCCCACCCCTCTAAACCACAAACATCACTCAGTAACATTGCCCCTAGCAGCCCCAGCAGGGACCACCGAAAGCCGCAGCGTGGGGGCAGAGATTGCCAGGCGCCAAACTCTCCCAAGTAGGTAGCGCCTTCGGGCAACGCATACCCACCTCGCCCTGCCCTCGTACACCACCCCACATGGGCGGCCCCATCGCCACTACCCCTGGGAACCCGGGTAGAGACTCCGGGCCCGATTCACAGAACTAACTTAAGACAAAATCCTAAACTTACTACCATTTTGCTATTCACAGAAGGCACTTACTCATTTTGGAATTCACAGAAGACACTTACTCACTTCGGTATTCACAGAAGTTAGGAGTCCTAACTTTAGGACTTCTAAATGTCTTCTGTGAATACCGAAAGTCTTAAAATTAGGATTTTTCTCAGTTTAGGAGTCCTAAGGTTAGGACTCCTAACTTTACAACTACTAAACTGAGAAAAAACCTAATTTTAAGGCTTTCGGTATTCACAGAAGGCATTTAGGAGTCCCAAAGTTAGGAGTCCTAAACTTAGGACTACTAAATTGAGAAAAATCTTAATTTTAAGACTTTCGGTATTCACAGAAGGCATTTAGGAGTCCTAAAGTTAGGAGTCCTAACTATACTACTACTAAACTGAGAAAAATCCTAATTTTAAGACTTTCGGTATTCACAGAAGGCATTTAGGAGTCCTAAAGTTAGGAGTCCTAAATTTAGGACTACTAAATTGAGAAAAATCCTAATTTTAAGACTTTCGGTATTCACAGAAGGCATTTAGGAGTCCTAAAGTTAGGAGTCCTAACTATACTACTACTAAACTGAGAAAAATCCTAATTTTAAGGCTTTCGGTAGTCACAGTAGGCATTTAGGAGTCCTAAAGTTAGGAGTCCTAAACTTAGGACTACTAAATTGAGAAAAATCCTAATTTTAAGACTTTCGGTATTCACAGAAGGCATTTAGGAGTCCTAAAGTTAGGAGTCCTAACTATACTACTACTAAACTGAGAAAAATCCTAATTTTAAGACTTTCGGTATTCACAGAAGGCATTTAGGAGTCCTAAAGTTAGGACTCCTAACTTCTGTGAATACCGAAATGAGTAAGTGCCTTCTGTGAATACCAAAATGAGTAAGTGCCTTCTGTGAATACCAAAATGGTAGTAAGTTTAGGATTTTGTCTTAAGTTAGTTCTGTGAATCGGGCCCTCTGATCACTCCCTCGAGGACCCCAGGCAGGCACTCCGTGCAACGAGCACACTCCGGCCGCGCCGCCCGCCAGCCCCCCACCCCGGGGAAACACCTATCAGAGTCAGGGAAGCAGGGAACAAATCTCGCCCCGGGGCGGGGGGGCCCCCAGGACCCCAGGAGCCAGACTACGCATGTCAACCTCCGAGCAGGCACCACGTGCCGCCGCCCCTTATATCTAAACCACCGGGCCCCCAAGGCTCCCACTAGGCCAAGATATCAGAAAAATCTCACCGGGAGGCAGCGACGGCTTCGCCATGTGTGGCCACACCAAACTCAGCCAGTCGGATAGTTCCAATGTCCCTTCCGCAGTCCAGGCCACAATCAACCCCCCCACTCAGCAGGCAAAAGGCAGCCCACCCCTTCGTGCCCGGGGTCTGGCCGTCCACCCTGGGCTAGTCCTGGTCCTCCAGACGTGAGGCCTCGTCCGTGGAGTCGCTGTGGCTGCGCAGGTCGCCCCGCTGCTCCTTAGACCAGTCCTTCAAGGAGCGCTGCAGCTCCTTCGGACCTTCGGTTGATCCGCAGTCGCGCAGGGTAGAGCATCGCATAGTCCAGGCCCAATTCTCTGAGTTGTTTTTTGTATGGGGCAAATTGCCTGCGCTCGTCCTGCACCCTGGCCGTGAAGTCGGGGAAAATGGAAATGTCCATACCTTCGAATTGGAGCTTGCCCTTTTCCCTGGCCACCCGCAGGGCCACGTCCCGGTCTCTGTAATTCAACAATTTTGCAATTATAGGCCTCGCCGGTGCTCCAGGTTTCGGGCGCGGCCCCAGCGAGCGGTGCGCCCTTTCGACCACGAACATGGGAGAGAACACGTCCTCCCCCAGCAGGGCCCGCAGTAGCTTCTCCACGAGTAGCTCCATCCTCCCGGTCTGCGTTGTCTCCGCCACCCCCGTGATGCGGATATTCGATCTACTCGAGCGGGCCTCTAAATCTTCCGCTTTGTCCTGGATGACCTGCAGCAGTCTGTTGAGTTGCTTCCTGTCCGCGTCCCACTCCGTTTGCGCATCCTCCACGTGGGACACTCTTTTTTCCGCCATGTCTAGGCGCTCCGAGTTCTTGTCCACGCGCTCCGACATGCGGTCCATCCGATAAGTGAGCGCATCCAGCTTAGCGTCGATTGCCGTGAGGCTGCCCTGAAGGCCCTTCTCCATCGCCACCAGCATTTCTCGGATGTCCGCTCCCGCGGCGCCTCCCGCGGCAGGGGCGCCCGCCGCCGCCTCTGCCGCCCCCGCGGCCGGCCCCTTCGCCCTGCGGGGGTCGAAGGAAAGTTTAGGCTGCGACTTGTCCGTTTTCCCCATGGTGGCGGTCCGAGGCCGGCGCTCCCACAGGTCCGGGCACCAACCGCTGGCCCTAGAGGCTATCAGACCCCGGAGCTCCTCGTATGTGGGGGGTCCCCACTGTTACAGGCCGGCACCGGCAGGGGGACAGTCCGCAGCCGTCCGATCCCAGCAACCACTGCACTCACCGCGTTGGCACACGCACCCGCCTCCGGTACGCTGTGCCGCGACAAGGCCAAGTCTCTAAACCACTCCCAGGCACCTCAGCGTTGCAGGCATGGGCTCATCCGAGGGGGCAATTCCGGGCTCTTCGCACCACCCGGGGCGGTCTCCAGGCTCTGCCGAGATCAGGGGGGGGGAGGGGGCAACGCGGCCACCACCTCCGTAGGGTCCCCACAGCCAGCGCCGGCACCGCACACAGCACAGCTGGTCTCCGGGGCCCCGGGACTCTCCCAGGGACTCCTCCACCGGGCACCCCACAGCCGTCAATCACGGGCGTCCCGCCTCCCGGGCGCTCAGGAGCTCCGCTGCGCCGCCGTCAGGGTCGTATGTGCCAGCTCCGTCTGCCGGGGTCGACTGCCCCGAGGTAGCGCCGTCCGGCGAGGTGTCCAGGGCCAGGCCCGCTCCAGCGGGACCACTTTCGATATCGCCGCCGCACGCCACAGCACGCACGGCGGACACGCCTCCAGGAGAGGCCGGGGATGTCGGCCGAGGCGGCAGGTCACAGCAGCGGCGTGCGCCTCAGCGCACTCGGCCCCCAATTCAGTCGGGGGGGGGGGCACCTCAAGCAGTACCGCTCAGGAGAGGAAGGATTCCCCCGAGTTCCCAGCTAGGCAGCGCCATGGGGAAGGATCGTTGGACGGATCATGAGAGGGCTTCAGCGAGGAGCTCCGCACTCACGCGTCCGCCATCGCCGCCGGCTAGCTCCGCCAGCTCCCCATAGTTAACATCAACCGACTTCCCTGGATCAGGGAAGGGAGCCGCATCAAAAAGTGGTGCAGATTGAGCTATCCTCACAAGGGCTTTCCAATCCCTAATCAGGATACTATTTTCCTTGATAGGGGGGGGTCCTACTTTTAGGGATCGACAGCATTCGAAATGTGATCAGATGGTGGTCAGACCAATCCACTGGTAGGATATTGTCTATAGTCACTACTTTTTCCCCAGCGAATATCAGATCTAGTACATGTCCTGCCGTATGGGTGGCCTCCAGCACTCGTTGTGGTAGATTAAAAGTAGCACATGACTGAATAATATTGTTATAAGCTGTTTTCAGCATTGCATTTGGCCAAAGATTAAAATCTCCCAGAATCATCAGTCTATGGTGAGTAAGTGCCAAATTGCTAATCACATCCAAGAATTGCTGTTGTGATTATGCAAATCTGTCTAACCCTACAAGCTGCTCTGTAGTCAAAATGTCCAGCTCGACCAGCGCTTGTTCACTGCTGCCACCTCTACCAAGAACTTAATAAAAATTACTTGAAGTTATTGTAGTATACCATGTTCTAGGAAGTCTATGGTCTAGATCGCTGACTTTTTGCTGGAAGTGTTCATTCACTTCTCTAGAGCCTACGTGACTTCAGAAGAGTTAGGCAATCATTGTAATAAGTATGGCCACTGTCCTTGGAAACACTGGAACCAGGTACTAGTGTGAGCTAATTGAATTATCAAGGTGCACTTCTTTTGGCTTCGACTTTCACTATGTAGTTAGATTGAAAAGTCAAAATTTACACTCAGAGTCAAAGGTCCAGGCTGACTGCGATGGAGTGCAGCTCTGATACAGTCCCAGATTAGTCCCACTGAAGGTTTACCTTCTCAAGTATTGGGCCACGAGTCGTGTTTGCATTGGAGAGGGTCGCCGGGAGCAAGGACAGCGGCACGAAGAGCAGGCTGGGCGTTGCAGAAAGATGACGTGGAACTTTGTGTTGACAGTCGAATACGGGCTGCCGATCCATCTTGTATGAAGAGATGGGCTGGTGGCGGCTTGCGCTGAGTTTCCCAGCAAGCGGTGCGGTTCTGGTGTGAACAGGACCATACGTGGTTGTGAAGAGCCTAAAACCTTGATTTCAAGAGTTAGTGAGCGCAGGAACTTGCTGAAGATGGTCGATAACGCGTTGCAGATCCTTTTATGTCCCTTAGGATCAGATCAGGAGTCCAGCAGACTAGCCCTTTGAGTCACTGTGGGGTCATGGGTTCAGGATGAAGTTGCAAGTCCAGATCTTCTTCCTCTAGCAAGAGGGCAGCAGGCGTTATGATTACCTTACTCAAAGAGTTCATCCCATCAGTAGATCCTAGCAAATTTACTGCAGACATACAAAGAATACACCAAGATCCTTTTAGGAAAAACCTGAAAAGGAAAAATGCAAGGAAGATCCTTATTAATTTCAATTCTTATTCTCTAAAAGAACAGATAATTTCGGAGGCCCTAAAGAAAGGTAGTTTTAGAAAAGATAAGTGGTCCTTGTGCATCAGTTCAGATATTTTAAGGGCCACACAGGATAGGCAATGAGAGCTGGGAAAGTAACTTAGGAAGCTGGGAGCTACCTCCCAGCTGAAGTTCCCTGCAACTCTTAAAATAATGTGAAACATTAAAATGCACAGCTTGAGAGAGTCAGGTGAGGTGGAGAATTTAGTCAAACAGACCAAAGTGCACCAGGAGCAAACTGGTCACTAGAGGAGGGAGAGGCTGAAAAGGGTCTAATGAGAAAACATAAAAGGAAAGAAGGGAGGTTCCCCAAGGAGGTTTGGGAAGAATCTTGACACGGCTAGTTTAGGGCCCTCATTTGTAAAGGTTAACATAAGGTATAAAAACATATGTTGGCAAACGATCTGTAGAGAAAGAGGATCACACATCAGGTAGGTAAAGAATTTGGAAGAACAATGACAGATACTAATAGGAAATATCCCCTAAGTATTTTGTCGTGGAGTAAGATCTTGGAATATTTAAGGCAGCCAGAGAGTGGCCATTCTGATTAAGAACTCCTCTCAGGCAACTTTCGTAGAATACATAGCAGATAAATACTTTACCTTTCATAACAAGAAATATGGCTGCAATTCCAGAATTGACTTCTTTCTTGATGAAACTAGATTGATCAATAAAGTCAAAGAGATAATTCACCTTCCTGAACACTTGCCAGATCATTCTGCAGTGAGGTTAGACTTGTTTTTGGAAAAGTTACTAGTCCCTCCCGGGTGGGCACTACTGTTGTACCAGTTGGTAGTCAGCTAGATGAGACAAGACACAGTAGATGTCTTTGAAACGAATAAGGCATTGGCTCCCTTGCATATTATTTGGGATGCCTGTAAAACATTTATTAGAGGAAGTATAATAAGTTCAGTAGCATACAAGAACGAAGAGGCAAGGTGCAGGCTGGATAATCTACAGATAAAAATTGCAAAAATACAGAGGGACAGCAATAACATTTGTGAAGTACCAGAACTGACTGATCTAGACAATAAGATCAAAGAGGCAAGGGGTGAACTAGCTGATTACTAGGAAGGAATACTGTGGGAAAAATGGGAGGCTAGTAAGTTTGCTCATTATGAGACTGGAAAAGGTTGCGAGAAGCTAGTAGCCCGGAAAAATAAGGAAAACAAAGGTGAGAAATGCAAAAAATACCAATAAGGGGATTGAAGTCAAAGAGGCTGGTAAATGGTATGTAGATGACACATGTGTAGAGCAGGCTTTTGTAAGCTTTATCAAGGTATTTTTTCAGGAAGACACACCCTGTCACGATCTTGGGATGAAGCCACAATTAGCATAATATTAAAACCCAACAAGGACCCTAAACTGCGAGAGTTATGGGGTTGGAAGAATAACTTTTCAGGCAGACCATATGTCACTCCCCATAAATATAGGGGTCTATACACAAATGGCATTTTACAATACCTGAGTAGTACTATAGCAGTACTACTCGGGTAATACAATATGCTGCTCACTAATTAATGGGGACAGACTTCTGTCTCTGCCTCTCCTATCTTTTCTGTGCGGAGAACACTGCCATGATGCTGAAGATCTCTGCACTCGAAAGACTATGTTTTAGTAGTAAATATGGAAGGGACAAGAGACTTACCAGAAAAGGGGAGGGGTTTAGGGAAAAGTAAGATGGTTTTTAACTAGGGATCAAGCTGCTATGAACAACCACCCACAAAAGAGTGAGCCTATTCCTAGCGACAAACTACACTTCTAAAGTTGCTGCAGTCCTAGAGACAGTGCTTAATTTGTAAAATAATGAGTGCCAGGGCTCTCGCCAGGAGGCCACTGTTGTTTGAACCACACATTGCCCCTGCCATTCTGCCAATTATAGTAACAACACAACTACTAACCATCACACTCTTACCAGTGTAATGATTCAGACTATACCAGGCCCCCAAAGCAATAGGAATGGCTTGTATAGTCTGAATTGTTACACTTGTCGAGTGTGATGGTTAGTAGTTGTGTTGTTACTATAATTGGCAGAATGACAGGGACAATGTGTGGTTCAAACAACAGTGGCCTCTTGGCGAGAACCCTGGCACTTATTATTTTACAAATTAAGCACTGTCTCTAGGACTGCAGCAACCTTAGAAGTGTAGTTTGTCGCTGGGAATAGGCTTACTCTTTTGTGGGTGGTTGTTCGTAGCAGCTTGATCCTCCCAGCCCCCCAAAGCAATAGGAATGGCTTGGGTGTCAGGTAATAATCAAGTGCAATGTATATTGAATGAATAATTAATTGTTGTTTTTGTCATCTCTAAATTAGCCAGACAGCACCACCCTGTGACAAACTGTCACAAGCACCGGTGTTGACAATTAAGTGTAGGTGCCGAGCACTGGAAACCACCAGCTCAAATTAAGCACGGTCTAGAGATGAAAAAACAGTAGGAAATGTACTGCAGCGCAGCCATGGAGGAAGTCAAGCACCACACATTGTCACTCCTCAGAGTATATATATGCTATGCTAGCTCATATGTAGTTCTTATTCCAACTTGTCCCGGGTAGTATCCTTAGGAAATCTCCAGGGTCTCGAATATACGAACTTAAACTTTGTGCAATGGGTGCCAGATAATGATCCACATATTTTGACGCATTTTCATTCAGTGAATCACACGAGGACACAATTGGTCTGCCCGGTGGATAATCAAGTGACTTATAGATGTTTGGCAGAAAATAAATTGTGGGGATTATTGGAAAGTCCTTCGTTAGGAATTGCAGCTCATTGTCATCAATTAGATTTGTTTCATGCCAGTCTTTCAATTTCACATTCAGATTTTCTGTCATTTCATTAATGGGGTTTCTTTGAAGTTTGGTGCATTTGGTCACATCATTTAATTGTCTGCATGCTTCTTTTTTGTAATCTTTTTTGTCCATAAGGACGATGTTGCTACCCTTATCCGTGGGTTTGATTATTATAGCTTGATTCACCATTAATGATTTTAATGCTTTCCTTTCTTTGCACATTAAGTTTTTTTTTTTTTGTTTGGTGTTTGATTTTTGACATTTTATCTAATTCTCCTGTTATTGCTTCCGCAAATAGGTCAAATTTGTTTCCCGGTGATAGTGACGGGAAGTATTTAGACTTCTTTTTTAGGCCACTTGAAAGATGTTTGTCAGTCTCTATTGATAGTTCCTGAAGTACTTGTTCCTCCGATAGCTCTTCATCATTCAAGTTAAACAAAAAATTTAACATGTTTTTAAAGTCTGGGATTTGATCAACGCTTAACTTTATTTCATCCTGTTTTGTTGGTATCTTCACATTTTGTTAATCTCCCTTTAAACTTTTAATCACATTTGTTTTTGCCAATTTTGATTTCCTTATATATTTATAAAAGTCAATTCTCGTTTAGGTATAGTCATAGTGGCTTTCAGGGCAGAAGGAGAGTCCTTTGTTCAAAAGTGTAGTTTCTGCATTTGTTAACTTATGTTTTGATATGTTTACAATCAGATTTGTTTTTTCCTTTACTTCTTCAGATTGCGGAGCGGATATTTATTTTTTCCGTCTTGATCGTCTGTTTTTTCTTGATTTTTTGTGGCATTTGAATCTCCGTTGCCACGACCTCTGTTGGTCCCTCTTCCTCGTCCTCTCCCCCTTGTCAACGTTTGATCGATATGCATTAGGCACATCTCGTCTAAAAAAGTTGTCTTCATTGGTGGATTCAGGCCACTTATATCTTCTCCCTCACCTATGTCCGATTTGCTTGGTTTGCACTCTTGAATATCTGTCTTAAAGTGATTAGATGACCAAGAACAGCCACATAGCATCTCCATCCTTTACAAAAACCTGAAAGGATCCCCTCCACAGGAAACAATAACATGAGAGCATTGAACTACATATCCTACCAGTACAGAACAGCAATGCCCCACTGATCAAAAGAAAATGACGACAATCCGTCTTTTGGTTACATAAAAATAAGCAGTGGGAGGGGGGCGTGGCTTGCTGCCAACGGGAATGGCTGCTCAGTAGCGAGGCTCTGCACCGCCACTCCCGCAATATCCTGAACCATCGTGCCCAGTGGCCCCGACTCGTGCTGTGGGGTGTCCCTGGTGGTTCCGGGGCACCCGCCGACCCGGCAGCGAAATTTGGGGCCGATTGGAGGTGGGGCCGAGACGGGGCTCCGTTCCCCGAGTGCTGGACGGTGGCCGGGCTGGGTGAGACGCTGCCCTGACGGGCGCAAGGACTACGTGAGGCCGCGGCCTGGTTTCTCCGGAGAGTGACGATTTGAGGCTCGGCGCCTCCAACACTGCAGAAGCTGGTTCCGCCGTGTCCTGTGGCCTCCCCTGTGCCCCGGGGATTCCAGCTGCTCCACGGGGCGGATTGCGGCGAAATTGAGGAGGCGCTGCGGCGGAGCTCCGGGTCCGGGGTTTCGGCCGATACGCTGCCTGTTGAGGAAGCGCCCCGACCGGGGAGTGAATGGCGTAAGGGACTGGGAGCTTGGTGCCTGCATCGATACCATGGTGGGACCCGGTGCAGGCAGACGGGCGCCCCACCTGATCAGCAACTATAAACTATGGTGGCTGCGGCGAGGGCCCTGCTGGGAGAAGAGTGACCAGACCGCTGCCCTGACGTGGTCTGGCCGATACATTGTGGAGGTTCTCCCCGGAGGCGGGATGTCCCGCTAAGGAGTAAATGACGGCGGCTCCGGCGCATTTGGCATGCTTGCCCCGAGCGGTGGGGGCGATCCTCTGGCTCCTCTCCCCCAGTATACCGATCCGAGTTGTTGGGTACTACACGCCGGTGGTGAATGGACGGTGAGTGGCCCGCGGGACTGGAGTGATGACTTTCTAGACGGTTGGGCACTGGGGCGGATCGACGGATGGCGACACCTGGATTCCCCGGGTTGGCAGGAACACAACAATACTGAAGAGGCGACTCAAGTGTGCAGAGGGCAGAGGCCTGCCATATCCGTGGCCCATTACTGGGTATCTGGGCCTAGTGGGGGGTCCCAGCGGCTGGGGTGTAGCCAGCGAAAGCCGACAAGCCGGGTGGAATTCTCCACTGCAGGCGGCGGGGAATAGCGGCTGCGTCCTATAGCTGGGGAGCGCCCCCTGAATTGTGATCATGCCATCCGGGCGGAGCAGCAAAACGGTGACGCATACCAAACTGGAGAAATTCGCATAGCAACACCAGCAGGGCGGTGATCGGGTCGGGATGCCGGCCTCGGACGGCAATGTAGAACCGACGAATAAAGACGAATAAAGACCTCCTGGATGCTATCACTGCTGTCAAGGCGTCCCTTGAAACGCGGATCGATACCGTGGCCACCGATGTGGGTCTGATTCGTGAGGATGTGAGAAAGATTGCCGACCGCGTGGGTGCAGTGGAAAGTGTCACCAAAGAACTGTCAAGCGACACTGGCCTTCTCAAACGAGAGGTCGCAGACCTGCGTGCCTCCCATGAGGTACTGGCTCGGCAGTTGGATTACTATGAAGGCAGGATGCATCGGAATAATGTTCGAATTATTGGTGTCCCGGAACGGGCGGAGGGACAGGCAGTGGACCTCTTTGTCGAGGACTTTGTCCTCAAACACCTACAGCCCGAGGGTCTCAAAGTGTTTTTCAATTGAAAGAGCCCATCGGGTGCCGGGTGGTCGCCCTCGACCGGGGGCACCTCCTCGGCCGCTTCTTGACCGAGTGTTTAATTTCCGTGACCGAGACATTATTCTTCAAACGGCGAGGGCGGCTCCACCCGTCACTGTCAAGAACAGCAAAATCACGTTCTTTCCTGATTTTACCCTAAGAGTTCAGAAACAAAGACGTAGCTTCCTGGAGGTAAAAAAGGCTCTTCGTGACCAGGACGTCAAGTACGCAATGATGTTCCCTGCCAAGCTGCGGGTGGAGGCCGATGGAAAATCATGGTTCTTTCCTCGCCCGGAGGATGCTTGGGACTGGTTGGAGGGCTGGCGCACTGTGGAGAAAAGGAAGAAAAAGGGACCATCGGCGGAGGACACGGCCGAAGATTGGCGCCAGCAAAGGCGTTCTCCTTCACGTTCAGACTCTGATGCCCCGGGCCCTGCTGGGGAACCCTAATTCTGGACGTTGGTAAGATGGTATAGCGTTTGGTATGGCCACATCGGAGCTCCCTGGAACGTGTCAGGAGGCGGACTAATATTCTCACGATGATAGGATGACTAGTATGGGTGGGCCCCGAGGTGTGGGGAGTGTTCACCCCCTTCGGTACGTGGTCACCATGGGCCTCTATTGCAGACATTGGGGGGTCTATAGACCGGCTTCCGCAATTGTAGAGTGGCTTTGCTCCAATGTATACTTATTCGTTAGAACTGTTTTCTAGATAGACACGGGGGTGACAAATGCCGCTATGATGGGGCTGGTTTGGAGGGGCTCTGGCAATCCAAGCAGTGCTAAGAATTTACTTTCCTAGTGGGGATGTGGTCGGGGGGGGGGGGGGGCGGTTCCTATGCGATGTCAGTTAATATGATGGGAGTGGGGCGGCACACGTTTCCTCGCATTGTTCCTGGGGGGGCGACAGGCGCTCTGCATGTTGGGGGAGGCGGGCGGTTCTAGTCCCGTTATGCAGGGAGGCAGGGTGGGAGATGCCTTTTCAGGGGTATCGCTCTGTTTGATTTGGTTTGTTTGGGGGGTTGTTTTTTATTGTTTTCTTGCAGCAGTACTAAATGGCATTCTTTACCAATACGTGGCACGGAGTACTCACCTACAGGCTCCTGGTCTCATCTCCTTCGTCTTCATGAAGGGCGAGATGGCGGCTGGTGCTATAATTAGGGTGGTGGCTAAAGGGCCTCTCTGCAATGGTCACTCCGACCATTCTAGCATGTTACTGTTGGGATCTTATGGCTATGACTCAGGGACTTAGCCTAATGACCTGGAACATCAATGGGCTGGGCGACAAAATCAAACGGGGTATAGTGCAACAATATATTCATCGGCACCGATTAGACATGGTGTTGCTCCAAGAAACGCACCTCATAGGTAACTCCTGTCAGGCCCTGGACAGAAAGGGGTATCGTATGCCAGCGCATTCTGGCTTTACCTTGGGATCTAGAGGGGTGGGGATCCTCCTACGTAAGGGTTGCCCCTATGTGATTCACACTACACGGACTGAACCGCAGGGTAGGTATGTCGCTTGTTCAGGTAGCTGGGAGGGGAGGGTCCTCAATTTGCTCTCAGTGTATGCACCACAGGGCCTTCAACGCCAGACCCTAGCAGATGTGGGGACACTCTTGATGACCTTGCCTGAGGGTGCCCTGGTTGTGGGCGGTGACTTTAACTTGACGATGCCATAGATCGCACTCCGCCCGACGGGACGCTCCGCAAGGCTCGCAACTGCGCAATTTTACAGATGCGTTCGGCCTGGTAGACATCTGGAGATGGTCACATCCCTGAGACACACTTTACACTTTTCAATCTGGTGTTCATGGCAGTCACTCACGGCTTGACTACCTGTTCACACAGGCGCAACATATTCAACACTTCACTGAGTCCACGAGCTTAGCACGGGGAATATCCGACCACTCCCCGGTAAAATCTATCTTCGGAGCCAGTCGGGTACGGCAACCTGGCCCCATCATGATTCAGCCCTGGTTGCTGAAAATCCCACACATTAGAGATTCCTTGCAGCAAGACACTGATCACTATTTTGAAGAAAACACGGGGTCGGTGGCGTCGGCGATAACGCTATGGGGCGCTTACGGAGCAGTTATCAAGGGACGGGCGTTGTCCATGATAGTGGGACACAGTGCTGAATGTAAGCGTCGGGTTAGCGAGTTGGAAGCGGAGATACTACACCTCGAGCGCGGTGTTTCGCATACCCCTACCCACGAGACCCAACACATACTTAATGTTAAGAGACAGGATTATAGGCAACTGCTCTTTGAAGATGCCAACTGACGCACCCTTGCTAGCCGGCACAGAATATACGAGCTGGGTGAACGCAACGGTAAACTGTTGGCATGGCTGGAACGTAAGGAATTGGCTGCGCGGTGGGTGGGCGCGATCAAAGGGCCGGATGGTGTACTGATCACTGACCCTCAAAACATTGCCGAAACGTTTGCAAAGTATTATGAGCAAATATATACTCCGCCGCAGAACTCACAGGCACAATGGGCGGCAGACCTCCTTGCCACTATTGAAATGCACTGTGTTTCCCAGCAAGATAAGGAGGCTCTGGAGGTGGATATTTCAATTGAGGAGATTCAAAAAGCCATTCGAGATATCCGGTCCGGCAAGGCCATGGGCCCCAACGGAATCCCGATAGAACTCCTGAAATCTATGGCTCAGAAACTTGCACCCGACTTGCTGAATTTGTTTAATGAGTGTTATGAGACTGGCGTCCTCCCAGCCGATATCCGCACCGCCACCATAGTAGTTATCCGCAAACCCGGTAAACCAGAGGACGAGTGTGCATCGTACCGACCCATTTCCCTGATCACAGTCGAGGCCAAAATTTGGGCCAAATTGCTGGCCAATCGTCTGCTTCCATATCTCACTGCATTGATCCACCCGGACCAGTCGGGATTCATGCCAGGCCGTAATACCGCACGTAATTTGCGCCGTGTTCACGGGGCACTGGGCCGTGCTGCAACACTCCAAGAGGAAGCACTTTTGCTCGCGCTTGATGCCAAAATGGCGTTTGATACGGTGGCGTGGGAGTATCTCTTCGCTGTCCTGGCCCGTGTGGGGTTAGGTCCCCGGCTGATCGGGTGGATCAGACTGCTATATAACTTGCCCACGGCCCATGTATCAGTTAACAACCACCGATCGAGCTCCTTCTCCCTATGCCGTGGCACGAGACAGGGCTGTCCACTGTCGCCACTTCTTTTTGCCTTGGCGCTTGAGCCACTCGCGGTCTGGATTCGGAGTGACCCTTAAATCAGGGGCCTTAAATGGACAGCAGATCATGAAGACCGTATTTCTTTATATGCGGACGATATTTTGTTGTACCTAGCTTCCCCGGCGCGCTCGGTCCATCGGGTACTTCATATTTTTGGGGCCCACTCCGGGTACCAGATCAACTGGTTCAAATCCCAGATGTACCCCCTCTGGGTTGACCCGCCACATAGTCCCAGGGGGTATAACATTCCGGTGGCATCACAGGGTTTCCAATACCTCGGCATCTTCATAACATTGGACCCATCACTATTTAATGAGTGAAACCTAGTGGGCACATTGCAGCGGTTCAGGGCAGAAGTGGTCCATTGGAAGACATTGCCCCTCACACTCCTGGGCCGGGCAGCCCTTTTTAAGATGCTAGCCCTCCCCCGTTTTCTCTATGCCCTACAGAATATGCCCATCCCGATTCCAGAATACTATTTTTTGAAGATTGAGGCAGCACTCCGAGATTTGTTGTGGGATACTGGGCCGCCGCGAATCGCAATACAAAAACTGACTATGGGCTGGTACGATGGTGGGATAGGCTTGCCGGACTTACGCCTTTATTACCAGGCAGCACAATAGATCGCAGTCAACCAGTGGGTGTTCGGATCTCACGATGATCCTAGCTTCCGTACTGACCGCTGGCTTTTGGGGAAGGGAGGGTATAACAGGGCACTATACTCAAACCCGAAAAATCTGGGCTTGACTGGCCCTACGGCCCGGACGGTGGAAACCTGGCACATGCTCCAGCGGCGCATGGGTTGGTATGGTCGGCTGACTAAGGCCACCCCACTCTGGGAGCCTGATTGTCTGGGGCATCTGAGCACCTGCGCAGGTTTCGATAAATGGGACCTTATTGGTATCTCTACGGTGGGGGATGTATGGATTAAAGGCAAGAAGGCGTTATTCGCGGAGCTTCAGCTTAAATACCAGCTCGCACCCTCAGAGTATTATCGATATCTTCAAATTAGCCATGCTATCGATGGCGCCCTTCCCGCCGGTGCCCCCCTTCCAGACTTCTCTCCTTTGGAGGACAGGCTGTTGCTGGATCCAATGGACCGCAGGGCTATCTCCTTGACGTATAAGAAGTTAATTAATAATCGTACCGACCCAATGCGGAAATTATGGGCCAGGTGGGAGACGAACTTGGGAGAAATGGATGACGAGGACTGGATTGAAGCGGTAGCTTCCCCTCGTGAGGTGGCAATACCGATGTGACTCCGCCTAGTAAAGCTCAAAGTTCTGCACCGTGTGTATTTTGATGCTAAACTGTTGTAAAAATTGGGAAGACGTCCAGACGCGCTATGCCTATGACACTGTCACCAGACAGGTACATTTCTACATATTCTATGGGCTTGCCCCCTTATTCAGCAATACTGGATAGAAGTCACCCGACAGATGGCGAGGTCCATAGGTAAGCCCATCGTGCCCTCTCCTCAGCTCTGCCTCCTTAATGTGTGGGAAGATACGGACCTCACCCAGGCGGAGCATGAGTGCTTGGCGCTGGGTTGGGCCATTGCTAAAAGGAATATTGCCCAGAAGTGGGGGGTAGACACCATGCCGCCGCTGCGCATTTGGGCCACTGATATGGATCAAGCCATGGTGGCGGAGAAAACGGTCTATAAGAGTCGAGGCTGCCTGAGGAAGTGGGACCACAAGTGGGACGTTGGAACAAATATCGGGGGGACATCTGTATTTCTCCTACGGTGGAACTTAGAAGGGAGAGACAGGCTATCCTGGATAAAATAGGGGCAAGCGCGGTGACCTGAAATCTTAAGGCCACCATTTGTATACTGTATACGGGGGGCCCCCCGATCCTCACATGTATATGTAACTACCTCTGTAATGCTTCACTGATTGGTTTGAATCGATGCTTACTTCCCTGGGTGTATCGCCTGTCGTCTCCAATGCCCGAATGTATACTTTGCCTGTGTAGGTGCTAATTAAGTGTCATGACTGCTGCAATGTTGTGGATTTTGTTTTCAATAAAATTGTCATTTAAAAAAAAAAAAATAAGCAGTGAAACGAGTGAATAAACATTTATTAATTACCGCAGCTGACCTTGGCTGCCTCTTTCATTCCATTATCCTCGCCACACCGGGTAAGAGCACCTTTGCGCCAAATTCTGGTTTTATAGTATGGAAATTGGGTGAATGTTTTTTCACTCGTTTCACTGCTTATTTTTAGGAAACCAAAATACGGATTGTCGTTATTTTCTTTTGAGGCTAATTAAGAGTTCAGCCCTTTACCACTCATATATAAAATTGACCACCTGTGCAACATACACATTTAGTGGGCGTTTGAAGCCTTCTTTCAGAAATTCCTGACAACAGCTTATCGCCCTTTTTGTAATTATTAAGGCTTTCAACCTTGAGCCTTCCTGACTGTCAGTACACTCCCCACTATAGGGTAAGTTGAACTTATATTCACAGCTGGTGACTTCCAGCGTTAACCCCGTGTGCCCGTATGTATTTTAAATATCCCTAATTTCTCGTCCCCACAGTGCCCGGCTTTGCCCTATGTGAGAACGCTTCTCCCTTTTCACCCACACACGGTGCACACCACATTACCTGACAGTCATCCCCAGGTATGATTAGCGACTGAATATCTATCTTTTTGAAGCTTTTCTCTTATTTTTCACCACCACCTCATTACTGATACTATGGTTATCATTTTTTTTGGCACCCCTTAATTGCTAGGTCCTGATGGGACCCCACATTGTTAAGTGGGTTGAAACGTCGTCGACTAAGAGAAGCAAACCATTTGTCAGCCACTATTACTGCATTAATAGGCTGCAAGCACATATTATGTATTGATTTAATGGTCGCTTTTGTACATTTTTGATGAAACTTTGTTTTTATGTCACAAAGAGACACAACCTTGAAATATAGGTTTCACAATCACTTGGGACACCTTGCACTGGATTTAAAATAATGTGATTACATTATATAAAACAACGTATTTTCAAACTCTTTTAGACATCTCTTTGCCTTCGATTATTGTGATTGAGCTATTATATATTAAGTATTATTTGTTGATTGTCCACAGGAACCGTCGTTGTCTGTTAAACTATCTAGGAGCAAAGCACAGAGATGAAATGGATCGACATGCCATGCACCCATATGAGTTGTTATAAGAGGCAATATCTAGAGAGTTAAGTGACAGTGTCATTTTCATATTGGTATTGTGAAAGCTGAAGCTGTGACTCATGGCAGAGCATAAGTACAGAAATCTAGAAAACTCTACTAATGCTACTGCTGAAGGTTACAGTAAGAGGACTGCCCCGAGGGGGGATAACCTAGGGGTTACGTTTGCACTAAGTTTGTATTTCACATCCTACAGGAGCAGTGTTAATCTCCACACCTTCCTGACCCCTTGACAACTATGCAAGGGATATTATGCTTGTCAGCAGTTGACCCAGGCAAAGGGGAATGGATACTAGTGAAAAAGCAGACACTAGGGGGCATATCTAACAACTATTCAAGCAACGCAGTGCAGCAAGCCGCATTGCTGTGCTGCGTGAAAAGGAGAAGGCAAGTATTTAAAATTGTATGGCGCATTCTTGCTCTCTGCCTGCGCAGGCGCACAAACTGCTGCCTAGCACCAACGCCATGGTGCAAGGGGGCATGCATTGTAGGAACAATCCTCAGAGACATTTTCCTCCTTCTAGATGTGTTGCTGAATGACGTACACTTAGAAATAATGATATTTCTCCTCATTGTTCTTCTGGTGGGGAGGCATAAAATTCTGATGTATTCCCAGGTCTACCATTGTTGGTTAATTTGGGCATGTGACAGAATGCATGGGTGGATGCATGAGAACACTCCGCTCAACCCATGGCATGCCTCAATGCCTCAGAGTATTGGAAGGCAACAGTGTGATCTGCCTTATGCTACTCTAGATGTATCATGCGATGCAGTGCCACGCAAGTTTGCCTTGTGTGGCTTGATAAATCTCATTTTAAGTTTTGCGTCACCTTTTTCACCTTGCGTGGCCCAGGGTGACAAAAAACCTTTAATAAATTTCGCCCTGAATATCTTCGCTTTGCCTCATCCTACAGCTTGACACAATCTCCACTATGAAGGTGTTGTAACCTAAAACAAAAAATAACTTTCAATATTTCATAATAGGAATTCCAAATCTTAATAAGACATAAGACATACCTTGTAACAATCTCTTTGTAGCCTGTTCACTATGGCTTGTTCAAAACTCTATGATTCCCCAGAGCTGAAATACAAATTAAACTTTTATAATAGACGCAATTAATAACCTGAATTGTATTTGGTGATTTGTAAAATAAGTCAGTGATCTGAATGATTCTTAGTGGCACAAGTTCCTCAGTAGTAACGTAAAGAATGCACAACAGTATTGTGCTTTTCCTCCTGACAACAAACATTCAACTTCCCACCACTAGCAATACCTTCACACCATACGCGACACACAAGTAATATAAAGTATGTCTGTACAAGTTGAGAATTCCTCTTGCTCCGCTTGTAAAATAATAAGTGCAAATTACAGTTCCAAATCTTTGGAAAAGGTGACTCCTGCAAATATCAAATTCTAAATCGTTGATGTTTAATATTATAGCCAGAATGCTTCTCTGTTTCCAGTAAGTCTTTGATAACTCCTGATGATAGTGTGTTGAGATCCATTCTCTTGGCAACAACGGCCTGCTTGTAGCAACTAGGACTCATACATATGATGGAGCAGGGTTTCCCGTAAATAAAACCTGCTCGGATTAAACTTCCCATTGTGTGAAAATCATTAACAAGTTTGAAAATTAACGATAAAGTGTTACTAGATAATTTAGACATGGGAAAATTACAATGGGTTTAAGTAGGTCATAAATGATTCCTGTAAGGAAAATTAATAAAAAGTGCACAATGAGATTTTCCACAAGCAAATGTGAAAATAGAAACACATGTTTAATTTAACGCTTCGACTGAACAATGTTAATTACATAAATAATAGTTCAAAATGAATTACGTTTATTAATTGGTTAATCAAGATTGGAATCAATAATGAAAATGGAGCTTTTATTTTGAACCCATAACCGATCCAGTTTATTCTCTTCTAGAGAAAAACTGCATGCTTTGGAAAGAAATCTTCAAGCTGACTTAGGGTTAATTTTGCATTAAAATGTAAAAATGCAGAAAATTGTGTTCTATTCATTATAGATGACCATTGTGTTCTTTCTTGTCAAATGGCTGCTACTTGTTCAAAGTATCTGCTGAAACTTCCTAATGCCTGAAGAAAAGTATTAGTTTGTGGGTAACTGTACTAGAAATGTATGGACTTGTGTTGGAAAGTGCACCTGTCGAAGAAGAAGAGGAATTTGATTTCCTCTGCTGAAGGACGATGATGACGGCATGAAACAAAACAATGAACTTTTGAGAGAGAAGAACGACAAAAGTAGTGTGACCTCACACCCTATGCTTTTTGCCAATAAAAGAAAGGCTTTTGCTGATTTTGAA
This sequence comes from Triturus cristatus, assembly GCF_964204655.1. Taxonomy (NCBI): domain Eukaryota; kingdom Metazoa; phylum Chordata; class Amphibia; order Caudata; family Salamandridae; genus Triturus; species Triturus cristatus. The sequence continues at coordinate 282,406,629 of NC_140587.1, forward strand.
ACAAGAATAGGGCTGGACTCATAAATTGTAGGGTATAACTATTAGTGATAGAATCCATGTTTTAGGCTTGGTTATGAGAGGTGAGAGAGGAGATTTCTCTGTGACGAGGTGTTCGTGTAAGCTGTTCCTTATTGAGATCCTTTAGCTAACGCTGTCTGTAAGCTGACACCTTAAACTTTGCACCTCATATCTTGTGAGGATTGCCCCAGCTTTCCCTTCCAGCTGGAGGGTTAGCATTCCAACTATTAGCATGCTGTACTGTAGTTTTCTTAGGTTCGTATGAGATTCTGTATTTGCATTTATTGTAATGCACTTTTGTCTCTTATTCTATTCACTCAACTCATGCTCCTTAAATGAAATGTTATTATGAATTACTGGTTTTTGGGCTCTCTTGTGTGATCATTCTGATTTGATATTGTGACTTTGTTTGACCATTTTCATATACTTTACAAAGAAAAATCGATAAAGCAAAGTAAATAGAAAAACTGAGTCTGTCGTCATTGATTATTGTAAATAATAAGATTTTTATATAGTTGTATATAGTGTGGTTTGAATAATATTCCCTTTGTTCTAGGACCTCGTGAGGGGAATATCCATCTAGATCTTTTACCAAATCCCTGTCAACTCTTCGATCTGTCGAAGGACCTAATGTTTATATGGGCCAAAATTCAGTCTTGGGTAAATGAGATTGTTAGACTGATTTAGCGCATGGTGTAAAACTACACACTGTGCTTAGTTAACCAAAACCCCTTTTCCGCTGTGCCACGCCCTATCAAGTACTAACACATTTTCCCATAGACACAGAAATGGCAAAACCAATTGATACATCAGGCCTTAAGTATTTTGATTGGCTAGCAAGGGATGCTTTGAAACATGAGGAGCTTTTACTCTATGAATCCAAAAGAGGACCATCACCATTGCAAGTCTCCCAGGAGTCCCCCGGTGCTCTGGGACATGTATCTGTCTTGACTCCACTTGTGCATTTTGAGTAGTGCAAGCTTCGGAAATGCAAAGCCTCACACGAAGTGGCACCCACATTCATTGGGCATGGCTGACCTAATCTGCTTCGGAACGCTCAAACACATAAGAAATATAGAACAGAGTGTCTCCATAGACGGCCTTCTGTATATTGCTGAGTGAAGGCCACAGATCATCACACTATCTTTTTCAGCCAAAGTCTGGGTAAAGTATTTAGGAGTTTAGAGTCACTGAACCCTCCAAGACTAGGAGCTTGTCATGGCTGCCCAGCCAGAAATGTGTTCATTCAGTTAGCAGTCCCGGAAGTTGGTGCACTCCATCTTGTTGTAACCAGCACATGAGAACCTCCCTGTGGCTTATCATCATGTCAGGCCAGCATGCCTAGTTCCTGAATTTCCGCATTTCTTGCTGTGCCCAGTGAATGAATGGGGCTGGTGCACCCGGCACCCCACATTTCCGCATTTCTGTCTCTGAGGCCAGTGTGCCTGTCCGTGCAATCTCTGCTCTTCTTCCTGTGTCTAGTGATCAAGTGAGGCTGGATTCTGCACCCTGCATTCAGTGCATTCTTCCTCTACCCGATGATCACATAAAGCTGCCATGCATGCATCCTGCATTGTCTGTACCCCTTCTCTGTTACAACCCTGCATTGCTCCCTCAACACCTGAGCTCAGTGTCCATGTGAGCCTAAGAGCTATAATCTGAGCTGCCACACTTCCAGAGAGACTCAGATCACATGCAAGATTGTGAACTAACTTGTCCTAACTGAAGAGCCCTGTGCTAGGTCTTGTACCTGGTCCCCAGCCTGGTCCATGATTGACACAGCACATGCAGCCACCTAACCAGCCCTTGGAACAGAAGAGAATCCAATATCATACTGTGGCCAAGCAAACCCTTGAAAGCAGACACTACCTGCACACTATGATGCTGGAATTAGCCTTTTGTATTGTAACTTTTTCAGAGCTCATGAGATTGTGCCCCATTACAGTTATGGAAGAGCTGTTCATAGGCACTCAGAAGAGAATTGTTTCTGTTATAGAACCTCTTAAAATAACTGAGCATATCAAATGTCTAATTAATGCAAGTTGTTTTAAAAAACAAAAAAGATTAAGGTTGGTTGAAAATTATATTCACCACAAGGCATGTGTGTGCTGCCTGTCTCTACACATTCTACTCCACACCAATCCAACTCGAGTTAACCCTAGAATGTAAGACTTCTACCCCCTGATATTCTAAACCTTTAAATGAATTCCTTGGTATTTAAATGTGTTCCAAGGACAGTGGTAATATTTGTCACACCTTTTAACTTTTCTTTTAGCCCTTTTATTATTTTTCTTGCAGATTTGGGTAGCCCGGGCCAGCCTCTCACTGTCTGTTAGTTTAGTTATTGTGTTAGCTATCAAGCACATTTGTGCTAGATTGTTATTTTAATTTGTGGCTTCTTTGTCGATGTTATTGCCCATTTTATTTGCCATTTGCTTTAAGTTCCTAGTAGTTGCTTTAAGGAACATGGAGGACACTGCGCTCTGCTCGTAGTCTTTTGCCCTCTCTTCAACATGCCTCACCTTCCTTTGCGGCATGTGGTAGGTGAGGGAGTGTCTAGTTTCCTCAGCAACTATCTCCGCCCACAGACTTGATTTTGAACCTCATGTATACTTTAACTGATGCTAGCATGGCCGCGCTGTAAGCGCACCAAAGCCATGCTAAAGGCAAGCCAGTGGCAATCCCATTTGCACCCTTCCACACGTCTTCCAGGCCCAGGTCTGAATCCCACCATAGAATGTCCCTGGATTACCTCCTGCTTTGAGTAAATGAGGGGTCTTCACATGAAGGTCAGCTCTTTCCCTCCCAACAACGCCTCCTTTTTGTGGGACCCCACTAGGGCCCCATTACAGCCTGTAGTTCACCCGCTATCTTTCTTCTTCGATATCTCTATTGCGAGTTTGGCTTGTGACAGGGTTTCTTCCTGACTACTGTGGAAGTTGAAAATGTTTTTTAGCCTAATAATAATATAGAAATGTGTCTTAACGTTAACGTAGGAAATGTGTGTACATTGAGTTGTTATAGAAAAATGCATTTTTTAATTAAACGTTCCATATAGAAAATGCTGCTTTTGTTTTTAGAAAGTGCCCATTTCTATTGTTCTTTCACTACTAGACCTCAAAGCTATTCTTATTCATTTATTTATAAGCTATTTATAACAATTATTTTTTTCTTTAGATGCAGACTTAACGGTATAATTGACCTTCAAAACTTGATATCCTTTTGAAATGTGCTATTTACTCCAAAATGTATTTCTTTTCACCTCTCATCTTATGATTTCATCGTTTTTAAATAGTTTTCTCTACCACATGCTTATAATAAACAAATATATTATTGAAAGAAAATGCTTTCTTTGAGCTCTGATTTCCATGATCTAGCCAGGACAGGCTAGATATTAATGTTTCATTTCATGGAGTAGGCCATGTTACACAATGGGACACTGAACAGCTGACAGAGTAGGCTTGCTAAAGGTTCTCATGAGAATCTTCCTAGATGCATCTTTTGTAACATTTTGTAGCCGCTTTTAAAGCAGCAATATGTCAACATGCACATTTACCACGGGAATCAAGGAAGAAGACAGGCGATCTGAAGATGCTTTCCTACTGGCCAGGGAGGAAGTTAACAGTTTGAGTTTGCCACATGTTTTGTACTTTTCTATATAGTATGTGTTCCTAGCTGGGGAGTCAATGCATTCTATGCACATATTAACTACCAAGCCCCTTAGCACTTTCTTGTGTTACTCTTTCCCAGGATTGCTAAAGCTACTGCTAACAGTGATTTTCCTTGATTTCCTTACCCTTAGTGAGGAGACTTCCTATCTGTAAGCTAATCATAGCTATTCAGCTGAGTCTCCAGAACTACTCTTTATGACCCTTTATAGCTATTAGCTTTTTTCCTAAATGTACCAAAGGAACTCTTTATGAGTTCTCATTAGGATAGGTTAGGTCCTTTAGATTAGGATAGGGACAAATTCCTTAATGGAACATGCTGTTATTATGTATGCTGTCTCTAATAACAATTTTTCTGTTATTTCTGTAAAAGGATTTATTTGAATAACATAAATAAAAGAATAAAAATGCGTACTAATCTCTTTAATGAGAAATAAAACTTTAAAACTTCATAAAACCTCTCATCATTAACTGAACATTATATGTTGGAAGTTGATGATTATTTTAGAAATGTATTCTGGTTGTGCTCAAATCTAACACGGTGGCAAAGATTTGTCAGCTAAAAGAAGAAATACACGTGGAAATTGGAGTTCACCTAGTAAGTCTTACGGTGGAGCTAGATATAATTTTTTTAGGAGATTTCCGTGCTCACACTTATGAGGGGCCGATTCCGATGTTGGACGGAAGGGCTCCGACCCATGGTCGGAGCCCTTCAGCCCGCTTCGGAACGTGCCGTTCGGATTCCTTTCCGACCGAGCGATTCCGATGGGGTCGGTCGGAAAGCAATCTGACTCGGATTTCCGGATGGCTTACGATGGATGGGCTCGGAGAGTCCGTCCGCCATCCGGAAACCCTTCAGTACTCCCCCGGCCACCTATGTCCGACAGAGGGAGTACGATGGCAGTTTCCCACTGCCTTTGCGTGCCAGTAGGGCCCCCGTCGGTGCGAGGCCGCCGAATGGTGGCCTGGGTGGCACCTACGGTGCCCCCCCTGTTGATCCTTGCACCCGGTGGCAGGCACCGCATCGCACTTGCAGGTCCGTAACCGACAACAGTAGGTCAGTCGGTTACAGTGCCTGACCGAGGTCGGACGGACTCCGATCCGTCCGACATCGGAATCGGCCCCAAAGTGTTACCCATCTGACTCACTTCTCTGGCTAGCTGTCAGACCCCATTTTTATTTCCTTTAATTACATTGTTAATGCAAACCCTTATCCTCTGCTCTTGACAGGTCATTTTGCCGCTCCTTTTGTTCTCATTCTGAAGTCGAAATTTAATTTTGATGCACGTACCTCTGTCTTGAGATCTCTTCTGTGGACTGTTCTAAATGTAGCCTTGATAATTTGTCTACTTGTTCTCTCTCTCTTTGTATGGTAGTGATAATTGTAAAGCATGGATTAAAACTGCTCTTGATTCTCAGACTCCAGTGAAATATAAAAAAATCAACTGGGCATGCCCATCTCTCCCCTCTCCCTGCAACACACCTGATATGGCTTAAGCCACATGCCATTGTAAGGCAATTGAGAGAACATGGCACCTCTGATATTCCTCAGAGGAAAAGATATGCTAAGTAGTGGTTTATAAACTTTACAAAATATATCTCCAGCTTGCACTACCTATTTCACTGCCAGATTGAGAGAGACTTTGACCTCCTTCGGAGCGTGTTCAAAATGGTTAAAGATCTCATTTTACCTACATGCCTTAATTCTTCAACTTAATCTTCAGCCAATCAGTATGTCTCACACTGTCTGGGGTTTTCTCCAACAATTGAGAAAATTATGGGTTCCTTTGAACAGGTGATCTCATCTTTGAATTCCATTACTTCCCTCCATTGTTTGAGGAATTTATATTCCTCTTTCTCTTGGCAGCACCAAACATCTCTAAGCTCTAGGAATTTGCCTCATCTCTTTACCCATGGCCACTCTCTGTATTTTATTCTGTTATGTCTGCTGTCTTTGCCAGTATTAAAGACCTCTAGAGTACTTCCATCTGATGTGCCATAGACCCCACAACCTAGGAGAGGGTGATGGTGTCAGTGCTTGACTGGAAACCCAAATTATTAATAGCAAAAATGTTCATACCAGCCTCCACTGCAAAAGGCTACAACTAGAAAGGAGAACTAGATGTGTGGTATTGGTTTCCTTTAATCTTGTGAATGGCTTGTGGCAAAAAGCAGTAAGGTCAAACCTTGTAATGCAATAGGCTGAAAAATGTCATTCTTGATACTCAGAAACTCTAACTGCAAAGACTCATTCCAATGAATCCTTGAGTGATTGTCGCAATCCATACTTTTACTTGTAGAGATTTTACAAACGTTTAGTGGCACCTAGTTAAGCATAAAAAGAGCCTCACTTTGCAAGTCTGTGGTGAAGCCCTCATGTGGAATCAACTACAGCTTTTCTACATTAACCCTTGTCATCTCATTTTGTACTAGGAGCATTGCATTAAATGATGTGTAAGAGTAGCCCAATACAGCTTTAAAAGCAATCCCCTACTGTGCAGCCCACCAAGGCCAGGTGGCAAAATAGCCTGTCCATCCTTGGATGATATTTCCTTTGCTAAAGAGTTCTGTAAAAATCACATTAAAACTAATCTAGCTGAGTTTATTGATACTCAGCAACTCTTTGAGTCTAACCAATCTGGCTTCATGACCTTACACAGCACTGAAACTTCTCCATTAGCAATTGCCGTTCAATCTAAGAATGATGTAGGTCAGGACAATATGTCTATCCTGAGCCTCTTAAACCTATTTGTAGCATTTAATACAATATCATGTTCCATTTTATTAGCTTATGTTCTAAGCCATTGCTTCTGTCAGGTTGAAACCTTTGAGTTCTCATGCTGTCCTGTCCTCATGTCCCGATCTTCGAACTTTGTTTTGTAGAGTTCCTCATGACCCTTCTTTGAGTCCTTTTCTATTTAACATTTACATCAACCCTCCCTTCATCAGTTCTTTCAATCAATTGTAGATGTTATTAGCATGACACTCAGGGGCATATTTAAAAGCCCCTATCGCCACAGGAACGTCACTTGTTTTTTAACGCTGTGGTGGTGATACGGGTTTCGCCTTAATACAAGGCGGCGTTAGGCCACTTAAAATGTGAAAGGGGTGGGCAATGAGAGTGCGGTGGGCGTTCTGCCGCAACACCCATTGATTTTTACACTGCCCCATATTTACAAGGGTGGCGTCAATATGGGGCAGCGTCAAAATTAAGACCAGGGAAAACCTGGTCTTATTAGGGCTCAACAAGGAGAAATGCATTATTTCTCCTCGTTTTTACTGTGCTTATGAGTGCTGCATTGTTTTTATGGGTGCTCACTGTTGTAAATTTGGTGCAGCCCTGCGTTTCAGAAGTGGAGTAGCACAGCGTTAATCCAAGAAGGCTAACAGTGCTCTCCGTTCCGTCACTTCCTGGTACATATGCCCCTCATAATGTTATAAGGCTGTATAGTGAGGTGAAGCTGGCTCAGTACATTTTCATGCCTGTGTATCCTAGATGACAGCTATGTCCAGGGAAAACAGAGGCCATGAATGTTGTCAATACTCTCACAATATGGTTTTCTGCTTGGTTTCCATTCAAACATGTACCCATTTCTATTCACTCCAGTTTCAGATAGGAATCTCGGCTTTCTCTTCAACCATATTTTACTGCTTAGTAAATTCAAATCCAGTTGTTTTTTTAACATCAATTTATCCTAAAAATGGATCCAATTTCTTCCTTTGGACTGTCACAAAATCAAAGACAGTTTTTTCACACTGCTCGACGGTAGCCCCCTTTGTCTTGGTCTGCCACACTACCTCACTTGGCAACTCTAGATTGTTCAGAATACTGTGCACACCTGATCAGAGATTTCCCTCAGCATGCTTCTATAATCTTCCTCATTGCTCAGAATTCAAGCTTTAACCACCAGTGTTTTTGGAATAGAATTCATTGTGCAACTGATTCTCATTATCTTCAGAATCACTTATGCCTTTCGTAGGCTACCCTACACTCTGTCCTCTGAAAATGGAAACTCACTCTCGTAAACCCCAAGATTTGAAAGACCCTGGTAGGTGATTGTTCCTTTCTTATACTGCTCCAAAACATTAGAATTAACCACCATTAGCCCCCATAAACAAGACAGTGTCCTGTCTTTCCCGCAAACAGATCGAGACACTGCTGCTTCCCCATAGCTATCTCTTTCATTCCTCCTGATAGTCAGTTTACTCGACCTTGTAGCAGCAAGACACCCTTTGGGGTAGTCGTGCTCTCTACAAAACTCAATTAATCACTCTATCAAGCAATAGGAAGAATGATCTAACTGCTCCTACATTGCAGCAAGCCTCGGACAACTCACATGATAAGGTGAATGTTGTATCTGCAGTGGTTAATTGTAAAAAACATAAGGGCCGTGGCTCTCATCGGGAGGCAGCTTGCACCATCCCATTTCTCCTGTGAGAGCCGCCTAAAACAGAACCAACTACTAACCCTCAAAAGTGGGGAGAGGATGTGGAGTAATGGCCAGAGCTGCCCACTTCGGAGCTGGGGAACCAGGTTCGAGTCTCTGCATCTGCTCAACATCCTATGATTCTGGGCAAATGACTTATGTTTTGTAGTTCCTATATTACCTATACAGGATCTGCGTGTTTTGGATAACATAAATTATGCGACCGGTGGCAGACTGATTCTGTGCACCCCGCTGGATACATTAGCCTGTCTGTATCAGCTAGCTCACAGTGACACTAGAATCTCCTCTTATCATGGAGAGAATAGATTCTGGCAACCTCAGAACATGACAACCTGGATCCCTCAGAATGGTGGAAACAATATACTACCTTTCGCTCAGTCACTCGTGCTCATCTAGTTTGTCTCAGAGGAATACACAGAATAAACAGGCTGGGCGGTTTCAATAAGAATTAATTGAATAGTTGTTTTTCTAGTGTAGAATAGATGAGTTGCAGCAACCATTAGACAGTAGCAGATATATATAATTAGAAGCACTAAGAAAGTAAATGGATGGTATAGCTCTACCATCTTGCAATAATCATGGATACATCCAAGTATATAAAACACATGATAAAAAGTGCATACTCCTACGATGCCTCCCTAACTAGATGTACCTAAATGTACCTAGCGTCTATGTAGGTGTTATGCCAAGAATCCCTCTAGGATCTAGTCAACCCCATTACCTGAGAATGAGAGAATATGGGACCCCGTCCTGGTCTCGATTTGGACACCCTGTGAGGGATGTTAGACCACTGTGAGCTGGAGTGTCTGTATGCAGGAACCTCAGCGTCTCTGGTCAGTGTGTCAGCCGGGAAGTATCGGTCTCCTCTGTCTTTCTAAGCAAGATGTGATGTATATATACCCATAGGTCTCTCCAGGGGTCCTACCTTGCTGTGTTACTCTGTCTGCCTAAAGGATGACGTCGGGCCTTAACTTTATACAGAGATATTATACAGGAGATGTTCGTCCTGCTGTCAGTCCTGCTGTGCTTCCAAGATGCCTCATGCATAATGTATGAGATTCGAACTGGGGGAAACCCGCATTCTGAATGCAGTGTCGTATCTAGGTAAATGGTCAGTCCCTATGAACTGTTATGTATGTAATGTAGGGAAGAATATAGGTGAAAGGTTGCAATGTTACCTGCGCCTATATTGGGTACCTATATGGAATATAACACTCAATCTCCCCTGTGCCCACCATAAATGAATGTGTTCTTAACTGGTGCTCATGAAAAGCGCTTCCTAATTAAGTGCTGTGCTGAGCACCAGAATCCATCGGCTCCAATTAAACACCTTATCTGTCAAACTACAGCATTGTTGAAACAGCAATCTTCAGTTAAACCTTCAATCTCAGGACTGGAAAGATTACCTCCACAATCATACTGTGTAAAGAGTCCTGCAATCTGGGATTCTTGTTTTTAGACTGACCAATTAAATAGATCTGCACCATCATATGGGGTGAAGGGCGCCTTTTAGGGATGGGAGTACAATGTGGGACATTTTAGAAAAGTATTCACTGCCACCATAATTAATACATAACCTCGAGAGGGTGATATTTCTGCTAGATTTCCTTTGGCTACTGTATGCTAAGAGTTACATGCAAACAACAAGGGCTGTACTCTACAGGTTAACACAGTTTAGAAAACATGTAATATGCATTTTCATTTCTTTCCAAATTGAGGACGCCATAAGGAACTAAGAACTAGCTATGTTGTTATGCCTGAAAACCATTTGATCTGCTAAGAAATAGATATTGAATCAAATTGTAAACCCGCTCTGTTTTCACTGAAGACTATAAAAATTTATGAAAGTCATCTGATATGTCTACTTTGTTTGAAATTTGTTTATTGGATTTTCAATTTAACAAACTCCTCATGGGGAACGCCCATCTTAGGGGCTGATCACAATCTCGCTAGGAAGACCCCCAGACGGGTTTCGAGACAAACAAATCCAATTCGGGTCCTCTGTTTCCGACCTGCGGTTAGGAAATCTTCCCAACCGAATCGGTTTGGAAAAGGTTTCCAACCCACTCGGATTGGGAGAGTCCGACCGACTGAGTACGATGCATCATGCGCAGTGTATTTAAAAAGTAGCACATATACTTTTAAGATTTACACGTGCAGGTAGTAAAAACTTTTTTCCAGAATAACATTGGGTTACCGTATTACATTTAATAAGTGCTGGCTTTTGTTTGGGAACAAGTAGAAATATAATGTTTGATGACTGAAGATTTGTAATTTAAAATCGTCTTTATTCTGAAAATTTAATTTTTGGAAAGTTAAATAAGTACAACAATTGGTTCTGACGTAACTCTTTAAACCACCCGAAGAGGCAAAAGACTCAAGGGATCCATCAAATGAGTCATCAGAAAAACTTTACATGGAAAATAGAAGTAAAGCACTCTAAATGAATATACCAGAGAGAAGGCAAAAAACACAACGAAATTTTAAAGATTTTTATATATAATCCTTAAGGCATAGGTACAATCAATATGGGTTTAAAATCTTAGACGGTTGTAAAAAAAAAAGTGCAGAAGGAAGTGCTCATGTGCAACGTGAGTGGAGAGGAAAACAGTAAATTCAGAAGAAAGCAATTGAAAATCAAAGCATCAAAATTCATACATAAACAACACTGGTTGGAGTTGTTCCAAGTTGGCTAACACAATGTTAGGCCTGTTTACAACACCATTATCATATATTGCTATATGGCCTTATTTCTGGAATGATGCTTCTTATTTTAATTTAAAATGAACCATCAAACTTTTTGAATAGCCAGCATTTTGTATTCCAGGCCAAAAAATGGAAGAAGTCAACGTTTCGACCCGTCTTAGCCGATGAAGGTAAATTATGACTACCGCATGCGGGTCTTCCTCACGACATGGAAAAGACAACTGTCTGCCTGAGGCCTGCTCTGCACCTCAGAGGACTGTCCTGCTGCTCCAAGAGGACTATCTTGCTGCCTGAAGTCTGCCCGGTGCCCTCGGATGAATGATCTGCTGCTTGAGACCTGCTTTCCTGCTTGAACCCAGATCTACCAGAGTGACTCAAAGGGCTACTTAGATGGCCTCTTGTCAGAACCTCAGGAACAGAAAAAGGCTTCGACCATCTTGAACCTGCACCTAACCGGAGTGAGTCCTGACAGTCTAAGTGGTGCCCAGCTAGTCCTGGATCCTTGGAAGTGGTGCTGACGGTGCCCAGATACCACAAATCCGAACTATTCTGCCAAAAAGTGCTCTGAGAGGAGATTGGGAACTACGTGCTCGCTGATCCACTCAAAGTGCATCTTAGTTCGGCGTAACTTTGTGGGAGCTCCCACTACAGTCTTCTCCACAGCAGCACATCCTGTTCAGCTGCTCTTCTCTAGAAGGTTATCCAGCCTTCTGGAGCCCTTGTCGGATACAGCCTGCTGCTCCGTCCCACTGGAGATCTTCAACTTCCAAAAAAGAGATAAATGGTCTATTTACTATGCAACACAAAAGTGAAGCAAAACAAAGCGAAATCTTTATTCACCTATTTACTTTCTAGCATTAAACCCTTTTTATGCTGGTAACTAACTTGATAGTAACCTAAAGCAGCGCATAGAACTGTTGTGCATTACTTAGTTCCAAGGGGGCGTACCATGGTTGATGCATGGGCGTTCCCATGCAACTACTCAAGGTTTCTGACGCTGAGCCCTATTTACTTAAAAAAGTAGACAGAGTTTAGCGTGAGAAAATATGGCCCATTTCAAAAAGGTGCTATGAAGGAGAAATGCTTTCATTTCTCCTTTCTTTCACGACTTTATATGTGTGCTGCACTGTACAGCACACATACAAAGTAGGAAAAGATTTCAAGTTATTCTAAGCATGGTATTTTGTACTGGAAGGGTTCCTTTCCAGTACAAAACCCAAGCTAGACTCACGGAGACAGCATTGTACTATGGTGCACAGCAGCATATTTCTGCAGAGAATGGAGGAGTTCCATTTTTCTGCAAATATGGTGCCCTCCCACTCTCCCTTTCTCACACAGTGCAGCATTTGCGGCTGCTGCACTGCACTCCGTGAGGACCTAGTAATCTGCCCCAATGTCCAAATGTAGACATCTTCACCGTGACTTTGTAGCTCCACAACAACGCCTCTTTGGGCACCGCAAGATGACTGGCCCACCGAACTTCTCAGACATTTTTATTTGAAAAGTATTCTATGTCGAGAAGTTCGCTGGCACTGGACCCACTCCACTTTGTATATCCAAACCACGCTCCATCGCGGTCGGCAATAGCTTTCAATGTTGCCTTGGTCTCGCGCAACTAGATGTCCACTGTTGATCTTCTAGGCACTCTTTTTCACTTTAAACCTTAAACAATGTTCAACTCCGGTACTACTGATTGGAGTTTTGTTGTCGAAAAATTTATTAAATGTTACTCTATTTTTCTAAATTAGCGTCCGATTTTTCTTGTGTTGTGTTTCTACTGTATTACTGTTTGAGTGCTGCATAAATACTTTACACATTGCCGCTAAGTTCATCCTGACTGCTTTTGTGCCAAGCTACTACAGGGTTAAAAACAGAGGGGCATATTATCAAGACAGATGATAAAATTATCACCGCTTTAGCGGCAGAAAACTGTCGCGAAAACGGCGATAATGGGCTTGATAATATGCTCTATGGAATTCCAATTGAAGCTCAGGTTAGATGTCCTTTCCATCTAACATGGGCTTCAATTGGAATTCCATAGAGCATATTATCAAGTCCATTATCGCCGTTTTAGCGGCAGTTTTCTGCCGCTAAAGCGGTGATAATTTTATCGCATGTCATGATGATATGCCCCAGAGTAATTTAGGGACCTTTTTGGCTCACCCTGACAAAGATTGTGCATGTTACTGGAGAATGGTGCACACCTCTCTCAACCAACAACCCAATTTCTCACACAGGATTTGATACCTGGGGATCAATGCAGATTTATTTCAGGACGTAGGACAAGCGGGTGGCTGGGCCACTGGTAGCAGTTGAAAAAACGTATAGGGCATTGTGAATTTTATGCTCCAGAAACTCTTCCTGCTAGCTCCCTCTGGGATTTCAGTTATTAATGGGTCAACATAACCATAGGATGTGGACTAAGGCTGGGATATTGACTGTGGGAGACTTAATCTCTAATGCTGCCTGACACTTGTCTGAAACTTTAACGGATGCCTGGTAGCTGGCCAAGTGCCCTTTCCAACATATAATGCTCCTTCAACAGTGATTTGGTCTGCCTGGAAGGAAGATGAGATTGAGCTGCCTTTGTGTGACATTCTTCAAACCATCCTTATTCATGGGATGGAACGGGAGCCATTACCCACCTGTATGTTACGATGTCAACAGCATTATATACCAATCTGGGAGCCATTGGGGCCCTTTGGGAACGCTCCCTGGAAAGAGGTCTTGCAGATGAGGAATGGCACAAGATCTTGCAATACACTGAGGGGTATATTCACAAGAACGTGTGATAAACAACACCAAAAAATGCTAACGCAACTTTACACATCGCAGCCCATCGCGGGAAAATAACCCTGTGTTAACGTGGAATTCACAACACGGCGGTAGCATGCGATAGTCTGCCGAAAACGCGGCCAATGTCCGCGATACAACCCCCCCCCCCCCGACAGAGATAAAAACACAAACCCCAACACCAGAAAACGTGCGATGAGCCCAGTCGCGATGAGGTAAGCGGGGATAAGCAGCACCAGGACCGCGAAACACACAGCAGGCAGAAATAAGCACAACAAAAGCCTGAAAAGAGTAAGACAAACCAAACCGAAAACAACAGCCAACCACAATGGAGGACACCTGAGCCAGCAGACAACCCCACCAAACCAATTGCCAACAAATCATTGTACATGGCAGGCCATCTTGGACAAGATTAATGCAGCCTGAGAGCGGAGGAGGATAATGGCAGAAAACCAGAACACCAGCAATGATGCGAAAGTCACAAACAAGCAGAAACATGCCAGCAACAAGAAGGCAGCAATGCACACAGGAGCTGGATGACATGGAGGAAATGGTGTCCACCACATCAGTCTGGAGATGGTGGCAGGACTCGGGGACCGGAAACTGCACAAAACAACAGACACACCAACAACAGGGAGAGGAACCAGCAGGGACTGGGGGGACGGGCGAAGATGGGCACAATGGCACACATGCACCACAAAGCACAGCACAACTGCAGACAAACCATGCCCAAGAGTAACAACACCAACCAGGAGCACAAGTCACACAACCCGGCAATGTCACACCACTGAACAAGCACAGAAGAGAAAACAACACCGCCTGAAAGGGAGGAGGGTGAGCCTAATCAGAGCTGAAGGGACATCTCACACACAATGCAGCACACACACATCGAATACAATGTGGTACAAACACCAACTTCTGCACAACCAAACACAGGACACAACTGCACCCACCTGTGGCCGGTAAATGGCCATACGCATCTGGCAAAGCATGAAACAGGGACATAATAATGCACAAGTACAGACACACAGTCCTGATGGGGTAGCAATGCACGTATGGCAGGGAGCCAGAGAGTCCGTGACACACACATTGGCATACAAATCAAGACACAACACAGCTGGAGACAAGTGAAAGTGTGGTAACTTCATCAACAATTACGATTCATTACGGCCAAGAGAAGTGCCACGATATGCAGACAAATGCAGTAACATGTCTGACTGAGGAACGTAGGAAAGCGCCCATGTTCACCTCGGGGCAGTCCCTCACCAACACATGCCTGTGCCATCCCGTGTTGGTTGTCTGCACCTGGAACATGAGTCCAGGCCAATGCAGCCATGTCCACTGTCTTCTTGGGACATGTGACCATATGCACAACATGCAACCATGTGTCAGGACACGTGCAATGGCTCACACCCAGTTGTGGCTGCAGGTACCTTGTCACTCGTCCATGAACGAGAGTGCAGCTGCGTAGGCCAACATCTCCAACGAGCGATCGTCGTCCACCACATCTGACATGTCGTCGACGTAATCCATCAGCTGACCTGGACAGATGTGCTGACTCCAACCACTGGGCTATATCCAAAGCGGGGTACAGAGTTCCTCAAGTACTAGAAGGAGGAGATGCGGTTGGTAAATGAAAGATTAATTCACCAAAACTTGTTGGTAAACAACAGGGAGCCAAGAAGATTCCCTTAGGTGGAACTAATGCTCTCACACACCCAGCAAGCTAGGTGTCATGCTTCATCATATGAGCATTGCCCCTCGTCAAGTCGGCGCTGCAATCCTTGACGGGCTCCCGAAACCGGGGCTCTTTATCGGGGATCTTTTGTTCCTGCCGATATATGCTTGGGTGTAAGGGGCCTAGTAAAATAAATGTAGCAGAAGATAGAAGTGTGTGATAAAAAGGGTTGGTCAGTCCTAACAGTACTTTATTCAAAAGGTAGACTACCCTATTAAAATGTGTAGAGTGGCTAAATGCTAGAAGTAAGGTGTCTAGACGTGAAGCTCTACTCTAAAATGATCGACATGTTTCTTGCCATATTTGTCAGAAGGATCAAGGCAATTCATCAGGATCAGGAACTGTCTACAATAAAAATGGTGATGTGTACTCTACATACCACGTCCGATGCTGCGACCTGTAAAGATGAAGTAACAACATCAAAGGTAAAACCAATAGCATCTCTACCATGAGTACATAATGTCAACGATGCTGTATGCACACAGCACCGTGTATAACGTGACAATAACAATCTGCTTCAAGGTGTACTATTTCAAACGATAGGTGAACAATCAGTGAGGGGGTGGTTTGGTGTATTAGATCTACTAATAAGCTAAAGACGTTCTCAATGATAAAAGAGATTCACTCACCTAATACATTGACTATACACGCTCGCAACGGAGCTGGCGGCTTTAAGGACACCTATTGGGTCCTAGGGAAAGAGGGGGAAGAGGGGGAGAGATAGAAGGGACAACTACTAACAATCAAGGAACAAATGTAAGAGAGATCGAGGTTGTTACCTCTAGTTGAGTTCATATGATAATACCGTTAGAAGTTGTCAACCTTGAAATCAGAGCACGTCTGACTGAGTGCTTAGCTAAGACTGTCCAATCTAGTGACTGGCATGATCAACTTCATACGAGCAATGTTTTTAAGGAAGGTAGCCAATTAAATCACTCGACCTGTTAAAACCTTAACGGAGGACAAGGGAACAAGAATGTAGCCGTACTCACCAGTGCTAACGAGCGCTTCGCTTCCAGACCTACCCAAGCCGCCAGTGTCCGGGGTGGTAATGGACAACTGTCGCTATAGTTTAGATATACGGCGAGAAGTGGGTGTGTGCCTGATGTAACCACGTCTCCTCACGTTGCGTGGTGACTAATCTGGTTGCTAGGAGCCCAATGAGACGCTAGTGCGTGTCTCCATGGCGTCTAAAAGTTAAACCCTATTGGTTGCTGGAGACGTGATTAGTGACGTCCCGCAGTACTTATCGAGAGTATTAAAATTAGGGGGAGTTCCTCGGGTCCGTAGACCCGTACAATTTGTTTGTAAACTACAGTCCGGTATCACGTGTAGTATGGGTTGCACTCGTCACATGCAACTAGGTACGTCAGCCAGTTGCAAGAATGCCAAATACTGTTTGTGTATAGTGTAGGGGCGTGTATGGGGGACTGTAAGAGTGGAAATGGATTCTATAAATTCTACTTACAGTTGTGATCTATACCCTGCCTCTATTGTGTCATACTATCGCTATGGCTAACGTCTAGATGTAGAGTGGATCGCACTCACCACACAGCTAGTTTGCGATACACAAAAAGAATTGTATAGCAGTGTATGTGATTCACTGATAGGTAAAATTAAAAATAAAAATTATTAAAAATTTATTACATCCCCAAGGGTAATTATCCAAGTGTCATGTGGATTGTTCACTCTAAAAGGGTACTCAGCTCAGAGGATAAGGATGTCATAGTGGGCAGACCATGGGAAGAGGGCTGATGGTACCTAGTCGTTGATATGGGCATGAGTATTAGCAGTCCACTGTTAGAATACATGAAATATCACAGACCACGCAGTTGAGTGTCTAGTTTATGGAAGAGCACTCCAAGGGATATCATCATTGAGTCCGATGGTGTCACATGACAGTCTATGCACCCATCTTTGTTTTACTCTAAACAAAGAAGTTTTGGAAATGTGAGTGTGGGATTCTAGAATAACCCAATGTAATGAGTCGGGAGAATGATGTAATTCCAAAAAGTGCCTATAGAGTTTGGTTGTAGTGCGTTGGCAACGTATGTTGCTCCTGTGTTCTATTATACGGGTTTTGACTGGTCGCATAGTCATACCTACGTATTGTAACCCACATGGGCACGTGATCAAATAAATACATTGTTTGGTGTTGCAATTGGTATGTTTCTTAATGTGCCATTTGAAATTGGTAAGTAACGTGACCTCCTTTGTGATTGTAGTTAAATCACAGATGGTACATGTACCGCATGGAAAATGGCCTTGGACTGGTGGTAGACCCCAAAGGGTGGTCTGTGTTGGGGTAACCTTTTTCTTAGGTCTAGTGTGAATCAACATGTCTCGTAGGCTACTTGTTCTCTTGTAAGCAAATCTGGGTCTTGGTATCTGAAGATCTCCTGTATTGAGAATCCCCCAGTGTTTCAGAATGGTTTTCTTGGTCCATGTTGAATTAGGTGTAAATGAGGAAACACATGTCATGATGTCCTCAGGTGGTTTGTGGTGTACCTCTAACAAGGACTCTCTTGGATTATTGAGGGCCCTTTTCATAGAGTCTCTTACCACTTTGTGGGGATAGCCTCTAGTCTTGAGGTTAGTGGCTAAGGAGGTAGCTTCTTCTTTGTAATCTTTAGTCGTGGTACAGTTACGTCTAATACGTAAGAATTGGCCAACAGGGAGGTTGTCTCGAAGGGCTTTGGGATGGTAACTTTGATATAAAAGAAGACTGTTACGATCAGTGGGTTTCTTAAATAAGCTAGTTGAAAGCTGTCCCTCTGTTAGTTTGATGTTAAGGTCCAGGAAAGCGACTAGTGTGTCCGAGATAGTGTGGGAAAACTTAAGGAAAGGATTCTGTTGGTTTATCCACTGTATGAAGGTGTTACAAGTGTCAGTGGAGCCTTTCCAGAAGATTAAAATGTCATCAATGAACCGTTTCCAGAGGACAAGATGTTGTCGAAACGAGTTCCGGTCAGCATTGATGATTTGTGCCTCAAAGGCTGCCATATAAAGGCAGGCTAGACTGGGAGCAAAGGTGCTCCCCATCGAAGTTCCTTGACATTGATGGTATAATTGCCCCTGATATTCAAAGAAATTTTCGGTCAGCGCTATGGAAGCCAGGTCCATTATGAATGTGACCGGGGTAGGGGAAGACCATTCCAATGAATTTAAAGCCATCTCTACTACTGTGAGGGTATCACCCTGAGGAATATTCGTGTAGAGGGCCTCCACGTCAAGGGTTATTAGTAGATCAATGCAGGTAGGGTCTTCTATTGAGTCAATTGTTCTAAGTATGTCTGTAGTGTCTCTGATAAAAGATGGTATTTCTCTCACCAAAGGTTGAAGAAAATGGTCCACAAATTTGGATAAAGGCTCAAGTATGGAGCCAATCCCTGACACTATGGGTCTCCCTGGGACCGGACTAGTACCCTTGTGTATTTTAGGCAAGGTGTAAAAGTATGGGGTCCTTGGTTCTGTGGCGTTTAGGAATGTTGCTTCTTTTTGGCTTATCCACCCATTGGTAAGTGCCTCGTTAACTAATATCGAAATGGTATTAGCGAGTCGAGGTGTGGGATCAACAGAGATAGGGGCATAGTATCTATCATTGTTTAATTGGCGTTTGCATTCAATGTCATAGTCTTCTCTAGATTGGATCACAGTGGCCCCACCCTTGTCCGCCTGTTTGATGATAATCGAATCATCATTAGCCAAAGTGTTTGCTGCTTGTATTTCTTTTCTAGATAGGTTGTGGAATGAGGTTGGTGAGGGAGTAAGGGCCAAATCCTTCAATACCGCTTTCTCAAACGTTAAGATCTCAACCGGGACCATGGCATTATGAGGTGTAAAAGTAGAGGGGATGCTCAGCCCTGAGTCATCCTCCTGGTGGATCGGTTTGTCTAAGAAATATGCCCGCAATCTTAATTTGCGGAACAATTTCTGAACCACACAGACATCTCTAAACTTGTCAGTATTGGGGGTAGGTACAAAGCCTAGCCCCTTCTGTAGTAGTGATGTTTCGAGGTCAGATAGACCACGTTGTGATAGATTGACCACTAGTCCTTCTTGTTCTGGGTTTTGCTCCTGGTGTTCATCCCTCCCATGGGTGGGTCCTGCCAGTGGACCTGTTTTTGTGGGCCTCTTCTGTTACGACCTCTTCCTCTGCCCCAGCCTCTGTCTAAAAAAAGGGGGGCCGTTGTTAAAATTTTTTGCGGATGTCCTTGTTGAAATGGTTGGTACTGCCAAAAGGGGGGTGGAGGAGGACCTGGAAATAAAGGAGGCCCCTGAAAAGTGGGGACATTATAGTTGTAATTGGCACGTTGGTTACGTCGGCCAATGTTGGGGCCCCAACTGCCCGTGCTAGAATTACTGTCAGAAGAACTTCTTCTGTCCGAGTTGTCATCGGAAGAATAGCTGTTCTTGACTGATGTGTAGTCTGACTTAAGGTAGGGATATACCTTTTCTTTATCGAATTTTTGAATATCTTTCTGTAACTTAGTGATTTTTTGTTTCATGAGGTACTCTTTGTTCTCAGAAATCTCTGCATTGATCTCAGCAAGTTTATTCTTATAAGCTGAGAGAGTGATGGTAGTTTTAAGTGCACCTTCAGCAATTTGTATTCTCACCAATAGGGCATCTGCCAAGCGTCTCGCTGTGTTGATGATGAGCACTAAGAGGTCCCTGGTGCATTTCCATGCAATCAGGGACCACTCCTTCTTGAAGGTAGCGTCATCAAGAAACAGTCTGGGGAAGTTGTTAACAATCAACCCTGTGGGTGCGATGTTAGCACAAAGATATTCAGTCATGAGAGCGCCATGTAGAGTTATTTTGAGCCACTCTCTTTTCAAAGCAGTCAGTGTGTTCCAGTCCTCTGACTGGGACCCTGATGCGACACTCCCATCAGCTCCGAGGAGAGAGGGAGTTCTGTCAAGTATGTCCGAGACAACCTCGTCTCCGAAGCTGAGGCCTTGATTGTCCATAGAGGAGGAGAAGGGGGGAGATATAGGGAACAAGGGGGGGTTATTTATGGTCCAGACTGGCTCTAATTGCTAGGCCGCTGGTAACCTCTTTATTAATGTCCCACGGGGGTAACCGGTGCAAAACCAGTAATCCAAAAGGGGGGACAAAGGGGCTATATTTAAGGAGGTCCAATGTACAAGCCCCAACAAACTATATCCAAAGCGGGGTACAGAGTTCCTCAAGTACTAGAAGGAGGAGATGCGGTTGGTAAATGAAAGATTCATTCACCAAAACTTGTTGGTAAACAACAGGGAGCCAAGAAGATTCCCTTAGGTGGAACTAATGCTCTCACACACCCAGCAAGCTAGGTGTCATGCTTCATCATATGAGCATTGCCCCTCGTCAAGTCGGCGCTGCAATCCTTGACAGGCTCCCGAAACCGGGGCTCTTTATCGGGGATCTTTTGTTCCTGCCGATATATGCTTGGGTGTAAGGGGCCTAGTAAAATAAATGTAGCAGAAGATAGAAGTGTGTGATAAAAAGGGTTGGTCAGTCCTAACAGTACTTTATTCAAAAGGTAGACTACCCTATTAAAATGTGTAGAGTGGCTAAATGCTAGAAGTAAGGTGTCTAGACGTGAAGCTCTACTCTAAAATGATCGACATGTTTCTTGCCATATTTGTCAGAAGGATCAAGGCAATTCATCAGGATCAGGAACTGTCTACAATAAAAATGGTGATGTGTACTCTACATACCACGTCCGACGCTGCGACCTGTAAAGATGAAGTAACAACATCAAAGGTAAAACCAATAGCATCTCTACCATGAGTACATAATGTCAACAATGGTGTATGCACACAGCACCGTGTATAACGTGACAATAACAATCTGCTTCAAGGTGTACTATTTCAAACGATAGGTGAACAATAAGTGAGGGGGTGGTTTGGTGTATTAGATCTACTAATAAGCTAAAGCCGTTCTCAATGATAAAAGAGGTTCACTCACCTAATACATTGACTATACACGCTCGCAACGGAGCTGGCGGCTTTAAGGACACCGATTGGGTCCTAGGGAAAGAGGGGGAAGAGACAGAATCCTTTCCTTAAGTTTTCCCACACTATCTCGGACACACTAGTCGCTTTCCTGGACCTTAACATAAAACTAACAGAGGGACAGCTTTCAACTAGCTTATTTAAGAAACCCACTGATCGTAACAGTCTTCTTTTATATCAAAGTTACCATCCCAAAGCCCTTCGAGACAACCTCCCGGTTGGCCAATTCTTACGTATTAGACGTAACTGTACCACGACTAAAGATTACAAAGAAGAAGCTACCTCCTTAGCCACTAACCTCAAGACTAGAGGCTATCCCCACAAAGTGGTAAGAGACTCTATGAAAAGGGCCCTCAATAATCCAAGAGAGTCCTTGTTAGAGGTACACCACAAACCACCTGAGGACATCATGACATGTGTTACCTCATTTACACCTAATTCAACATGGACCAAGAAAACCATTCTGAAACACTGGGGGATTCTCAATACAGGAGATCTTCAGATACCAAGACCCAGATTTGCTTACAAGAGAACAAGTAGCCTACGAGACATGTTGATTCACACTAGACCTAAGAAAACGGTTACCCCAACACAGACCACCCTTTGGGGTCTACCACCAGTCCAAGGCCATTTTCCATGCGGTACATGTACCGTCTGTGATTTAACTACAATCACTAAGGAGGTCACGTTACTTACCAATTTCAAATGGCACATTAAGAAACATACCAATTGCAACACCAAACAATGTATTTATTTGATCACGTGCCCATGTGGGTTACAATACGTAGGTATGACTATGCGACCAGTCAAAGCCTGTATAATAGAACACAGGAGCAACATACGTTGCCAACACACTACAACCAAACTCTATAGGCACTTTTTGGAATTACATCATTCTCCCTACTCATTACATTGGGTTATTCTAGAATCCCACACTCACATTTCCAAAACTTATTTGTTTAGAGTAGAACAAAGATGGGTGCTTAGACTGTCATGTGACACCATCGGACTCAATGATGATATCCCTTGGAGTGCTCTTCCATAAACTAGACACTCAACTGCGTGGTCTGTGATATTTCATGTATTCTAACAGTGGACTGCTAATAATCATGCCCATATCAACGACTAGGTACCATCAGCCCTCTTCCCATGGTCTGCCCACTATGACATCCTTATCCTCTGAGCTGAGTACCCTTTTAGAGTGAACAATCCACATGACACTTGGATAATTACCCTTGGGGATGTAATACATTTTTAATAATTTTTATTTTTAATTTTACCTATCAGTGAATCACATACACTGCTATACAATTCCTTTTGTGTATCGCAAACTAGCTGTGTGGTGAGTGCGATCCACTCTACATCTAGACGTTAGCCATAGCGATAGTATGACACAATAGAGGCAGGGTATAGATCACAACTGTAAGTAGAATTTATAGAATCCATTTCCACTCTTACAGTCCCCCATACACGCCCCTACACTATACACAAACAGTATTTGGCATTCTTGCAACTGGCTGACGTACCTAGTTGCATGTGACGAGTGCAACCCATACTACACGTGATACCGGACTGTAATTTACAAACAAATTGTACGGGTCTACGGACCCGAGGAACTCCCCCTAATTTTAATACTCTCGATAAGTACTGTGGGACGTCACTAATCACGTCTCCAGCAACCAATAGGGTTTAACTTTTAGACGCCATGGAGACACGCACTAGCGTCTCATTGGGCTCCTAGCAACCAGATTAGTCACCACGCAACGTGAGGAGACGTGGTTATGTCAGGCACACACCCACTTCTCGCCGTATATCTAAACTATAGCGACAGTTGTCCATTACCACCCCGGACACTGGCGGCTTGGGTAGGTCTGGAAGCGAAGCGCTCGTTAGCGCTGGTGAGTACGGCTACATTCTTGTTCCCTTGTCCTCCGTTAAGGTTTTAACTGGTCGAGTGATTTAATTGGCTACCTTCCTTAAAAACATTACTCGTATGAAGTTGATCATGCCAGTCACTAGATTGGACAGTCTTAGCTAAGCACTCAGTCAGACGTGCTCTGATTTCAAGGTTGACAACTTCTAACGGTATTATCATATGAACTCAACTAGAGGTAACAACCTCGATCTCTCTTACATTTGTTCCTTGATTGTTAGTAGTTGTCCCTTCTATCTCTCCCCCTCTTCCCCCTCTTTCCCTAGGACCCAATAGGTGTCCTTAAAGCCGCCAGCTCCGTTGCGAGCGTGTATAGTCAATGTATTAGGTGAGTGAACCTCTTTTATCATTGAGAACGGCTTTAGCTTATTAGTAGATCTAATACACCAAACCACCCCCTCACTTATTGTTCACCTATCGTTTGAAATAGTACACCTTGAAGCAGATTATTATTGTCACGTTATACACGGTGCTGTGTGCATACACCATTGTTGACATTATGTACTCATGGTAGAGATGCTATTGGTTTTACCTTTGATGTTGTTACTTCATCTTTACAGGTCGCAGCATCGGACGTGGTATGTAGAGTACACATCACCATTTTTATTGTAGACAGTTCCTGATCCTGATGAATTGCCTTGATCCTTCTGACAAATATGGCAAGAAACATGTCGATCATTTTAGAGTAGAGCTTCACGTCTAGACACCTTACTTCTAGCATTTAGCCACTCTACACATTTTAATAGGGTAGTCTACCTTTTGAATAAAGTACTGTTAGGACTGACCAACCCTTTTTATCACACACTTCTATCTTCTGCTACATTTATTTTACTAGGCCCCTTACACCCAAGCATATATCGGCAGGAACAAAAGATCCCCGATAAAGAGCCCCGGTTTCGGGAGCCCGTCAAGGATTGCAGCGCCGACATGACGAGGGGCAATGCTCATATGATGAAGCATGACACCTAGCTTGCTGGGTGTGTGAGAGCATTAGTTCCACCTAAGGGAATCTTCTTGGCTCCCTGTTGTTTACCAACAAGTTTTGGTGAATGAATCTTTCATTTACCAACCGCATCTCCTCCTTCTAGTACTTGAGGAACTCTGTACCCCGCTTTGGATATAGTTTGTTGGGGCTTGTACATTGGACCTCCTTAAATATAGCCCCTTTGTCCCCCCTTTTGGATTACTGGTTTTGCACCGGTTACCCCCGTGGGACATTAATAAAGAGGTTACCAGCGGCCTAGCAATTAGAGCCAGTCTGGACCATAAATAACCCCCCCTTGTTCCCTATATCTCCCCCCTTCTCCTCCTCCATGGACAATCAAGGCCTCAGCTTCGGAGACGAGGTTGTCTCGGACATACTTGACAGAACTCCCTCTCTCCTCGGAGCTGATGGGAGTGTCGCATCAGGGTCCCAGTCAGAGGACTGGAACACACTGACTGCTTTGAAAAGAGAGTGGCTCAAAATAACTCTACATGGCGCTCTCATGACTGAATATCTTCGTGCTAACATCGCACCCACAGGGTTGATTGTTAACAACTTCCCCAGACTGTTTCTTGATGATGCTACCTTCAAGAAGGAGTGGTCCCTGATTGCATGGAAATGCACCAGGGACCTCTTAGTGCTCATCATCAACACAGCGAGACGCTTGGCAGATGCCCTATTGGTGAGAATACAAATTGCTGAAGGTGCACTTAAAACTACCATCACAATCTCAGCTTATAAGAATAAACTTGCTGAGATCAATGCAGAGATTTCTGAGAACAAAGAGTACCTCATGAAACAAAAAATCACTAAGTTACAGAAAGATATTCAAAAATTCGATAAATAAAAGGTATATCCCTACCTTAAGTCAGACTACACATCAGTCAAGAACAGCTATTCTTCCGATGACAACTCGGACAGAAGAAGTTCTTCTGACAGTAATTCTAGCACGGGCAGTTGGGGCCCCAACATTGGCCGACGTAACCAACGTGCCAATTACAACTATAATGTCCCCACTTTTCAGGGGCCTCCTTTATTTCCAGGTCCTCCTCCACCCCCCTTTTGGCAGTACCAACCATTTCAACAAGGACATCCGCAATTTTTTAACAACGGCCCCCCTTTTTTTAGACAGAGGCTGGGGCAGAGGAAGAGGTCGCAACAGAAGAGGCCCACAAAAACAGGTCCACTGGCAGGACCCACCCATGGGAGGGATGAAGACCAGGAGCAAAACCCAGAACAAGAAGGACTAGTGGTCAATCTATCACAACGTGGTCTATCTGACCTCGAAACATCACTACTACAGAAGGGGATAGGATTTGTACCTACCCCCAATACTGACAAGTTTAGAGATGTCTGTGAGGTTCAGAAATTGTTCCGCAAATTAAGATTGCGGGCATATTTCTTAGACAAACCGATCCACCAGGAGGATGACTCAGGGCTGAGCATCCCCTCTACTTTTACACCTCATAATGCCATGGTCCCGGTTGAGATCTTAACGTTTGAGAAAGCGGTATTGAAGGATTTGGCCCTTACTCCCTCACCAACCTCATTCCACAACCTATCTAGGAAAGAAATACAAGCAGCAAACACTTTGGCTAATGATGATTCGATTATCATCAAACAGGCGGACAAGGGTGGGGCCACTGTGATCCAATCTAGAGAAGACTATGACATTGAATGCAAACGCCAATTAAACAATGATAGATACTATGCCCCTATCTCTGTTGATCCCACACCTCGACTCGCTAATACCATTTCGATATTAGTTAACGAGGCACTTACCAATGGGTGGATAAGCCAAAAAGAAGCAACATTCCTAAACGCCACAGAACCAAGGACCCCATACTTTTACACCTTGCCTAAAATACACAAGGGTACTAGTCCGGTCCCAGGGAGACCCATAGTGTCAGGGATTGGCTCCATACTTGAGCCTTTATCCAAATTTGTGGACCATTTTCTTCAACCTTTGGTGAGAGAAATACCATCTTTTATCAGAGACACTACAGACATACTTAGAACAATTGACTCAATAGAAGACCCTACCTGCATTGATCTACTAATAACCCTTGACGTGGAGGCCCTCTACACGAATATTCCTCAGGGTGATACCCTCACAGTAGTAGAGATGGTTTTAAATTCATTGGAATGGTCTTCCCCTACCCCGGTCACATTCATAATGGACCTGGCTTCCATAGCGCTGACCGAAAATTTCTTTGAATATCAGGGGCAATTATACCATCAATGTCAAGGAACTTCGATGGGGAGCACCTTTGCTCCCAGTCTAGCCCGCCTTTATATGGCAGCCTTTGAGGCACAAATCATCAATGCTGACCGGAACCCGTTTCGACAACATCTTGTCCTCTGGAAACGGTTCATTGATGACATTTTAATCTTCTGGAAAGGCTCCACTGACACTTGTAACACCTTCGTAGAGTGGATAAACCAACAGAATCCTTTCCTTAAGTTTTCCCACACTATCTCGGACACACTAGTCGCTTTCCTGGACCTTAACATCAAACTAACAGAGGGACAGCTTTCAACTAGCTTATTTAAGAAACCCACTGATCGTAACAGTCTTCTTTTATATCAAAGTTACCATCCCAAAGCCCTTCGGGACAACCTCCCTGTTGGACAATTCTTACGTATTAGACGTAACTGTACCACGACTAAAGATTACAAAGAAGAAGCTACCTCCTTAGCCACTAACCTCAAGACTAGAGGCTATCCCCACAAAGTGGTAAGAGACTCTATGAAAAGGGCCCTCAATAATCCAAGAGAGTCCTTGTTAGAGGTACACCACAAACCACCTGAGGACATCATGACATGTGTTACCTCATTTACACCTAATTCAACATGGACCAAGAAAACCATTCTGAAACACTGGGGGATTCTCAATACAGGAGATCTTCAGATACCAAGACCCAGATTTGCTTACAAGAGAACAAGTAGCCTACGAGACATGTTGATTCACACTAGACCTAAGAAAAAGGTTACCCCAACACAGACCACCCTTTGGGGTCTACCACCAGTCCAAGGCCATTTTCCATGCGGTACATGTACCGTCTGTGATTTAACTACAATCACAAAGGAGGTCACGTTACTTACCAATTTCAAATGGCACATTAAGAAACATACCAATTGCAACACCAAACAATGTATTTATTTGATCACGTGCCCATGTGGGTTACAATACGTAGGTATGACTATGCGACCAGTCAAAACCCGTATAATAGAACACAGGAGCAACATACGTTGCCAACGCACTACAACCAAACTCTATAGGCACTTTTTGGAATTACATCATTCTCCCGACTCATTGCATTGGGTTATTCTAGAATCCCACACTCACATTTCCAAAACTTCTTTGTTTAGAGTAGAACAAAGATGGGTGCATAGACTGTCATGTGACACCATCGGACTCAATGATGATATCCCTTGGAGTGCTCTTCCATAAACTAGACACTCAACTGCGTGGTCTGTGATATTTCATGTATTCTAACAGTGGACTGCTAATAATCATGCCCATATCAACGACTAGGTACCATCAGCCCTCTTCCCATGGTCTGCCCACTATGACATCCTTATCCTCTGAGCTGAGTACCCTTTTAGAGTGAACAATCCACATGACACTTGGATAATTACCCTTGGGGATGTAATAAATTTTTAATATTTTTTATTTTTAATTTTACCTATCAGTGAATCACATACACTGCTATACAATTCCTTTTGTGTATCGCAAACTAGCTGTGTGGTGAGTGCGATCCACTCTACATCTAGACGTTAGCCATAGCGATAGTATGACACAATAGAGGCAGGGTATAGATCACAACTGTAAGTAGAATTTATAGAATCCATTTCCACTCTTACAGTCCCCCATACACGCCCCTCCACTATACACAAACAGTATTTGGCATTCTTGCAACTGGCTGACGTACCTAGTTGCATGTGACGAGTGCAACCCATACTACACGTGATACCGGACTGTAGTTTACAAACAAATTGTACGGGTCTACGGACCCGAGGAACTCCCCCTAATTTTAATACTCTCGATAAGTACTGCGGGACGTCACTAATCACGTCTCCAGCAACCAATAGGGTTTAACTTTTAGACGCCATGGAGACACGCACTAGCGTCTCATTGGGCTCCTAGCAACCAGATTAGTCACCACGCAACGTGAGGAGACGTGGTTATGTCAGGCACACACCCACTTCTCGCCGTATATCTAAACTATAGCGACAGTTGTCCATTACCACCCCGGACACTGGCGGCTTGGGTAGGTCTGGAAGCGAAGCGCTCGTTAGCGCTGGTGAGTACGGCTACATTCTTGTTCCCTTGTCCTCCGTTAAGGTTTTAACTGGTCGAGTGATTTAATTGGCTACCTTCCTTAAAAACATTGCTCGTATGAAGTTGATCATGCCAGTCACTAGATTGGACAGTCTTAGCTAAGCACTCAGTCAGACGTGCTCTGATTTCAAGGTTGACAACTTCTAACGGTATTATCATATGAACTCAACTAGAGGTAACAACCTCGATCTCTCTTACATTTGTTCCTTGATTGTTAGTAGTTGTCCCTTCTATCTCTCCCCCTCTTCCCCCTCTTTCCCTAGGACCCAATAGGTGTCCTTAAAGCTGCCAGCTCCGTTGCGAGCGTGTATAGTCAATGTATTAGGTGAGTGAACCTCTTTTATCATTGAGAACGGCTTTAGCTTATTAGTAGATCTAATACACCAAACCACCCCCTCACTTATTGTTCACCTATCGTTTGAAATAGTACACCTTGAAGCAGATTGTTATTGTCACGTTATACACGGTGCTGTGTGCATACACCATTGTTGACATTATGTACTCATGGTAGAGATGCTATTGGTTTTACCTTTGATGTTGTTACTTCATCTTTACAGGTCGCAGCATCGGACGTGGTATGTAGAGTACACATCACCATTTTTATTGTAGACAGTTCCTGATCCTGATGAATTGCCTTGATCCTTCTGACAAATATGGCAAGAAACATGTCGATCATTTTAGAGTAAAGCTTCACGTCTAGACACCTTACTTCTAGCATTTAGCCACTCTACACATTTTAATAGAGTAGTCTACCTTTTGAATAAAGTACTGTTAGGACTGACCAACCCTTTTTATCACACACTTCTATCTTCTGCTACATTTATTTTACTAGGCCCCTTACACCCAAGCATATATCGGCAGGAACAAAAGATCCCCGATAAAGAGCCCCGGTTTCGGGAGCCCGTCAAGGATTGCAGCGCCGACTTGACGAGGGGCAATGCTCATATGATGAAGCATGACACCTAGCTTGCTGGGTGTGTGAGAGCATTAGTTCCACCTAAGGGAATCTTCTTGGCTCCCTGTTGTTTACCAACAAGTTTTGGTGAATGAATCTTTCATTTACCAACCGCATCTCCTCCTTCTAGTACTTGAGGAACTCTGTACCCCGCTTTGGATATAGTTTGTTGGGGCTTGTACATTGGACCTCCTTAAATATAGCCCCTTTGTCCCCCCTTTTGGATTACTCCAACCACTGGGCCCAATGTGCACCAAAGCCCAATCGGGCAGTGGCTCAATGTGCTCATTCCACACGACGACTTGTGCAATCTCCCAGGTCCAGTCTCCAGCCTGCATGCCAAACATCCATACATGCCATAAGCGGTCATCCTGGTGACACTCCTGGTCGTGGGCCAACAGGGGGCGCACGCCGTAATCCAGGTCAGCTACTATTACGTTGGAGAGGCAGGCATCCATGGACCACTCGAATATCCACGATCGACAATGCAACACAGGGTGCATGCAGGTGACGTGCACAAGGCGTAAGCTCAGCCTGTAACTGATCCGCAGCACTGCCAACTGCAGTGACCCCAGTACATGCAGCAGATGTGCACGGTACTGCTCCATGTGACTGGAGTCGAGCATGTGTCCGGGATGGTCTGCCATTGCGTCAGTGACTCAGCTTGAGCGGCACTGGCTTGCCTTGCGACAGACCTGTGGATAAAATGGCACAGCTCGGTGCAATGAGCAGTGTCTGTGTGCAACGGGTGCAGGCCTTGGGTGGGGTGGGAGTACGCGTGAAAGCGCTTTTATGCACGTCAACTATGACCAAGGACTACTGCGTTTGGGATGTGTACACGTTGGTCTCACGTCGGGCAGTGCGTAGTGTGGGAGTCGCAAGCAAATGCTATAACATCTGTCAGGGGGTGCTGGGCACATGCAAGTTCCTGCTCGGAGCTGCAGATGTGCTACCGCCTGATAGTACAGACAAAGGACCTTTCATCCCTACAGTAACTTCACCAGCTGCATGCATACAGGAGATGTACAGAGGCTGGTCGTGGGTGTGGTGGAACGTCTGCGACCCTGGGAATCATGGATGATATGCCCAGCACGATGCACATGAGTGGACTCACTGTGTGTCACATTGCCACACAGCTGCTCCTCCCTGCCACGAGTCCCCACACTTGTGTGCGCTGCACGGTTGTATCACGTGCACTCCTACGGGACACCATTCTTATGCCTATCCGTGCATGTCCAGCGCCATGCCAACAACACCGTGATGCTGGCCTTCGAAGGTGTGCACCCACTTGGGTGTTGGCCAATGGTCAGGACAGGGCGGACACAGGTGTTCAGCCCATGGCTGTCTGGGATCGCACTGCGAATGAGGCCAGGCAACAGACTCATGCATCCGCAAGACTGATACATATAACACCTGGCATGCATGTGCCAAGACCCTGAGCGTTCTTGCGCTCCTACATGTCTCCGTACCTGCGGGCCCGCCCTCCTGGTCCATGCCACATTGCAACATCGAGTTCTGTGGCCCTGGTGGCGACAACACTCCAAAACAGAGACACACTTACCGCACTTCCTGCCCATGGCTTGGTCCGGGCCACACCCTGCCCCCCCTGCCGAACAAGCAAACGCAGCTTGTGCATGCAGAGAGGTAGGTGCGGGGCTACATGTCCAGAGTCACTGCCAATGCTGAGGTGACATGGCAACGTCCTCAGAAGACAGCACACTGTGATGTTGCAGGGCCCGTGCCCATCATGCTGACACAATGAACACACAGACAAACTTCCTCAGATGGTGTGAATGGCTACGGGCACGTGCACACGGCCACATTTATTTTCAGGCACACTTACTGAGCGACACCTGTGTTAAAAGTGTGTGAGGTGTGTGCACACCAGCTGGCAAGGGATTCCTGGTGCAGTCAGAAATCGACAACGGTGTACATCGTAAAGGACACAACCATTCAAACATAAAGGCCCCATGATTTGTGCTGCACAGAGTTAGTAGCCCCGGATGCACAGCGTACTGCACGGGCCTGCCGCCACGGGCCACTGACTTGCGGGGCACTAGGGCAGGGTCACGGGTGCAGAGCAGGTTCACGAGATGACAAGGGGCCTTGTTGCGGAGTGTCTCGATGGACAGTGGAAGGTGTACCCCCAGTGCAGAATGCAGATGGCAGGCCCACGCTGAAACAGTCACTGTGGTGGAGATGAATGGAACAGACACATGTCGGACACCAAGTCCGGTCCAGCCAGATGAAGATGCCATGGGCTCTGACTCCACCAAGGTCCAACCAGATGGTGCCCATTACTCATTGCGCACAGAGTTAGTGGCACCAGTGCTGTTAGGGGATTCTGCCGGCGATGAGACTTGTCAAATGGTGTGGATTCCTCCACATCGTACCCAAGACACAGTTCCACATGTTGGACCTACTGGACCGCAGTGTAGGCCTGAGGCAGCAGTCAGCACGGGTTATTCACCGAGTTTCGCCAGCATAGGTTGGATGGCCCCACCGGCCTGTGTAGTTCAGGTTCAGTGGCACAACGGGACGCAGACTTGTGTTGAACAGGGTTAGTGGCACCACGTGTCGCCGGCTTGCTTTGAACAGGGTTAGTGGCAGGTGTTAATTCCCTGCCGCTACTGCGGCTTATCGCCTGTTTTTGGTTCTCATCGCAGATCTGTCAGTTCGTTGTGAAAGTGGTGTTGTGTTTTTTTTGTGTGTTTTTGCACGGGAAAGCCTACTCTGCATCTCTTTAGGGTTAGTTGGTGGTGTCCGCCGTGGAGGTAAATTTTGGGGCAGTTATCGCGGGAATACTGGCGATGTCTGCATTTTGCACCGGCTTGTGAATGGGGTTTTAAATCTATCTCCACTTTTGTTGCGTTAAGGTGGTGATAAATCGGAGTTCAGTCCTTGTGAATATACCCCTAAGATGGTTAGCAGAAATTCCTGCTTCAAGTGCACACAAATTAAATACCTGCACCAAAAATACTTGACTCTAGTCAGGATAACAAGAATTATCCTGGCTCCAGAAACAACTGTCCTAAGTGTCGGACACCAGAAGTGAACTTTTTATTCATGGTGTGGACTTTTACTGTCATATCAGAATATTGGGCCTGGATTCTGTTGAAGCTCGCTGAGGTATTCAGTAGAACTACGCTTCAGGACATACTGAACTGCATGTTGGGAGAGCACATGGACAAACTGTTGGCTTTATGGCCTGGGACTGGAGTAGTGATCTTTTGCACATGGTCTAGTGTCCCAGCCTACACCCTATGTAACCAGCCACCCCCCTCGGGCTGGCCTCCACACTCACCCCACACCCATCTATCACAGTTGTCACCGGTCAGGTGACCCTGTAAATAAAAGGAATCGGTGCACGTGCCCTGGGCGAGTTCCAGTTAGTACAACTATGAGTCTGCATTATTATTATACCTGCTTGTGAGCCTAGGGCCCTAAACCATACAACTGGTACTAGCCAAACGGACCATAGCAATGTCCTGGAAGGCCAGACACTCACCAGACGTTAAGCAATGGCTGATGGTGGCCCAAAAGTGGGTCTTGGTAGAGATAATAATCTTCAAAGGCCTTAATAGAGGGCGAAAAGGGTTGGTTGGCATAATGCCATGTGAATCCATATTGTGGAGGGTACAAGCCTAAACTGACAAAAACTCCCTTAGTTGAGTGCATTACAGAGGGGAGCGCTCTTACCCATAGCTGGGAATGTGGGGGACGAATGTGAGGCAGTGTTGTATGGTTTGATTTGATGCTTCCACTTGGCATTTGGATTGCAGCCGCTGCCCTCCTCGGGGGGCCTTTTAGTTCTGAAGGCGGTGCTTCTGGTGGGAGCCATTACCATGCTGCTCAGGTGTTACATATTGATATCAGCACTCCTTCCATGCCTGTTTTCCTAGTGTCCATTGTCGATTTTGTTAAGATTTTTGTTGACAGTCAATTTCATTGATTTTGCAGAACAAAGACAAAATTACATTGACAGCACAGAGCACGAAATCATGTTTGACAATATATAGCATTAAACATGAGGTCACATGGTGAGCACATCAGATAACATTTGGCGTAGCGAACGGGGGGGACAGTGTAGTAAGTGCCGGCACCCCCTCCTCTCAGCTCCTTTAACCCATCTGGTCAGCCCATTTGCCCCACACCCGTTGGTACTTGGCTGGACAGCCCCTGGCCTGAAACAGGGGTTTCTCCTGAGCAGCGCACCAGTTCCTCCCCCGGTGCCATTGAGCGATCGTCGGGGGTAAGGCCACGCCCAGGCCATGGTGATATCTCGTTTGGCCACAACGATAGCGGTGCCCAGGAACACGGCAACAGTCAAGGGACATGCGCGATCTGCCCGTGCCCCATAAGAATCGTACGATCATTGAGTCTATCTCTCGGAACCAGATACGGGGGAAGTGGAATG
The DNA here is from genome assembly GCF_964204655.1 of Triturus cristatus. NCBI lineage: Eukaryota > Metazoa > Chordata > Amphibia > Caudata > Salamandridae > Triturus > Triturus cristatus. The sequence continues at coordinate 282,440,640 of NC_140587.1, forward strand.
GAGTATTTTGGATAATGTAAAGGAATCGGGGGAGGATCATCATTTTAAATAATGTCAGCCACCCGAATGGGTTGAGTGGTAGGGCTTGCCAGCAACTGAGATCGCTCCTAGTCCGCTTAACCAGAGGGGTAACGTTCAGTGCCCATTCCAGTTCAGGGATATTCTGTTAAGATTTATTGACCATTCATGAAGAATGTCCTACTCAAGAAAGTAATTGTAGATCACAGCACTGACTGTGTGAGATCACAGGTGACTGCATATGGTTATTATTCTGCATATTCACACATTGTTTTGATGGGATACCGTAGACACTACAACATGAAAATGAGTCAAATTCCTCACGGAGCACAACAAATAAGCATTTTAGACATTACAAGCAGTATAACACGCACTTTTAATTTTTAGCCCAATGTTGTGTCTATTGCTAATAAGAATTAAACAGTCGTAATCGTGATACAGGTCAGAATAAGATAAGGAGAAAAAGGAAGTCCAATACCTTAGTCTTGCGAGAGATCGCACATAATGACTCAGAATAGAGCAATATTGTCACTGTCTCAGTGGTCCACAGCACAATAAGCTTCATCTTAAATCCGGCCCCAGGTCTCTTCCAACATCTGTACTTGAGGATTCATTTTATAGATCCTGTGTTCATGAGAAGCCACTACTGTCACAGTCTCAAGTCTAGTGCTCAGACTGTCTTCCAAACGTCGTATAAAAAGTTTGAGCCATGGCTTTGCTTTCTGTTATTGTGATGCTAACAATGTCCTGTGTATCAAGAAGCAGAGCTAATTCAGGGGGTGGCTGTATATGCAGGTAACTCACACCTCCAGGTAGCCCCAGATAGCGCTCAATAAGGTTGTAGCACTGGGCTTAACCCTAAGATATGTGTCAAGTCTCCTCTAGGATGAGCGCACCTCCAGCACTGCTAGTTTGGAACAAGTTTCACCTTATGAAGTTTATATGTAGAACAGTGCAACTCATGTAGGATTTTGTAAAAACTAAGGGGCATAATTACAATGATATGATGGAGCGCGGAGCTGCACCAAATTTGGGAGCACCATAGTGCAAGGGTGACTGTGTTGCAGGGAATGATTGTTTATGTGCAGGAAGATGTCCCTTCCTGCACACAGACAATCAATTATGGCAATTTGTTACTTCTATGTGTGCTGCATTCTGCAGAACACAAAGAGGTAGAAAAGCGTCATTATTTAACGATTGTTTATGTGCAGGAAGAGACGCCTACCTGCACATAAACAATCATTCATGGCGTTTTGCTCTTTCACATAGAAAAAGCAAAAACGAGGAGAAATAAAAATATTTTTCCTCGTATTGCCACTCTAACCCCTGCTCATGCATAGTGTTAGTTTTTGCCGCTGACTCAGATTTACACTTCCTTGCAAATCTGGGGCAGTGTCAAAAAGCAATGGGTGCTGCGGCGGAACGCGCACAGCAACTCCCATTCCACGCCCCTTTCACTCGGATACCTGGGTGAAAGGGTACCATATTTACAAGGCAGCGTTAAGCCACTTTTTTTGTCTTAACGCCACTTCGTAAATATGGAGCAGGGCATTGCACCACAAGAACGTTGGTAAAAGTGACGTTCCTGTGACGCAATACCCTTGTAAATATGCCCCACAGTTTCAGTTTGCAGGCCTTTGTCGAGTTCTGGTAGCAAATCAGACTATGCTGCCTCATTATGGGATCTGTGAAGGCACTGTTGCAACTGTTATGGAAATTTGTTGGGGGTTGGTTTGGAATTCAATGGGCCAGATTTACAAGAACTGGCGCATCCCTGCATATTAGCAGGGATGCGCCAGTTATTTTGCGTGACTCAGAAAGCCCCTTGCGTCACCATTGATGTGCCGAGTTTAAAATGCGGCGCACCGTGGCGCAAGGATAGACAGATGCGTGACGCATCTGTCACCGTAAGGGTGACGCAGTTCTGGAGTTGTGTCGCAAGCGCGATGCAACTCCAGCACTGCTCAGGGGTGCCCTGTACCTTATATGCTGCGTCACTCCTTACGCCTGCTTCAAGCAGGCGTAAGGATTTGACGCAGCTGGGACGTAAAAGTGACTTGTAGATTTCACTGTGTCACTTTTACGGGGTTTCCTTGTGACGAACGCCCACCCTGCATACATTATACCTGACGCAGGTATATTGTAGCGCAGGGCTTTACAACGTGACGCATCTAACGAGATGTCGCATAGTGGCGCATTGTTTACGCTGCCGCTGCGTCACAAAAGTGACGCAACGGCCGCGTAAAAGTTTCGCATGGGGCTTGTAAATCTGCTCCAATTTATTTATGCCTCAGGTAGGCCGGACACTCATTTCCTGTATGTGCCTCATTTTTCCAAATATTCATACATAATGGATTTTTTCAACACATGTGGGTGGTTATTCAACCTATTGTTAAGGCACGTTTTTAACTACATGTAGCACGAGAATTGGTTGGGGTCTAACTTGAGCTCTGAGCATAGGTCACGGAAGGATTTAAAAGTCCCATCTGAGAGATCATGCTCAAGGGAGGGAATTCTACAGTGTTCCCAGTGTGGCCATCGAGGCACCTTTCCAGTTATTTGTATTTCTGTAATGGTCCAATAGCCATCTGTAAATTTTGAAAGGGATGTTGTTTTAGGATTTTGTGACACAACACCCAAATCTTCACAGACCCCACCAGAATGGGATCACTTTTAGACTTTGAGAGGATCTCTTCAGATAGATGGCTGTGATTCCTCCTTGCATATGGTGCTCCAGTGGTGCCCGAACTGGAGTTTCTCGTTCCGAATGAAAGTTATAAATTAGCTGAGCCGTGTGCTTTATGTCAATGTCTGTTTGGGTGGCGCAAACCGCTGCTTGCTGTGGCCGCATTCAGTGGGATTTCAGTCAGCCTTGGGGCGTGTTGTTTTCAGGCAAAAGGCGTTGTGATGTTTTCATGTCCATTCTAGCTGGAACGCGAGTGCCTCGAGGTTCCTTGTTTGTGTTCAAACAGGAACATTCCTCAGTGGTCAGTTCGTTTCCTGACCAGCTGGGGAGTGTCCGTTTATGTTGGCGTCTCTGGTTGAAATAAAGAAAATCACTTACCTACGAGCAGAGGTCTCCCTCCTCCTCTACAACACGTGGCTACTTGTCAGATGTCGTTTTACATTTGTTGCTCAATAGATTGAAGTTGCACCCCAGGCAGCGGGATTTACAGTGTACCGAAAACATAATTATGGTTCAAATCTGTTTTATTTATTTTCATTTAACCAATAATACAATCACTCACCTAGCAACTGTCAGCCGGCGACGGCACTACAGTCAAAGCTGCCGACTTTTGAGCTGGAGACCCAGGTTCGAGCTTCGGTACCTATTCAGTATCATGTGATTCTGGGCAAATCACTTAGGGGCATATTATCAAGGACGGTGTTAAAATTATCGGCGGTTTAGTGGCTGAAAACTGGCGATAATCGGCTTGATAATATGCCACAGAGAATTCCCATAGAAGCCCAGGTTCACACCAGAACCTGGGCTTCTATTTGAATTCACAAGGGCATATTATCAAGCCCATTATCGCCGCTTTAGGGCAGTTTTCTGCCGCTAAAGCGGCGATAATTTTTAACGCCGTCCTTGATAATATGCCCCTTAATCTCCTGGTGCCCACCAAAAACGACTGTTTATTGTAACTGCTGCTCATGTAAAGCGCTCCAATACCTTCGGGTCGAGTTAGCACTATATAAAAACTGCAGCAAAAAAAGAAAACTGGGGAGATGAAATGGGGGGAAAGAGAGGACCAAGGGGCAGAAGGGTTCAACCAGTAGGGGAAGGTGGTGCTCTCCATCTCGGTGATATCAGTGTTCTCTTGAATGTGGCGTTGCAAGTGCAGGGAACTGCCTGGCTCCCAGGGCTTTAAGTGGGCCGGGTCTCACCGGTGCTGAGCACCGGCAGTTTTTAAAAGGGTACCTCGAAACGGGTCCCTATCGCGCTCTGTTTTGTGCCCTGGCACAGGCGGTCCGTTTTTTCCAGACTGCAGTGACAGCAGGCACATCATGTCATGTCAGGTGAATGTTGTAGGGGAAGGGACATCCTTTCAAGAGAGTCCTTTTCTTTCTGGATTTCCCTTCCCTTTGTGAAGCGCAAGGGCAGCAACATTGTTGTGGTGTCACCAGGGCTTTAAGTGGAAGCTTTTTCAATATTATATACAACAAGCCATAGTTGTTGCTTATTTATCTTATGCAAATAACTACCATTGACAAAGCCAATAGTCCTTACGTGTAGGTATAATGTTACTCGTTGTATCATATATATGATGCAATGACAGAAGCAGTAAAATACCAGTAGGGCAGCACACTATGCTAAGCACAGATTTTTAGCTTACATGTTTTTAAGCCACGCCCTTATTTACATCCGCCATATCCCTTTGAGAGACCCCCCAGTTTTTTTATCCTACTTAAAGTCCTACGGGCTCCTACATCAAGTTTATCAATCTGTGTGAGGAGGAGCGCTCTGTCCCTCGCCTTTGAGAAGTAGGAGAATCTGGAGGTAGTTCGGGCAGGTGAGTTCCTGGAATTCAGGGGCTAAGAGATGAATGCAGGGGTCCATATTTTGTGAAATTGCAACAGTTTACTGTCTATGGACACTGTGAGTTCCTACATCCCCACAATGTCCCATATTTTATGTAGTCAATCCAGGTAATCCGGGATAGAGTCGGTGCCCCATTTTGCAGTAATGACCTATTTAGCCGCACAGGGCGTTTTCGCAATATCTTTCCCTTTGTGGGTGTGCAGTGGGTATGTTAGTGCATTGGGGAGGACTAAGAGGATAATTCAGGAGGCTGGGGACATCTGTATCGAACAATTTGTTAACATCTTCCATCACTGCTTCCCAGTATCTCTTGAGTTTGGGGCAAAGCCAGAGGAGGTGGGCCAGGATGCCCACCTGCCCACGTTTTTGCCGGAAGAGTTCCGAGCTGCAACGTTTCCATTTTGCTCTCTGGTCAGGGGTATAATGCAAATAGTGTGTCGCTTTGAGCATCGCTTGTTTTCTTGCCGCACCAAGGGAGGCAATCTAAGCTCTATAGAGGCTATCTGACCATCCTTTAGCAGGTAAGGCCAGTTCCAGCTTTGTTTTCCCATCTGCAGCCCGCTCCCTGCATGATCTCTCACTTTGGTGGTTCAAACCAAAAGGAAATAGTTGGGCATTTATGTGAGCCATAATCTACAAGCAACGGTTAGATATAATATGGTGGTCTTAACAAACAAATGCAAACAGATTTTGTAACTTGGAATAAGCTTCAGCTCTCAATGTGAAGCGGGTTCTGATGAATGATCTGGTGGTTTCTCGACATTTTAATTGTGTCTTTATGGTGGCGTGGCCAAGTTGGCTGCTGAGTAGGAACTAAACCGGGGATCTTCTCCACCTGTCTATAAACGTTTGCGGTCCAGGCCGGCCTTCAGGACCTCAGTATAGAGATAACTACAGGGGACAATGCCCCAAACAGACAAAGCCACCCAGCGATGCCTGGTGCCATTGAAAACACAGAGAATGGCCCAGTAAACTTGTGGCTTGGAAAGGGGCCCGTGCCGGAGTTCGCCATTGGGGGTTGCGCAATTGATGAATCATGTCTGATGCTGGTTTCCGGAGCAGCCTGACACCTAGTGCCGAACTAGAGCGAGCCTGAGACCGACGAGGGGTGCTGAGTATTGACAGCTGTGAGAGAGCCGCTGCGAGGCTCGACTAGGTTGCAAGGAGCCCCACCCACCCGTCCTCACTTACATGCAGCTGACACCTCTATTGCACTGGCAGACTCCCACGCTGACCAGGACCACATTGCTGTTTGGCCCTGCAACCCTGGTGAGCTGGGGGATGAAGTCTCGCTGTGCCGGAAGTGGACGCCCTCTCTTCGGGCCCATCCACCGCTGAGGCATAGCGCTTTCATTTGAAGAACTGACTACAACTGAGAGGTGAGCCCTCCCCCAGAAGCTGCACATCCTGGTACACTGCACACGATCAGGGGCCTGGCCTCTTTCCCCCATGATGGCCTGAGGACCTCCACAGTCTTAGCAGGGCGCCTCAAGCTTTTCACCTACACAGCAACCACAATAGTTGTGCAGTGCACTCACAGGGTGCTCGCTGACATAAAATGGCCTGAGATATCAGTCCCAGCACCAGCCTCAATCCCACAGCAGGGAACTCACTTTTGCTACTTGGGACCCCAGGGCAGACCTGGGCCTACAACTCCCACAGCATTGGAGAAACGTAGGACCAAGAAAGACTCAACCCTGAAAGATATGCTGACCAAACCCCACCCAAAAAAGTTGACCAGCTACGAGACTCTTTCTCCATAGACTGGGCACCTCTTAATTTGCAGCCTGCGACTACTGACCATTAGGACACGGATGAACCTATTACCCGCTCCTACATGGAATCGCTGCTTGGGAAGCTGAGGGAAGTCATTGCAGCACTTCGAAACTATGTCACCACAGATGTCAGAGATGTTAAAAAGGACCTAGTGGAGATCGGCCAGCAGTTGGTCACCCTGGAAAAAACACAGCAATACTAGAGAGGAGGAACTTGACTTCTGTAGACATGAATTGATGGAACTCCGAGACCACAACGTTGAATTGCAAATCCATCTGGAGGAAATCGAAAATAGCTTGCGTCACTCCCATATTCGAATAGAGGGGTGCTCCTTGCAGCAGACTTTGGCGACGTGGAGAGCTATGTAGTCTGCTAATTTCATCACATCCTCCCCGACCTGGCAGAGAAAAACAATGTGCTAGACTGGACGCACAGAGCGGGTAGGCCACCTGCATTCACCAATTCAGCCACAAAGAAGCTGTAACTGCAACAGTCCACGATTGAGGCTCCATCCTGTTCGAGGGTGCAAAGGTATGGCTGTATCAAGATCTCTCACCCACCACTCTCCAGTACCAACGTTATCTCAAAGGCAACCACAGCTTTCCTCTGAGAGAAAGGGTCAAATATAGATGGGACCACCCGTTCCTCATGATCTTTGTCTGGGATAGTGAGACAAATGTGGTCTGCACTCCATCCATAATCTTGTTGTGTTTGCTATGTTCGCCCTAAGTGGCCTAGGGTATGCCAAGACGTGGGTCCCTTGCTCGCTGTGACACCGGATTCAAGCCAGCCTGGCTGGTGAGGAGTGAAACCCCGAAACCGGTCTCACGATACTTGTTTCCGGTCTAGGGAGGACCTGGCCTGGGTGTTCAGGCTGGACTTTTTCCATGAGGAACAGGGTCATGACTGATTTGCATATGGTTGGGTCCAAACTGGGTTGGCAAAGTGAGCAAAAGAATGATGGATTACACACAGATCTGTGACTGGAGGTGATCCATTGAAAAATGTCAGCACTCCGTCCATCATCTTGTCATGTTTGCTATGTTTACCCTGAGTGGCCAAGGGTATGCCCAGATGTGGGTCCCTTGCTCGCTGTGCCACAAAATCCAAGCTAGCCTGGCTGATGAGAGGTGAAACCCTGAAACTGGTCCCAGGATACTCGTTTACGGTCCAAGGAGGACCTGACCTGGCAGGTCGGGCTGGACTGATCCCATGAGGAACAGGGTCAAGACTGATTTGCATATGGCTACGTCCAAACTGGGGTGGCACAGTGAGCAAACAAATGATGGATTAAACCCAGATCTGTGACTGGGGGTGAGTGATTGAAATGTTTCAGCTCTCTGTCCATCATTTTGTTGTGTTTGACACATGTGGTCCGCTCCATGGATGAAGCCTGCTCTGTTCTGGGACTGGATGAAGCCCCCAAAATTTCGAACCAACTCATTCACTTCTGTGACTCTCTCATGCGAAAGCCAGTCATCCGACAGGAGAGACTCAATCACCAACCATTTGTGACTTCTGCCAGTATCCTGTGTCACATAATTGTGAAGGGCTCTGCTGTTGGTCTTTGTGTATTGCTTCCAGACAGCGACACAAAAGTGGATTGGGTGTGGATGTTATGGGCCATCCTGGCAGGATGAATGGGGAGGAGCTGTGCCCAGCCCCACTTACACTTCAAAGGGTTTTGTCTCTTGCAAACTCAAAGGAACCTGGCACCAAGCCTGTCCTGCTATTTTTCACCTCTATACAGTTTGGAGCCTTGAAAGAGGAAGGGGTTAAAACTTAACAGAAGCAGATGTAGGGGTAGGACACAGAGGGACATATTTACAAGCCACTAACACCACCAGATTGTCACGTTTTTTGATGCTCTGGTAGTGCTGTGGTCCATATTTACAAGGCCACGCAAGACCACTTTGTGTGGCTTTATATAGCCTTGTCAATATGGCGCTCCTTCACACAGTACTCTGCCTCAAAAGGACGTGTCATGGGTGTTGCTGTGGGTGTTCCCACACAACACCCATGTCTTTTTGACACTGCCCCAGATTTACTAGGATATGTAAATCTGAGGCAGTTCCAAAACAACTTTCCAAAGGTGGCATTAAAGTGCCGCAACCAGGAGAAATACTTTTATTTCTCATTTTTTGCTCTTATTCTGCAGCACACCCAGGAGGAGCAAAACACTATTAATTTATTTGTGCGGGAAGGTGTCTCTTCCTGCACAAACACAGTCATCCCTGCAATGCAGGCACCCTTGCACCATGGTGCATGGGTGCCTGCTTTGGCGCATGGCTACTGTTTGTGCGCTGGTGCAGGGGAGAGCACAGCGGTTCACCGTATTCTTGTGAATACTGTGTATCCCTTAGTTTTTTAAATGACGCAGCTCAGCACAGCAAAATTGCTTGCAGCACTGTGCCATTTCATTGTAAATATGCCCCAGAGTCTCTGCAGGCTGGCACCATGTGTAAATACAGGACCTCCAGAGCCACTGATCAGAGCACTCCTGGATCCGTGGAATTTACATCAGAAGGACTGCCCTGCTTCTAGAGGAGTGTCCTGCTTCTTGCAGGACTGTCTTGCTATCCCAGAAGGAAGATTGAACCTACGTGCCTTCATCCCAGGATACACAGTGCAGATAAGTGCCCCTTTTTGACATGGTTACCACCACTTTTTGCCTGGTATCTGATGCACGTTTGACTAAAGTGCACTGGGCTCCTGCTGATCAGATTGCCAGTGCCAGTTTTCTTTCCCTAATATGAGGTAACTGTACAATTGTTCCTCAACTGGTAAGACCTTTAGCCCCCCTGTAAGTCCCTAGTAAATGGTACCCCAGGTACCTAGGGCATGGGCACTCTAAAGAGTCCATATTGGCTGCAGCATCAAACTCATGCAGACTGCCATTGCAGGCTGTATGAAATGGTGCAGACAAAAGTGAAAACACAACATGGCACACACCCTATGTGCCATGCCCACAGACACTGCAAGCAATATATGTAAGTCACCACTACAGCAGACCTTACAGCTCTAAACATGGTGCATTATATTACATGGGGGACATATCTGCATTAGCAGATATGCTCCTGTGCTGTCTAGTTCAATTGCAAGATAGATGGTACAAGTGAGCAGGGAAGCCATCTTAAGTAGATGTACTGGGCACGGGTCATTACGAGTTTCCCAGCTACATGATGGCTTCACTAAAACCTATGGTGTTTGGTATCAAACACTTGGTCTTAATGAATCCATACTGATGCCAGTGGTGGATTTATCAAAACATGCACCCAGAGGACACATTAGAGGTTCCCCCTGAAAACCTACCAGCCTCTTTGTGTACTGGCTGACTGGCATCTTCCAGCCTGCTACCACAGACGAATTTCTGACTCCCTGCAGGTGAGAGCCCAAACTTTCAGAGGTCAGAAACATTGCCTGCTCTGTGGGAGGTGTTTACACCTCCTCTAGCAGGATGGCTAGTGAATTTGCATACCAAGGCCAGAGGTTTCAAAGCCTCTGCCGCCTTTGATAAGCAACCCAGGCTTCCCCCAGACCTGGGAGATGCCACCCCCTGTCCTGAGGCCCATTTGGCACCAGGACTGGTGCAAAATTAGCCATGCTAAGAGGCGTGGTAAACTACCTGGCCAGTCATACCCCAAAGGTAGATTGCCTGATCTGCCCCACGAAAGAAGGGTTCCAACATTTTGATGGAAACAGGCATTCTGGGACAGGTTTATGCCCCCAGGAAGTGGTCATATAGGGTGTATAGTGACCCCAAGTATAAGTGGCCCTTTGCCTGCTACTCTTCACTCTTTTTAACACCCCTAAAATTGAGTATTTAGGTGACCCTCTGAAACCAGGAACTCAGATTCATCTGGTTCAAGAAAGAAGAGGATAAAGAAGAGCTGAAGAAGCAAGAACTGAGAGCTGCTGGTGGACATTGGTGCTAAACCCTGCCTGCCTACCTGCGCCTGTCCCAACAATTGCAAGAACTCGACTCGTCCTGCAGCTGTGCATCCCCCAAAAGCCTTTAAGGGCCTCCAGCACTTCACCAAGCCATAAGAGTCTCCCTTGAGGTGGAGGAGCCACTTCCCTGCAGCCTGCAGGTACCGACCAAAACATCTGGTTCACCGTTCTGCTGCATAACGGGTCCACCGACACAGCAGCCTCCTAGGAGGAGGTCACCATACTCCAAGAGGTCAGATTTATCTCCCCACCAAGTGAGAAGATGCCAGGACTAACAGGAGTTGCCCTGCAACAATACCAAGGGTACCGGACCCATTGCAGCATTTAAAACTTGTTTGAGTCCAATCCAGACTCCAATGCCACAGAGACCGAGTAGCTGACGACGGACATCAGCATCACAGAGGCCAGTACCGAGAGTGGTCCAGTTGTCCTGATTTGACCCCCTTTGCAGGTATCACAGAGATCCGTAGGTGTCTTTGACACATAGGCACCAGCTGACCAAAACCCTCTGCAGCCGAGACCTCAGCCTGGGTCCACAGCAACCAATAGTTCTCCCCTGCTCCCAGGAACCCCACGACCCGAGACCCCCATTGGGAGCTCTCAGACTTTTCCCCAAGTCCCCCTCTGCTGCCTGTTTCCAGGTAGCCTCCTCTTTTTCTACGGTGAAGCATGCAAGCCTACCAACCCATCCAGCACACAGCAGGGCAGGTAAACTTGAACCTCTAGTGGTACTTTGAACCTTGGCCTCCCGCAAGATTTGTTTGCAGATACCTGTATGCAGTATATATGTCTTCCTCCATAGGAAAGCATTACTGAGTAAAGACGCTTTTAAGTGACATTTTCACTTACCTGCAAAAATTGATAAACTGCAAAGTACTTACATATTAACGAAGTTCTTGGTGTTAAAATGGATATAAAAATACCTGCTATTTTTCTAAATTGGTATCAAGTTTCTTCTTGAGTATATGTCTCAGTTATTGACTGTGTGTGTGTTCAACAAATGCAGTAACACTGCCCTCTGATAAGCCTAAACTGCTCGTCCACACTACCACAAAAAAGAACATTTGTGATTATTAATTCAAACCCTGTAAGCCAGTAAGGGTTGTCTGGACTGTCTAAATTTTATACCTCATTTTCGTAAACTACATAAAAATTGCAGCTTCCTACACACAGGGTAGCCCTTGATGAACCAAAGGTCTGTTACCTGACCTCCTATGTGACCTAAAGTGACATAAAAAGCTTCAGAGGACTCCCTGCAACTGACCAGCGGACCTGTTGCAACTGGACCTGCCTGAACATGCAACTGAATCTGCCTGGGCCCTGCTGCTATCCTCTCCTGGAGTAAGTTCTGAACCCCAAGAAGTGCCTCCTAGGTCCTGTACACTTGCTTGGGATCAACCAGAGACAACTCCCCCTGACCTGAGTAAAGGCTTCATCAGAACTGATGTAGGACCACGCATCACCACACCTCGTAGCTCGTGATCGGCTGCTTCACCAGAACTGACGCAGTGTTTTGTGATGATAACAGGTCTTATGTAATTTTATAGAAAGACCATTATGGAAGAAAATGGCTACTCCACCTTTCCTATAGAGTAGTGTTGATGATTCTGTTATGTCTGAGGAGGTGTTAGGACCCAATGTTGCTACCACTGTTCTAACACAGTCGTGGCGTAGCTCATCAGCCTTTGTAAGAGACAGGTGGGTCTTTTGCAAAATGACATCATCTTTTTTTCATCCTAAATAAGACAGGACTTTCTTCCTTCATACATAACTGGTGAGACCATTGACATTAGGGGACCAGAGTTTTAGCGCATTTGTTTTATGCATATTGGCTGAACGAGAGGCTGGATATCGAAAAGTTCAAGCAAGGCAAAGAACAAGAAGTAATTATCCTCTTAGGATAGAACTCTGGATGTCCTAACAGGTGAGTATTCCAGGGAGATATGCTGAGGTAAGTATTGATAAATGCAGCATGCCTTGACCCATTGATAGAATATAATTTACGGTATTCAAATGCAAAATACTGCTTGTCTCTGTAACTTACTAACTTTATAGCCTACAGACTGCTCCTGATCATCAAAGAATAATGAGAGCCCAAAACATAAAACCACTTTTAATTGAAGATGCGTGTGGCAGTTGACCATTGCAGTTTATTGAATCTGAGGTTGATACATGGCTTCCACACCATGTGATCAGAGTGCCTAAGCTTTGACAGGGGATCTTGATTGATCTTTGTCTCTTGCAAGAGGGCCCTGTGCGACTGTTCTCAGGGATGATGTCTGTTCCTGTTGTACAGTGAGTAGGGGACCACTTGGTCAGTAACTGGAGTATTGGTATGGTGGGTCATAGCTAGTGCTTTGTAGTCCTGTGATGACAATGCATCCTCCATCAGTAGGCCTTTCTAGGAAGCTTTATAGCCTTGTGGATCCTGGCATTCTCGCACTCTTCCATTAATTTAGATCTGCATTATCGCAGGGTCCAGAAGTCCATATCTGATTCTTTTCTGCTTAACAAGAAGCAGTAAAGATAAGAAATTCAAGGATATGTGTGCCATATGAAAAATTCACAGCAAACAAAAGAATTTACCCCTTGTAGGCATATGGCCCATGTTGTTTAGTGGGTTGAAGAGTCAGTCTGGCCTGCTGATGGCACTAAAAGCACTTTCTTATTAGCCTGAGGTGGTCTGTGTTTGTCTTTCACCTACTTCTCATTCTGTGTGCTCTTTGAAATTCTACCACCCCACCAAAGTCGATTTCCAAACGTTTGGGTTAGAAGTGTGCCATAAGGCTGGGCATGTCCTCTCCTTCTTCAGTCTCCAAAAGCCCATAGAGGCGCACTTTTCCATAGAGTCCGTAATTCAGATCCCTCCCTTTTCTCCAAATCTCTTTTCAGATGTGTCTGACGTTTGCTTGAAATCAGGTATTTCCTCATGCTAGGTTATCAACTCTTGGATAGTTTATGTAAAGGCCATTTCCACAGAGGTTATCAAGATTTAAGTTACTGCTTGAGGGCATCAATGGTTATGGGTGCCATATCTTGATCTAGGGTCCGATGTTGTGCGTTTTTACTTCCACCACCACACTTCTCAAGGTCAGAGCCTCAGAGACAAAGAGCTGTATCAAAGCTTTAGTTTTCAGATATTTATGACTACATTAAAAGATGCAATATTATACCCACATCAGGAGTTTACATGGCCTCAGTGTTCGTGAGGTTCAGATTGTACAGTATGATTGATCTTTGATATGTGAATTATTTAAATAGGGTACTGTTCTATAATAGGGGCCCTTGAATGTCGCTAATGTAATTTGAGTGTCATATATCCAAAAGGGAGAGAGATCTGTATAAATAATGGTGTTGGAGTTTTAACATTGAATTCTCAAAGTCTGAAAACTGCTTGAGACAAGGGGAGCAGCACTCGTGCCCCTCAGGAGCCACCACCTAGAGCTGCTAAATAAGCTGTTTTATTATAAACTATTTTATTATCTTAATGTCTCTTGATGCCACACTGACCCTCAGGTTCTAGTTAGTCAGAGTGAAAGAAGTTTCCAATATAAGCCAAAATATTCTGGTGACCTGTAGGTAATACAGCATCTCTAGGATGAGACTATCCCTATAGAAGATTCTGAGGTCAAGAAGCTATGTGAATCTCTAAATATTTTTAGTATGGCTATGCATGTGTTTACTCAAACTCATGAAAAAGGCCATATCTTAGATCAGATCTTTTCTACACATAACATTGATTTAGAAAACCCTCGACCGATTGCTTGGTCTGACCATTTCCTGCTCACCTTTTGGTTAAACAAAGAGCGTTACAAGCCTTGGTCTCAGAGCACCAAACAAAAGAAGGAAGTCAGATCTTTTAAGGCCATTACTCCTGACTTCCTAGCAGAAATAATAAGTCATCATCCGATCCCTGTGGAAGGGCCTTTAGAGGATGCAGCATCTGCGTTAGAAAGCTGGCTTCACAAATGGACATTACACCTTGCCCCCCCTAAGGTTCATAGGGTCGCTCGGGGAAATCACTCGGCTCCTTGGTTTTCCAAGGCGCTGAAGAAGAGCAAAAGGGCTTGTAAATGCCTTGAGCGCTCATGGAGAAAAAACTACGACCCTCTGAGCAAACTCAATTACAAACAGGCACTTAAAACATATTATGCGAAGGTCCGTAATGAAAAAAAAAACTTTCTGGCCCAAAAAACTGTCTCTGCCAGTAACTGTAGCAAGGAACTATTTAAGATAGTGAAAGATTTTGTCTCTCCTAATGCTACCCAGAGTCTTTTCACCCCCACTCAAGAATGGACTGTCTGCGTTGCAAAGTTCTTTTATGACAAGATTAAGTCCATTCAGGATTCTTTTGATGTATCCACATGTCCAAATTTGGATGTTGTTTCGGACTCCATAGATTTTTTTAGAGCGGACGCTCTTGTGGAGTTTCCTCCTATCTCTTTGGATACTTCACTTACCATTTTGAGTGCGCTCAAATCCGGGTCGCCTTCAGTTCCTTGCCCAGCTAAAATAGTAGCATCTGTCGCCGAGGTTTTAAATCCCGCTGCCAACCAAGTTATGAATCTCTCCTTAGTCACTGGCAAAGTTCCAGTGAGTTGGAAACAGGGTAAAATCCTCCCTCTTCTAAAGAAACCCTCTGCTGACCCAGCCGTTGTTAGCAAGTATAGGTCCATAACAATGCTCCCTTTTTTTGCTAAGGCACTAGAAAAATATGTGAACGCTGTCATTACCAACTATATAGAAGCTACTAATGCCCTCC
Source organism: Triturus cristatus (assembly GCF_964204655.1). NCBI lineage: Eukaryota > Metazoa > Chordata > Amphibia > Caudata > Salamandridae > Triturus > Triturus cristatus. Next base: position 282,455,690 of record NC_140587.1, read on the forward strand.
ATTCCAGTCAATCGGGTTTTAGAGCCAATTATAGCACCGAAACAGCCTTACTAGAAATTACAGAAAGCATTAAAGACACACTTGATAGAGGAGTAAAAGCAGTTTTAATACTGCTCGATCTCTTGGCCGCTTTTGATACCGTGCCCCACGACCGTCTCCTTCAGAGACTTAGGGAATGTGGTCTTGGGGGCATGGTTCTCAGCTGGTTTGTCTCCTTTCTGAACGATCGTAAACAATCTGTCTGGTCCCCTCCGTTTTCAGCGGATATTCCCCAACTGAATGTAGGAGTGCCCCAGGGCTCGGTGCTGAGCCCGACACTCTTTAATATCTATATGGCTCCTCTGGCTTCACTCGCTGAAAAATTTGGCACTAAGATTATAACCTACGCAGACGATTCACAACTCCTGTTCACATATGGAAAGGAGGAACCTTTTAATGAAAGCGAAATTAATCAATGTCTGTCCAACATCTTTGACTGGTTTCACCAGAATCAACTGTCTTATTAGACTCGGATCTTTCTATGAAGTCGCAGGTTAAATCTGTGACTGGCACGGGCTTCCGGCTCTTAAAAATGCTGAGGAATTTTCTCTCACTTCTGCCTCTGCCGCATAGGCAGACGGTAGTTCAAGCCTTGATTATTTCTAGACTGGACTATGCGAATGTCCTGTATATGGGTATTCCGAAATACTTAGTAAATCGCCTCCAGTTGGTGCAAAACGCGGCGGCTAGGGCTATCTTGATGGTCGGGCCTAGGACCCATCTGGCAAGCCACCTAAAAACTCTACACTGGTTACAAGTGAAAAACATAATTAACTTCAAGGCGCTGGTTCTAGCTTTCAAGGCCTTGCATGACAGCGGGGCCCTGTATCTCAGAAAGAGAATCACCTCCTACTGTCCGGGTAGGACACTAAGATCTTCGACCCAACACCTGTTAGCGGTGCCAAAATTTCTTCTAGTAAGGAAGGGAGGACGTTCCTTCCAGGTGATCGCAAGCAGACTATGGAACTCGCTACCTCCCTTCCTCAGAAGTGAACCTGAACTTCTTAGTTTCAGACGCCAACTTAAGACCTGGTTATTCCATCAATAATTGTCGACGTTTAGGATTGAAAGCTTGTTGGATCTCTCTCTTCTCAAGGTATTACTTTAGCGCCGGGACACTCTTTTTGAGTAGCCGTGCGCTCTACAAATCCCCCATAACATAACATAACATATCCAGATTGGCTGCCTGTCAACAAAATGGAGAGGAATTAACAGATAGGTGTTTTTTGTAATTGGTGATCGCTTTTGAGGTAAATGGCTTCTGGTGAGGATACTGCAACCTCACACAGCCACTCCAAGAGGTGCCTTGCCACACTGGAGCCACCAGCCCCCATACTGGGCAACGATCACCATGTGCAGCTTGTCAAAATGCAAAGCGGAGGTGCGAGAACTGAACCTGAACCGTAGGTGATTGGCAGAATGCCGGTGGTCAGGCCAGACAGTAGGCCCTGTTCACAGATGGCTGTTCTTGCAATGTTTAAGCCCCCCCATGGCACGCAGATTAAATCCTCCTTTTCAATTACGCATTCCATCCGTATATTTTCTTGATAAATCAGGCCGCCAAAGCCATGTAGTTTGAAATTGCAGAAGCAGTCACAGGCAGATCACTCTAAGTAGCGGCTATATTCACCAGGACTGAGCTCTGAGGATGTGCAGCCTGGCTAAATAAAAAAATAAAAAAATAAAAAATGAGTCAAAATGACGCTGCCACAATTTTTCCTTTATATTTACCCATCCAACTCAGATCACCAAATAAAAGGAAATGTGTGAAAGTGTTTTTTTGTGGAAAGTAGGTGGACTCAAATTGCAGGCAAAACAAACAGCTTGTATTTAATATAAAAATAAATTTAAAACGCACACTTTGAACCACCGTTATCACTACAGCGAAAGGAACTATTTTTAGGTGGATGTGGACAATGTGCACAGACTTTGTTCAGTCACTCACAGTGAAGGGAACCAATGGCAAAAATGGGATGATTCATTGCCTCATGGTATTTGCTGCGATGGAAGGAGCAAAATGTGAATGACAGTTTATCAGACCAATGGAGAAAGCCACTGGCCAAACGTTCCTCTGTATATGTATATTGTATATGAAATTTTGGGAAAAACAATAGCCTGGTGGAGCAACTAAAACTGTGTCAAAGGCGAGACCAAAAAATGAGGTTGGCTGATCTGTTAATTGGGGCTTTTTTGGTGCATCCATTTTGTAAGCAATACCTATATCGTAACACTAAGTTGATCGTTGATATCCAAGAACCTCCTCTTATAAGTGAGGCTTTTTTTTGTTCAAGCTACAACGTGCCAACATAAGTTTTGCTGAAAAAGAATAATGCACTTATTAACTCTATATACAAAGTAAAACATTTGTTTTAATTGAAGGCAGCATTTTTAATTAGTTTGGATTTCCACCGAAATAGCAGGTCACTGACAGAATATCAGAAACAAAAATATCATGTGGATAAAATATTATGTCAAAAATATCAAGGACCAAAATTTCAAGAAGATAATTGCAAATAGGAAAGTATAGATTTACTATTCTTAACTCCACATCTATGTACCTTGAAGATAAATAGATTGTCAAAGTACGTGTCTGTGGAGTTATATATAGCAAAATGTACTTACCTATAGAAGCTTATCTTCACGATATTATTGTAGTGCTCAGTATTCCTGACTCAATATTTTGTCCCACAACATTTTTGTTTCTAATATTCTATCTAAAAATCAAAATATCGAGAACAAAAATATTGTGAAGGTAAGTATACATAGGTAAGTATGGATTTACTATACTTGACTTCATATATATGGACCATGACAATATATATTTATATATACATATATGTATGTGTGTATATGAGTATGTTTATATGTATATATATACATATATATACAAGTATAAATACATATATACACATACATATATGTATATATAAATATGTGTGTATATATATATATATATATATATATATTCACCACAAAAAAGAAATGCGAGGGCTCAAAGCATCGAGGGAACAGAGCTCTTTTATTGGACACAGGGCGGCGAATGAGATCATTGTCCAGACGCGTTTCAGCCTGTTGGCCTTAATCATTGGAGGTTGGGTGTCAGTAAAACCATGTGGTTTAAAATTTAAAGGTAGACTGCTTTCGTAGTCCCAAAATCCTTTGTTTCCCAACATGCACCTTGGGAGAAAATTCACGCAGGTCCAGAGCACAGTTTGACAAATGGATGTAAATTATTTTCTTTGCGTAGTGCTTGCTCACTGTGCACTGTTCCAAAATCACGTACTCTCAAGATGCCTCACTGCCACAGTTCGTAGAAGTCCCAAGGAGCCCGTACCTCCGATGCTGTCAAGAGGTAGTGAAATACCCCTCTCAACTCCCTTGCTCGCCTCTTTAATGCCAGTAATTAGTAGTTTCATCATGGTATGAGGCGGGCGGGTCATGCCCCAGAAATTAATCCAAGACCAGCTGTCTCCGTGCTGAGGGGCCCCCGACCCTGACAGGGCGGCCTCGGCATAGCAGGAACGGAGTGTCCTGCATCTGACATTCACCACAAAAAAGAAATGCGAGGGATCAAAGCATCAAGGGAACAGAGCTCTTTTATTGGACACAGGGCGGCAAATGAGATCATTGTCCAGACGCGTTTCAGCCTGTTGGCCTTAATCATTGGAGGTTGGGTGTCAGTAAAACCATGTGGTTTAAAATTTAAAGGTAGACTGCTTTCGTAGTCCCAAAATCCTTTGTTTCCCAACATGCACCTTGGGAGAAAATTCACGCAGGTCCAGAGCACAGTTTGACAAATGGATGTAAATTATTTTCTTTGCGTAGTGCTTGCTCACTGTGCACTGTTCCAAAATCACGTACTCTCAAGATGCCTCACTGCCACAGTTCGTAGAAGTCCCAAGGAGCCCGTACCTCCGATGCTGTCAGGAGGTAGTGAAATACCCCTCTCAACTCCCTTGCTCGCCTCTTTAATGCCAGTAATTAGTAGTTTCATCATGGTATGAGGCGGGCGGGTCATGCCCCAGAACTTAATCCAAGACCAGCTGTCTCCGTGCTGAGGGGCCCCCGACCCTGACAGGGCGGCCTCGGCATAGCAGGAACGGAGTGTCCTGCATCTGACATTCACCACAAAAAAGAAATGCGAGGGCTCAAAGCATCGAGGGAACAGAGCTCTTTTATTGGACACAGGGCGGCAAATGAGATCATTGTCCAGACGCGTTTCAGCCTGTTGGCCTTAATCATTGGAGGTTGGGTGTCAGTAAAACCATGTGGTTTAAAATTTAAAGGTAGACTGCTTTCGTAGTCCCAAAATCCTTTGTTTCCCAACATGCACCTTGGGAGAAAATTCACGCAGGTCCAGAGCACAGTTTGACAAATGGATGTAAATTATTTTCTTTGCGTAGTGCTTGCTCACTGTGCACTGTTCCAAAATCACGTACTCTCAAGATGCCTCACTGCCACAGTTCGTAGAAGTCCCAAGGAGCCCGTACCTCCGATGCTGTCAGGAGGTAGTGAAATACCCCTCTCAACTCCCTTGCTCGCCTCTTTAATGCCAGTAATTAGTAGTTTCATCATGGTATGAGGCGGGCGGGTCATGCCCCAGAACTTAATCCAAGACCAGCTGTCTCCGTGCTGAGGGGCCCCCGACCCTGACAGGGCGGCCTTGGCATAGCAGGAACGGAGTGTCCTGCATCTGACATTCACCACAAAAAAGAAATGCGAGGGCTCAAAGCATCGAGGGAACAGAGCTCTTTTATTGGACACAGGGCGGCAAATGAGATCATTGTCCAGACGCGTTTCAGCCTGTTGGCCTTAATCATTGGAGGTTGGGTGTCAGTAAAACCATGTGGTTTAAAATTTAAAGGTAGACTGCTTTCGTAGTCCCAAAATCCTTTGTTTCCCAACATGCACCTTGGGAGAAAATTCACGCAGGTCCAGAGCACAGTTTGACAAATGGATGTAAATTATTTTCTTTGCGTAGTGCTTGCTCACTGTGCACTGTTCCAAAATCACGTACTCTCAAGATGCCTCACTGCCACAGTTCGTAGAAGTCCCAAGGAGCCCGTACCTCCGATGCTGTCAAGAGGTAGTGAAATACCCCTCTCAACTCCCTTGCTCGCCTCTTTAATGCCAGTAATTAGTAGTTTCATCATGGTATGAGGCAGGCGGGTCATGCCCCAGAAATTAATCCAAGACCAGCTGTCTCCGTGCTGAGGGGCCCCCGACCCTGACAAGGCGGCCTCGGCATAGCAGGAACGGAGTGTCCTGCATCTGACATTCACCACAAAATGTGAACTGGACCTGCGTGAATTTTCTCCCAAGGTGCATGTTGGGAAACAAAGGATTTTGGTACCACGAAAGCAGTCTACCTTTAAATTTTAAACCACATGGTTTTACTGACACCCAACCTCCAATGATTAATGCCAACAGACTGAAACGCGTCTGGACAATGATCTCATTTGCCGCCCTGTGTCCAATAAAAGAGCTCTGTTCCCTCGATGCTTTGAGCCCTCGCATTTCTTTTTTGTGGTGAATGTCAGATGCAGGACACTCCGTTCCTGCTATGCCGAGGCCGCCCTGTCAGGGTCGGGGGCCCCTCAGCACGGAGACAGCTGGTCTTGGATTAATTTCTGGGGCATGACCCGCCCGCCTCATACCATGATGAAACTACTAATTACTGGCATTAAAGAGGCGAGCAAGGGAGTTGAGAGGGGTATTTCACTACCTCTTGACAGCATCGGAGGTACGGGCTCCATGGGACTTCTACGAACTGTGGCAGTGAGGCATCTTGAGAGTACGTGATTTTGGAACAGTGCACAGTGAGCAAGCACTACGCAAAGAAAATAATTTACATCCATTTGTCAAACTGTGCTCTGGACCTGCGTGAATTTTCTCCCAAGGTGCATGTTGGGAAACAAAGGATTTTGGGACTACGAAAGCAGTCTACCTTTAAATTTTAAACCACATGCTTTTACTGACACCCAACCTCCAATGATTAAGGCCAACAGGCTGAAACGCGTCTGGACAATGATCTCATTTGCCGCCCTGTGTCCAATAAAAGAGCTCTGTTCCCTCGATGCTTTGAGCTCTCGCATTTCTTTTTTGTGGTGAATGTCAGATGCAGGACACTCCGTTCCTGCTATGCCGAGGCCGCCCTGTCAGAGTCGGGGGCCCCTCAGCACGGAGACAGCTGGTCTTGGATTAATTTCTGGGGCATGACCCGCCCGCCTCATACCATGATGAAACTACTAATTGCTGGCATTAAAGAGGCGAGCAAGGGAGTTGAGAGGGGTATTTCACTACCTCTTGACAGCATCGGAGGTACGGGCTCCTTGGGACTTCTACGAACTGTGGCAGTGAGGCATCTTGAGAGTACGTGATTTTGGAACAGTGCACAGTGAGCAAGCACTACGCAAAGAAAATAATTTACATCCATTTGTCAAACTGTGCTCTGGACCTGCGTGAATTTTCTCCCAAGGTGCATGTTGGGAAACAAAGGATTTTGGGACTACGAAAGCAGTCTACCTTTAAATTTTAAACCACATGGTTTTACTGACACCCAACCTCCAATGATTAAGGCCAACAGGCTGAAACGCGTCTGGACAATGATCTCATTTGCCGCCCTGTGTCCAATAAAAGAGGTCTGTTCCCTCGATGCTTTGAGCCTCGCATTTCTCTTTTGTGGTGAATGTCAGATGCAGGACACTCCGTTCCTGCTATGCCGAGGCCGCCCTGTCAGGGTCGGGGGCCCCTCAGCACGGAGACAGCTGGTCTTGGATTAATTTCTGGGGCATGACCCGCCCGCCTCATACCATGATGAAACTACTAATTACTGACATTAAAGAGGCGAGCAAGGGAGTTGAGAGGGGTATTTCACTACCTCTTGACAGCATCGGAGGTACGGGCTCCTTGGGACTTCTACGAACTGTGGCAGTGAGGCATCTTGAGAGTACGTGATTTTGGAACAGTGCACAGTGAGCAAGCACTACGCAAAGAAAATAATTTACATCCATTTGTCAAACTGTGCTCTGGACCTGCGTGAATTTTCTCCCAAGATGCATGTTGGGAAACAAAGGATTTTGGGACTACGAAAGCAGTCCACCTTTAAATGTTAAACCACATGCTTTTACTGACACCCAACCTCCAATGATTAAGGCCAACAGACTGAAACGCGTCTGGACAATGATCTCATTTGCCGCCCTGTGTCCAATAAAAGAGCTCTGTTCCCTCGATGCTTTGAGCTCTCGCATTTCTTTTTTGTGGTGAATGTCAGATGCAGGACACTCCGTTCCTGCTATGCCGAGGCCGCCCTGTCAGAGTCGGGGGTCCCTCAGCACGGAGACAGCTGGTCTTGGATTAATTTCTGGGGCATGACCCGCCCGCCTCATACCATGATGAAACTACTAATTACTGGCATTAAAGAGGCGAGCAAGGGAGTTGAGAGGGGTATTTCACTACCTCTTGACAGCATCGGAGGTCCGGGCTCCTTGGGACTTCTACGAACTGTGGCAGTGAGGCATCTTGAGAGTACGTGATTTTGGAACAGTGCACAGTGAGCAAGCACTACGCAAAGAAAATAATTTACATCCATTTGTCAAACTGTGCTCTGGACCTGCGTGAATTTTCTTCCAAGGTGCATGTTGGGAAACAAAGGATTTTGGGACTACGAAAGCAGTCTACCTTTAAATTTTAAACCACATGGTTTTACTGACACCCAACCTCCAATGATTAAGGCCAACAGGCTGAAACGCGTCTGGACAATGATCTCATTTGCCGCCCTGTGTCCAATAAAAGAGCTCTGTTCCCTCGATGCTTTGAGCCCTCGCATTTCTTTTTTGTGGTGAATGTCAGATGCAGGACACTCCGTTCCTGCTATGCCGAGGCCGCCCTGTCAGGGTCGGGGGCCCCTCAGCACGGAGACAGCTGGTCTTGGATTAATTTCTGGGGCATGACCCGCCCGCCTCATACCATGATGAAACTACTAATTACTGGCATTAAAGAGGCGAGCAAGGGAGTTGAGAGGGGTATTTCACTACCTCTTGACAGCATCGGAGGTACGGGCTCCTTGGGACTTCTACGAACTGTGGCAGTGAGGCATCTTGAGAGTACGTGATTTTGGAACAGTGCACAGTGAGCAAGCACTACGCAAAGAAAATAATTTACATCCATTTGTCAAACTGTGCTCTGGACCTGCGTGAATTTTCTCCCAAGGTGCATGTTGGGAAACAAAGGATTTTGGGACTACGAAAGCAGTCTACCTTTAAATTTTAAACCACATGGTTTTACTGACACCCAACCTCCAATGATTAAGGCCAACAGGCTGAAACGCGTCTGGACAATGATCTCATTTGCCGCCCTGTGTCCAATAAAAGAGCTCTGTTCCCTCGATGCTTTGAGCCCTCGCATTTCTTTTTTGTGGTGAATGTCAGATGCAGGACACTCCGTTCCTGCTATGCCGAGGCCGCCCTGTCAGGGTCGGGGGCCCCTCAGCACGGAGACAGCTGGTCTTGGATTATTTTCTGGGGCATGACCCGCCCGCCTCATACCATGATGAAACTACTAATTACTGGCATTAAAGAGGCGAGCAAGGGAGTTGAGAAGGGTATTTCACTACCTCTTGACAGCATCGGAGGTACGGGCTCCTTGTGACTTCTACGAACCGTGGCAGTGAGGCATCTTGAGAGTACGTGATTTTGGAACAGTGCACAGTGAGCAAGCACTACGCAAAGAAAATAATTTACATCCATTTGTCAAACTGTGCTCTGGACCTGCGTGAATTTTCTCCCAAGGTGCATGTTGGGAAACAAAGGATTTTGGGACTACGAAAGCAGTCTACCTTTAAATTTTAAACCACATGGTTTTACTGACACCCAACCTCCAATGATTAAGGCCAACAGGCTGAAACGCGTCTGGACAATGATCTAATTTGCCGCCCTGTGTCCAATAAAAGAGCTCTGTTCCCTCGATGCTTTGAGCCCTCGCATTTCTTTTTTGTGGTGAATGTCAGATGCAGGACACTCCGTTCCTGCTATGCCGAGGCCGCCCTGTCAGGGTCGGGGGCCCCTCAGCACGGAGACAGCTGGTCTTGGATTAATTTCTGGGGCATGACCCGCCCGCCTCATACCATGATGAAACTACTAATTACTGGCATTAAAGAGGCGAGCAAGGGAGTTGAGAGGGGTATTTCACTACCTCTTGACAGTATCGGAGGTACGGGCTCCTTGGGACTTCTACGAACTGTGGCAGTGAGGCATCTTGAGAGTATGTGATTTTGGAACAGTGCACAGTGAGCAAGCACTACGCAAAGAAAATAATTTACATCCATTTGTCAAACTGTGCTCTGGACCTGCGTGAATTTTCTCCCAAGGTGCATGTTGGGAAACAAAGGATTTTGGGACTACGAAAGCAGTCTACCTTTAAATTTTAAACCACATGGTTTTACTGACACCCAACCTCCAATGATTAAGGCCAACAGGCTGAAACGCGTCTGGACAATGATCTCATTTGCCGCCCTGTGTCCAATAAAAGAGCTCTGTTCCTTCGATGCTTTCAGCCCTCGCATTTCTTTTTTGTGGTGAATGTCAGATGCAGGACACTCCGTTCCTGCTATGCCGAGGCCGCCCTGTCAGGGTCGGGGGCCCCTCAGCACGGAGACAGCTGGTCTTATATATATATATATATATATATATATATATATATATATATATATATATATATTCACTTAAAAAACCATAGGTTTCACACATGTTAGAGTTAGCTGGACATTTCCCTCGTAAAAAAACAATGAAATTCCCCCGTTATAGTTAGTGCAGGCAACTATAACTCACGCGACCGCAATCCTCTGCTGATGACGTCAGATATTACATCACTGCATTTAGACACCTATTTACCCATGTCTTCTTCCATTAATCTTTAGCTATACATATATTACAAATATTTATTTTTCAGAAAGACACATATGTAATCAGTGATGTAATATCTGACGTCATCAGCAGAGGATTGCGGTCGCGTGAGTTATAGTTGCCTGCACTAACTATAACGGGGGAATTTCATTGTTTTTTTGCGAGGGAAATGTCCAGCTAACTATAACATGTGTGAAACCTATGGTTTTTTAAGTGAATTTGCAAGGTTTTTTAAATGCTAATTCCTAACTATAACGTGTGTGAAACCTATGGATTTTTAAGTGAATTTGTACGTTTTTTTAAATGCTAAGTTATGTATTTATTAATATTTTTTTTTCAGGTTTTTCCCCGTGCGCGCACCGTGCACGCTCTGTGGGCGATCAGTGCGCTTCGCGCACCGAACGCCCATGATGCGTTGTGCGTGCCGTGTGCGTACGGTGCGCGCACCTCGCGCTTTTTCGAAAAAAAAATGTTTTTTTCACCCTTGGGGGTCCTTCAGTGACCCCCTGACAAAGGCTAGGGGGTCAGGAACTGTCCACCCTGCCCCCTTTTCACGTTCTCCACCTTTGTTTTTCACTGCCTCAGACTGCGAGAGACAAAATGTCGGCCGACACTTCCTGATTTCGACCGATTCGAATGTTTACTGACATCTAACAACCAATCAGAATTGCGCTCGCGCACGTCACCGTGCGCGCACAGTGCGTGCACGGTGGGCGCCTACAGATATGTATGTACTTTTAACTGCAATTTTCTCAGGAACTAATGAACATATTGACTCCAAATATGCAAAAGGCACATCCCTGACCTGAGGACTACCTCTTTGCCAAATTTAAAGTAATTCTGTTCAGCCGTTTGGGCTGTACCTTGGACTAAAGGTCCCTATGGAAAATTGCATGGGAAAAACGCGTTTTGGGACCCCCCCTTTTTTCTCAGCCCCTGCTTGACGAATCCCCCTGAGACTTTCAGGGTAGGAGCGGAGCACCCCACCTATTTTGAAACTTTCGCGAGGATTCATCAATCGGCGCCAAAGTTATTCCAAATAGAATGTTGCGGATTTCCTATGGAAACACGGTCCTAACATATATATATATGTCTATGTGTTGAGATGCAGCTGTGGTTTATGCTATGTTGGAAGCGCTAAACTCCAAGTGCATGTGCGTATATTGCAGCACCTCCGTGCGATTGTCAATTCTGACCCAACATATCCAGGCGCGAGACATTTCAAAGCGGTGCATGAAAACAACTTAACATATTTACAATATTATGTAATTGACTCAGTACCCCTTAGTAAAAGAGGTGGGAATCGTGAAAAACAACCACGCCAATTAGAATCGAAATATATTATTGAGTTAGACACCAAATTTTCGACTGGATTAAACACAGGAGAAGATTTACATAATTTTTTATAAAAATATATAAATAAAAGGGGCTGCGACTACCATTCTAGGCACATGAGTATCTGTCTAAGTCATCTATGAATGTCATTTGGTCTCCCCTTTAGGTATTTCATGCTACTCCTATTCTCACAAGCCATATAAGTATGCTGAGTTCGTGTAACATCTTTGCCATGTACTGTTGCTTTCATTCTTTGACATATTATCTAAAATTTATATGTGTATGTACATACATAAATTCTCTTAGAATATTGGGTCAAACATGGCATGATTGGATCTACGTTATCATAAATCACCATTGTATATGTATTAGTACATAGTATTCATGATTTTATACAGTAGATTCCGGTCTATGAAGATAATCGCTGCTATCCCATTATGGGATTAGTCTTATTATTTGTGCACTAATTTGCAAATATTATTTTCTCTTTGCACATTTCACACCAACAGCACTTTTACAAAACAGCGTGAAGGTATGAAGTTTACAATCTTTTTACTGTGGTTTTATATGGCTCAACAAATTCAATATTGCGTATTTGCACATTTGATCGACTTTTTTTAGCTTGTATTATTCTGTAATCAAGTGATATATTGTCACACTGCTGCTAACATTATAATTGTAAATATATTTTACATGCTGGAAAAAGTTTCTTAATTAATTTATCCAACAGGTAGTTTTAGCTATGTTACATGTTGTATTTACAATTGTTAAATCATTTAGCGAAATTGCACATGTCATATACTGTTTACGTCTCTATCCTTACCCCTTATTTTGCGATATATTAGCATATTTGCACATGTTGTTATAGATAGTGGCTTGAATGGGAATTCTTAAGGACACAAGTATATATTAGTGTATTTGCACACCTGATGTGGATGCCTCATTAATAGGAGCAAGCACCTACTGACCCAATCCAGTGTATTTGCATTTTTTGCCCACGTTGCAATTTGACGATTGTTGGTTTTAGGAAACTAGATTTCCATAATGTACAGTGCTCAACATCTATATTTATTGAACAAGCTATGTGTGTCTATTTTTGTAATTTATTTTGGAGCCATGAATAATTATACCCAGTGTTTAATGTTTTTTGCTAGTAATACTACGCATAGTATTTTTTCTATGTTCATTGCCTGTTAATCATACGACCCGGAAGTGCTATGGGGTTTATATTTCCTGTTTTCGTTTATGCCGACAAGTGATCAAGGACACAGTTCGTGTCCGAAACGCGTCTTGGACTGCACCTTTTCCTTTGAAATAAAGCACTGACAATTTGGCAACAGCATATTGTGAGTCTGTGGTCCTGTTTGTGCGCGTTCGCACGAGGATACCGCTAGCTGATATATATATATATATATATATATATATATATATATATATATATATATATATATATATACATATCTATACATATATGTATTAATATATTGATATGTAGATCGATATATATATATATATATATATATATATATATATTCAATGAAAAAACCAAAGGTTTCACACATGTTATAGTTAGCTGGACATTTCACTCGTAAAAAACCAATGAAATTCCCCCGTTATAGTTAGTTCAGCTAACTATAACTCGCGCGCCCGCAATGCACTACTGATGACGTCACATATTACATCACTCATGACATGGTCAGTGACATCACTCATGACATCACTGATGACATCTCAAATGACATCACTGATGACATCATCCAGTGATGTGTGTTTTTCTGAAAATTAAATATGTTTTATATATGTATATCTCAAGGTCGATGGAAGAATAAATGAGTATATAAGTGTCTAAATTGATGATTTGTTTCTGAAAAATTGATTGTATAACTGACTGATTAAGTGTATCTTTTTGAATACATGGCTTAGTGAGTAATGTTTAAATGTGTAAATACCTGTATCAGTCTCTCACTTTGTATATAAGTGGCTGCATGGGTTGGTGAGTAGCTACATGAGTGTCTATATAGGTTAATAGTTGGTTTTTTGAGTATCAGTATGAGTGTCTGAGTGTCTTCATGGTGCGGTGGGGGGTATTACGTAGTGCATAGATGCATGAATGAGTGACTCACTGTTTGTATGTGTTGAAGACAGCATGTGTGCAGGACTGTATGGGTGGATGAGTGTGTGCATGGGTGTGTTAGTGAGTGAATGACTGTCTCAATAGTGTCTTCATAAGTAACTACATATGTTTTAAACTAGTATATGTGACTATTGGTGTTTATAAGTGAGTATATGTGAGAGTGAGAGATTGGAAGAGTTCCTGTATGAATAAGTATGTGTTTCTATAAGTGATTTTTTAAAAGACTAAGTATGTGTAAGTTTCTGTAAAAGTAAGTGTGGTGGTGTGTGTATAACTGTATATGCAAGTAAATGGATGTTTGATTCTTTATTAGCATGAGTGACTATGTGTGAGTAACTCTATGGATGAGTGGCATTGTGTTACAGGATGTTTAGGTGTATGAGTACATATGATGTGTGAGTACATGTATGAGTGACTGTATAGGATTGTTGGTGGATGAGTGGATGTGTATGTGGATCTTAGAATTACTGAATAGGTTGTTGTAACTGTTATTGGTATGTCCATTTTTTTGAAAATTTTAGTCTCTATTTTTGAATGTTTGTATCAAAGGTTATATTAGGGTGAGAGGAGGTCTACCACTCTGTCACAAGGATAATGTCATCAGTGATGTCATTTGAGATGTCATCAGTGATGTCATGAGTGATGTCACTGACCATGTCATGAGTGATGTAATATGTGACGTCATCAGTAGTGCATTGCGGGCGCGCGAGTTATAGTTAGCTGAACTAACTATAACGGGGGAATTTCATTGGTTTTTTACGAGTGAAATGTCCAGCTAACTATAACATGTGTGAAACCTTTGGTTTTTTCATTGAATTTCTAAGGTTTTTTAAATGCTAATTCCTAACTATAACGTGTGTGAAACCCATGGTTTTTTCAGTGAATTTCAAAGGTTTTTTAAATGCTAATTCCTAACTATAACGTGTGTGAAACCCATGTTTTTTTCAGTGAATTTGCAAGGTTTTTTAAATGCTAATTTTTTTTTTTTCTTCTTTTTTTTTTTACATATTTTTATTTTAATTTTCTATCCTTTTTTAAAGACTATGGTTAAATTTTTAAAATTCTACAATATGTTTTTTAAAACATTTTTTATAAAATAAACAGGTAAAATTTATTAGCAATACATTTTTTCCTTTTTTTTAAATTTTTTTTTAGTGCGCGTACGGTAAGCTTACGGTAAGCGTACGGTTTACGCAATGTCCGTAATTTATCTACGCTGTTTGCGTATAGTTACGCAATTTGCGTAGCCGCGCGTACTCCGCGTGGGGCGCGTACGCTACACGCGCACGTTACGCGGAAGTGTCGGGGAGTGACTGTTATGCGCATGCGCGCGAGCGCGTGTCTTTTTTACGCGCATGCGTACTTTTGCCGTAAGCGTACCGTAAGCGTACGGTAGGTCATGTGATCATGAAACACAACTTTTGATTGGTTGAAACTACTTTCAGTTCTAGAACTCTCCTATACCACACCCATTCCCCTCATTTCTGCTTGTGATCCCTTAGGAGAAGGAGCTGGGTTGTCTTTGTGATACGATGGCAGAACAGCAGAGCTCTTCTGAGAGTGAGGCTAGCAGCACTACCTTGAGGCAGAGAGCGAGGAAACAAAAGACCTCTTACGTATGGGAGTATTTTACTTTTCCAGAAGGCCAGCAAAAGGTAAATGCACCCTTAGTGACTTGCAAGCTGTGTAAGCGTGTACTTTCAAGAGGTAATCCTGACAGGAAGTATTCCTTTGGGAATCACACCATGATGAGACACCTTAAGGATGTACACAGAAGGACACATGCTCAACTTACTGAAGGTAACCCTTCAGTAAATCAACCAAGCACATCCACAGCAGCTCAGCCTGGACCATCATCTGCAGGGCCGAGTCCTTCTTCTGCAGGTCAGGTGAACCCTTCATCTGTGGGGGGAGCATCTCCTTTTTCTGGTCCTCTGGAAATTAACCCTCGGTTTGCGAGAGTTGAAGTACGGTGCGCCACTTGTCACGATCTAATTACTTATAGGGAGACCAGTATTTCCCTAGTGAACAGTAAAATAGATCAGCACACTTGTCGTACCGTCTAATATTCCCAATCTTTCTTTCCTCTGTCCCTGCATGAACACAACGGCTCTTTTAAGAGCCAACATTACCTTTCATCTATTTTTAATATATTTTTTTAAAAACTTTTTTTTTTTTTTTTTACCGTACGCGTAATATATATATTTTTTTTTAAAAAACACTAAAAATCAATTATCACATTACAAGGTCCTTGAGAGACTACAATTAAAAACTAAAAATGTGATTGTAGAGAAGTGGAAAAAAGGGACCATGACATTATTGACTTACCATACCCACTCAAAAAAAGATTTATTCATTTAATTTTTTTTTTAATTGCTTTAAAAATGGTTCTAGTTTTCGAAAATTTTCTATCTCAATCTGAAAAAAAAGAAAAAAGTATTAATATTTAATAAAACATTTAATAATACAGTACACATATTTACATATTTTTCAAAAAATATTTTTGCCTTTTTTTTGCTGTTTTCAGAAAATATTGCATTTCACTATAAATTGTGAAAGCAATTGCATTCATCATTTAACAGCATGCAAAAAAAAAATTAACAATCTCAAAGATTGTTTTTAAAAAAGCCCACAATCTCTTTTTGCATAAACATAACTTTATAGAAATGCATAATATTCTTAAAAAATATCATCTAATATCAATACTTATTTCTTTAAAATACCGTCTGATATTTTTGTTTCAGAAGTATAATCACAATAATATATGTCAAATAACTCCACAATACATCTGGTTCCATTTCCTTTAGGCCAAATAGTAATTTTAAAATTCTTTTTTTGTTTAATTTCCAATGGTAATCCAATAAAAAACAAAAGTTTAAATTGTACAGATGTCACCGATTCTCTGTAACATTTTGGTTTCCGAAAGATTAATTAATAATTAAATAAGTCCACAATAGAATTGTTTACTTTTCCGCATGGCCAAATAGTAATTTTAAAAATCTTTTTTGAAAAATTTTCCAATGGCAATCCAATAACATTCCAAAATTTAAATTGTGCAGATGTTACCGATTTTTTCTAAATTTTTGGTTTTCCAAAGTTTCCTTAAAAAATGGAAAAATTCCACATTACAATTGGTTACCTTTCCATTAGGCCAAATGATAATTTGTTAAATCTTTTTTTTTGTAAATTCCAAATGGTAATCCAATAAAATGGTAAAATTGTTTTGTCCAGATGTTGCCAAATCTCTCTAAAATTTAGGTTTCAGGAAGATTAGATAGGAATTTGCTAAATCAAAAGGCAAATGTTGCTTAAAAATCAATTGGGAATCATTACACAGTGTCCAGCCTTTTTCACATTTAAGATAAACTGTGTAATGACCAGAAGTTACAGTAGGTCCATCATGGAAAATTATTGCAACTGTTACAAAAGTTTTTCCTGAAATTGATAATTGCTGTCCTGTAAACTTCTTTATTAAAGTATCCAATTTTGAACCATCAGCTCTACATCGTTGCATCATTAAAATTACATACTGTCTGTATTCCTTTAAAATTAATGTTGAAAACATGTCAGATTTACACTCACCGCATTGCATGCTATGATTAGCATCTTTAACTAATTTAGCAAAAGTGACTGTTTTACTCACTGGCAATGTTAAATAAATAAACCTTTCAGAATCAACATTAGAGCCACATATATTATAACAGTTTTCACAACTATGTTCCCATTTATAAGAGAGACCAAATATATTTTCAATGGGAACCCCTTCTTCTTCCAGTACCTGAAGAAAATAAATCAAGAATTCCTGTGCGTCTTGCTGTACATTTTGAGAAAACTGTGTTCGTCCTGAACATACATCTAAAACTTTTCTAATTTCAGTAGCACTTTCTATTTGAGTTTTATCATTACTCAGCTTTTCAAAAAGGAGACTCAGCACAGAACAGAATCTTTTTCCCTGATTTACTATTATCTGCTCTTGCAAACTTTCCAGATAAAATGCAACATTCAGCACTACATTAGCGTAGCAGTTGACACCAGAGCTATTTTCAAAATAACATCCTACAACCTGTTCTTCATTTTCCTTATTCTTTTTGCTTGCAATTACATCACTCCTCTTTTTTTTCCTCCTCTCTACATCTTCATTACAGATATTCTCATTTCTCCTTTTACGAGAAACTACACGTTTCTCCAATACAGGATACTGACCTAAATGAGGAGCATAGCTTCTTCTTAATCTATTATACTCCTTTACACAATTTGTATCAGCACTAACTTTTGAATCATCAAAGTCTATCATGAATAAACCTGATAATGTTTTCACTCGTGACAAAGCAACATATGCCATACCTTCTTTGAACACAGTTGAACCAATATTCACAAATGCACAATCTACAGTCAATCCTTGAGACTTGTGAATAGTTACAGCATATGCTAGCGAAAACGGAAACTGCTTCCTACGTACATATAAGTCTTTCACAAGCATGAAACGAACTGAACAACGACAAATGTCTTTAACTTCTTCTATCTGATCAAATTTTATTTTTAAACATTCAATTCCATCTTTTTTCTGATAATTAATAAAACCCACAACTCTTCCCATAGCTCCATTAACTAAACCTTTTTCAACATCCAAATTTCTCCTTAAAAATACTCTACAGTTCATGCAAACATATAGGTTTTTTTCTAATCCAGCTGTTTTGGAAATCTTCTTCTCTAGTGAATCCAATTTATTTTTCAGTGTGCCTGTTAATGTGACAGTAATTCTTCCATCCTCAATTTTGTCCACTGCTTCCAATTTCCTGATATCTTCCTTTTCCAATTTCAAAAGCTCCTCATTGAATATTGAGCATTCACGTAGAGTTGGCATTAAGCAGATGACACTTTTGTTTTCTGCAATGTTCTTGTATATCTTCTCTGCAACTATTTCTTCCTTTGGAAATAAATTATGTAGCAGCCGACTCTGTAATGCTTTTTTGCCAGCTTCTGTGAGTAGTCCAATCCAGATATCTTTCAGAATACTTCCATATTCTTCATCGTTTGCTTGCCTCATATTAGTTGTAAGTTCCTTGTACTCAAAGAAGGACCAAATATTTGTATTACCGATGCTTCCCAATGACTTCTTCGTGTCTTCATGTGTCACAGTATTAAACACTGGTTGTCCTTTAACTGGAGTAAGTTGCAAAAGATCTCCAAAAACTATGACGTGTTTTCCTCCAAATAACACGTCATAGTCTGTCTTCAGAATTTGCTGCATTCTTAAATGCACAAAGGCAAGCATTAAGTTCGATACCATGCTCACCTCATCAATAATGAGAACTTGCATCTTCTTCAATACTCTTGAAACTTCCAAGCATGCTTCTCCAGTTAGCTTGTTGTATTGTATTTTGTTCTCATGCTCCACTGGTAACATTAGCAAACAATGTAAAGTGATTCCTTTTATGTTATATGCTGCTAACCCAGTTGGAGCAGTAACCACACAAGACAAAGTAGAATCCGTTTTTTGCTGTAGGTAGCTTCTGATGACTTTTATTAGGAAACTTTTTCCAGTTCCAGCTTGTCCGCTTACATACATCCTGATTGGATGAAATGATGTGCATGAGCACTCTTTTTTTTCATGTAGAAATCCGTGATCAATTTTTTTTCTGATCTCTTCATAAATTTGTTGCTGCTCTTCGTTCAGTTGTCTTTCCAAATTTTGTAAGTCTATAAATTCTCCTTGAGCTTGATTCATAGCCGTTTCCACTTCATTCATGGCTATTGATGCTTCATTTTCAACGATTGGTTGTCCTAGGGGATCTTGACTGAGTGTTCCTGAACTTTGGCTGTCCTGAGAACTGTCTCTAGCTATTTCTGCTGCAATTGTAGTTTCCTGTTCAATTTCTTCATTTAACATTTGCAGATAAGTTGTGAATGTATTGCATTGTATGCTGTCTTTGCAAGCATTAAAAGAATCTTCATAGCTTTGAAATTCTCCCAGTAGTTCATCCTCTGTACGCCATGGTTTAAACAGCTGTAAAAGAGCCAAGTAGTAAAATTCCTTTTTGTCAGTAGTGTCGCAACTCAGCTTCCGGTGATTTATCAAACTTCCTTTTGTTTGCTTCACCAAACATCCTTCCTCACCAATGACTTTATATTTTCCATTGTTGATGTCTTCTGCTGCTTTCCGTGAATAAATGTAGTTCTGCAGCACTTCATAGAGACACATGTTCTCCAGATGATGACTTCTCTTGGGATAATATGTGTCCAACATGTTTGATTTCAAAATATCTGTACTTTCTCGGTCATTCTCGGCCAAATATTCAATTTCTCCAACAGATTTCAGTACCCGATTTCTCATTGCTGCAAGGCCTAAACTTGCCCAAATTATTCTTCTTGATTTCGAGTAGAGACTTGCAGAAGATAACCTATCTGAACATTCGTAGGATCCAATTTCTCGATGCGATAACATCTTCAAACTGAAACTGTACAGCTTCTTACTGACAGTTTTCTCGTGAGAAATCTCTTCCCACATTTCCTTCAATTCTGTTTTTTCTGATTTCGTAATGTAAGACGTTACATATCGAGCAACAGCAATGGAATTGTCAGCTACATACTGTATATCCATGTTAGCGTTCCACATGGATAAAATCACTGGGTTGTAGTCATTTATATTTTTTGATTCTTCTTTTCTTTTAAGGTTGTAGGTATTCTTAGGTGATTTTCTTGTGATAGTATGTCTCACAGATGACATAAAACTGTTAACTCTTCCATTTGAAAGAACAGGTCTAGGAAATCCAAATCGACATTTAGTGTAGTATTTATCTTTGCTCTTGTATTTCCGTTGACAGTATTTTCCACACCGATGACTTTGGAAACGTAAAACTTGCTCCTTTAACTTTTTCTCTTCTGTGCTTTTTGGTATAGCACATGTTGCATATTCTTCAATGTAAGATAACACTGCTTCATCAGTATCTGTTCCAAACTTTGGGGCATCCTTGATCCACAACAGCATATGAATATGAGGAGCACCTCTTGCCTGGTACTCTTTTCTCCAAAAGAAATCCACTACTTCTCCTAGAGGTGGATTTTTTTTATTGCAGATGAAGGACATCAGAGCCTCAAATCTATGATTGAAATATCTGCAAACATTAACCGGATCCAATGAGCACAGTTCTCCTGCTGTGTTGTATTCGATGTTTTTAATGTTTGAATTTGCCTCTCGTAGAAAATCCAGTAAATCATCCCAAGCGTACTCCGCACAGCTTAGGGTAACGAACCATGTTGGTGTTCCTAAATTCCGTAACATGCATTTTAATTCACCATGGCGTCGGTACCAATATTCATTTGTCCCACGCTGACAAGCCATCAGATTGATCAGTTGTGTTTCCAAATGATCATCTCGGTGCTGCACTTTCTCCATAAAATCCTTAGCAGACACATTTTGCAAATGTACTCCACTTTTTAAAATGTGATTTACTGCATAAGACAATGCAGACAAGTCGCTTTCAAATAAAAGATGGAACAAATAAGGAATACTTTGTCGAAATCTGGGATCTTCAGCATATAGTCTTGTAGTCCGATACTCAGAAGCTGGAATCTGTTCCGGACGTTCATCGTATCGTCCTCCTTTTCCTTTAGGAAACAGCTGGGGAAAACATCGAGCTTCCAAGCTCTCCTCCCATACACTCACGGGAGTTCCTTTTGCTTTCTTCATCTGAAATAGATCAATATTGTCTCCCATAACTTCTTTTGAATGAAGAGGATGTATGCTAAAATGTTCATAAATTTCTTCTTCCTTTGACTTGTCCACTTTTTCAATTTGTCCAGTTGGTGTTTCTGTGTCTTCTTGTAAATCTTCTTCTTCTTCTTCTTCTATATAAATTGATTCATACCATTTGTTATTCCTTTTCAAATACAAATTTGCTCTTTGTACTTTCCGTACATCTACCAGCTCCTGCCAAATCTTCTTATTCTTTGTAGGTACACCATTAACCAGAATAATTAATGGTTCAGTTTCCAAAGTATCCGCATCAATAGTTTCCATATTTTTTTTCAAATCCAAGGGCAAATACACCACTC
Organism: Triturus cristatus; assembly: GCF_964204655.1. Taxonomy (NCBI): domain Eukaryota; kingdom Metazoa; phylum Chordata; class Amphibia; order Caudata; family Salamandridae; genus Triturus; species Triturus cristatus. The sequence continues at coordinate 282,477,155 of NC_140587.1, forward strand.
TATCTTTTAAACCTCTCAGTAAATCTGAAGGAGGTAATTTACCAGTTTTGGGCTCCATACGTACTATGGTCTGGAACGGATGAACACATTGAATGAGTACAGACTCATATGTATTTAATTCAGAAAGTTCAGCAGGAATAGCATCCAATTCTAAATTATTATGTACAGCTCTGGTCGGCATTCTATTTTCCTCTAACTTGTTGTAACAGTATTTACAAATACGCTGAACTTCACCCAATTCAAAACAATTTTCAAGAAATATATATGTGGCAAAATCCTTCCACTTATAATTATCTTCATTTTCACTCTTTCTGTAGAGATCAACATACCTGGTTTGTTTTCTATAATGAGTTCTGCGGCAACAAATACAAGTAATATTTGGTCTTTCATTAGAGATTATTGCAAATTTTGTTATGTGATCATTAAATGTCTTACTTACAAAGGGTTCTACATTCTCTTCCACTTCTTCCTCATTTACTGTGTCCTTCTCTGCACTGTTTTGTTCAGGACCAAAGTAACAAAACTGAATTTCATCAACAACCTTCTCTACATCTGATACCGTTCCACGGAACAGAGCCCTATTCAATTCATCTAACTTTATTGCTGGACTTTTAGCAAAATACAACCGTCTCACAAACTTTCTCATTTCAGTATGATGAACAGCCAGCATCCTAAAATGATGGAAAACACTATTACACACTTTTCTAGATAGACAAGCCAGAGAATGACCCTGCAAACCAGTATTCTCTCTCACTCTGCATGGATCCAAACTTTGAAGCACCTTAATCTTCTGTTTTACACTTTTTTTGCTATATTCTCTTAGAAACTCACAAAATTTATCAATAGATTCCTGACGCACAGTGCAAATACTACTACAATTCCAAGTGTACACTGGGGCTTTAGGACGTCTCCCCATAGCCCCATCCGCCATCACTTGTACCTCATCTCTTGGAACCATTATCTCCTTCTCCATTATGCAACCATTTTTCACTTCATAAGCACGACCTCTGGTGTCAACTGCATGCAGCAAACTATTACTTTGAAAATAACTCTCTTCATTAAAAAAAGGTTCACTACTTGAACTATGCATCCATTTTCCTAAAAACACTTTAGAAAAGTTTGTTCTGTTCACTACTCTTTTCCTTTTGCTATGTGATTTCAGTACATTAACCATTTTGTCTAATGTACGCATCCTATTCAAAATTAAAATGAATAGTTTCCTTTTTAATTCTAATGCCTTTGCTGCAATGGCTTCAATTTCTTTTTTTCTCTTATAAAACTTAGCCTTTTGCTTATATTTCTTCACATCCTTTATCAAATTGGACATAACTCTTCTCTGAAACATTTTTCTACGTATCTCTTTAAACGCTGTTTTTCTGTTTAAGTTAATCTTTTTAGTTGCAGAAGGTATATTTGCATTAACTAAATTCTCAATTTTTTCCTGTGCTTTTCGATTGAAATCATTCTTTCCAGTACAGACATTTTGTACATTTTTCCTTTTTTTGAATATGTTTTTTAGAAAATTTTTTGTCTGCTTACCAGAAGATTTTTTCTTTTTCCCAACATGAGCATCTTCAACTAACTTAGGTCCTCCAGTTGTCTTCAAATATAGGTTTTTTTTGTGGTCTTTTTTTACTCTGGATTTTGTAGGCATCTTAAATTTTGTTCACTGCTCTTCAGCAATACCTGAAAAAAACTAAAAAAAAATTCCTTTATTTTATTTAAATATATTACTACATTTGTTTTCACATCAGTCACAAAACGAAATTTCTTTGCCAATTTGAAAGCACACTTACTGCTCTTTTTTTTGGCAAGTGATAATCACTTTTACAGACTGACACATTATGAATCCACTTTTCAGATTTTTTAAAAAGCACATGTCCAAACTGCTTTTTCAGACCATCACCATTTGTATCCTGGGTGACTGCCTACACTCCAGCAAGGGTTAACCAGCCTTAGTGATGCTGAATGTATTTGCATTACTGACTGAAACCTCAAACCCCACTCGCTTGTGAATACTGTGCATGATTCCACATGGTAAGCAGCTGGGTGTGTGCTAAGAGTCTGCTTCTGCACCAAAAAATGGCTCCCCCTTTCCTTCTAATGCAACTGTGAAATCACCAGAGCAATACGCAATAAATCTCTGCCTGTAATTCCTATTTGCACACAGAGTCATGTTTTCACATTAGTCACAAAACGAAATTTCTTTGCCAATTTGAAAGCACACTTACTGCTCTTTTTTTTGGCAAGTGGTAATCACTTTTACAGACTGACACATTATGAATCCACTTTTCAGATTTTTTAAAAAGCACATGTCCAAACTGCTTTTTCAGACCAGCACCATTTGTAACCTGGGTGACTGCCTACACTCCAGCAAGGGCAACCAGCCTTAGTGATGCTGAATGTATTTGCATTACTGACTGAAACCTCAAACCCCACTCGCTTGTGAATACTGTGCATGATTCCACATGGTAAGCAGCTGGCTGTGTGCTAAGAGTCTGCTTCTGCACCAAAAAATGGCTCCCCCTTTCCATCTTATGCAACTGTGAAATCACCAGAGCAATACGCAATAAATCTCTGCCTGTAATTCCTATTTGCACACAGAGTCATGTTTTCACATTAGTCACAAAACGAAATTTCTTTGCCAATTTGAAAGCACACTTACTGCTCTTTTTTTTGGCAAGTGATAAACACTTTTAACGACTGACACATTATGAATCCACTTTTCAGATTTTTTAAAAAGCACATGTCCAAACTGCTTTTTCAGACCAGCACCATTTGTAACCTGGGTGACTGCCTACACTCCAGCAAGGGCAACCAGCCTTAGTGATGCTGAATGTATTTGAATTACTGACTGAAACCTCAAACCCCACTCGCTTGTGAATACTGTGCATGATTCCACATGGTAAGCAGCTGGCTGTGTGCTAAGAGTCTGCTTCTGCACCAAAAAATGGCTCCCCCTTTCCATCTAATGCAACTGTGAAATCACCAGAGCAATACGCAATAAATCTCTGCCTATAATTCCTCTTTGCACACAGAGTCATGTTTTCACATTAGGCCCTTAAACGAAATTTCTTTGCCAATTTAAAAGCACACTTACTGCTCTTTTTTTTGGCAAGTGATAAACACTTTTACAGACTGACACATTATGAATCCACTTTTCAGATTTTTTAAAAAGCACATGTCCAAACTGCTTTTTCAGACCAGCACCATTTGTAACCTGGGTGACTGCCTACACTCCAGCAAGGGCAAACAGCCTTAGTGATGCTGAATGTATTTGCATTACTGACTGAAACCTCAAACCCCACTCGCTTGTGAATACTGTCCATGATTCCACATGGTAAGCAGCTGGGTGTGTGCTAAGAGTCTGCTTCTGCACCAAAAAATGTCTCCCCCTTTCCATCTAATGCAACTGTGAAATCACCAGAGCAATACGCAATAAATCTCTGTCTGTAATTCCTATTTGCACACAGAGTCATGTTTTCACATTAGGCCCTTAAACGAAATTTCTTTGCCAATTTGAAAGCACACTTACTGCTCTTTTTTTTGGCAAGTGATAAACACTTTTACAGACTGACACATTATGAATCCACTTTTCAGATTTTTTAAAAAGCACATGTCCAAACTGCTTTTTCAGACCAGCACCATTTGTAACCTGGGTGACTGCCTACACTCCAGCAAGGGCAACCAGCCTTAGTGATGCTGAATGTGTTTGCATTACTGACTGAAACCTCAAACCCCACTCGCTTGTGAATACTGTGCATGATTCCACATGGTAAGCAGCTGGCTGTGTGTTAAGAGTCTGCTTCTGCACCAAAAAATGGCTCCCTCCCCCTTTCCATCTAATGCAACTGTGAAATCACCAGAGCAATACGCAATAAATCTCTGCCTGTAATTCCTATTTGCACACAGAGTCATGTTTTCACATTAGTCACAAAACGAAATTTCTTTGCCAATTTGAAAGCACACTTACTGCTCTTTTTTTTGGCAAGTGATAAACACTTTTACAGACTGACACATTATGAATCCACTTTTCAGATTTTTTAAAAAGCACATGTCCAAACTGCTTTTTCAGACCAGCACCATTTGTAACCTGGGTGACTGCCTACACTCCAGCAAGGGCAACCAGCCTTAGTGATGCTGAATGTATTTGCATTACTGACTGAAACCTCAAACCCCACTCGCTTGTGAATACTGTGCATGATTCCACATAGTAAGCAGCTGGGTGTGTGCTAAGAGTCTGCTTCTGCACCAAAAAATGGCTCCCCCTTTCCTTCTAATGCAACTGTGAAATCACCAGAGCAATACGCAATAAATCTCTGCCTGTAATTCCTATTTGCACACAGAGTCATGTTTTCACATTAGTCACAAAACGAAATTTCTTTGCCAATTTGAAAGCACACTTACTGCTCTTTTTTTTGGCAAGTGATAAACACTTTTACAGACTGACACATTATGAATCCACTTTTCAGATTTTTTAAAAAGCACATGTCCAAACTGCTTTTTCAGACCAGCACCATTTGTAACCTGGGTGACTGCCTACACTCCAGCAAGGGCAACCAGCCTTAGTGATGCTGAATGTATTTGCATTACTGACTGAAACCTCAAACCCCACTCGCTTGTGAATACCGTGCATGATTCCACATAGTAAGCAGCTGGGTGTGTGCTAAGAGTCTGCTTCTGCACCAAAAAATGGCTCCCCCTTTCCATCTAATGCAACTGTGAAATCACCAGAGCAATACGCAATAAATCTCTGCCTATAATTCCTCTTTGCACACAGAGTCATGTTTTCACATTAGTCACAAAACGAAATTTCTTTGCCAATTTGAAAGCACACTTACTGCTCTTTTTTTTGGCAAGTGATAAACACTTTTACAGACTGACACATTATGAATCCACTTTTCAGATTTTTTAAAAAGCACATGTCCAAACTGCTTTTTCAGACCAGCACCATTTGTAACCTGGGTGACTGCCTACACTCCAGCAAGGGCAAACAGCCTTAGTGATGCTGAATGTATTTGCATTACTGAGTCCAACCTCAAACCCCACTCGCTTGTGAATACTGTCCATGATTCCACATGGTAAGCAGCTGGGTGTGTGCTAAGAGTCTGCTTCTGCACCAAAAAATGGCTCCCCCTTTCCATCTAATGCAACTGTGAAATCACCAGAGCAATACGCAATAAATCTCTGCCTATAATTCCTCTTTGCACACAGAGTCATGTTTTCACATTAGTCACAAAACGAAATTTCTTTGCCAATTTGAAAGCACACTTACTGCTGTTTTTTTTGGCAAGTGATAAACACTTTTACAGACTGACACATTATGAATCCACTTTTCAGATTTTTTAAAAAGCACATGTCCAAACTGCTTTTTCAGACCAGCACCATTTGTAACCTGGGTGACTGCCTACACTCCAACAAGGGCAACCAGCCTTAGTGATGCTGAATGTGTTTGCATTACTGACTGAAACCTCAAACCCCACTCGCTTGTGAATACTGTGCATGATTCCACATGGTAAGTAGCTGGCTGTGTGCTAAGAGTCTGCTTCTGCACCAAAAAATGGCTCCCCCTTTCCATCTAATGCAACTGTGAAATCATCAGAGCAATACGCAATAAATCTCTGCCTGTAATTCCTATTTGCACACAGAGTCATGTTTTCACATTAGTCACAAAACGAAATTTCTTTGCCAATTTGAAAGCACACTTACTGCTCTTTTTTTTGGCAAGTGATAAACACTTTTACAGACTGACACATTATGAATCCACTTTTCAGATTTTTTAAAAAGCACATGTCCAAACTGCTTTTTCAGACCAGCACCATTTGTAACCTGGGTGACTGCCTACACTCCAGCAAGGGCAACCAGCCTTAGTGATGCTGAATGTATTTGCATTACTGACTGAAACCTCAAACCCCACTCGCTTGTGAATACTGTGCATGATTCCACATGGTAAGTAGCTGGCTGTGTGCTAAGAGTCTGCTTCTGCACCAAAAAATGGCTCCCCCTTTCCATCTAATGCAACTGTGAAATCACCAGAGCAATACGCAATAAATCTCTGCCTGTAATTCCTATTTGCACACAGAGTCATGTTTTCACATTAGTCACAAAACGAAATTTCTTTGCCAATTTGAAAGCACACTTACTGCTCTTTTTTTTGGCAAGTGATAAACACTTTTACAGACTGACACATTATGAATCCACTTTTCAGATTTTTTTAAAAAGCACATGTCCAAACTGCTTTTTCAGACCAGCACCATTTGTAACCTGGGTGACTGCCTACACTCCAGCAAGGGCAACCAGCCTTAGTGATGCTGAATGTATTTGCATTACTGACTGAAACCTCAAACCCCACTCGCTTGTGAATACTGTGCATGATTCCACATAGTAAGCAGCTGGGTGTGTGCTAAGAGTCTGCTTCTGCAACAAAAAATGGCTCCCCCTTTCCATCTAATGCAACTGTGAAATCACCAGAGCAATACGCAATAAATCTCTGCCTATAATTCCTCTTTGCACACAGAGTCATGTTTTCACATTAGTCACAAAACGAAATTTCTTTGCCAATTTGAAAGCACACTTACTGCTCTTTTTTTTTGGCAAGTGATAAACACTTTTACAGACTGACACATTATGAATCCACTTTTCAGATTTTTTAAAAAGCACATGTCCAAACTGCTTTTTCAGACCAGCACCATTTGTAACCTGGGTGACTGCCTACACTCCAGCAAGGGCAAACAGCCTTAGTGATGCTGAATGTATTTGCATTATTGAGTCCAACCTCAAACCCTTAAACTATTCTTTTATTATACCAGTACACCTTAATTTATTGTGAAAACATAGTCCATATTATTTTACTTGTTCCTCACATTTAAATTTCTCCCAAAACAGAAAATAATAAACACAACTTCAACAAAAAGAATTGCATTTCTATTATTCATTTCTTAATTTACCATATACATCCCCTCTCAAACTCTAAACTCACCTTTAAAATTAGTTAGTTGTGAAAGAAATGTGGCACTCAAACAGCAGATTATCAGAGCCAGGATCTCTGTTCTTTACACCTCTCTCCTCTCAGCAGAACCAGATAATGGCAAACTTTCCCTCTCTTTTTCCACACATATACATGTTAGTTTCAAATCTCAGTGCTTGCCCCTTTTTTTCAAATGTAATCACACATTTCTATTGGTTGAAAACCAACCCTTTTCCAAAAGTACCCTTCCCCCAGCTTGACTTCTGCCTAGTACCCTTCCCCCAACTTGACTTCTGCCTGCTACCATAGCAACAGCTCATGGAACACTGCTGTGTGGAGTCAGGTCAGAAGTTCGCCAAACAATGTTTCAATTCCACAGAGCAAGAGTGCTTGACTTTTCAAACCTAACAGCAAATCCATAGTACTGTTCTTTGGTAACACATTTTTCTGTACCAATACAAAACATGCTTCTGTTAATTTACACATACAGCCTAGTTTTTATTCTAGAATGGTATGAAACAGCCAATCAGTTCTTTTTTTTATGAAAAAAATATGTATGCCTCCATATCCAAACTGTCTTTCTTTTCATATTGCCATTCTACTGAATTACACCTCCTGAGTGCATCCAGTTCTCCTTTGAAGATGTTCACAGTGTGGATTGTAGGGCACAGCTATGTCTTCTGGAGTGAAAAGTATGCAGAGAAAACAGGTATGGTGAGAGACCTTGCTTTGCCAAATGTAGACATTAAATGGATTGGTCAGAGAGGGTTAAAGTGGCACCAATTGATGCCATTGGTGAAATCCTTCATGCAAAACCAACACCCTGACCTCATAATAGTGCACTGTGGTGGCAATGACCTAGGCACTTTGACTGGGGTAGGTCTGGAAATGCTTATGAAGGACACCTTTGCACAACTGTTTTCACTTTTCCCTAAAACTGCCTTTGTGTTTTCTAACATATGCCAAAGGCAAAAATGGAACTGGTCCAATCATTTCTGTCCACAGATTGACAAAGCAAGAAAGCACGTCAACAAATCTGTTTCTGCTTTCCTCCGTGACTATGGTATGGGTTCCATTTACCACAACAACTTGCGTTATGACATGCAAGACATTTATAGAGGAGATGGTGTGCACTTCAATGATGAAGGGAACAGAGTCTTCCTCTTGAACCTTAGACTCTGCATCGGTACTTACTTGTAGGTACCACTAAAAAATCACTTCATAAACACAACGGCTCTTTTTAGAGCCCCCTAATATCTAAACACTTAAATCTGATTTTCATTTCTTTTTTTTTTTTTTTTTTACCGTACGCTTACCGTACGCGTACCCCGCGATTTTTTTTAAAATCAATAAATGTTTTCTTTGTACTTTTCTGTCCTTCTTTGACCCCCTTACAAATGTTAGGGGGTCTGTAACTCTCCTCCTTGCCCCCTTTTCTTGTTATCACTCTTTTTTTTCTGAGTGAAACACACGAAATGGCGGCCGCCGCTTCCTGGTTTCGACCGATTCGAATGTTTACTAAGATCTAAGAGCCAATCAGAATCGCGCTCGCGCACGCCACCGTACGCGTACGGTAAGCGTACCGTAAGCGCACTGTAAGCTGGCTCAGATATATATATTGATTTAAAGGCTATTTTCTCAGAATCTACTGAACAGATTTACACCAAACCTACAAAAGGCACTTCCTTGACCTGAGGACTACCTCTCTGCCAAATTTCTAGTAATTCTGTTCAGCCGTTCGGGCTGTAGCCCTGTCTAAAGGTCCTATGGAAAAATGCATGGGAAAAATGCGTTTTGGGACCCCCCTTTTATCTCAGCCCCCGCTTGACGAATCCCCCCGAGACTTTCAGGGAAGGAGCGGAGCGTAGCGCCCCACCTATTTTGAAAAATTCGCGAGGATTCGTCGACCGGCGCCAAAGTTATTCAAAATAGAATGTTGCGGATTTCCTATGGAAACGTGGTCCTAACTATAACTACCTACTGGCGACCGCCAGTAGGTAATATATATATATATATATATATATTCACTTAAAAAACCATAGGTTTCACACATGTTATAGTTAGCTGGACATTTCTCTCATAAAAAACCAATGAAATTCCCCCGTTATAGTTAGTGCAGGCAACTATAACTCACGCGACCGCAATCCTCTGCTGATGATGTCAGATATTACATCACTGTATTTAGACACCTATTTACCCATGTCTTCTTCCATTAATCTTTAGCTATACATATATTACAAATATTTATTTTTCAGAAAGACACATATGTCATCAGTGATGTAATATCTGACGTCATCAGCAGAGGATTGCGGTCGTGTGAGTTATAGTTGCCTGCACTAACTATAACGGGGGAATTTCATTGTTTTTTTACGAGAGAAATGTCCATCTAACTATAACATGTGTGAAACCTATGGTTTGTTAAGTGAATTTGCAAGGTTTTTTAAATGCTAATTCCTAACTATAACATGTGTGAAACCTATGGTTTTTTAAGTGAATTTGTACGGTTTTTTAAATGCTAAGTTATGTATTTATTAATATTTTTTTTTTCAGGTTTTTCACCGTGCGCGCACGGTGAACTTCGCGCACCGTGCGCGCGCTGTGAGCGTTCGGTGCGCTTCGCGCACCGAACGCCAACGATGCGTTTTGCGTGCCGTGCTCGTACGGTGCGCGCACCACGCGCTTTTCCTTCAGTGCCCCCCTGACGAAGGCTAGGGGGTTAGGAACTGTCCACCCTGCCCCCTTTTCACGTTCTCCACCTTTGTTTTTCACTGCCTCAGACTGCGAGAGACAAAATGGCGGCCGACACTTCCTGATTTCGACCGATTCGAATGTTTACTGACATCTAACAGCCAATCAGAATTGCGCGTACGGTATGCTTACCGTACGCGCACGGTGCGCGCCTATAGATATATATGTACTTTTAACTGCAATTTTCTCAGGAACTACTGAACAGATTGACTCCAGATATCCAAAAGGCACATCCCTGACCTGAGGACTACCTCTATGCCAAATTTCAAGTAATTCTGTTCAGCCGTTCGGGCTGTACCTTGGACTAAAGGTCCCTATGGAAAAATGCATGGGGAAAACGCGTTTTGGGACCCCCCTTTTTTCTCAGCCTCCGCTTCACGAATCCCCCCAAGACTTTCAGGGTAGGAGCTGAGCGGAGCGCCCCACCTATTTTGAAAAATTCACGAGGATTCGTCAACCGGCGCCAAAGTTATTCAAAATAGAATTTTCAGATTTCCTATGGAAACACGGTCCTAACTATAACTATCTACTGGCGGCCGCCAGTAGATAATTAAATCAAGATACATGTATGATGAGTTAGGAATAGTAAATATATTCTTACCGATGTGTTCTTACATTCATGATAGTAGATTTTCGTTATTTAAGTCTCGATATTTTAGCCCCAAAATATTCTTTTGCTCGATATTTTAACTTACAATCACATTACCATTATCAGGTCTCAAAGAGATGCAGTGGCGGCTGGTAGGGAATTGGGTTGGCGTGGCGGGAGGATGGGAGGGCTTGAAAAATATATTTTTTAAAACATACATTTTCTGCCATCTCTCCTCGTCGTCTCTGCTTCTTTTGTCTGCCTGACTCCAGTCCGGAAGAAGCTGGAAGCAAACAGGCTCCCCTAAGCCAATCACAACGCTGCAATGCAGTGTTGTGATTGGACTGAGCGCCGTGGATCGGCGCTCAGATGAGGACGGGGAGCCTATGCATGTTCCCCACCAGGCTCTACAGTACAGCCTGGTGGGAAACATGCAAAGTGCGCATGACAGTTTGACTGGCCCAAGACGGCCCGGCAAGCAGTCATGCGCACTTTGTGCACACAAACCACTCCTCCCTGAGCCACCATCCTGCAGCAACAAATGAAAAATTATAATAGCATTGTATTTTATTTTTCCCTTTTTCACTGCTCTAAGAGCGGAGGAGATGACAGTGCTCAGCACAGAGAAAAACTCATTGAAAGAAAGGAAAGCAGAGGTTCTCTGAATGCAGCAGGAGCTTTACTGATACTCGGGTGGAACTAGAAGACAGTTATGATCCTGGAGCAGCATTTACCATATTGCCATGCTATATGATGTCTGTACGTTGAATTGGTATGAGCTGCCTTCCAAGAAAGTTAATTTGTCTCTACAAGGTTTTTACATCTTTGTGATGTTCTCAGCATAGATCCTCTTTCTTGAACCCCACACAGTGTTTGAACGTCGAGTATTTTTGCTATGTGCATACTTTAACAACATACACAGCATGCCGGTCAACTGTTAGCCCAGCATTGAAATAAAATATGACAAGCTCAGATCAGGACCTAGTATATATGTTTCCATAAGTTGTGGTATTGGTGCTTGTTATAAACAAACTCCTCAAGAAAACTCAGTCAGGGACATCTTAAGGATTTTGGTGCCCCAGGGCCAAACATATTTTGGGGGCCCCTGTTCGGAACAATTTTGAATTTATGAACCAATGTCAGCTCTATAGTGCCCTCTTTACTAGGTACTGACAATATACATTCCAAATGTGTTTACATCTAATATTCAGGGATAGTGATGTGTGTTTTCAATATTGTAATGCAGCAGCAGCTCACTAATATATCATGGCAAGTAATATCTGTGACCACTTCGAATTTTTTCTATGTGAGGTTCTGTTTTCTCTAAAAGAAACCTTTTAATGGATGTCGCAGGAAATATGAACACAACATTTCTCTGCAAAATGTCTGCGGATGGACTCCCACAGATCACTCATATCGAAAACAAATTAAAGGAAAAAGGTAATCAAAACAATTTGTTAAATAATTATTGAAGGTCATCAGGGCAAGAATCTCTGCAGAACAGAGCTGTCTCTATTAGAGGCCCCCTGTAAAGCTGGGGCCCTGGACCAGCGCCCGCTTTGCCCATGCCTTAAAACCTCTCTGCAGTCAGTGTTCCATCTGGATGTGTTACATCAAATGTAACTTGTGTTTCCTCCTATGGAATGTCTGTAGATATTTTTTATAAGGGGAATTCGCTTTCAGTAGCTATAAAGCAATGGATTGTTAATAACATCTTGTTGAGTTCTTGCAGACAAGAGTGAATTATAGCTCCCTCAAGCCATTTCGAAAGTCAGACATGCTTTTAAGTAAAACCGACTGATACACTTCTGCAGTGAGTAGAGCCGCATGCACCCAGTTCAGAAAACCCCAGAAGGCTTCGGAGGGTTGACTGAAGGCCTTTCAAACAATAAAATAGGACTGGCTGCTCAAAGGCGGCTTGCTTTCTCCTTGAGACTCTTCTTCCTTTGATCACATGTTTTTTAAAATTTTTCTCCAATGCATATTAAAGAAACGCGCCTCCTTTATGCGCGTCTTCTCTTTTCATCACCTCATATCCTTTCCTGTCCACTCTGTTTCAATGTGGTCTTTTCTCGGTGCCTCTTCAGGTTGGGTGCCCCACATTTGATGCAAGTGTGTGGGTGTCCTTCATTTTAAATGATTTGCAAACTTCCAGGCCCAAATGAGTTTGTAATCCAACCTTTATCACAGTAGGTTCTCTACAGGAGGTTGTGTCAATGTCTCTGGTTTGTCAAGAATGGTGGCATTTAACGTTGTATACACACTACAATCCATGACTTTTAAAGGAGTGCATCAAGTAGTAGAAAAGTGTGTGAGAGGGAGAATGATGTGAGAGAGACTGAGTAAGAGAAAGCTAGAACAGAGAGACGTGGGGGGCATGGTCAGACCCCACTTGAGGAGCCATAGGGTAAGCAGGGCTTTCTGGTCTGGACTCCAACTGTGATGGTTGGGAACATTTGCCTCTGCAGTCCTGGGGTGCATCATACTATGGCTTTGCAAACTGACCCAAGAACACACTCTTTCTACACTTGACTTTCAAGATAGTGAGGGTGAGAAGTCGAAAACATTTAAGAAAGGTAGAGCAGTACTTAATTTGTAAAAGAATGAGTGCCTTTCCCAGAGCTCTGCTCTGAAGACCCTGGCCTGTGCAATTACATGTTGACACGCTGAATACCAAGGCTGCATAGTTTCAAATCCACCTTCTGCCTCTTTTGCCCACTCCCACACACTATCTCCCCTTTATTTCACTCTTCCAGGTGCTGGCGTTCTCCCTTTCTGACGTATTTTTTGTCTTTCACTTCCTCTGTCTTTCTTCTTTGTATGTTTTTCTCTCTCTCTTGCTCTCGGTAAATGTCTGATGTGAAAAATACATGGTGGTTTCCAGAAATGAGTGCTGAGGCCCCCACTAGCTACCACTGGCTCAAATTAAGCACAGGAGGTAGTGTATACTAGTGACTTAAGCCAAACATTTTTGGGTTAAAGCTCAAGTACTTTAAACACACCCAAACAAGATACTGAATAACATTTTTTTTATTAATCAACACAAGGTTGGATACAGCGTGTTCTACATCGGTTATCTGTACAAAAATCTGTAGATTACATTAAAGGTAGTTGCAAGCTCAATTTGAGCGCATTTGAGCAGCTTTCCTAGTTTCTACGACCCATAGGTCAGTCCACATTTCATTTATTAGACAATTCTCTTGAAGCAGGGTAATTGATAAAGGAGTGGTCCTTCATAAATCTATAATAGACTGCACAACCAATGTTAATTTCAGGTGATGGTTTTATCTGAGATGTTGAGCGCTTGTTGGACATATGCATGAGTGTGCGGGCCACAGCCGCACAGATGAGCAGATGCATTTGCGGGGTTAGTGATTGGCTATAGGGCCTCATCTCCTTCTCTTTGAGAAAGGCCCTGTGCAGGGGCTTTGACTTGTGGAAAATCAGCTCTGATCGGGCAGCTACCAACCCTACTCAAGTTGAGCTTCTGCCCTCTGGTTCATGGTGCACAAGACCGTTTTTGATTTCCAGAAGGTAGAGTCAGCACAGGAACATTGATCTTCTCTGGTGGTGGTTGCTGGAATAGAGACACAGTTAGGCGGTAGGAGAAGTTGGTAATCTAAGTTGGCTATGTTGCTTAAAGATTGACACAATCTTGGAGGCAGACAGAAATTCAGGTGGACACAGATCAACTCCAGTAACTCTCCCACAAGCACTCTGCTTTTCTGGACCATCACTCTTCTTATCTCGGCTGCTGGGCTTCTCCTTTCTCGGACAGTCAGATCACGCAGGCGCCAGGCATGATACTTCCCCTTCAGAGCAGGTGATGCAGTTTGCCAGGTCACCGGCAGACCTACAGATCTTCTAGTAAGATGCAGAGACTTCCTCTCCAATGGGATATTGACTGTTTGACAGACATCAGCCATGGATCTCAGTAGTTCTTTGAGTACATTTCAGAGCACTCCCTTCCTCCCAAGTGGCACAACGTGGCTCCCACCTTTATACACACTCCCCAAACAGGGAATGTTGATACCACTGTCAGTGCCAGGACTCAGTTTGGGGTGATTATTTTCCATATTTAATGTTCTTTTTATAGTGCAGACACAGTGTTTTCAATGTGTAGAAGGTTGAGTCAGCACACGTCCTTTGACTACTTTGGTGGTGGTTGCTGGAACAGGCCTGCTGTGGTCGGAGTGGGACCTCTTGGTGGTCTGGTTTGGACATCTTGTTTAAACATAAACACAATCTGGGAAGCCGAGAGATATTCAGACAGATTGAGTTCAACTCAATTTACTGTGCTTTTCTGGGCCATCAGGCAGAGTCCCACGGCACTTGCAGACACATAGCTCTTCTAATAAGAAGCAGAGTCTTCCTCTCCTCTAGCAGACTTACTGTTCAGCAGACACCTACCCTGGATCTTATTTTGATTTATTTTTATTTTAAAGGTTTTATATAGCGCTGGCTAGACCCGGAGGTATGAGAGCGCTTTACATGAGCATCAGACCATAGTTGCAGGTTACATCGTTACAAAGGTTACACAGTTATTAGAGCATGGCAACATAGTTACATGTAGGGTCGAGACAAACAAGAATGACATATACCTAAGGGAAAAAGCAGGCAAGGGGAGAGATTCAGGCGAGGGGGGTAGGAGCAGGGGAAGTAGACAGAGAATGGAGGAGGAAAAGAGGAGGGGAGGGTGAGAGACACAGCATGGAAAGAGGAGGGGAGGGTGACGGGACACAAACCGGTAGACGAGTCAAAGCTGCGTCAAAAGTCCGGTAAACTGTGATCCCAGGGGAAGTGGTATCATTTCCCCATCTCTGTTGCGAGAGGTTCCCTATACGCAGTGGACCCTCTCAGAGGGGGTCTCTGAGACTCCAAGGCCTACATACTGGATCCTTCCCCAAAAAGGGGAGAGGGAGTGCTTTGGTAAGGGGTGCCACACCATACCTCAACTGTGAGTGGCTCCCTTGGTGCTGCGGACTCTCTCAGTGGGTTCGCTGAGACTCCAGAGTATAAATATTGGATCTTTCCCCAACAAGGGGAGAAGGAGTGCTTAGTCACAGGGCACAAAAGGGCAGGGGGCTAGGCGATGTAGCAGGCAAGGGGAGAGATTCAGGGGAGAGGGGATGGGAGCAAAGGAAGTAGAGAAAGAAAGAGAGAGAACTAAATGGGAACAAACAGCATCAATTTGGGGGACAAACGCTTTGCCATCCAGGACATGAAGCACACAGTTAGTAATTCGAATTATTTGTTCACGATTCACAGAAGTATATAGTACGCTATAGTTCTTGGAATCCGAGCACTCCCTTCCTTGATCTTGGAGAACTCACAACTGGAACTAAGTGGGGTAATTTGGGTCACACTTTTATACACACTTTGAAGACAGGGGACGTTGATCCCACTGTCTGTGCCCAGGACCCAGTTTGGGGTGGTTCATTTTCATATTTCATGTTCTTTGTAGAGTACACCGTGTTGGTAAAAGGTGATGGCTCTCATAGCAGGTAGTGAAAATTCTAGCTCCAGGCAGCAGTACCCAAAACATGGGTACAATGACTTATGAAACGTATGAACATCACTGTCATCCACCTTCCTGAAGTAGTGCTCAGGGAGAGACAAACTAAGCAGAGCCTGTCTAGAAGCTTCTATCCCCCTAGCCACAGAATCTGCTGACTCACTCCTATATCCCCAACATTTAACCAAATGCTAGGGATCAGGAAGGGCTAATCAGCAATCCTCAACTAAACATGTTACCATAGAATTTCTAAAGACAACCCTGTCTCCCTTCTCCCACTCTTGAGTATCTAGGGTTCCACCCTTTGGCTCAGAAATGCAGGCAATTCACTTCTGCTGTCTGGAAAGGTAGTACCACAATCTGAATCTTGAGCTGTGTAAAACCACGGGCAATCCAGAACGGATACCACCATATCAGCAATCTCACACAGAGTCCTGCTACCATGAGTATAATACATAATATTCATTGAACATTTTTTAAATTGTTTTTATTTTTTTTATTGGCATTTCACAGAAAATAACAATACCAGATTACATCAGCAGTAGCGAACATGAATGCAGTAGGTTAATTTCACCTAAACTGTAGCTGTTTAAGCCTGCTTTACAACATTAAAGCTTTCAGCGCTACATGAAATGTTGTACGAATAAATACCACATTTCGTGACCCAATACTTGAACATGCCTTTTATATCAACGTAACTCCCTCAATACCCCCCACCCCACCACGCGGACGTCCCTTGGAATTTTTGGGAATATCATGTTGTTATTGGTATAATTCCTATTTGTGTATGCTTTATGAGTTTTGTGAGTCAATTGTCCCGGTCTGTGAGTTCGTGTTCGGTTTAGACTGTAGGTGATTGATCATAACTGACCACTCCAGGAGGTCGTCTGCCATTCTTTCATCTTTCCTCACGAGCTTCACTCTTACTTGCTCAGCAGTACCCCATTCAACCATGTCTTTTAACCATCTGTCTAAGTTTGGGGTCGTTGGTCTTTGCTTTTCAATTACAATGCATCTTTTTGCAAGAGTTAAGCCCAGTAGAACAAATTTCCTACTTAGTTTCTTCTTTTTGGGTGAAGGAAGCGGACCCAATAATACTGTGCGTATCTCTCTCCGGATCTCCCATCTCGCTGCCATTTTAATTTTTTGCAACACCTCCTCCCAGAATGTTGTCACCTGTGGGCATGCCCAAACCACATGAACGAAGTTGGCCTCTGTTTGCCTACATCTGTGGCAGCCACCGGACCGCTCTTGATACATTTTGCTGAGGGTCTTCGGTGTGAGGTAAGCCTGATGGATTCATTTATATTGCATGAGTTTGAACCGTGCTTTGGAGCAGCCAAGTTTTACCCCTTCGTGTATCTTCTCCCATTCTTTCTCAGTGATTTGTCCCCCCATCGCTTCCTCCCATTTTTTTTGTAGTGCAAGTGGATTTTGTGGCAAATCCTCCCTGATTGCCCTGTATAAGTGTGTTATCTTGTGACGCCCTTGTGCCATTTGCACCATACGTGGAGGGTTCTCATTACCGGGGGCTCTTCTGGAAACAATGGCCAAATCTCTCTGGCTACTTGTGAAATCTTAGCATATTGTAAGAATTGCCCATTCCCAATTTGAACATAACTTCTGCATTTTCATGCATGATGAACTGGCCGTTATGGTATAGATCACCCATCATCATGCAGCCCCCTGCCCTCCACATGCTCACCGACATCGCTTCCGAGATCTTAGCGAATACCGGGATCGCCCACAAAGGTGCGCCGGGTGCGTATGACGCACGCTTCACCACTCTTCTCACCGTGTTTTCCTTTGTCTCCGCCACGTGTCTAATAAGGTACGGAGTGGACATGGGGACCCTCTTCCCTTGCATTAATAACTCTGGTAGTAAACCACCTTTGTAAGACCCCTCCAGGAGCCTTTTTTCCCAATTGTCTTGGTTATCCAGCCAGTGGACTGCATGTTGTAGTTGCGTGGCCATATAGTAATATCCAATATAGGGTAACTCTACCCCCCCCCAACTGCCATGGTCTTTGTAGTATTAAAAGGCTAATACGCTTACGTTTACTGCCCCACAACAGTTCAGTTAGCAGGGTCTCTACTTCTATAAAATGAATTTTGCAAGACATATAACCAGCGCGGTAGAATGACAATTTTTGTGATTGCAACCTAGCCCATCAGAGATAAAGGCAGATCTTTCTAGAAGCTCACTGAATTTTGTACTCCCTCCATTACTCTGTCTACGTTAAGCTTGAGGAACAGTTCCTCCGGTAGTGCCAGGGTCATACCCAAATACTTGGGCGGATCTTTCGTCCATGGCAGCCCTACTTCCGGAAGCGTTTCTATTGGTCGTTCTACCAAGCTTCCCATATAGAGCACCTTCAATTTGTTGGGGTACACTCGGAGCCCCAAAACCCTCCCAATTTCTTCCAGGACTCGCAGCAGGGCTGGTATTCCCTCCTCTGGTTGCCTACAATACACCAGGGTATCATTGGTGTACTTTGAGACTACATGATTGGTGCAACCCACATTTATTCCCCACGCTTCCAGGCGAGTTCGCAGGACACAAGCAAATGGCTCCATAGCCATGGCAAATATTAGGAGCGACAGGGGGCAACCCTGCTATGTGCCCCTTTTCAACTGGAACAACCCTGAGACTCTACCACTCATTTTAACCCTGGCCCGGGCGAAGCATAAAGTAATTGAACCCATTTGATAAACCCTGGCCCCAAAGACACGTTTTGCAATATGGCCCAAACGAAGGGCCAAGACACTGAGTTGAATGCTTGTTCGATGCCCAACAGAACCAGGGTGTATTCCTCCTGTCTGAAACCCATGTTGTGCCATACATGAGCCAGTCGTCTTAAATTAAGCATAGTATTGCGGCATGGGATAAATCCCGATTGATCAGGGTGGATCAGATATGACATATACGGAAGCAGTCTACTCGCCAGTATTCCACTCAACACCTTTACGTCTAAGTTTAAAAGGGAAATTGGTCTATACGAGTTTGGTTGTGTGGGGTCCTTGTCCTGCTTTGGGATCATTATTACCAGGGCTTCCCGCATAGAGTCTGGTAGGTGTTGTGCATGTAACGCCTCGTTATATACTTCCACCAATCTGTCTGCCAGGATCAGTGCGTATTGTTGGTAGAATTCTGCTGGGAACCCGTCGTTCCCGGGTGATTTCGGCGGCTTTAGGCGTTTAATGGCCCCTACAACTTCTGACTGTGTGATCGGGCCCCCTAGTATCTCTTCCTTATCTTGCTCTAAGTGGGGAAATTCCATCGAGGCCAGGAACTCCACAATAGCAGTATTCAAAGGTACGACTCCCTGCCTGTAGACTTTAGCCAGGTGGCTGGCCAAAAGTTCTGTGATTCCGGTTTGCGTATAGACCCTTTGTCCCTCTGTGTCTTGCAAGCGCCATGTTGGTTCCATGGCTCGTTCTCGACTCAATAATCGAGCTAAAAGGGCGCCCGATCTGTCACCCTCGCGGTGAAGCCGCTGTCGATACACTGTATGGTCGTACTTCTCTAACTGCTTCCATGTCTCCAATAACTCAGCCTTCATTGCATGCCATTCCCCAAACATGTGGGGTTCGGCATGTAGTCTATTTTTTAACCTGGACAGGTTGCCCTTAGATTTCTCAATATCTTTCAGTGGTTGTTGTCATATCCCGTATGCCATGTGTATGCATACCCCCCGGAGTACCAACTTCATAGCGTCCCATTCGAATGCTCTATTTGTGGCCATCCCCCAGTTTTCCTCAAAGTATTTTGTTAACGCTTCTGAGACTGCTTTCTCAAATGGCAGGTCCTGCAATGCCTCCGTTCGGAGAAGCCAGGTTTCTAGCCTTCAAAGCTGATCAAAATCGGGGAGTGATCTGAAATATATCTTGCTTGGTACAAATTAACGCAAACCAGTGCACACAATTCAAGTCACAAAAGGTAAAATCCACATTTGGAAACAGAAACAAGCCGAATCCAACGAAGGTATCAGTTCTTCTTTAATAAGTTGTGCATAAACGGCCAGCCAACACGTGTTTCATCAGAGAAAAAGAGTCTCTGAATCTTCAGGGCTGTAGATATAATCCAAAGCAGAAAATCTAAGGGACAAAGCTCAGTCACGAGCGGAAATCTCAATCAAACACGACAGTGAGTATCTGCCAAGTGCAAATCTCTGATGTCAACAGCTCTAGTATTACAGGGTACCAAGACAGAGTCACGCCACTGAAAATAAATCCCACATAGGGTGAGTCACATACCGCAATCCTTATTACGAAAGAGAATACCACAGAAGTAAGTTCAAATGATCTGGAAGAAGGGGGGAAGACACGTGTGTTGTGTCAAACACACCCCCTGTAAAATTAGCAGCGTAAAGAGAGTGCGTTCAGGCGGTCCCAGTACAATCCTCGTTGGATTCGGCTTGTTTCTGTTTCCAAATGTGGATTTTACCTTTTGTGACTTGAATTGTGTGCACTGGTTTGCGTTAATTTCTATTGTGTGTTAGGGTTTTCCTGCACAAATTAAGGGGTTTCAGGGTTTCCCCTCTCAGTTTGCACCTTACTTATAATTTTGTGCAATTTGATATTTTATACGTCTATCCTTTGAGCGCCATTTCTTCCTGCATTCTTCAAACCCATATCTTGCTTGGTACGTTATCCCCTTCACATCCCCTGCTAATGTTGATGAAATGAAGCAATAGTCGAGTCTGCTGAATGTGTTGGTGGCTGGTGTAACGCAGGAGAATGTTTTTTGTGTGGGGTTGCATCCCCTTCATATATCTAGAAGGCGCATTTTCCTGAGCATGTCTGTCAGTGTTCCCGTCATATGCGGCTTGGTATGTAGTTGGGGGTCTTCACGGTCTAGATTCCCATCAATGACGCAATTTACATCTCCCAACATTATTATCGCCACCCCCATGTACGGCGAAGCTGCCCTCATAACAAACGGGAAGAAGTCTGCACAATCAGAGTTTGGCGCATATACATTAATGAGACACAATTCTTTTCCCTCCAATGTGCCCTGCATAATCTCATATCGGCCTACGGTATCTGTTACCTGATGGAGAGGCTTGAATGGGACTCCAGGTGCCACCCATATGAGAGTCCCTCTTGCAAATCCTGAATATGAAGTAGCAAATATTTGACCCTTCTATCTGCATCTCATACACAGGATTGTGTCCCCCCACACATGAGTTTCTTGTAGGCATGCAATCGATATCTTGTATCTTTTTAAATATGCATAAACCCTTCTGCGCTTCTCAAAAGCTACCAACCCCCGAACATTCCATGTAAGCACGTTTAATGTCAAACCTGCCATTTCCACGATTGTTCCATACCCTCCCGCCTCCCATTAGCGAGACTTCCTCCCTCATAGATTAAACGTGTGTTTGAAAGACGATTCCTTCCACCTCCACGAAAGGACTCAATGTTCTCAAGGACATTCATGGACAACCCAGCTCTGCTCAGTGCTACCCTCTCCCACCAAGACCGAGCTCGCCATGGCCGCCCCATACCACCCTATATAACTTTTTACACCCAGATTACAAATTAAAGTACTTCCTACTAGTCTACTAGCAACCGGACAGCTAGTTGGGCGCGAAACACAGCCTCAAGCTCCCTGATCACGATCCGGTCCCTGCGGGACGTGAGCAGGACCCCCCTTCGGCTCCTCCCTGCTAAACTCCCAGCTCTCTCCATATTGCAAAACTGATACATTTTTACATTCCAATCACTTATCTGAAACTACGTCTCTAGAGTACAATGTCCCCATTCAGGATACATCCTCGTTTGACAGGAGAGTATCCGGAACCATATCTTGTGACCCCGTCGCCGAGTCCTGAGTCCCCTCTCGCTGCAGAGTTCCATCCATTTGTACTCTTATTCTGCCAGGGCTGAGCTCACGTTCTTCTTGAGTCTTTCGGACCATTCGGGGTTTGTCATTCGCTCGCCCTGCTCTATGCAACGAACCACCTGCACTCCCCTGTGGGCCCAAGCACGTATCCGCCAGCCCTGTCTCGTCAATCCATGTCGTCGTCGCCTCTGCTGACATGAAAAAATTGATTTCCCTTTATACTAGACCCTCAGCTTGGCAGGATATAACAGACTATACTTCAAGCCACCCTCTCGTAGTCTGAATTTCACCATTAGAAATGTTCGTCTTTGTTCCTGTACACGCTGAGTGTAGTCCAGGAAAATCGCAATGTGATGCCCTTGGACGTTCAATCTACATTTCACTCTGGTGGCCTGAAGTATCATGTCCCGGTCCCTAAAATTAAAGAAGCAGGCTATAATTCCTCTGGGAGGGGCACCTGGTCGGGGGGCCCGGCCCAATGCCCAGCTGAGCCCTCCGCCTTTTCAGGAAAACCAATAAATCATAGATTATTCCTGCGTGGTCGTCCTTCTGCATCTTCAGCACGTTCACCTAACTGCGCCACTCGTCGTTGTAGGTTCACTATCGAGTCACTGAGCAAACGTACTTCCCGCTGCATAGTCTCTAAGTTTTGTTCCGTGGCAGACACCTTATGGAGATCACACCTCAGCAAGTTCACCTCTATGGCCACGGCATCAATAATGTGTATTACACCTTCTCTAGATGATTGGATTGCCACCTTAATCTCCGCCAGAGATACGGATTTATCTGAGGAATGACTTGCTGCATCCAGTTGCTCCTCTGGGTTCGCAGCCATCCCAGCCAGCTCCGTCGGGCATGGTTGTGCATAATTAGAGATCTTATTCGACTGCACCTTGCCTGCTTTATCCTTCACCATAGCTGCAAAGTTAAACAACCAGCAGTCCCCTGCAAAATAGCAAGCCTGTTCTGCTGAGGGTCGCACCTTCACAGGCCCCACACTCGTCACCTTGGTCTGTCCTCCGTTAGAGGACAATCTGCAATAGGCATTATCCACTTGCCCCTCCGGAGTCAGACACCATCAATATCAGTATCCCGGGTCCCACCAACCAATATCAAGCCACTTTTCCTCTGCTGCACCCTGTTTCTTTCACTTGGGCATGACCATCCAGGCCAAACGTTTTTCAGGCCGTCTCATTCCCTTCCGCACAAGAATATCTGGAGCCCCAGACTTTTTTATGCCTGTCTGTATTTACTGTTCCAACAGGCTAGATCTGCCGGAGGGCACTCACGTCTGCGATATTTGAGTCTGCACACACAAAATCCGTCCCCTTAACTTTTATGCCTGTAGCTCTGTGTGTCAAAATATTGCAGGCTCTCCCATCCATGCAGGCCGTATGTCAGCCCAGCTGTGCACGCTCCCTTTCACACATAGTGCTGTCAAGTGTCCCCCGCAGTGTCCCCGACCCCCTCGCACTATCGGAGTGTTCCTGCCCTGTGGCGGCGCTCCGTCTGGCACAAATATCTCTGACTGTGTGGGAGAGGGGGCAGAAAGCCCTCTTTATATCTATTCTCCCGGCCTGCTCGCCACGCCTAGGTACCGGCACCCTGCATTCACCTGGCCTGCATCCCCATCAAGCCGGGCCGGATTCCACTGTAAAGAAGGGAGTGCGGCAATATCCCATCTATGCCACCCCCAACGAACTGCTGCTTCATGTAGTGATCCTAGTCGGGCATCAGCTTCAGCCCCTGCGGCATAACAGCCCCAAGTGCCGCTAGCTTTCGCCCTCACCTCAAATGGCGCCGCCTTCTGTGTCCGGGAGTCGCGCTCTCCAACGCACTCCCTGGTCCTCAGGTTCCCGGGACGAATCCGGGGCTCCTATGCGTCTTTCAGGGTTTGCACACGGGCCCGCCGGCCCACCCACAAGATGGCGTCCAGCACTCCGCGGCAGCCTCACACCTTTCTCGCCTCTCGTCTACTTCTGGGTCACTTCCTCTGAGCCCCCCCTTCAAGCCCAGCCGGGTCTCACACTACTCCGCGATCGGACCAGAGAATCTCTGGGTCTAGGGAGATCAGGATATTGTTGGATTAAGAGGCACTGTCGGGAGAGCAGGCAAACCCGACTAATCCGCCATGCATCCAAGCCACGGCCCCCATATTCATTCAACATGTACATGGGTTGCCAGAGCAAGGGTCTTGGTGTCTTCTATAGGCAGAACGCTACTTGAGTGGGGCCGGAAGTTGCCACTTCTGGACTTCAGAGCCAAAGGACAGGCTTCAGCTGCACCCTGCATGCTGGATTAGCATATGAGCTTAACGTAGTGCTTAATTTGTGAAAGAACGTCAGTGTGCCGAAGACTATGGCTGCATATTATTTAACCCATCCCAGACCTCTTTAATGCATACCAGTCACTCCATGCCCCTTTATCTCACCCCTGCAGGTTCCTGCTTCGTTCCTTAATGACTTTTTTCCGCCTTTCTTTTCTTCCTTTTTTCCCTATTGTGAGTATTTTCGTCTCTTGCTCTTGGAAAATGTATGATGAAGAAAGATAAGTGCCGGTCCTCATAATGAGTGCCGGTGCGCCCCACCGGCAACCACTGGTGCAACAGCGCAAGATTCTGGTGCACAATAAATAGCTTAGAAAATTCAAATGTACAAAGAGTTAACTCACACCTAATGGAAGAAGCCTGGGCCATTCACTTCCTGCAACATTTACATTTTTAACAGAATGGTTTTAAGATTGAAAAGTACAGTCCTAGCCACACTCCTGAAGCAACTCCCTCCGACCAAACTAACCCAGCAGTAAATGATCTTCTTTCAATTATAACCAATCAGATCAAGAACATGATTGCTAAAGGCAACCAGGAGGAGGCACCGGGCCCTAACGGGATCCCTCCGATCGTATTTAAAAAAGATCCGGATTACTGGGTGGCTGCACTGCTACCGCTGTTTGAAAACACCTCGGGAGGAGAAAGCAAACCGGACTACTGGAGGGGTTCTATCATATCCCCAATATACAAGGAAGGTGACACGAACAAAGCAAATAGCTACAGGCTTGTAGCGCTAATCAATATTGAGGCCAAATATTATGCTGGCCTTCTCCTGGATGATCTTACAGCTTGGGCAATCGAAAAATCCATTATCCCTATCAACCAGATGGGCTTTTACCAAGGCATGAGAACTACAATGAACATACTCACCCTGTCTCTACTAATAGATGGTGCCAAAGCAGCAAAACTCCCTCTCTTTTTGTGATTTATTGACTACTTTTCAGCTTTTGACAACTAAGACAAACTCTGGGCCAAACTTGAGAAAAACAATATACCATCTGCTCTTTTAAACCAGTTAATACTCTTACACCCAAACATGTGGGCTCAAGTTAAGCTAGGAGATGGCAATTCCCTGTCCAGGAAAATACTAACCAAAAAGGGGTTGAAATAGGGGTGTGTGCTGACCCCGATGCTGTTCAATTTGTATATGGCTGATCTATCGATGGAATTGAACATCTGTAATTCACATGCTCCAAGGATGCAAGGGTTTCTACTCTTCAATCTGCTGTATGTAGACAACCTTGTTTTGATCAGCCAAACCCCTACGGACTCCAACACCTGCTAGACTTAACCAGCAGTTATTCAGCAAACAACGGTCAAACTATCAATCTTGACAAGTCGAAGATAATACGACTACACCCAAAAAAGATATTATCCAGTTACCGTTGGTACTTGGCTGGTGCAACAGCAATAGGAGCCATTGAAGAATATAAGTACTTGGGGGTGATAATAGACAACAAAGTCATGTTTAAAACACAAAAAGAAGCCATCAAGAGAAGAGGCAACTCAATCGCGGTAGCTTTAAAATCTATCAAACATAAAACTGCTGTCCCAAGTCTCACCCCACTGCTATAGGTATTACAAGCAAAGCTCATTCCAACTAATACCTATGGGACTGAGTGACTGAGGGGAAGAGACGCGGACATCCTGGTCAGGACAGTTTCAAGATCGGTAAGAATGACATTCAACCTACCAAAATATGTCTCGCCCGCTCAAACAGGCTGAAATTTGGCCTGTAGACCCAAGAAATCGCTCGCAAAGGCGCCTATGTTAAGTGCTGGCACAGGATTAAAAAGGCCGAACCAGGAACACTGAACACTCATCTACGGAATTAAATACATTTATAAAAGGGATGTGCAGCTATGTTCTATTTGACAGCATCAATAAATCATCTAGGCCTTGCAGACCTTTGGGCGGCCTCAGGGACTCATAATAGTGCTCCAGCGGAAAGGGCAAATTTACATATCCTCACTGCGTCACGGACCCGTCATCGCACTAACTCATTCATACACACATTCATTGGTGGGGCCCATATAACCAACACTCATAAGTCTCACTTCGAATCTGCACACAGGAGGAAAGAAGCGCTGGACATGTGGGGGTACCTTATTACCTATAGGAGGAAAATTATTTACATTATATACACTATATACATTAGTACCTATAGAATCCTAACTTTAACATCAAGGCACTCCACCACTTGGTTGATGGATCAATTAGTTGGACTGGTTGATGGTGATATAAAACCAGCTAAAACACATTTAAAGCGTCGGAGCCTTGGATTAATCAATACCTTATTAAAAGAATAACAAACTCATTTCTGTTAATCAATGTTTAGTTTATCTAATTAATTCACTTTCGCTGGCATAGTCAGCATTTAATCAAATCAGAATTTTCAATTAATATTTGGCACACATTTGCACAGCAATTACATTTACCTAAATTTTGATACCGGTGACCATTTCCCGAAACCTGTCAGCCCTGCATAAATCAAATCCCTTCTGGTGAAATCATCCAATCAAATGCAGGCGAAGACCCAAATAAGTCCGGGAAAAGTTATTTCGCTTGGCAAGACACAGTCCCAAAGGTATCCAAAGGACCAGGCAATCGTGCTAGCAAAACGACCCTCCTCACCAGCAGTTACCAACGGAAATTCGGAACGCACTTCTGGAATGCACTACTCCTCTATACCCTCTTCTGAAGATCCCCTTATATAGTAAATTCTAGGCTTATGTGCAACATTTTCTAAGAGTAGGAAAGTCCTGATTGGCTAAGCCCCTAAAATTTGAAATATTGGACTCCGTTCCCAGGTTTTCTTGGTTCTCAGGGAATTGAACATGTCATCCTTTAGTTTGTACAGTTCTCATGCGAAAAGTTCCGAAGTAACAATATGTAGACCTCTGGATACAGGTCTCCGTTGTCTTTTCTGTCATTCAGACTAGCTGAGTCCTGGCAACCCTCCACGTTCTATCCTTGACAAGTAACACGCAGCCGGACTTGGAGGTCGCCTGGAGATCTTCAGAGCCATCCGAGTCTGCGCAGTAGACATCGCGCTCACACGACGCCGGCCACTTTCGAACTCCATTTTGAATATCGCGGCCTAGTAGGTCCAAATGCCAACTTAAGCAAAATAAACATAAAAAATAATTAATATACGGAAATGAAGATTCTAATGTTTAAACCCACACTAATCCCAATATATATTAGTATTTTCCTAGCTTATGCAACATTTAAAGCAATAATACTCACCATTCCGCAATACCATAGTGGGCATATAACGTGCAATTCGTCTTAAAACCTTCATACCCCCTTTTCCTCCCACAAAAACACTTTACAAGTGATTGGTGATGACTGCGTAGCTTTTATTATTTGTCTAAATAACACCATCTTTATCTGTTGAAAAACCTTCAACCTTTTTCCAACTTTTATTAAATCGAAACCATCACACATTACTGAACATAAGATGGCGCCATATACAGTGCGCCCCAGGTTACCATGTATATACAATTCGGCATCACTATATCCACTCTTGAGGGGTGTTGTACCAGCAGGCCACAACCCCACCCCTTTCCACGACTTCCATTTGATGTAGCTATCCGTCGTCTACCCTTTAGACGCGACCAACAGAGCACGGCTTAGCGCCTTCCTGCACAACCGCTCTTTCCATCTTGCTTCCTCCAAGCACCGGCTACTAGGGTAGGGCCGGAGAGTCCAGGGCCACCAGCAGGACGGCCCCCTCTCCCGCCAGCCCATGAGCCCCAATGTCTACCTGCATATTGCAGGGTCAGTCCATTTTTCCAAAAGAAGTCCCCGGCCTTTCTCTCTTACCAGGGACCCCGCCAACTCTACCAGAATCTGTGGGATGGGTGGGTGGGAAAAACTGCACCAGCTGCGACCCTCCAGCAACCCCCTGAGGCGAGAGGACAAAGAGGGCTACTCCCCTGGGTCCGGCACTTTTAACAGCTTCGGGGAGGGATCACTAGCGCGCCTCCCTATCCTCTCACATTTCTTTGCGACCCTCCCCTTGTCTACCTTGAGAGAAAACGAAACTGTTTCCTCTTGCCCGAAATGCCACTAACGGCACCCCTCCCCTAAGCGCGGGGGGTGCCTCTCATAGTGGGCATATAACGTGCAATTCGTCTTAAAACCTTCATACCCCCTTTTCCTCCCACAAAAACACTTTACAAGTGATTGGTGTTCACTGCGTAGCTTTTATTATTTGTCTAAATAACACCATCTTTATCTGTTGAATAACCTTCAACCTTTTTCCAACTTTTATTAAATCGAAACCATCACACATTACTGAACATAAGATGGCGCCATATACAGTGCGCCCCAGGTTACCATGTATATACAATTTGGCATCACTATATCCACTCTTGAGGGGTGTTGTACCAGCAGGCCACAACCCCACCCCTTTCCACGACTTCCATTTGATGTAGCTATCCGTCGTCTACCCTTTAGACGCGACCAACAGAGCACGGCTTAGCGCCTTCCTGCACAACCGCTCTTTCCATCTTGCTTCCTCCAAGCACCGGCTACTAGGGTAGGGCCGGAGAGTCCAGGGCCACCAGCAGGACGGCCCCCTCTCCCGCCAGCCCATGAGCCCCAATGTCTACCTGCATATTGCAGGGTCAGTCCATTTTTCCAAAAGAAGTCCCCGGCCTTTCTCTCTTACCAGGGACCCCGCCACAGGGCGAGGAGCCAACTGGCGCTCTCGCCCTCCCCCCACCACTGCTCCACTTTCCAGATGTAACACCATAGCCCTGCTTCCCCTCTAGCCGTAACGCTATGGCCCCCAAGATGGTTTGGACGAACAATTCCAATCCTGTCTTAGACAAATGCAGCCCATCTTCTCGATATACATCAGTGTTTAACGCCTGCAGCAAGCTATGCCTAATGGAACGTATTTGTGGACCTCTCAACAGTTTGGCCACCTCCCTATTCAGTTTTCTCACGGACGTGTTCACTGCGGCTGATGGCACCTCACCACCCCAAACCCTCCGCGTGAGCACCTCTGACCAAAATACGGTGGTGTCTGGTAATACCCTCCTTACCCATGAGAGTGTAGAGAACAGCGACTCCTTGACCCCCCTCCTGCCACCAGGAATCATGCTTTCACCTCCCGAGTGAATCACCAGCACGTCTGGAATGGGCATACCCTTGTCCAGCGCACTCTGCAAATGGGCTGTGACGTCCCTTAAACGTAGGCCGTCAATCCCCATCCAAATATGATTGACTCCCATGGCCCTTTGTGTTCTTGCTTCCCCGGACGTGCTGAACCATTGCCCTGCTCTTTGTATGACTGAGTCGCCACACCAGCATACCTGCGTCCACTGACTTGCAACCACTGCATGAAGACCAAAAATAAATAGGGAGAAAATGAGAGGAGCATCAGTACCAAAATGCTGAAAACGCAACCCCTGCCTAAACCAACTGCGGTCGAACATAACGCTCAAAACAAGATGAATTCCATCTGCCCACTCTCTTGATTATTTCTGATGAGAGTCCCAAATTCGCTGCTGTCGTGGCCGCCCCAATTCTGAATGAATGTGATGTGAAATGAGCAGTCTCTTCACCTAACAGGCCCAGAGCGCGACTACATAAGCGCGTGAACTGAAATCTTGTCAGCGGCATTCCATCTGAGTGCAGAAGGAGCCTATCATCTCTGCCCCCGGGCCTCATCTGCAAGAACTTCTCTACCAACACCACCGGGCAATAACATGCCCCCCGCACTGCTCTTAGCTGGACCCACACGCCTTTCCCCAGGGGGTCCGTTTTCGACCTCCTCACCCTAACTTGGAGTAATTCCGCATCCACCACCACATCACCCATCATGATTCCCCCTTTTTTGTCTGCCTTAGAACCTGGTATAAGCTCAGATATCCGGAATGCTCCAAAAAAGGCTAAGGAATACGCCAAACTCAGCAGGTGCACTTCGTATGCTGACCCACACACCTGTGGTAGCACTCCCAAGATCCTTACCAGCCTCCCGGCATCTATGGGTCTCCTGTTATCCTTCACCCCTGGCGCCAGTCTCTCCCAGGCTTTCATAGCCCGTCTGACTCGGATGTCCTTAGTGGGATCTGCCACTCCCTGTAATCCCGCAAAGAAGGCAATTGCCGACAACTGCCTCCTAACTAGTGACAATGACCTGCCATACTCCCTCTGCCGAACTATGAACAGCAGCACTCTCTGCGTTGTGAATTCCTCCACACACCCAGCTCCCTTTGTAACTGCCAAGTAAACCTGCCATGCTTTCTCATACATACACTTAGTTTTGGGTGCAACTGAAGCCGCTATCAGGTCGGGAGCAATGGGGCACCAAGCTTCCACAGGCTTTCCGGGAAGACCGTCATCCGATCGTCTGCTTGAGGCCATCGCGCTCTGAATTCTGTCAACTTAAAACGAGACAATGCGTCAGCTACCGTGTTATCCACACCTGGTACATGTTTGGCCGTAAAATACACATTACGACTGAGACAGCCCCGTACCAACTCCTTTAACAAACGGAGCACCCATGGACATTTCGCCTTTTGATTATTTACTGCCATAACTACCGACATACTGTCCGACCAAAACACAATGCGCTTGTTTTCCAGCAAATCCCCCCACACTTGCAGCGCGACAATAATGGGAAATAACTCCAAGAAAGTGATATTGCGGACCAACCCCGTCTTGAACCACTCCGCTGGCCAATACTGCATACACCACCTGGAACCTAGCACTGCTCCAAAACCAACACTGCCCGCTGCATCGGTGTAAAGCTCAAGCTCACCATTCGCCTGTGGTGGTTGGTGCCAAATCACCGACCCATTAAAATGCTCCAAGAAATTTCTCCACGTGACCAAGTCGTCTTTCACTTCCACTGATAGCCTAGTGTGGTGATGTTTCGCCCTTAAACCAGACATAGCCCTGGCTATATTCCTTGAAAAAACCCTGCCCATGGGTATGACCCGCAATGCGAAATTGAGTTGCCCCACCAACACCTGTAATTGATGCAACGTCACCTTCCGTGCCCCTAAACACTCGTCTACTGATGCCTGAAAAGCCTTTATTTTTTCTTGTGGTAGCCTGCACACCCCCTCCACTGAGTCTATCTCAATGCCTAGGAAAGTTATGCGCGTCGCCGGCCCCTCCGTTTCCAGTGGTGAACAAACTAAGTCCTGTCTTGGCAATTGCTGAAAAGGCCCCGCTACCCTCCCCAGCGCTATCTCTCTCCAAATGTTTTCTCTGGTTGCCACTGGATTTCTTATCACTGAGAGTTGATTGCGCGGTGGCACTGAGGTGGGCAAGGCCCTAGATGGAATATGGAAGCCAAATTTAAACCCTTGATACAGAAAATGAGCCTCTGCCCGCCTCTCGTATCTGGCAAGCAGGTGGGCCAACACATGCAGGCGTATGGGAGTAGGCAAGCTCTTAAGATGGTTGGGCAGGGCGCCCCTTGAGTTGTGCGTTGGCAGGCGTGCGCTGTTCCTTAGGTTTTCCCACTTTTTTGTAGCACTTGTTTTCTGGATGCCCGAGCATTCCACAGAAGGAACATATGTGCTTGAACCTACATGCTGCTCCTCTATTACAATCGCTCTTGTTGAACTGCCAGCACGCTTGCCTCTTATTCCCCGCTCCCCTGTCTCCCCGAAAGGAATGTATGGTCTTGCTGCCTGGTGTGGCTGAATAGAACTCCCCATGCCATATATTGATCTCCCGCTGATCCCACGCCACTTCGGGCCTCACCGCCTTCATCTGCCTGAATTTAGTATCATATTGGAGCCAGGCCGTACCTTGAAATTCAGAGGCCGCCCCATGAATCAATGACATGTAGCTTATCAACTGGGCTGCCAGCGTTGGGAACCGCTCTACCATGATAGCTGCGTAAATCGCAAACCCGGTCACCCAGTTCTTCAAAGACCATTCCACCCACACTTTCTTCTGTTTCAATTCACCTTCTTTGCCTGCTCTGATCTTCCCTGGAACCACACCCGCATTAATCAGATCGAAAACATCTATATAATCACCCCTAAAAATCTTTTCTTTGGTTTCCGCCGGCACGTGCCAAGTTATACTTGCTGCCGGCGACACTGCCAGTGATGCGGAACCATACAGTACTGGGCTGCGTGAAAATGGGATCTGCGCCGAGGCAACCACCGCCGGAGGTACCGCCGGTGCCACTGCAACTACCCCCGCTCCCGAGGTCCCCGCAGTACTCACCGGCCCTTGCGCCGTTGTAGTAACTACCACAGGCGATTGTAATACTCCCCCCGACTGGACCCACACCTGAGCCACCCCGCCCCCTTGTTGTGCGACTACTGGCGCCTGCACGGTATCTGGTGTCACCTGCGTTGTGGCCCTTGTCATCGCCAACCCTTCCCCCAGAGTAGCCGAATTTTGCTGCTTATTAGCCGCGACTGGCGCTAGCATTGCGCCCGGTGCGGCACTCTGTGTAAGCCCCCCCACTGGGGACACCACCCCCTCTGCCGGGCCCTTCAGTGCAGCCGCGTTTGAGACCTGCCTATTGTCCGTGCATACCGGAGGCTGGCCCACCGCCATCGCCTCACCTGCAGTGTTTGTCCGCGGTTCTGCCACCTGTTTGTCCTTCTCCTGATGTGCGTCCTTGAAACGAATCGGCGTCCGCCTTATGCGCTTCGGCAAAGAGGGCTCCTGCTGTGTGCTCGGTCCAGCCTCCTGAGCCAACGTCTTCAGTGCCCAATCGATGCCACCTTTTTTTGCCACCTCCCACAATGCCGCCAGGGATCGAAAATCCTCTGCTGTCGCCGGGGCCTCCTTGCCCCCCCGCGTCCTCTTAGGCGGCATTGTGTATTCTACGAAAAGAAAAGAGAGTTAAAGACTGCCCAATGACCCTTCCTTTCCCTTTTGAGCGTCCTTGCCCCTGCGAGCGTCCATTCCCACATGCCTGTCACATCCCCCTGGGCCGAACACTAGGACCAAAAATTGCCCCTTCCCCAGAATACCCAGCTTCCACCGAACACTCATCCTCGTTGTAGCTGCATACCCCGTAGTAAAGTGCGCACCCCCAACCTTCGCCCCTGGTTCCCTGCATAGAAACCCACCAACAGCATGTCCTTGTCCCGGACCATCCGTGCACTTGCCACCCATATATGCTGGCTCTGTGCGTTATTATTTTTATATTATATAAATATATATATATATATTTTTTTAATTTATTTATTTATTTATTTATTTATTTATTTATTTTTTAAATATATTTTTTTTTTATATAATTATTTTTATTTTATTATACCTGTTTATACCACGCGAACTCGACCCGAATGTATTGCAGCGCTTCACCTAGCACCGCATGCATAGTTAGCCGCATTAAGGCACGTGTAATTTAAAACTTTTTTTTTTTTTTTTTTTTATTTTTTTTTTTTTTTGCAGCGCTTTACCTAGCCCCCGTACTTATATTAAACCTCCAGGCCCGAGGAGATAAATTGAAATGCCCCCGAATCACCGGATGCGTACACAACCTGTAGGCTCAGACCCTGCTTTCATGCCCCCGAGGCGATGCCTATTTATATAGCATGAACTCGACCCGAAGGTATTGGAGCGCTTTACCTAGCCCCGCCATTCCATTGCCACCAGGCCCGGTGGATCCGAAGGAATTGGAACGCTTTACATAGCACCGCCTTTCCATTACCACCAGGCCCGGTGGATCTGTTTTGTCCCGAAACACCGGATGCGTGTGCAACCCGTGGGCTCGCCCCCTGGTTACCCTCAGCCGGGGCGATGCCTATTTAAGTAGCGCAAACTCGACACGAAGGTATTGACGCGCTTGCATATAGCACCGCATGTAATCACGCCTTAAGGCCCGATCCTCGGATGTATACCCGACCTCGAGGCCCAAACCCTTGTTTCCTTCCCCCGAGGTGCTTAGCCGCGATGAGCCTGCCGCCAATATACCATACCCCCTTACGATCCTGCTGCGCGCCCATTCCCAACCATCCTTACGATACCAAGCCCTTTGA
The DNA here is from genome assembly GCF_964204655.1 of Triturus cristatus. Taxonomy (NCBI): domain Eukaryota; kingdom Metazoa; phylum Chordata; class Amphibia; order Caudata; family Salamandridae; genus Triturus; species Triturus cristatus. The sequence goes on from NC_140587.1 coordinate 282,511,134, forward strand.
TGATAAGCCCTTTGAAGCATGCTGACGTTTCGCCGCCCACTGCTGCTTGGTGCCGATGCGGCCGCCTGACTTCCCGCGTCTGCTCAGTAAATCAAAGCTCTTTTATTAATCGCCCTGAAATGCTGACGGCGTGGCGGTGAATATACCGCTTAACATCGAAAGACCGTTCTCCCCACATGGGGCTCTGCACATCGACGTGCCATTACCCTGCTCGTTCGTTGCCCGTAAATGCCTTAGGCTTGGCGTTATGTATACCGCCAAACATTAAATGACCCGTCTTCCTGCATCGGGCTCTGTACTTCAAAGCACCATTAACACGCTTTGATGCATCGCAATGACATGGGGCGAGAGTGACGGCAAATGTACTGCTTAACACCTAGAACCCGTCTCCCCGCATGCCCCCAACCCCTGCTACGCTGTGAGGACCCCTCACCTGTATGAATCGCCGCAAGCGTCGCAAGGCCAGCCAATCCGCTCGAAAAACTGCACCAGCTGCGACCCTCCAGCAACCCCCTGAGGCGAGAGGACAAAGAGGGCTACTCCCCTGGGTCCGGCACTTTTAACAGCTTCGGGGAGGGATCACTAGCGCGCCTCCCTATCCTCTCACATTTCTTTGCGACCCTCCCCTTGTCTACCTTGAGAGAAAACGAAACTGTTTCCTCTTGCCCGAAATGCCACTAACGGCACCCCTCCCCTAAGCGCGGGGGGTGCCTCTCAGGAGCACAAACCATTACAAAAGCAACATAAATCATGCAATTTCTATTACAACACATCCTACAGTTAATATGCGTACCACAGTTAATCATAAGAATTATTAGCCATGCAAGTAGCATTTTAGTCCCCTGTATAATTTTGTGTTTATTAAGGTGCAAGGTTGATTAGTAGTAACACTAAAAACAGTTAATACAGGTTAATATTTAGAATAGTTACGTAATTAGTATCTTGTCATGCAAATAGAGATGGTATACAAATTTTTGCTTTACCTGCTCCACCAATAGCTTCAAACAACTTGTAAACAAGACAGTAAAAAGGCTGTCTATAGTGGAAGACAAAGCAGCGCTCAAAGAAAGGGCCCACAGATGGTTCGTCCTGCAGAGCTACGCCAGTCCTGCCCCACAATCTTATTTAGGCGCTGGATTCTACACGAGAACAAAAGAAAAATAACTTCATTTCCAAATGGGCATTTTACCAACTTTGCAGCACCACCCTCCTTGGAAATGATCACTGACACCGACTACCTGCCGCCTATGTGGGGAAGTGGAAGAGAGTGTCTTACACCTATTGTGCATCTGTGGGGAACTGCAACTTGAACACCGACTGCTACTGAAACCCATCTTTAAAATCAAGGGGATAAGATCCAGCAGGCAAGCAGTGAAGGCATGCTTTGGAGGTGGAGACCCACAGTTGTTGTGTCGCTTTGTATGATTTATGGAGGTGGCAAGGGAAATCTTTCTGAGAACAAGCGGCCAATAACCTTTATCACTGCAACCAAAAAATAAAACACAACGTTGGTGTCCTGTGAGTTACAAGCACGTAGGCCAAGCACCTCCCACTTCAAACTCAACCAGCAAGTCTCACATCTTTTTGTCTTGTCCCTTTAAAACCGGAGACCATCCCCCACTGTTGCTTGGGACCTCTGAGCCTCATGCTCCTCATATTTTGGCTCCGATGCAGCCACTTGGGATATTGGAATGATCAGGACCCGGCACCAAAAGCAGTAGCACAACGCACAAAAAGTAAAACACCACCCCGGCTATCTATAGAACAATAGAGCAGAGCACTGTCTCCTACTTCTACAGAGACATAAACCTGGACTTTTTAACCACTGAATCATGCTTTTTGGACCCTATCCCTTTTCTTATTCCCCTCTTTTATAATACACTAGTCTCTTTATGTGCCAAGCAACAGCAGGCCCCTTAAAAAAACATGTTTAGAGCCAAGAATGGAGTTTGTATTGACCTTGCTACCACCTGCACATTGAACCGACCCTCAGAGGATGCATTTGTTACATTGCTATGCAATACAACTTCAGCTAGCAATGCACCCAGGGTCCTAGTCTATTACCCCAGCATCCATGCTGCTCTCTTTGCACATTGAATGAACTGCCGACATTGTGCACATTTAGTTAACTGCAGCTGAAAATGTATATATCTAGTTAGCTTGAGATTAATATTTTATGTCCAATTTTAAGATCGAAGACTTTGCCTTTTTATTGTTCTGACAATCAGTGTACATTGTTTTGACTACCTTGACACAAGGAATTAATATTTTTTACGATATGTTCCCCGATCCTTTTAATTATTAAATCTGCTGTATTATGCTTTTACGCGAAAATTGTTAAGGTTTTTATCAACTAAACAATAAAATTACTTACTTACTCGCTGGCTCAAATTACAAACTGTGGGGCATATTATCAAGAAACGGCGTTAAAATTATCAACGCTTTAACGGCAGAAAACTGCCGCTAAAGCGGCGATAATGGGCTTGATAATATGCCCTTGAGAATTCCCATAGAAGCCCATGTTCTGGTGTCAGCATGAGCTTCTATTGGAATTCTCAGATACATTCTCATGTAGCCTTATGCAGCCATCAAAGATGGCTGCATAAGGCTACATGATTTGTTGATCATAATGGGAAATGTATATGTTCCACTGCACAATATTCTAGGTTGCTGCAAAAGATCTTGGGATGGGACCACTCATTATGAACTTCAAAATGTGTGGTCACAGCACAATCAAGCACTGACAAAGTCAATAGATCTCACCTTTCTAATGAATGCCAAGCTATGGGATTTGCCAATGCTTCATTGGTTGTCTCTAAATCATTGTTTAAACAGAAAAACAAACATTTCAAAATATTGGATGAAAAGTAAACACGTCTTAAGGTGTTTCGAAACTATATATTGAACTCAATATTTTCAATTTTCCATAATTGGGCTGCTTTATATATCAAATAAGTTTAACTCATCATAGAAAGCAGATGGGCGCTTGGACAGTTTCTACGAATGCTACTAAATGTAGTCAATGAGAACTTCCAGCATTTTAGATACACAAAAACTCTAACATCTGTGTGACGGAAATGTTTCCTAATAGGCTTGCTCATAATAATTAACATCCCGTTGTTCATCCAAGACTACAAATGCAGCGATTGGGAAAGGTGCAGGCTAAAGGTTGGGGGTCATGTTCATGAAATATACCATGCACTTTTTAAGGAGCATCTTGCTCATCACTGACATAGGGAGTGTGCATAGAGCAAGAGTGCTTGGAAGACAGCTTTTAAGTGCTGTACAGCCTGTTGTAGCCGCCCCATTTTGAATCCAAAAGCAGAGAGAACCTGCCTACTATGATAGTTTTCATAGGCCCTGATAGGTTGACTGCTGGAGTGGCAGAAGCCTCCCAACATCAGGAGGTCCCTAGCTGCCTCTACGGTGGCCAGAAGAGAACATTTAGTAGGATGGGCCTTGAACGAGATACTCAGCGTAATTTGTTTTCTGTCCCAACTTTTGCAATTATCAACTTTCAGACATGCAAACAATTGTCTCGCCAGCTCCCGGGTTAGATTTGAGCAGGAATATATTAAATCCAAGCCGTGCTGAGTCAGGAGAAGTGGCAGCATTATTACTACAGAGTCGCAATAAAGATACAAAGAAGCGGAGGGGAAAAATATTGCACGTTCCCCTAGTCTGCCAAACACGGCACCCGTGAGACTAGCCAGGCCTTATTACAAGAACAGAAGGCCTCTATTAGTAAATTACGATCACTGTTTGAAATAAATTACAGTCGGTCAAATGAGGGCCCAATTTGATGGGGTTAAGGTCCAATAAATACAGCGGCACATCGATTTTGGTGCGTAAAACACCAAATTTGCAAGTTATTACCCGTTTGAGGGCATAACTCCTAATAGGTGCTAATTCCAAACCTCATAGCCACTAATGGAAACCTTAGTGCAAGAGTATTAGTAACTGACTTCTGCTGAGCATCCGCAGAGTCCCCTGATGACTCGGGTTTTTGACATGGGAAGGAGGAGAAGCCATTTTAAAAGAAGCATGTGGAATCTCAGACATTTGCAAGCCATAAAAGAGGTCAAAAACCAGAGGTTAAAAATCCAAATCCAAAATCTGAAACTACTTTAAAGGCAGATGAGATTTTATTTTGTGTAATTGTAAACAATATCATGTAGCTTATGAGGAAACTTCCAAATTCCCAGTGACCAATGACAGTCATCCCTACCTATCTGGTCAACCGCACTATGTAATATGTATGTAAACAGCAGCCCCTGCTAACAAACCAGAAAAAGCCTCTTCTGACTGAATGTGTCACACATGACATGGGGTAAACCGGAAGTGATGCAACATCTTCTATAGTTTACCCATCTGCATTCAGTATTCTAGCATGTTCTTTGTCAAAAAACATACAGTTTAGAGATAGAAAGTGGTTTTATTCTTAGCTACTGCCCGAGGCCCAATAAACTGCCCTGTGTGTATACAGCAAATGATCATACAGTAGAAAGAACGGGATGCTGATTGGCTCGTGTTTTGCAAGAGCAGTAGAAGTGAGAGCATGGAAAGGAGCTCCAGGGTGCAGCCGCATGCTGAATGTGCGAATATGGAACGGGCCTAAGTGAATAAAGGAGCGCAGGGACATGACAGCGAGAGCGCAGCCTCCTAACCTCCTGAGTAAGAAGAAACCGTCTCCTTAACCGCGTTAGAGGACAATTTATTACATGTCTCCTTCGGCTGCGGCACAATGTCACTGCAGGCGCGGTGACATTTGCATTATTCCCAGACAATGGCAGCAGCAGCATGAGGGGACACTGATATATCTATTGCAGGTGAATTTCATTGCTAGCAGCAGTTTAACCCCTTCTTGCCTGTGCTTGTTGCAGTGCACGAGTGCAATCTTTGAGTATAATAATTATACCAGGGTTCGATATGTCCCTACAGTGAGCATCATGAATATCGGCCATAGAATATTGATATGGGACACAGTTACGAGGTCAAAATATTGAGAAAAAAATATTGATAGGTAAATATGTCTAGATTTCCTATAGCTAGCCCTACACCTATGCAACTACGTGGTACATATTTCTTCAAGGTACTGAGACGTGGAGTTATGAATAATAAATTAAAACTTCCCTATCCAGTGCTTTAAATGTACTGTCCGGTACTTATTTATTTTGAGAGGGAGAGTACCAGCACGTCTCAAGAGAAATGCAATACTTTTAATTGGAGAGTACATGCACTTCTCAGAAACAAGCAGGTACTCTGCTACAGAGTACCTGCACTTCTTTTTTCCCATTTCAAGCACTGCCTATATCCACCTATCCTTCGATATTTTGCCCTTCGTTATTCTGTCCTCGATATTCTTGTACCATGATATTTTGCGGGCCACAATTCAGTGGTTCAATTGTCCCTACCAGGACTGGACAGGCCATAGTGGGCACCCAGTGTTTCCCAGTGGGACAGAAGGGTGGGGGGTGTTTTTCTGTTGCTGGGGGCCGGTTTTGCAGCAGTGCTGCAATAGCACCTCCCTGTAATAAAAGCAGCAGCAGTGTTTCCCACCAGCGGCTAGGGGCATTGCTGTTGATGACCCGATGAGTCACAGAAAGTTCATCAGATCTTCCATGCCCCAGGAGTTGGGGGCAGTAGTATTCTGCACTATCTGCAATTTTTTGTGAAGTAGTCTAAAAATCCTAAATTCATGGTATTGCCACAGTCCAAGTGAAAAGTAATGGTCTGGATGACCATGCGTGTCCTTAGGGTGGTGGTCCTGGGGCACACAAAAAAGTAAGAATTTATCAAAAGGTCATCAGTAGCAGAGAGCAGGTAGAAGCTGCTTTGTTTATCAGATGAACAAAGGTAAATGCTGTATCAGAGGTCTCCCCAAGATTAGGAACTTTGGACGGGGTTGGGAGGAAGTGAGCCAAATGCAGTAGGGCATCACGTCAAAGACTAAATTGCAGGAGAGCCTCTAAATTACAATACCACTGTTGTATCTGAATTGAGCCTTCTTGAATTTGAGGTGATCCTGTTGGCAATATCAACAAGGCATGATTGAAGTCTGACCGGAGCAATCCTAGAAGTAGAGTCCAAATGGACAATGATTTGTATGTCATTGGCATAGGTGTAAAAGGAAGTAAAGGAGCGAGTGAGAGCATCTGTTTGTAACACATAAGTATGAAACATTGTAGGTCTGAGTGAGGAGCCATGTAGAACTCAACATATGGGTTTCCAGGGAACAGAAGTAAGAGAGGGCATAAACAATGCTTGCAAGCAATTACTCAAATAGTGCTCTAGCAGTAACACCCATAGAATGGAGATTGTGAAGTAGCCTTGGATGATCAACAGCGTTAAGCACTGCTGAAGTATTTAAAAGAATCAGCGTGGTAAAACCCCTGCCCTCCAAGACCTTTCTGATGTCATCCAGAGCAGTAACATGGTCTCTGCTCCATGGGAAGGTCTAAGATATGATCGCTATGGATCCAAGAAACTCACCTGTTGTGAGATTATTAATAGAGAGTTGGATGATAGTGGCCCACTCCAGATGCTTGGGATCAGTTTCTGGATCTGGAGGGATTGTATGATGGTGATGCTACACCAACTCAATGCCCACGGGGTACAAGGAAGCATTTGATGTGCTGGCTCTCCATCTCTTCTCTTTTAACCTTGCATTAGCACTGGGTGACCTGTTGTGGACTCATACATCCCTGGATTAAGTGGGGTGCCATGGTTTAGCCAACAAAGATTGTGTGCCCTTTGTTTGAAATGCTTGTAGATGATGGGTTTAATTGCTTGGGTCAGCTGGAGGTGAGCCACAGCCACAGCCACTTTGTCAAAATGTGAGCTTTGCATCTTAAAACAATTATGACAACTCAAAGGCCATACCTGGCCACTGCCTTAGGAGCCTTCCACTGGCCGCCATTGCAATTCTAATAGAGGGGATCTGCCTTGTAACTATCATTTACACGTTTTATGCAGTCTTGTTACTTACACCGACCTCATTGGTGCCTGTGGAAATTAGGAATCCAATCTACACCGATGTTCTGTGTGCACTATAAGCTTATGCCTGTTAACATACACTTTAAAATGTTACAGTACAGATGTCTTTCCTGTAGCTATCCGATCCTGGCACTTTGAGTAAGTTCTACTCTTGAACAAAATCCAGCAGCTGTATTTGTGGTATTGTATTGTATTGTAACTGCATTTATATAGTGCTTACTACCCGTGACGAGATGTGCAAGCGCTTTTTCGGCGAGTACCACGCTACTCCGGAATCCATAAAGGATCAGTGTTCAATTAGTATAGTAAAATATGAAAGTAATTTGAGTGGTGAATAGGTTAGTCAGTTATTTGGATTCAGAAGGATACCGAAAGGATAAAATAGGGAAAAAAAGTTTTGTATTTATATAATGCTTGTTACCCCGATGGAGTGTTGAAGCGCTTTCTTGCTCTCCTAGACTTTACTATTACCATGTGCCTTGGAATTGTCCTACGTTGGATGTCTTCTGGACCAATATTCTGGTAGATATTGTCATACATAATGAATCATACCTACCTAAGACTTTAAAGCTGTTCAAATGAGCTTTGCAGGCCTTTGCCGCCTATTGGCTAAGTGTTATATTTCTCTGAAATGTATGTGACAATCCTCATCATGCTATGCGTGGTAGTTACACATTTAAGCCATCTACAACGAAAAGGCAAAACTGATTTGATATGTGAGGGCCAATGATTTGTCCAAGTAAGTGCAGGACCTACCTCTATATATTCAGGTGCCGAGGAAAACATTCAAACATTTTTTAACTCTGTTGCACTTTTGATTTCGATGTGATACCGTAATACCTTGCCCCTAATGATAACACAAGTACTTGCCTTATGTACTGTGATTGATCTAACCTCAAGTGGCACTCAAGTATTGATTGTTCGGGATTGTGTATTAATGAAGATAGGTTTTCTCATCAGATATATATATATATATATATATATATATGTAAAAAAATAAATAAATAAAAAAGAAACGCGTCAGGCATCCAGGGCAGTTTGAACAGTGAAAGGAATTGTTGTGTTGGAGGCGTGCTTACCTATCAAGGCTCCTTGTGTGCAGCTGAGGCCCGAGTGCTCCTTGTACGTTTGGGTACTTTGAGCTTTGATATTTACGCGGTCACCCTGCCGCGGGAGGAGCACCACCCTGAGAGAACCGGGGGCCATGCGGTCTTTAATTATGGGCCGATATCGTGGGGCAGCAGCGTATGGATCTTGCACGAATCACGCACAGCGAGGCCCATCTGTGGGCTTGAAAGGATGCCAGCTGAATATTTGCGCAACGTGAGGCACTACAAATCCCACAAGCCAATCCAGGGCGTGCATCTATGCATTTAAGGGGGTGGTGCCCTAAGCGCTTTTTCCAAACTGCCAAAGCCTCTGAAGAGAAGTGGGGATACTTCGAAACGCGTCAGGCATCCAGGGCTGTTTGAACAGTGAAAGGAATTGTTGTGTTGGAGGCGTGCTTACCTATCAAGGCTCCTTGTGTGCAGCTGAGGCCCGAGTGCTCCTTGTACGTTTGGGTACTTTGAGCTTTGATATTTACGCGGTGACCCTGCCGCGGGAGGAGCACCACCCTGAGAGAAGCGGGGGCCATGCAGTCCTATATAATGGGCCGATATCGTGGGGCAGCAGCGTAAGGATTTTGCACGAATCAAGCACAGCGAGGCCCATCTGTGGGCTTGAAAGGTTGCCAGCTGAACATTTGCGCAACGTGAGGCACTACAAGTCCCATAAGCCCATCCAGGGCGTGCATCTATGCATTTAAGGGGGTGGTGCCCTAAGCGCTTTTTCCAAACTGCCAAAGCCTCTGAAGAGAAGTGGGGACACTTCGAAACGCGTCAGGCATCCAGGGCAGTTTGAACAGTGAAAGGAATTGTTGTGTTGGAGGCGTGCTTACCTATCAAGGCTCCTTGTGTGCAGCTGAGGCCCGAGTGCTCCTTGTACGTTTGGGTACTTTTAGCTTTGATATATATATATGTATCTATCTATCTATCTATCTATCTATCTATCTATCTATCTATCTATCTATCTATCTATCTATCTATCTATCTATCTATCTATCTATCTATCTATCTATCTATCTATCTATCTATCTATCTATCTATCTATCTATCTATCTATCTATCTATCTATCTATCTATCTATCTATCTATCTATCTATCTATCTATCTATCTATCTATCTATCTATCTATCTATCTATCTATCTATCTATCTAACTATCTATCTATCTATCTATCTATCTATCTATCTATCTATCTATCTATCTATCTATCTATCTATCTATCTATCTATCTATCTATCTATCTATCTATCTATCTATCTATCTATCTATCTATCTATCTATCTATCTATATATTACCTACTGGCGGTCGCCAGTAGGTAGTTATAGTTAGGACCACGTTTCCATAGGAAATCCGCAACATTCTATTTTGAATAACTTTGGCGCCGGTCGACGAATCCTCGCGAATTTTTCAAAATAGGTGGGGCGCTACGCTCCGCTCCTACCCTGAAAGTCTCGGGGGGATTCGTCAAGCGGGGGCTGAGATAAAAGGGGGGTCCCAAAACGCGTTTTTCCCATGCATTTTTCCATAGGACCTTTAGACAGGGCTACAGCCCGAACGGCTGAACAGAATTACTTGAAATTTGGCAGAGAGGTAGTCCTCAGGTCAAGGAAGTGCCTTTTGTAGGTTTGGTGTAAATCTGTTCAGTAGATTCTGAGAAAATAGCCTTTAAATCAATATATATATCTGAGCCAGCTTACGGTGCGCTTACGGTACGCGTACGGTGGCGTGCGCGAGCGCGATTCTGATTGGCTCTTAGATCTTAGTAAACATTCGAATCGGCCGAAACCAGGAAGCGGCGGCCGCCATTTTCTCTCTCGCACTGAGAGTGATGATGAAAATACAAAGCACAAAAACATGTAAATGGGCTGTTTAGACAGCTCCCACACACATAGCCATGTTGAGGGAGTCCCCAAAGATCCCCCAAGGCCAAAAACGGATTTTTTTTTTTTCGCTAATTTCGCCGATTACGCTTACCGTACGCGTACGGTAAAAAACTATGTAAAAAAAAAAATTATCCACACTCTCCCCACCCCGTGTGCAATTGGTTGTCAAAGGCCACCAATTGTGCATGGCTTATTACAGATGAGATAAACTATAATATTTAAAAAAAAAAAAATAAAAAAAAAAATTATCCACACTCTGTCCACCCCGTGTGCAAATGGTGCCCGAAGGGCACCATTTGTGCATGGCTTATAAAAATTTACGAAAAATTAAAATATTACCTTTCAAAACGAAGTGCATCATATGTCCTCCATGTGCGCACGGTGCGCGAAGCGCATCGTGCGTACATGGCCCATCTAGCGTAACGTGGGCACGCGGTGCGCGTAGCGCACCGCGTGCCCACCGTGCGTGCACGGCACTAACTGCGTAAAGTGGGCGCGCGGTGCGCGAAGCGCACCGCGTGCTTACTGTGCGCGCACGGTGCGCGAAGCGCACCGTGCGCGCACGGAACGAACTGCGTTAAGTGGGCGCGCACGCCACGAATGGCGTAAAGTAACTTAGCATTTAAAAAACCGTACAAATTCACTGAAAAAACCATAGGTTTCACACACGTTATAGTTAGGAATTAGCATTTAAAAAACCTTGCACGCCACGAATGGCGTAAAGTAACTTAGCATTTAAAAAACCGTACAAATTCACTGAAAAAACCATAGGTTTCACACACGTTATAGTTAGGAATTAGCATTTAAAAAACCTTGCAAATTCACTGAAAAAACCATAGGTTTCACACATGTTATAGTTAGCGGAAATTTTACTGATAAAAAACCAATGAAATTCCCCCGTTATAGTTAGTGCAGGCAACTATAACTCACGCGACCACAATCTTCTGCTGATGACATATGTGTCTTTATGAAAAAAAAATATTTGTAATATATGTATAGCTAAAAATGTATGGAAGAAGACATGGGCAAATAAGTGTCTAAATACAGTATTAGCATCAGCAGAGGATTGCGGTCGCGTGAGTTATAGTTGCCTGCACTAACTATAACGGGGGAATTTCATTGGTTTTTTATCAGTAAAATTTCCGCTAACTATAACATGTGTGAAACCTATGGTTTTTTCAGTGAATATATATATATCTATATATATATTCACTTAAAAAACCATAGGTTTCACACATGTTATAGTTAGCTGTACATTTCACTCGTAAAAAAACAATGAAATTCCACGTTATAGTTAGATCAGGTAACTATAACTTGCGCGCCCACAATAAACTGCTGATGACGTCACATAGTACATCACTCATGACATGGTCAGTGACATCACTCATGACATCAATGATGACATCTGAAATTACACATTGTGGATTGCGGTCGCGCAAGTTATAGTTACCTGATCTAACTATAACGTGGAATTTCATTGGTTTTTTACGAGTGAAATGTACAGCTAACTATAACATGTGTGAAACCTATGGTTTTTTAAGTGAATTTGCAAGGTTTTGTAAATGATAATTCCTAACTATAACGTGTGTGAAACCTATGGTTTTTTCAGTGAATTTGCAAGGTTTTTTAAATGCTAAGTTATGTATTTATTTTTTATTTTTTTTTCTGGTTTTTCACTATGCGCACACCCTACGCGACCGCCAGTAGATAATATATATATATATATATATATATATATATATATATATATATATATATATATTTGCACTTAAAAAACCATAGGTTTCACACATGTTATAGTTAGCTGGGCATTTCCCTCGTAAAAAACCAATGAAATTCCCCCGTTATAGTTAGTGCAGGCAATTATAACTCACGCGACCGCAATCCGCTGCTGATGACGTCAGATATTACATCACTGTATTTAGACACTTATTTACCCATGTCTTCTTCCATTCATCTTTAGCTATACATATATTACATTTTTTTTTTTTCATAAAGACACATATGTCATCAGTGATGTAATATCTGACGTCATCAGCAGCAGATTGCGGTCGCGTGAGTTATCGTTGCCTGCACTAACTATAACGGGGGAATTTCATTGGTTTTTTACGAGGGAAATGCCCAGCTAACTATAACATGTGTGAAACCTATGGTTTTTTAAGTGAATTTGCAAGGTTTTTTAAATGCTAATTCCTAACTACAACGTGTGTGAAACCTATGTTTTTTTCAGTGAATTTGTACGGTTTTTTAAATGCTAAGTTATGTAATTATTAATATATTTTTTTAAACAAAACTTTTTCACGGCGCGTGCGCGCGCAGTGGGCACGCGGTGCACTTTGCGCACCGCGCTCCCACTTTACGCAGTTCGTGCCGTGCACGGACGGAGCGCTTCGCGCACCGTGCGCGCGGGGTTGGCACGCGGTGCACTTCGCACACCGTGCGCCCACTTTACGGAGTTCGTGCCCAAGGGCCAAATACATTTTTTTTTTTCAAAAAATCGCAGAGTGCGCGCATGCTGCGCGAACTTCGCAGAATTTTTTCCATTTGGGTGGTGCGCGCACTCGGCGATTTTTCGAAAAAAAACATAAATTTTTTTTGGGACCCCCTGACCACGGCTAGGGTGTCAGGAACTGTCCACCCTGCCCCCTTTTCACGTTCTCCACATTTGTTTTTCACCCCCTCAGAGTGCGAGAGACAAAATGGCGGCCGACACTTCCTGGTTTCGACCGATTCGAATGTTTACTAAGATCTAACAACCAATCAGAATTGCGCTCGCGCACGTCAAGGTGCGCGCACCCAGCGCGCACGCTGCGCGCGTACAGATATATATATTGATTTAAATGCTATTTTCTCTGGAAATACTGAACAGATTTACACCAAAAGGCACTTCATGGACCTTATGGCTACCTCTCTGCCAAATTTCACGTAATTCTGTTCAGCCATTCGGGCTGTAGCTGCGACCAAAAGTCCCTATGGAAAAATCCATAGGGAAAACGCGTTTTGGGACCCCCCCTTTTTCTCAGCCCCCGCTTGACGAATCACCCCGAGACTTTCAGGGTAGGAGCAGAGCGGAGCGCCCCATTAGTTGGGGCTGAACAGAATTACTTGAAATTTGGCAAAGAGGTAGTCCTCAGGTCAGGGAAGTGCCTTTTGCATATATGGAGTCAATCTGTTCAGTATTTCCTGAGAAAATTGCATTTAAATGCATATAAATATCTATAGGCGCGCACCGTGCCTTGCGCGAGCGTAAATCTGATTGGTGGTTAGATGTCAGTCAACGTTCGAATCGGTCGAAATCAGGAAGTGTCGGCCGCCATTTTGTGTGTGACTTTTGTGTGAGAGAGAAAAACAAAGGTGAAGAACGTGAAAAGGGGGCAGGGTAGAGAGTTCCTGACCCCCTAGCATTTGTCAGGGGTCCCTGAAGGTCCCCGAAGGGTGAAAAAACCATTTTATTTTCAAAAAATCGCGGGTGGCGCGCACCGTGCGCGCACGGTGAAAAACCTTAAAAAAAAAAATACATTTTAAACGAGCCATTCCATATTACAGGATACAGTCAATCTATAACTATATACATAGGTAGTTTACTGTAAAATAAATATATAAAAAAATATAATAATACATACATGACTTAGCATTTAAAAAACCTTACAAATTCACTTAAAAAACCATAGGTTTCACACACGTTATAGTTAGGAATTAGCATTTAAAAAACCTTGCAAATTCACTTAAAAAACCATAGGTTTCACACATGTTATAATTAGCTGGACATTTCACTCGTACAAAACCATTGAAATTCCCCCGTTATAGTTAGTTCAGATAACTATAACTCGCGCGACCGCCACTCTATCACAAGGATGATGTTATCAGTGATGTCATGAGTGATGCCACTGACCATGTCATGAGTGATGTAATATGTGACGCCATCAGCAGTGCATTGCGGGCGCGTGAGTTATAGTTATCTGAACTAACTATAACGGGGGAATTTCAATGGTTTTGTACGAGTGAAATTTCCAGCTAATTATAACATGTGTGAATATATATATATATATATATATATATATATATATATATATATATATATATATATATATATATATATATATATATTTTTGCACACGAATGACCCAGAGTTCCGAAATCCTTGTCCCGTAGGCAGGTGGCGAGTCAATACCGAGCAGGTCTCCCGGCATCTATATACACACGGATTCTTCTGATAGAAGGACTCGCACTCGGAAGGTTTACACATAAAGTTTTAATCAACACTCGTAACGCGTTTCGTCAGTGAAACTGACTTGATCACACGAAGTGCAACAGGAAACAGGAAGTATTTATCTGGCTGTTAGAAACAAACGACAGATACAAATAAAATGGCAAGTATTGACAGTAACCATGGCGGCCATTGTTAAATGTCCAAATACAAAGTAAAGATATAGGACCTGCCATGGTTCAATAGATGTACTTAGTCCAAATATGTTCGGTAGACAAATCAAACCAACAGAAATTAAACACAAATAGTGCGCTTTCTTCAGCAACCAGGTGGATATTCATGGTGCTTGTACTTTGTCATTGATTATTATTGTTGAAGTCTAGTGCTCCTATCAACTGACACGTGGAGTGTCTGCGTTACGCAACCTGATAATAGTATATACAATCTAACAAATGCTGATGTCAAACTTACTTAGCTATTAATTGCAAATAATGTATAAAACCTGTAAATTATCATGGTCACTAATTACCATTTACATGATTGCCGCAGGACACGATAAATGTACATCATTAGATTCCATAATGTGTGTATGTGTATTCTTGTACTACCAATAGACATCGGCATAGTGCCTGTAAAAGCCAAAATTCTTGAAAACCAAAATATCAACATAGATCAACACAGTAAATTATTGGAGTCTAGAGTCACAAGCCATTTGTGGGTCATTAAGAATCAACAGCCTCTTCGAACTTCCCTTTCATTCAAAAATAGTGCCCAAAACAATATCAAAATTATATAAAAAATACAGAAATCTTATCTGTGTTCAAGAAACCGGGAAGAAAAGGGTAGGGTAACCGGTGCGGATGAAAGTGGTCCGGTAAGATGGCGACCCTTCCTTTCCTCCTGTACAGAAAAGAAAAGAAAAAAGAATAAGGTAACATAGTAAATGCTATAAAACACATGATTAAAATACACATGATTCTACTATTCCGTCATAGTATTCATACTGAATAAACAACATTCTTAACTTTAACAACCAGCAAAAAGAACATATAGAACCATAGTTAGTGGCCTATTAGATACAGGTATGCAGATTTGAAAACAGAGAAAGCACACAATTAGTCCACATGTAGATGCACACTAAGTTCCTCATCGAGGTTGTGGCCTTTGGGGAACTTGGTCTCTAGTGCAATTATCCATTTGGACTCACGTTTGCGGAGTAGTAAGGTTCTATTTCCGCCTCTTGGTCCAAGATGGACTTGTTCTAGGATAAAATAGCTCAACAAAGAGCTGTTAGACAGATGGAAGAGGTCAAAATGTCTTGCAATGGGATAAGTACTGTCTTTCTTAGTGATGGCACGCATATGTTCCAGTACTCTTTTCTTTGCCATACATGTGGTACTCCCAACATACCATAACTTACATGGACACATCAATACATACACACAGAAGGAGGTACTGCAGGTGAGGAATTGCTTGATCGTTTTAGGTGTTGTTTGCCCTGGTATATTCACAGTTTTAGTCATGTGGCTATTTCGGCAGGCTTTGCAATGACCACAAGGATAAAAACCTGCGAGATTATGTGTGTTTGTTTTTTTAGACGTGATGTCATTGTGTACCAGCAAGTCCTTAAGACTGCGACCTTTTCTGTATGTTATTCTTGGTCTACTCTCAACTGTGTGACCAATGATGGGGTCACTTTTCAATATGTTCCAGTTGTCAGTCAGTATTTTATGTATTTGTCCAGAGTTACCACTGAAAGTAAGTATAACTCTGCTGCTGCCTTCTGAGGTGTTGTCAGAGGTGTCATGATCAGTGTGAAGGGTTTGAGCATGGTCAATGGAGTTTACTTTAGATAAGGCTTTCTGAAGCACCCATTTGGGATAGCCCCTGTCAGTGAATCTTTTGATCATGATTTCTTTTTCTGTTTGAAATGCACTGGCGGTACTGCAGTTTCTTCTTGCTCTTAGCAGCTCACCATATGGAATGCTCCATTTAAGGGGATCTGGGTGGCTGCTGAGAGCATGAAGAAGAGTGTTTCCTGCAGTAGTTTTGCGGAACAGGCTAGTTTCCAGTTTGTCTCCTTGGGGTGTAATTAGTAAATCTAGGAATTCAATTGAGTGTTGGCTCATATTGCTAGTGAGTGTAATGTTGCGATCATTGATGTTCAGTTGTTCTATGAAAGCAGTCGCCATTCGTTCAGTATCCGTCCAGATTACAAAAAGGTCATCTATATACCGTAACCAAATTTTAACTTTGCTGAAAAAAGGAAGGAGTATGTGTTCTTTCCTGATGTCCTCCTCCCATTTCCCCATAAAAAGATTGGCAAAACTTGGGGCAAAACAAGTCCCCATCGCCGTACCCAGTGTCTGTTTGTAAATGACGCCATCAAACATGAAGATATTGTTAGTAAGGCATAAATGCATCATATCTAACAACATATTAGTATGTTCAAGGAATTCTATTGGTCTCTTATTGAGATAGTGTCTGCATGCCTGTATGCCTTGTGTGTGGTCGATGACAGTATACAGGGAGCTGACGTCAAGAGTCATCATGAGATCCGTAGGTTCCCATCTGATGTTACTCAATTTGATCAAAAAATCTTTACTGTCTTTGACATGAGAGGGGAGTTGGGTAACATATTCGCGCAAAAAGTGATCTACATATTTGGACACATTTTCCAAAGTGCTCCCAATAGAGGATACAATTGGTCTTCCTGGTGGTACTAGTGTGTTTTTATGGACTTTGGGTAGGAGGTATAAGATAGGTAACTTGGGATAATCACGCTTCAAGTAACAATACTCCTCCCATGTAATATACCCTTGCTCTTCCCAATATTTGAGTTTTGCCCATGTGTCAAAAATGCTGGTATTATACATGTCGGTGTTGGTCTGCATGTAAAATTTGGTGTCACCAAGTTGTCTATGGGCTTCGTCCATATACATGTGTTTCGCCCACAGAACGATATTGCCCCCTTTGTCAGCCGGGCGTACTACAATATTAGGGTCATCAGCAAGTGACTGTAGAAATTTCTTTTGTTCAATTGATAGATTGAAACGTATCTCTTTTGTTCTGTTAGACTGATGTTTAAGTTTCAGTAGAGATTGTGTCACCATCTCATGAAATGTGTCTATATTATCATGAGGAAGATTAGGGTAAAAAATGGATCGGGGTTTAAATTTAGTAGATCCAGCCGAATCTGTGGGAATTCCTAAGTCTCCTACTTCTTCAGACATGGTGATCTGTGTTTCATTAACCATTGCTAGGGCATACACATCTTGTAAGATATCTGCATCGGCGATATTCAAGTTTTGAAAAGGATGATTGTCTCTAGTCATTACTGGAGGTTGGTTATCAAAGTCTCGTTTGTACAGATAATGCCACTTTTTTAACTTGACCTTACGAATAAATCTGTATAGATCAATGCGTGTGTCTGCATAATTGAAAATTTCCGTGGGGCAAAAAGTCAGGCCTAGACATAGAGTTTTTTTCTCAGAGAATGTCAATTGTTTCTCAGTTAAATTGATAATCGTGGAAGAGGAGAGGCAGAACACCACGAGGCAGAGGCCGTGGAAGAGGAAGAGGGAGGGGAGGAGCAAACAACGACGCAAAAGACGAAAACAAAGGGAATCAAGTAAACACAAAGGAGCCCATGGGAAACAAGAAACGTGGCTCAAAAAGCAGGAAATGATGGATCCGGAAACGGTAAATAAAACGATTATCAATTTAACTGAGAAACAATTGACATTCTCTGAGAAAAAAACTCTATGTCTAGGCCTGACTTTTTGCCCCACGGAAACTTTCAATTATGCAGACACACGCATTGATCTATACAGATTTATTCGTAAGGTCAAGTTAAAAAAGTGGCATTATCTGTACAAACGAGACTTTGATAACCAACCTCCAGTAATGACTAGAGACAATCATCCTTTTCAAAACTTGAATATCGCCGATGCAGATATCTTACAAGATGTGTATGCCCTAGCAATGGTTAATGAAACACAGATCACCATGTCTGAAGAAGTAGGAGACTTAGGAATTCCCACAGATTCGGCTGGATCTACTAAATTTAAACCCCGATCCATTTTTTACCCTAATCTTCCTCATGATAATATAGACACATTTCATGAGATGGTGACACAATCTCTACTGAAACTTAAACATCAGTCTAACAGAACAAAAGAGATACGTTTCAATCTATCAATTGAACAAAAGAAATTTCTACAGTCACTTGCTGATGACCCTAATATTGTAGTACGCCCGGCTGACAAAGGGGGCAATATCGTTCTGTGGGCGAAACACATGTATATGGACGAAGCCCATAGACAACTTGGTGACACCAAATTTTACATGCAGACCAACACCGACATGTATAATACCAGCATTTTTGACACATGGGCAAAACTCAAATATTGGGAAGAGCAAGGGTATATTACATGGGAGGAGTATTGTTACTTGAAGCGTGATTATCCCAAGTTACCTATCTTATACCTCCTACCCAAAGTCCATAAAAACACACTAGTACCACCAGGAAGACCAATTGTATCCTCTATTGGGAGCACTTTGGAAAATGTGTCCAAATATGTAGATCACTTTTTGCGCGAATATGTTACCCAACTCCCCTCTCATGTCAAAGACAGTAAAGATTTTTTGATCAAATTGAGTAACATCAGATGGGAACCTACGGATCTCATGATGACTCTTGACGTCAGCTCCCTGTATACTGTCATCGACCACACACAAGGCATACAGGCATGCAGACACTATCTCAATAAGAGACCAATAGAATTCCTTGAACATACTAATATGTTGTTAGATATGATGCATTTATGCCTTACTAACAATATCTTCATGTTTGATGGCGTCATTTACAAACAGACACTGGGTACGGCGATGGGGACTTGTTTTGCCCCAAGTTTTGCCAATCTTTTTATGGGGAAATGGGAGGAGGACATCAGGAAAGAACACATACTCCTTCCTTTTTTCAGCAAAGTTAAAATTTGGTTACGGTATATAGATGACCTTTTTGTAATCTGGACGGATACTGAACGAATGGCGACTGCTTTCATAGAACAACTGAACATCAATGATCGCAACATTACACTCACTAGCAATATGAGCCAACACTCAATTGAATTCCTAGATTTACTAATTACACCCCAAGGAGACAAACTGGAAACTAGCCTGTTCCGCAAAACTACTGCAGGAAACACTCTTCTTCATGCTCTCAGCAGCCACCCAGATCCCCTTAAATGGAGCATTCCATATGGTGAGCTGCTAAGAGCAAGAAGAAACTGCAGTACCGCCAGTGCATTTCAAACAGAAAAAGAAATCATGATCAAAAGATTCACTGACAGGGGCTATCCCAAATGGGTGCTTCAGAAAGCCTTATCTAAAGTAAACTCCATTGACCATGCTCAAACCCTTCACACTGATCATGACACCTCTGACAACACCTCAGAAGGCAGCAGCAGAGTTATACTTACTTTCAGTGGTAACTCTGGACAAATACATAAAATACTGACTGACAACTGGAACATATTGAAAAGTGACCCCATCATTGGTCACACAGTTGAGAGTAGACCAAGAATAACATACAGAAAAGGTCGCAGTCTTAAGGACTTGCTGGTACACAATGACATCACGTCTAAAAAAACAAACACACATAATCTCGCAGGTTTTTATCCTTGTGGTCATTGCAAAGCCTGCCGAAATAGCCACATGACTAAAACTGTGAATATACCAGGGCAAACAACACCTAAAACGATCAAGCAATTCCTCACCTGCAGTACCTCCTTCTGTGTGTATGTATTGATGTGTCCATGTAAGTTATGGTATGTTGGGAGTACCACATGTATGGCAAAGAAAAGAGTACTGGAACATATGCGTGCCATCACTAAGAAAGACAGTACTTATCCCATTGCAAGACATTTTGACCTCTTCCATCTGTCTAACAGCTCTTTGTTGAGCTATTTTATCCTAGAACAAGTCCATCTTGGACCAAGAGGCGGAAATAGAACCTTACTACTCCGCAAACGTGAGTCCAAATGGATAATTGCACTAGAGACCAAGTTCCCCAAAGGCCACAACCTCGATGAGGAACTTAGTGTGCATCTACATGTGGACTAATTGTGTGCTTTCTCTGTTTTCAAATCTGCATACCTGTATCTAATAGGCCACTAACTATGGTTCTATATGTTCTTTTTGCTGGTTGTTAAAGTTAAGAATGTTGTTTATTCAGTATGAATACTATGACGGAATAGTAGAATCATGTGTATTTTAATCATGTGTTTTATAGCATTTACTATGTTACCTTATTCTTTTTTCTTTTCTTTTCTGTACAGGAGGAAAGGAAGGGTCGCCATCTTACCGGACCACTTTCATCCGCACCGGTTACCCTACCCTTTTCTTCCCGGTTTCTTGAACACAGATAAGATTTCTGTATTTTTTATATAATTTTGATATTGTTTTGGGCACTATTTTTGAATGAAAGGGAAGTTCGAAGAGGCTGTTGATTCTTAATGACCCACAAATGGCTTGTGACTCTAGACTCCAATAATTTACTGTGTTGATCTATGTTGATATTTTGGTTTTCAAGAATTTTGGCTTTTACAGGCACTATGCCGATGTCTATTGGTAGTACAAGAATACACATACACACATTATGGAATCTAATGATGTACATTTATCGTGTCCTGCGGCAATCATGTAAATGGTAATTAGTGACCATGATAATTTACAGGTTTTATACATTATTTGCAATTAATAGCTAAGTAAGTTTGACATCAGCATTTGTTAGATTGTATATACTATTATCAGGTTGCGTAACGCAGACACTCCACGTGTCAGTTGATAGGAGCACTAGACTTCAACAATAATAATCAATGACAAAGTACAAGCACCATGAATATCCACCTGGTTGCTGAAGAAAGCGCACTATTTGTGTTTAATTTCTGTTGGTTTGATTTGTCTACCGAACATATTTGGACTAAGTACATCTATTGAACCATGGCAGGTCCTATATCTTTACTTTGTATTTGGACATTTAACAATGGCCGCCATGGTTACTGTCAATACTTGCCATTTTATTTGTATCTGTCGTTTGTTTCTAACAGCCAGATAAATACTTCCTGTTTCCTGTTGCACTTCGTGTGATCAAGTCAGTTTCACTGACGAAACGCGTTACGAGTGTTGATTAAAACTTTATGTGTAAACCTTCCGAGTGCGAGTCCTTCTATCAGAAGAATCCGTGTGTATATATATATATATATATATATATATATATATATATTATATATATAATCTACTGGCGGTCGCCAGTAGATAGTTATAGTTAGGACCGAGTTCCCATAGGAAATCTGAAAATTCTATTTTGAATAACTTTGGCGCCGGTTGACGAATCCTCACAAAATTTTCAAAACTAATGGGGCGCTCCGCTCAGCTCCTACCCTGAAAGTCTTGGGGTGATTCGTCAAGCGGGGGCTGAGAAAAAAGGGGTGTCCCAAAATGCGTTTTCCCCATGCATTTTCTCATAGGACCTTTAGTCGAAGGTACAACCCGAACGGCTGAACAGAATTACTTGTAATTTGGCAAAGAGGTAGTCCTCAGGTCAGGGATGTGCCTTTTGCATATATGGTGTCAATCTGTTCAGTAGTTCCTGAGAAAATTGCAGTTAAAAGTACATAAATATCTATATGCGTGCACGGTGCGCGCACGGTGCCGTGCGCAAGCGTAATTCTGATTGGTGGTTAGATGTCAGTCAACATTCGAAGCGGTCGAAATCAGGAAGTGTCGGATGCCATTTTGTGTGTGGCAGTGAAAAACAAAGATGAAGAACATGAAAAGGGGGCAGGGTAGAGAGTTCCTGACCCCCTAGCCTTTGTCAGGGGGTCCCTGAAGGACCCCGAAGGGTGAAAAAAAACTTTTAATTTGTTTTTTTTAAAAATCGCGGGGTGCGCGCACGGTGAAAAACCCTTAAAAAAACATTTTAAATGAGCCATTCCATATTACAGGATACAGTCAATCTATAATAATATACATGGGTAGTTTATTGTAAAATAAATATATAAAAAATATAATAATACATACATAAATTAGCATTTAAAAATCCTTACAAATTCACTACAAAAACCATAGGTTTCACACACGTTATAGTTAGAAATGAGCATTTAAAAAACCTTGCAAATTCACTTAAAAAACCATAGGTTTCACACACGTTATAGTTAGGAATTAGCATTTTAAAAACCTTGCAAATTCACTGAAAAAACCATAGGTATCACACATGTTATAGTTAGCTGGACATTTCACTCGTAAAAAACAATTGAAATTCCCCCGTTATAGTTAGTTCAGCTAAATATAACTCGCGCGACCGCAATCCACTGCTGATGATGTCACATATTACATCACTGTATTCACTAAGATACTGTTAATAAGTCAGTTATACAATTAATTTTACAAAAAAAACCATCCATTTAGACACTTATTTACCCATTTATTCTTCCATTAACCTTTAGATATACATATATAAAAAATATTTCTTTTTCTGAAAGACACATATTCACTGGATGATGTCATCAGTGATGTCATCAGTGATGTAATTTGAGATGTCATCAGTGATGTCATGAGTGATGTCACTGACCATGTCATGAGTGATGTAATATGTGACGTCATCAGCAGTGGATTGCAGTCGCGCGAGTTATATTTAGCTGAACTAACTATAACGGGGGAATTTCAATGGTTTTTTACGAGTGAAATGTCCAGCTAACTATAACATGTGTGAAACCTATGGTTTTTTCAGTGAATTTGCAAGGTTTTTAAAATGCTAATTCCTAACTATAACGTGTGTGAAACCTATGGTTTTTTAAGTGAATATATATATATATATACATATATATTATCTACTGGCGGTCGCCAGTAGATAGTTATAGTTAGGACCGTGTTTCCATAGGAAATCCGCAACATTCTATTTGGAATAACTTTGGCGCCAATTGACGAACCCTCGCAAAATTTTCAAAATAGGTGGGGTGCTCCGCTCGTACCCTGAAGGTCTCGGGGGGATTCGTCAAGCGGGGGCTGAGAAAAAAGGGGGGTCCCAAAACGTGTTTTTCCCATGCAATTTTCCATAGGGACCTTTAGTCCAAGGTACAGCCCAAACGGCTGAACAGAATTACTTTAAATATGGCAAAGAGGTAGTCCTCAGGTCAGGGATGTGCCTTTTGCATATCTGGAGTCAATCTGTTCAGTAGTTCCTGAGAAAATCAAAAGTAAAATCATATATATATCTGGGCGGAGCCTAACCACACATCTCATCGTGAGATCTGATCGGCTGTCAGCACTTCATCCAAGAAGTGTTGGCAGCCATCTTGGGACCAATATACATGATAGCACCTCATTAAAAAGCCTTGTAGTTAATAGAAGGTTTTAAGACTTTAGTTACATTATAAATCATTTGTTAATGGTACCATACTCATTTTAGGAATTGTGGTGTGTTCTAAGGTGATTTTACCATGTGAAAAAGCCTTCTGCTGTGATATCCTGAATCATGTTTGAGAGAAAACTATTTTCTCACGCTTTTCCCACAGAGGTTTGGAAGGTGATCTATAAGCTAAACTGAGAGCATATTTTCTGTAAATTCACATTATCTTTCTCAGTCATGGGAGAATGAAGTCTGACATTCTCAGTAAAACATGTACATCCAACAAGGGCAGAGACTGTCAGTTGATTCCTTTGTGTTCTACTACAGCTTCCCAGAGTGTTCTAAAGAACAACTAGAGCGCTAACAGTTCTACTTAGGACAAAAGTATGGCACACCTGAAGCCATCTTGGTTGGAATAAAGTGGTAACTCTTAAAACATTGAATTTAAAAGGAACAAAATGAGGGGGTTCATTTTGCCATAGAAAGTATGATTAGTGCTGCAGAAAGAAAAATTAGGGCACATTTTGAGTGACTTCTCAAATCCTCTTCTATTTCATTAAAAAATTCTGACATGCAGACTGAAACATGCACTTTCAATACCAGCAGCAGACTTCCCTGGTGAGCAGTAGCTTTACTACAGTGATCTAATAAGCAACTAGAGTACTAACATTCTGAATTTATGGCAAATGTGTGACACATCTGAATGCCTTCTTGATGGAATCAAAGTAAAAAACTGAAAGTTTTTCCTACTGAGGAGACTGTAGTAAATGAGGAAATTAGGAAACATCATAACAAATAAGTCTCCCAAAATGGCCACCAGAGACAAAAGAGCCCAAATATCACCGAGATGTAGCCCAAGTATAGCCCAATGACAAAATGTGTCAGAGTGTTCTAACGAACAACTAGAGCGCTAACAGTTTTACTTATGACAAAAGTATGGCACACCTGAAGCCATCTTGATTGGAATAAAGTGGTAACACTTAAAACATTTAATTTACAAAGGAACAAACTGAGGGGGTTCATTTTGCCATAGCAATTATGATTAGTGCTGCAGAAAGAAAAATTAGGGCACATTTTGACTTCTCAAATCCTCTTCTATTTCATAAAAAAATTCTGACATGCAGACTGAAACATGCACTTTGAATACCAGCAGCAGACTTCCCTGGTGAGCAGTAGCTTTACTACAGTGATCTAATGAGCAACTAGAGTGCTAACATTCAGAATTTATGGCAAATGTGTGACACATCTGAATGCCTTCTAGATGGATTCAAACTAAAAAACTGAAAGTATTTCCTACTGAGGAGACTGCAGTAAATGAGGAAATTAGTAAACTTCATAACAAATAAATCTCCCAAGATGGCCACCAGAGACAAAAGAGCCCAAATGTAGCCCAAATATCACCCAGATGTAGCCCAAGTATAGCCCAATGACAGAATGTCCCAGAGTGTTCTAACGAACAACTAGAGCGCTAACAGTCTTACTTATGACAAAAGTATGGCACACCTGAAGCCATCTTGATTGGAATAAAGTGGTAACACTTAAAACATTTAATTTACAATGGAACAAAATGAGGGGGTTCATTTTCCCATAGAAATTATAAATAGTTCTGCAGAAAGAAAAATTAGGGCACATTTTGACTTCTCAAATTCTCTTCTATTTCATAAAAATATTCTGACATGCAGACTGAAACATTCACTTTTAATACCAGCAGCAGACTTCCGTGGTGAGCAGTAGCTTTACTACAGTGATCTAATGAGCAACTGGAGTGCTAACATTCAGAATTTATGGCAAATGTGTGACATATCTGAATACCTTCTTGATGGAATCAAAGTAAAAAACTGAAAGCATTTCCTACTGAGGAGACTGCAGTAAATGAGGAAATTAGGAAACTTCATAACTTATAAATCTCCCAAGATGGCCACCAGAGACAAAAGAGCCCAAATGCAGCACAAATATCACCCAGATGTAGCCCACATGTAGCCCAATGACAGAAGTGTGCAAAACACTTATTTTTTGTGTATTTGCAGTTTTATATAGTGCAGACTTGTTATTGGAGTGCTTTACATGAGCATTGGTTACATCACACAAGATCAAATTCATTTTGGTTGTAGACATGGGGAGATTAAGTGATTTGACCAGAGTCACGGAATGTTGAGCTGAAGCAGAAACTCCAACCTGGTTCCCCAGTTGCAAAGTCTGCAGCTCTGGAAGTAACACCACATCCTCTCCCCTAGGTGCAACATTTAATTAAGTGGTCAACTGGATAAAAAAACATAAAGATTACAAATAATTTAAAAGTTCTTTGTCGCTATTTGAAAACTCAGAAAATATGTCCTCATTTTAGTTTTTTAGAGCACTAACCATAATTTTGATGCAAATAAGACCCTCTCATATATGTAATTTCTAAAGGAAATACTCTAGGTATTACAGTTTTGATTACATCAAGATGACGTCAGGCGTTCCACACTTTTGTAATAAATATAGAATGTTAGCAATCTAGTTGTTCATTGGGATACTGTTGAGAGGCAGAGGCCAGGGGCACGGACTCTGAAAATTGAAGGCAGGTAGGAGAGTGCAGAGGCAACAATTTGACCACACTGGGTAGGCAGGAAGGGCAGTGGCAGCACAACAGACTATGGAGGGCAGTGGAAAGGGGGGCAGGGGCAACAAACCAACAATACAGGACTGGCAAGAGAGGCTGTGGCAATATAATAGACCATTGTGGGCAGAAGGAAGAGGCAGTGGTAGTACAACCATACATGCCAACAGACCCGTTTCAGCCAGGAAACGTCCAATGTTTTTAAGCTCAAATGGGCTTTACTTGATCTGTCTCCTGTCTACAATCTCCTCTTTTTTAATGTAACTCAAAGGGGAAAATCAATACCCCAGTTTTTGTTCAATATCTCCCTCTTACCAAGTTCAAAATGTTTGCAAGTATGGTACATTGGATCATGGTAGGCAGGAGGAATTGGGGTAGGGACATGGACTCGGATAACAGAGGACAGGAGGGACATGGAGAGGTGCACCAAACTGACCCTACAGGGCAGGCATCAGGGAGTGCAGCACAACAATCCATGGAAAGCAATACGGAGGGGACAGGACCATGCACATGGAC
Source organism: Triturus cristatus (assembly GCF_964204655.1). Taxonomy (NCBI): domain Eukaryota; kingdom Metazoa; phylum Chordata; class Amphibia; order Caudata; family Salamandridae; genus Triturus; species Triturus cristatus. Next base: position 282,537,854 of record NC_140587.1, read on the forward strand.
AACAGAGAACAGAGGGGAAAGAGGCAATGGTAGCTAGCTGACCATAATGGACAGACAGGAGAGAAAGCTGCAGCATAACAGACCATAAAGGGCAGGAGGGATGGATGAGGGGCATTACAATGGAACAGACAAGCCAGGAGGCAGGGAATAGGGGTCTGCACATGGAAACAGAGGGCTGGGGGCAAGGGGGCAGGGCAGGAGCAGCAAGATTACCATGGAGGTCAGGCAGGATGGGCACTAGAAACAAGACACACCATGGAGAGCAAGAATGAGACTATTATGTCATACACACAGACCATGGAGGGAAGGTGGGAGGGGGTCAGGGGCAGCTAGCTGACCACACAGGGAAGGTGGGAGGGGCCATGGCACCACAGAAGACCATGCATGGCAAGCAGGAGGGTTAGTGGCAGCACAATGGCTATGATGGGCAAGAAGGAGAGTGCAGGGGCATGCACAAAGGACCATGGAGGATAGAAGGGAGGGTCAGGACCTGGGCACAGACAAGAGAGTTCAGGGGAAGGGGCCTCACAACAGACCGCACGGAGCAGGCAGGAGGAGCAGTTGCAGCACAACAGACCAGGGAGGGCAGAAGGGTGTGGCAGTAAAATGGACCATGGAGGACAGGAGGAAGGGGATTAGGGCATGGCATGTGGACAGGCAGGGTGGAGGTGGCAGGGACAGGTTACAGTCATCTGACAATGCTAGGCAGGTGGGAGGGAAGTGGCAGCTCAACAGAACACTCAGAGAAGATAAGAGTGGCAGGTCCATGGAACATGGTGGGCAAAAAGGATGGAGCTGGGGCATGCACAAAGACATCGGAGGGCAGGGGGAAGGAGAATAGGGGCAGCAAGCTAAGCCTAAGCACAGAGGCTAAGCAGGAGGTCAATGATGGGCCATAGAATTGGGCAATGGAGGGCAGGAGGAGTGGACTGGTACATCATGCTAAATGGAGGGCAGTGGCAGCACATCAGACCATACATGGCAGGAGGGAGGAGGCTAGTCCATGGATTCAGACAACAGAGGATAGGGAGGAGGTGGATGGGGCAGCAAGCTAACTGTTCAGAGAAGGTGGGTATTAGGAACGTTATTGTTTTTAAAATGTGTGTCTGTGCGAACTACTTTAAATATGAACAAGTATGCAGCATAATCTCACTATTATTCAGGAAGAAGAGAACGTTTGTGACTGTGACTCCGGGCTCACTTGGCAGAAACACCCCCTGACCCTCCACCCCCCATCGCAAAGTGTAATGTCCGTGAAAAGGGTAGATGGACGCAGTGTTATATAGAACATAGTCCTGAGAGCACGATTGAAAATGAAAACTAGATATAGTATATGGTATAAACTATGCACCAAAAAGTGTGATATAAGATGAACCGGGTCATGATATATTATATGCAATACATTGTGCGTAATGACAGATTCATTGGAGAGCGCGAGATAGCACAGGCCCCAGCTCGTGCTATGCGATATGCGCCTTGGAGTGTAATATGCACAGGTCAGTGTTGTGTAACCTAACTAGTCTCTAAAGTTGTAATATAAAATATGTGCTGGGGAGTGTAACGTTGCATATGCACTGTGACAAAGATATGGATCCCAGATTGTAATATGTATGGCATAGCCCTGTGTGTTATAACATAGGCATCGAGGAAGGCACGTTAGATGGGGCAATATAACCCGTGCGAAGGCAAGTGTGGCACGACATATTCACGGGGTGGTGTTACAGTGCACATGGGCTAGAGAGTGTCATAGCATACGCACTAGCTGGTGGAATACAACACAGAGGTGTGAGGCACTCGGCGGGCACTGGTGGGTGTAACACAGCATTGGGCTCAGCCAGGAGCACGCTGTGACTCTCAAGTGAGGTTCGTCTCCTTTCCAGAGAGTAAAATAAAAAGTATTACATATCCGGCGGTGGATGTGTGTTTTATTACCCGTGAGGGGGGTTTCTTGCATAGTTTGGTCGAATTTTTGTTGAATCCCCTTTGAATGGCTTGGTGTGCGTGTATATTAAATGTGCCCGTCAATAGCTACCCATGTTTGTATAAATAAACAACAAGGGTGTCTACTTGGAGAGTACCCACCGGCGGGGGCGCCGTGTTTAGGCACGGTAGGGCGTCAGACACGTCAGAGCTTCACTAGCGGAGTAAATACATTACATGTGGATTCATTCTATGCATAGTTGCCTTTTAATGATTATCATGCAAATCGTCATGGTGATAGGTACATACGGTTTGTCCAGCATGTCCTAAGTGTTTCTATAAATATATATTTTCTTTAAATAATAAAAAACAAAGGGCGGCCCCGGGGGATGAGTGGCCTGAGGAGGGGGGCAACGCAGCCCCCTACTAAGGAATAAAAAAAAAAAAAAAAGGCCATGACCCGGGGCTTGGGGTCCCCGGGGCCGATTAAGGCCTTGGGAGGGCCACATTTTTTTTAAACAAAAATATTAGGGTGCAGGCCCTGGGGGATGGGGTCCCCAGGGCCAGTAAATTAGAAAAAGAAGGGGGGCCACACAGCCCTCCTTCTTAAAAAAATAAAATAAATAAAAGACCGGCATCGTGCCGGAGGCCACGCCCCCTCCTAGCAGCACTCTGCAAACGCACCCCCTGGCCAGTTGTAAGTTGGGGAATTAATTCCCCTTCAATACTGAGGGTCCCTGAGGGCCAACTAGCCCAACAGGTATCTCCAGTATGCACCAGGGAGCTGCGTTGCAGACAGGTGTTCTGAGGCCACGCCCCTTTTTACACCTTTATGCAACGCAGCTCTGTGGTGCTTACTGGAGTTACCTAGTGGGCTAGTTTGACCCTAGGGACCCTTAGGATTCAAGGGGACTTAATCTCTCAACTTAGAACTGCCACAGGGCGCGTTTATACAGTGGTGAAGGGAGGGGACGGGGCCTGAGGTGACATGTGCAAACACGCCCTGTGGCACGTTTTAAGTTGGGGAAATAATTCCCTTTCAATCCTGAGGGTCCCTGGGGGCCAACTAGCCCACCAGGGGCTTCCAGTAAGCGCCACTGCTCTGCGTTGCAGAGAGGTGGTGCAGGCCGTGCCCCTTTTTACACCTCTCTGCAATGGCGCTTACTGGACGTACCTAGTGGGCTATTTTGCCCCTAGGGATCCTCAGGATTCAAGGGGACTTAATCTCCCAACTTAAAAAACGGCCACAGGGCGTGTTTACACAGTGGGGAAGGGAGGGGACGGGGCCTGAGGTGACGTGTGCAAACACGCCCTATGGTGCGTTTTAAGTTGGGGAAATAATTCCCCTTCAATCCTGAGGGCCCCTGGGGGCTAACTAGCCCACCAGGTGCTTCCAGTAAGCGCCACCGAGCTGCGTTGCAGAGAGGTGGCCCAGGCCGTGCCTCTTTTTACACCTCTCTGCAATGCAGCTCTGTGGCGCTTACTGGAGGTACCTAGTGGGCTAGTTGGACCCTAGGGACACTCAGGATTCAAATGAACTTAATCTCCCAACTAAAAACGGCCACAGGGCATGTTTACACAGTGGTGAAGGGAGGGGATGGGGCCTGAGTTAACATGTGCAAACAAGCCCTGTGGCGCGTTTCAAGTTGTGGAAATAATTCCCCTTCAATCTTGAGGGACCCTGGGTGCCAACTAGCCCACCAGGTGCTTCCAGTAAGTGCCACTGCGCTGCGTTACAGAGAGGTGGTCTAGGCCGTGCCCCTTTTTACATCTCTCTGCAACGCAGCTCTGTGGCGCTTACTGGAGGTACCTAGTGGTCTAGTTGGACCCTAGGGACCCTCAGGATTCAAGGGGACTTAATCTCCCAACTTAAAACTGCCACAGGGCGTGTTTACACAGTGGGGAAGTGAGGGGACGGGGCCTGAGGTGACGTGTGCAAACACGCCCTGTGGCGCGTTTGAAGAGGTAGTTTTAATCACCTGCCCTATTATATACTAGGGGCTTACAGAAGAGGTCATGCTGATCACAGGGGGACCCCAACGCATAGTGTTCCCTAGTGTATATAGGTGTTTTCACTGTATTCTGAGTGTCTTTTAACATAGCACTGGCTCTAGGACTGGTTAGTCAGACTCTGTTAACACCAGTATCCGTCTGAAAAAGTTGAGGGTACAGGATGATTTTGCAACAAGGCTTCTTTCTGTTCTTCTGTTTGTTCTTTCTGCACGTTATCCTTCTTCCTGCACTTTTCTTCGTCTTCGAGGACTTCTATTGCTTCTTTCTGCATTTCTTTTTTTTCCTTTCTGTGCGCTTTTTCTTCTTTCTTCACATGTCCTATCTCTGTAGCCATAGTTAGAAATTAGCATTTAAAAAACCTTTGAAATTCACTGAAAAAACCATAGGTTTCAGGCATGTTATAGTTAGGAATTAGCATTTAAAAAAATCTTAGAAATTCACTGAAAAAACCATAGGTTTCAGGGGCGTTATAGTAAGCTGGACTTTTCACTCGTACGAAACCATTGAAATTCCCCCGTTATAGTTAGTTCAGCTAACTATAACTCGCGCGCCCGCAATGCACTGCTGATGACGTCACATATTACATCACTCATGACATGGTCAGTGACATCACTCATGACATCACTGATGACATCTCAAATGACATCACTGATGACATCATCCAGTGAATGTGTGTTTTTCTGAAAATTACATATGTTTTATATACGTATATATCTCAAGGTCGATGGAAGAATAAATGGGTATATAAGTGTCTAAATGGATGATTTGTTTTTGAAAAATAGATTGTATAACTGACTTATTAAGTGTATCTTAGTGAATACATGGCTTAGTGAGTAATGTTTAAATATGTAAATATCTGTATCAGTCTCTCACTTTGTGTATAAGTGGCTGCATGGGTTGGTGAGTAGCTACATGAGTGTCTATATAGGTTAGTAGTTGGTTTTTTGAGTATCAGTATGAGTGTCTGAGTGTCTGTATGGTTCGGTGGGGGGTATTACATAGTGCATAAGTGCATGAATGAGTGACTCACTGTTTGGATGTGTTGAAGACAGCATGTGTGCAGGACTGTATGGGTGGATGAGTGTGTGCATGGGTGTGTTAGTGAGTAAATGACTGTCTCAATAGTGTCTTTATGAGTAACTACATATGTTTTAAACTAGTATATGTGACTATTGGTGTATATAAGTGAGTATATTTGAGATTGAGAGATTGAAAGCGTTCCTGTATGAATAAGTATGTGTTTCTATAAGTGATTGTTTAAAAGTATGTATAAGTTTCTGTAGAATTAAGGGTGGTGGTGTGTGTATAACTGTATATGCAAGTAAATGGATGTTTGATTCTTTATTAGCATGAGTGACTATGTGTGTGTGTAACTCTATGGATGAGTGGCGTTGTGTAACAGGATGTATAGGTGTATGAGTACATATGATGAGTGAGTACATGTATGAGTGACTGTATAGGCCTGTTGGTGAATGAGTGGATGTGTATGTGGATCTTAGAATTACTGAATAGGTTGTTGTAACTGATATTGGTATGTCCATTGTTTTGAAAATGTTAGTTTCTATTTTTGAATGTGTGTATCAAAGGTTATATTAGGGGGAGAGGAGGTCTGCCACTCTATCACAAAGATGATGTCATCAGTGATGTCATTTGAGATGTCATCAGTGATGTCATGAGTGATGTCACTGACCATGTCATGAGTGATGTAATATGTGACTTCATCAGCAGTGCCTTGCGGGCGCGCGAGTTATAGTTAGCTGAACTATCTATAACGGGGGAATTTCAATGGTTTCGTACGAGTGAAAAGTCCAGCTAACTATAACGCCCCTGAAACCTATGGTTTTTTCAGTGAATATATATATATATATACATATATATATAAATAAATATATATATATTTATATATATGTGTGTGTGCATATGTGTATATATGTTTGCATGTATGTATGTATATATATATATATTCACTTAAAAAACCATAGGTTTCACATATGTTATAGTTAGCTGGACATTTCACTCGTAAAAAACCAATGAAATTCCCCCGTTATAGTTAGTGCAGGCAACTATAACTCACGCGACCGCAATCCTCTGCTGATGACGTCAGATATTACATCACTGTATTTAGACACTTATTTACCCATGTCTTCTTCCATTAATCTTTAGCTATACATATATTACAAATATTTATTTTCAGAAAGACACATATGTCATCAGTGATGTAATATCTGACGTCATCAGCAGAGGATTGCGGTCGCGTGAGTTATAGTTGCCTGCACTAACTATAACGGGGGAATTTCATTGGTTTTTTACGAGTGAAATGTCCAGCTAACTATAACATGTGTGAAACCTATGGTTTTTTAAGTGAATTTGCAAGGTTTTTTAAATGCTAATTCGTAACTATAACGTGTGTGAAACCTATGGTTTTTTCAGTGAATTTGTACGTTTTTTTAAATGCTAAGTTATGTATTTATAATATTTTTTTTTCAGGTTTTTCACCGTGCGCGCACCGTGAATTTTATTTATTTTTTTTAAATCGCGAGGTGTGCTGTGGGCGCTCGGTGCGCTTCGCGCACCGAGCACCCACGGTTCGCAGTGCGTGCCGTGCGCGCAGGGTGCGCGCACCTCGCGATTTTTAATAAAAAAAAATCGTTTTTTTCTCCCTTGGGGGTCATTCTGTGACCCCCTGACCAAGGTTAGGGGGTCAGGAACTGTCCACTCTGCCCCCTTTTCACGTTCTCCACCTTTTTTTTTCACCCCCTCAGACTGCGAGAGACAAAATGGCGACCGACACTTCCTGGTTTCGACCGATTCGAATGTTTACCGACATCTAACAACCAATCAGAATTGCGCTCGCGCACGGCAGGGTGCGCGCACAGTGCGCGCACGGTGCGCGCGTATAGATATTGATATGCTTTTAAATGCTATTTTCTCAGGAAATACTGAACAGATTACACCAGACCTGCGAAAGGCACTTACTTGACCTTATGGGCACCTCTCTGCCAAATTTCACGTAATTCTGTTCAACCGTTCGGGCTGTAGCTGCGACTAAAGGTCCTATGGAAAAATGCATGGGGAAAACGCGTTTTGGGACCCCCCTTTTTTCTCGGCCCCCGCTTGACGAATCACCCCGAGACTTTCAGGGTAGGAGCTGAGCGGAGCGCCCCATTAGTTTTGAAAATTTCGTGAGGATTCGTCAACCGGCGCCAAAGTTATTCAAAATAGAATTTTGAGATTTCCTATGGAAACTAGGTTGTAACTATAACTATCTACTGGCGACCGCCAGTAGATAATATATATATATATAGATATACATATATATGATAAGAACTGTGTATAGATGTTTCAGTCCACTTTCTATGTCAGTGTCAATGAATCTAGGCATATAAACCGTTTGAAAAGTCGATGTCCTGAGACCTTTCTGCCGGGGGTCAAGTGCTTGAAGCATGAATAAACAAGGACAGCAAAATGAAGTCTCTGTAAAAGTCTTGCAATATTGAAATGCAAACAGCAAATAAAAGTGGATTGCAACCAGGCACGCTTGGGCTCGAAGGAGACCAAATGGATAAAATCGAATAAACCACACAGTCCTCACCAAATCCGCGTTGGCGTCCGTGGTGCCCAGTCACCAGAGGGCACCAGGATTCTGGGCAAGGCATTTCTAGCTGGCGTAATACAAACCCCACATATACACGTACACACACACCATATATATATATATATATTACAAACCCCTCTCCTTGCGGAAAAGTATTGAGCCGCACTCCCGCAGTGAGTTTAATTATTCATTTATTTCAGCATAGGCTATTTTCCGACGCGTTTCGGTCAACCTTTGACCTTCTTCCTGGGTAAGCCTTTGAGCATCGTACACCACAACAAACAATTGCCTGCATTTATAAGTTTTGGACCCCTAGTGTCCGCCTTGATGGCACAGTCTTTCTAAGGCATGCTGGAACTTGTGGTGTGATTTCCGTTCAATCCCTCCGGTGGGTGATGCGTTCGCTGTTTTAAATAAAAGTCAATTGCTGCTCACCGCTGCTCCCACGCATCCCTATTTTCGAGGTTGCTGGAGACCATACCAGAGCCAGTCTCTGGTGGCGCACTGCTGGACCCTTGACGCTCGCAGACTTCATAGACGGTTCAGAATCGGGCAGCCATGGCACGCTTTCTGGTGGTGCGTCACTCTGCGGCAGAACCAAGCCGCTAAAATATTACAAACCCCTCTCCTTGCGGAAAAATATTGAGCCGCACTCCCGCGGTGAGTTTAATTGTTCATTTATTTCAGCATAGGCTATTTTCCAACGCGTTTCGGTCAACCTTTGACCGTTAAACTCACCGCGGGAAGTAAAGGAAGTAGTAAGGGGATTTTATGTGTGTGGGGTGGATAAGGGTAATTATCATTTGCAAATCCTATCTAGAGACAGGTCACTTTGCTTTATTACTAGACAACATCAACTGTAGGCATTTAGATACCAAACTCCTGCCCCAGACATTCATTTTTAGAGAACTGTGGCCATACTCATTATAAAGTCAAAGACCTCCTGCTTACAATTACAATTAATTTTACAACCTTATGTTCGTGGCTATTTCATTTGTAGACCCGACGGAATCCACTTTAGATTGTGTTTACAGCCCTCAAAATTACAACAATGGCCCCAGTCTTCGTTTCCATTCATTATAGATGACTCTGCACGTGCGCATCCGGCAGGCCCCCTGCAGCTCCTGTTGGGGGTGGACCTCAGTGCATCAGATGAAAGAGGCAGTCAGACGGAGCATCATTTGAGCCCTGTCATCAGCTGCGTGTGTGCAGGGTTGTCTAGTAAACCTCACCTCAGCATCCCTGTGCCCTTCGGGTACTTCCTTCTGGGGATAATGGATAGCCTTGTACTCGAGTCCTTGTCACCAGAAAGGTCACTTACTTTGACCTCAGAGACAATCTGTGTTAGGAAGGAAAATCAAATTCTGCTTTTTTCTCCTAGCCAAAAGGCATGTACGTTCTTTGTGTGTGTCAATTCACGTTTGTTTAGAAATCTGACGAAGCGTTTGTTTTACCTGCTGACTCCACAGGATGTGAAAGGGAAACAGATTACTTATAAAAGAAGGTGCGCATATAGAAGAAAACAACTTCTGCATTACCAGTTTAAATCTAAATCTATTTCCTCTTAATTCTCTTCATTTTTCTCTTTTCCTGCTCTTTCGTTCTTTTTTCTCAACTTTCCTGTCTTTGTTTTATTATTCCTCTATCCGTCTATTTCTCTTCCTCCCTCTCTTTATCTCTCTCTAGCACTATATTTCTCACCATTCATCCACCCATTTACCATCCATCTATTCAACCATGTATTCACCCACCTATCTGCCCCTCAGTCTGTCCCACCTTCCATCCATTCATTTAATTTACCACCCTTCATCCACCTCTCTTTCCCACTGTTTATTATTCTTTTAGCCACCGCTTTGTATCATTATAATATGACTGCAAAAATTAAAGTAGGGAGTATGATATCTTTTGAATTTTGGAACTAAGATGCATTTAATGGGGTGCTGCCATCCATGTTACATCACTCAAGTCACAGGGATCGTGAAAAATCCAAGTGTCCCAAAATGAACAAGTATAGCATGTAAGCCACGCCCATCATTCAGCAGGAGAATGGTAAACAGGTTTTAGTGAATAATTAGCATTTGCATATCACTAAGTAAATTATCTTGATTTGTTTTGACCTTATTAAAAATATTTGTACAGTCCTTTAACAGGTATTTAGATTTAGTGGTATTTCAAACAAAATACACCCTACATACAGCCTTCCCTTTCACACTCCTTATACTCCAGTAAGATAATCAGCTATTTGTCACAAGACATAGCCTTAGATTTGACCTCTGTCTTTGAACACACAGCAAATTTGATAAGATAAAGACAAAATGTTAAGCCATCTTTATTGCTAATTTACCTTCTGAATTTCAGCATGGTGTTTTCTGGGGGTGCTGCAGTACCCCCTGACACCCCACCTCCTCCCAGAACCTATGCCCTCACTACTGAGGTGCATCTGAGAAACAGAAGTGTGTTACAAGTGCTTCAGTGGTTCAGTCAAAATTTCCTGGGAAGACTGACCATTTAAGCATAGTTTCACTGAGCAGTAAGACCCGGTTTAGAAGTTTGACTCTAAAAAATACTGATAAAACAGCCAAACCTTACTATCGAAAGTGCTATTTCTCAGCATTAAATGGCGGTTTTAGGTCTGGCCTGATAGTGCAACTGTCTGATACCTTTTGTTACCAATACTTTATTGTTAGAAATGGGATTTCTGGTTGGCTAGGGCTTGCGCCTAAGCCAGGCAGAAACCACCACTCTAGTCAAGGCAAGGGATTTACACGCTGAAGATAACTCCTGCTCATCCCCTTAGTAGCTTGGCACGAGCAGTCAGGCTTATCCCAGAGGCAATGTGTAAAGCGTTTGTGCAACACACACACACAGCAGCAACACACTAGGCATACCGCAAAAGAAACTCCACACAAGGTTATATCAAAAATAGCCTTTGCATTATCATAAACACATTAGTATCATAATCACACAGTATACACTGTGCCAACTGGCACTAGGCAATATTTACAGGGTATTATATACAAGACAGGGCCAATCGGGCCACTGTCAGAACCTTCAGAAAGCACTAGTAACACATATAAAACACAACCAGTGACTACTGGTAGAATGTTGTACTTAGCATCATCACCTGCAACATAAACACATTATGTCTGCATCATATTAGGCCTAAGTCACATTACGCATAACTCACATTACGCATAAACCACACTATGCATTAGGCATAGAACACATTATGCATGAACCTCATAAGCATAATATTAGGCATAAAACACATTAGGCCCAAACCTCATTAGCATAAACACATTACGCAATTGGCCTCGCATTAGCATAAAACTCCTTATGCCAAAAACATCAGAAGCATAAACACATTATGCATAGGTACCCTGGGCATAAGTCACATCAGGGCCTTGCGCCCTATAACCCCCATAAAGCTGAACCCAGGCCAATTGGCCTTCCCTTGGGCTCAAATGCCCTTTGTCCAGAAAGTCAGGCTCGGAATGAGGCCTCTCAAATGGCCCCCAGGCTGCCTCGGCAGCAAATACACAGTGCGCAGATGCGCTGGGGCGCGGTGGGCAACTCACCCCCTCCTTAATGAAGAAATGGCCCCCAACGTTGCAGCTGCCTGCGCTCTCGCAGGGCAGCTGGGATTGGCACCAAGAAGAACTGGAGCCACCTCCTGGGTCCCCGCTTTGCAGCTGGGTCAAAATTAGCCCGGGCACCACTGCGCCCTTGGAGTCCCCCTCCGGGACTCCTAATTGCCTCATGCTGCACCTGTCCACAATGGCGGTACAGCTGAGGGCAACAAATAAGCATTGGCACTATCAGTGCCGCTGGAGCACCAACAATGCTCTCCTACCTGCAGGGGGGGAGGCACCGTCAATGTGCCCCGGCAGTCCCCCTCCCGCAGGCTCACCCTTGGCACCGACAGCGTGCCTAAAGAAACGCCAGCCCGGCTTTGTATTCAGCCCTCCTCACTCACCGGGGGCTCACTGGCAGACTCCACACGAAGGCGGGGTACGCTTCCGGCTCTTCTCTCTTGGAGCGGCGTCTCCGTCTCTACCTGGCCAGCACCGGTCTCCAGACAGGGCCTCAGGCACCGGCAATGTGCCTCAGTCGGACCTGCCCTCTTCTTCTCCTACACCGCGGGGCTCTCCCTGGCTCACGGGTGCCCCGCTCAGGCGTGCCTAGACTTCCGGACTCCACAGGGATCTCTCACCACTTCCAGCCTAGGGTAGGCTCCCGCGTGGATTCTCCTTTTGGCTATGCCTCCAACCAGGCAGCTTGCCTGGCTTCCGGGCCGGCTGCGAGTTTCCTCACGAATGCGGGGTGGGCTCCCGCTCAAAGGAGCAATAACCAGCGGGGTAGGCACCCACTTGAGGAGCACAAAAGTGGGGTGGGCACCCACTACAAAAGCGGCATAAATGCGGGGTAGGCTCCCGCTCTCCCCACAGGCATCAATGCGGGGTGGAGTCCCACTTTCCTTCCGCAATGAGGGGGAATCCCCATGTCGGTTTTCCCTCTGAAGATGTCGTAGCTCAACGCTGCAAAGGCACCAGCACCCTCCCTGTCCTGGGAAGGATACTTTAGCGCACACAGGGCGCTCACGTCCAAAGTTCCAGGGGGCGAAGGCTGGGCCCAGGCAGGCCAGCACACAGGGCAATCCAGCAGGGAGGCAGTCCCTCGTGGCGGTTCCTCCTGGGGCCCAGCAACAGCAAGTCGCCTGGAAGCACAAAAGCACAACATTTTCATGGGGTCGCAGCCCCAATATTTATACACCATATTTGCTTTATTTTCCCTGGCACAGGGCTTAGGAGAAATAGCTTAAACTGGTTCTGTGGGGTTTTGGAGCACTTTGTTGACAAGGCTCATCCTCCCCTTTGTTAGGTGGGGACTTGTCATCAGACACACCACAGGGGGGTGGCGCCAGCATTAACATAGGCAGGCACAGACCTATTCAGGGTCAGGGAACTACTCCTCCCACTACTCTAAATGCAGATTCCCTATTCAGCCTAGCGCTGACTCACCCTGCCCCTCCTGGAGCCGCACACACCTCACCAGCCCCTGCCACTCCAAAGCCAGACATGCAATCCACATCAGGCAGGCAGACACATAGCACACAGAAATGATAACTTCTAAAAGTGGTATTTCTAAAATGGGTATAATAAATCTGCGCACACCATTGCGCAGCAGTTATTATCACTATTCCAAACATACCAAACTTGACCACGCTGCTCCTCTCATATCAGGAATTATCACTGAAACACTTATCAGGGAATCCCCAATGCATTCCTATGGGAGGGCAGCCCCAAAGCAGTGAGAAACCAAAATGGCTGTTTGTCACTACCAGGACATGTCACACACTTAAGGTACATGTCCTACCTTTTACCTACAATGCACCCTGCCCATAGGGTTAGCTAGGGCCTACCTTAGGGGTGATTGACATGCAGTAAAAGGGGGGTCACAGACATGGCACACACTTTAGGTGCCACGTCACAGCAGCAGTAACACTGCGTGCACAGGTCCTGCAATGGCAGAGGCCTGAGATAGGTTTGAAAGGCTACTTCGGTGGGTAGCACAATCAGCTCTGCAAGCCCAACAGTAGCATTTAATTTACCAGCCCCAGGTATATGAGATACCACTTTACAAGGGACCAACAGGTAAATTAAATATGCCAAACACCGTCTGTAGACCAATCTTACCATGTTTATCACAGACAGCACACGCACTTTACACTGGACATCAGTGCTAAAGTGTTCAGAGTCCTAAAACCACCAACACCTTGTCAGAAAAAAGGCTAGGAGGAAGGCAAAACATTTAGGGATGACCCTGCAAAAAGGGCCAAGACCAACATTTAAAATATGCAGGAAGTGCGCTTTGGCAAAACGTATACTCAAAGGAGTAATTCTCTTTCTCCTCCTACCATGGGCTGGTTGGTGTCATTCAATTCTTCTTGTAGTTGCATTGTATACAAAAATACATTGGTTTTTTTTATTCATCTTTCACTGCAGCAGGCTTCTTTAATTGTTTTTTTTCGACAGGACACAAAATTAAAGACAGTCCTATTGCCTTTGGGAATGCTTTTTCTAAACAGTATTTAGAATGGACTGTTATTTACCTGTCTAGTATCTCAGGTTAAAGACATAACACAGTGCACATTCTAGGTCCCTCCACACATTGGAAATGGTAGAAGTACAGGTTATTTTTGGATGTATGTGTTATTTGCATTGTGGAAACCTAGCAAAACGGCAGTGGTACGCTGTCCAGAGTCAAATGCAAGGATGCAGTCAACGAGTGATTGCTGAAGTAGTTATGTTCTTAGAACAGATGTGGACTGTACTGTAACGTAATACATTATTGTTTCTGATTATTTAAAATCTTTACAATCATAAGCAAAGAAAACACCTGTTCACGTTATAGTGACTGTGGTAAAGCACAGAAACTGAGTAAACTCAAGTAGCACCCTCCAACAAAACCCGTATGGGCTTAACAACTCTTCTTCCCATGGTGCCCATTGACCTTGAGCTGGTCAAGTAGGCATGGGTGCCTGGAGTGCATTCATTCTTTTATACACTGTGGCCAATATTGATCAAGTATTTTGTTGCCCTTGCACCACGCAAGGGGGCTCAAGGCCGACGCAAATCCCAAGTGGCCATGCGTGGCCCTGCATGGCTTGATAGATCGTTGCCTTGTTACTCTGCCCCAGGGAGGCATTCCATGGATGGAGCGTGGGTGTTCCCACTTATCCACCCATGGATTTTGGTGCATTTGGCAGGACACATAGAAAGAGTAAAGTGCCTCTCAGGATTGTTTTTGTGCAAGAATTTGTTTCTTCAGCCACAAAAACAATTCTGCCTACATCTCAGGCACCCCTGCAACATGACGCAAGGGTGCCTGCATTGGCTCTAGGTTGCCAAAGTGCGCCCGTGCTAGGAAAGGACAGAAATGTGCCATATAATGTAAAATAGGGCGCATTCCTTCCATTCCTCTTTCATGTAGTGCAGCGCAGCAAGGTGGCTTGCCTCATTGCACTGCATGAAAGATTGATTAATCTGTCCCAATATATTTAAAAATGCTGCCTCGCGAGCCAGCTCAGTTATACTGCTGGTGTTGAGCTAAAATTTCAGGGCCTCAGCACAAGCAGTAAATATATTTTATAATACTGGTTTAAGAAGTATACGGCGTCCAGAGTTAAATTCAATGCAATATCAAAGCCGGGGCAACATTGTTTTGTTCTTTCTCTGCAGTGTGGGTAAATATGTGCAGAGTTTTTCCAAGTTAGTCTGTAGTTCTTAATGGGTAGGACCATGACGAGTGCATGCAGTATGTTCTGTCAACAGGACAGACTAATAGGCGCCCTTACAAGGTACTGCATTGTACTTGTATCCTAGGAGGGAGGGATTGGCTTGACGCCATTTTGACTGTATAAATTTGTGGGGCATATTCTCAAGAACGTGTGATAACGACTGCAAAATTAGCCTAACGCAACTCTTCATATCGCAGTCTATCACTGGAAAATAATGCCGTGTTAACGTAGTATTCTCAACCCGGTGGCACCATGCGATAACGCGTCAAATGACCATGTTAAAATCAACGAGACACTGCAAAAACGCGAAACACAAACGGAAAAATAGTAGGGATGACGCCAATCGCGATACGAAAATCAGCGAAAACCAGCCACGGGCCTGCAATTCCTACACGTCATGCATGAAAATACACTATAAAAGTAGACAACAAACATGCAAACAAAAGCCAAACAACAGCGAAGCACAATGGAGGTAGCCGGAGCAAGTACAGAGGACAACCAGAACCCCACAAGCCCCCGGAGGACCAGTCTGGGACCTCGGGGTCAAGGAAGGGCAAGGACAAGAAGAGTAGGAAGAAGCGGTACAGTCCGCAGGAAAACAGGATCCTGATAACGGAGGTGGTAGAACACCAACTACTGTTCGTCACCTCCACTGTGTCACTGGCAACTAAAAATGGAATATGGCAGATCATCGTGGACAAGGTGAATGCAGTCGGAGTGCTGAAGAGGACAATGGAAGAGGTCAAGAGGCGCTGGAATGATGTGAAGCGCAAAACCAAGCAGAAACTCACAAACAACCGGAAGGCAGCAATGCAGACTGGAGGTAGGAGTCCAGCGCCACAGGAGGAGCTGGACGAGATGGAGGAAATGGTGTCCAGAGTCATCAGTGGGGAGACGGTGGCAGGAGTTGGGGGCCCGGACACTGCTCAACATGACCGGACGCAACAGCAACAGGGTGAGTAACGACCAGGGACTGGGGGGATGGGAGAAGATGGGCACAATGTCACACGTGCACAATTCAGCATAGCACATCTGCTGACAAACCATGCCCCAGAACCCCAACTCCCACCTAGAGACCAATGAACCCAAGTATGCAACATCTCAGTACTGTATAAGCACAGAAGTCAGTGGCACACCGCATGTAAGGGATAAGGGGCAGCCAAATCAGAGCTGCAGGGGCGACTCCCCCAAAATGCGGCACACACACATTACATGCAGAGCACATCAACATTGACAACGATGTGGTACAAACCGCAACACGTCCACAACACAACTGTTGCCGCTTGTGCGTAGAAACTGGCCAATCACATTTGGCATTGCAGGGAAATGTGAGTTGACAATGTACAAGTACAAACACACATCTGTGATGTTGTCGGAATGTCCACTGTCCCGTATCAAATAGGCAGCACCCCCAAACAGTCACAATGTGCACTGTCATGCAGTCTGAATGTAAACATGTACAATGCGTCAACATACATGTGAACACAATGTTAAACTGCATCTCCCCTTCACATTACAGGGAGAATATCCAACACCTCCTGATGACGAAGAGGACCACCACACCTTCAACTCCGACACCCTCCAACAGCTCGTGGAGAGCCTCCACAGCCCACTTCCAGGAGCAGGGCAGCCCAGCTGCTATGAGGAGAACCCACCCCCTGCACAGAACACACAGCAGGCAGCACCCACCACCACGGCTGCCTCCCAGGACCCCACGACGAACACATGGCCATCCAACGCTGTGTGTTGAGTGCCAAGAGAAGCTGGCTGAACAGGTGCAGGTGGGGTTCGAACGCATCACAGCCAAACTAGACATCATACGTGGGTGTCTAAGTCCCATCAGGGACCACTCACAGTCCCTACTGGACACCTACAGTCTGCTTCATGCTCTCCAACGGACCATGGCTGACATTGCTAGAGTCCTGACTCTGAGGCAAGAACGACTGTCTAGTCAGAGTGGCTCCAGCGATTTTGCCTGGGAGTTGGGACACATGCAGAGGATCATGGAGAACATGGAGCAGACGCAGGCGGAAAGAGCGGCTGCCATGGGTGCACACCAGCGAGAGGTAACTGGGTCCCTCAATGCCCTAAAGACCCTCCTCATGGTATTGCTGCCACAAGGCCTGGCACTCATGCATGCTGCTACTACCACTCCATTCACATCTCAGGCCCCTGATGTGTCAGTGCCACACAGTGCGACAGACATTCCACATCCGGCCCCTGAGGTGTCACTGCCACACAGTGCTGGAGACAGAACACCACCACCCACATGTGAGGCACATGCAACAGCAGAGGACGAAGATACGGATGAATCTGCCTTCGTGGTCAGAAGGACACAGTAGCCGTCATCTCCGCCATATGGCCTGTTTCTGCTTGGTTCTTCCCTCTGCATCATCACCTTCAACTGTCCCCCGATGCACTCTGCGACACTCAGCTTGGACCTCGACATGGACTGCCATATTCTGTTTGGTCACCAATGACACAGCTATCAGACTGCGGACTGAAATCCTCCTCTTCTGATGTACTTGTCATTCCCTGAAGGACTCTGGCTGGCCCTCCACGGGCCAACAATGTAAAGTGGGGTTTGCATGGCCCTGTACTGCTCCAGCTGCAACACTCCACTGAATGTGCAATAAACATTGTGTCAGATGTGTCATGTCTATGATCTTTCAAGTGTGCAAGAATGGATGAATGTAGGGTCAGTGATTCCCCCTTACGTCCATGTTGCTCATGTTGTGGGACTTGGGTCACAGGGTGACACATTGCCAATTGTGGTCCAGGTGGTGCCGACGCTACTATGGAGACACACGCATTACTTACTTCCTTGTCCAGCACAGGACGGAACCACGCCCAGAGCCCCAGGGTCATTGTTCACACCCTTGCGCTGGACTGGCATATGGCAGGACAGCCCACTCCGCTTACGCTCACAGGGGGGGGGGGACAATGCTACATGTCCCAAGTCTTCCCTGTAGGGATCTGCTGCTCACAGGTCTAGTTGTCAGCATGCCACAGCCACTCCCTCACGACACCCATCCAGCACAGCCGTCACAGGACATGCGACCCTGCCAATAAAAAGGGCCTGGCGCACGTGCTGGATGCCATTTCCACCCTCTAAATGGGTGTCTCCGTGTGGTTATCATTTATGCATGAGTGCCTAGGGCCCTGCCACCTCACATTGCCCAGTGTTAGGGGTGACATGATGGTGTCCGCACCACAAGACTCATTCATAAATGGTCCATGGCTTGCGGTGCACAGACTTGGTGGCACCGGATACACTGCGGCAGGCACAGGTACACCGCTACGGGACAGTGTCTTTCGGTGCACTGAGGTAGGGGCACTTAAAGTGCTGAGCGGGTGTGCAGCCTGCGATGATGCGCCATCCTGGCGGTCCGGACTGGTAAGGAAAATTGTGAGCCCTGCTGGACTGCAGTGTAGGCCTGAGCCAGCGGGCTGTGCGGGCCTACCGCCACGTAGTGTTGCCTTGCGGTTCACAGAGTTAATGGAACCTCAAGAGCTGAGCGGGTGTGCAGCCTGCAATGATGCCGTGTGCACTGATATGGTCTCTGCCATTGCGAAATCGAGACCCAGAATAAAGTGTGTGACCTGGTGGACCGCGGTGCGGGGCTGCATGATGTGGAGGGTGCCATGGTCGAGGGTCCTGGGCTTGGAGCTCCCACCGGCACGTGGTGGGCCCTCTTGGAGACACGCCAGTGGCGGAAGGTGAGCAGTGAGGCCTGGTTGCGCAGGAGCGTGCAATCATCACTGGGCGGTGGGAGGGGCTGGGATGCAGCAGCCTGTGTGCACAGGGGCGGGCAAGCGAAGATGGCGTGTGCAACTGTATGGACTCTGCCATTCATGTCTCTGGGAACTGTTTCAGATAAGGGACCTGTGGGACTGCAGTGTGTACCGGCACGTGGTTGGAGACACACCGGTGGCAGCAGGTGAGCAGTGAGGCCTGGGTCTGCAGTGTCGGCACTCTCTCTCTCCCTCTTTCTCTCTCCCTCTCTCTCTCTCTCTCGCTTTCTCTCTTTCTCTCTCTCTCTCTCTCTTTCTATCTCTCTCTCTCTTTCTCTCTCTCTCGCCATCATCCTCTCTTTCTCTCCGTACCTCTATCTCTTTCTTTCGCTCTCTCTCTGTACTTTGATGAGCGCATGACACACCTTCTTATCTAGATTTCTTTCTTGCAGGCTGTGACTTACAGAATGTTCTGAGAAGACCCGTCGTGACTCTTCAGAATTGTTGTTTTGGGTTTATTCTGTAATAAATGTATTATTTGGATATTCTGAGATGAATGTATGATTTTTCTTTTTCTGACCACACATGTATGTTAGTTGTTGTGATTGTGCGACTTCAGGCGAATTGTTTGGTTCACGATTTCGTGTAGTTGCTGTGCAATATCTTTGTCCCAAGGGGGGGAGGGGTGCCTGGGGTAGGGCCCGGGGGGGGGGGGGGGGTTTGGGGGTCCTGGGGGTGGTGGCGGTGGGTGTTGTTGCCCTATTGGGGCTCCGGGCTGCATGATCAGTTGCTCCAGGGCATCTGTTGTTCTTCATGTGTGGCTATGGGCTGTGCTCCCTTGTCTGGTGCCGGTTGTCGTCCGATTTTACACCAGGTAAGAGCAGGTGTTAAAATCCTGCTGCTAACGCCCCTTATCGCATGTTTTGTGATCTTATATGCCCCCGTGTCTCTCCATAAGTAGTGAGCTCTTTGGTGTGATTTTTAAAGCTGTGTAGGAGAGGTCTGTGTGCGAGTTCTCTGCTTACCTTCAGACCTGCAATAGTTGAGGTTAAATAGTTTGACCATGTATTATTTTCGGTCTTGAGTACTCGTGCAATGCCATCTTTGAGGAGTGGGGTTTAGCACACATGACCAGGGGATGGCATTTTACGAAAGCGGATTTGCAAGCCAAGTCCTGTCTAAGTAACCCAAATTCAAGACCTATCTGAGAGCAGCAGGTACATTTAGGTCGTTGGAAAATACTTCTAAATAGCATGTCCTACAGTTTGTAAAAAGGCAGTGAAAAGTGTGACCGAAAAGCCTGACAACCGTAGTACAATATAACTTTCTTATGTTTTGGACCCGCTGGACCCCCGAGCTGTTTGATTTATTCATCATACAACCCTGTGTACACGCCTAGGCGCCGTTTTCCATCGCTTCACTTTAAGTATGCACCACAGATTAGACTCGGAGGCCTTACTTCAGGGGGCAGCACATTGATTTGAGGTTTTTATACTTGTAATCTGATTGTATATTGAAGCTGTGATTCTGGGCCACTTCTTGATGAAATGATCATCTTTTTTAACATTATAAGCACTTCAGAGTCGGTCACTGACACTTGCAAATATTTGTTTTTATCTGATGATTCTCTACTCCGCTTTATCCTTCTCATCCTGGGAGCATAGTTGGAAAATTCAGTCTGCCTAGAAATCTTGTGCTTTGTGCTTTTCTCCGCTTAAATATTTCAGGGCAGCACTTCAAAGGGGCCTTATAGCATTCCATACAACAGAAAGAGCACAGCGTCTCTCTACAAGTTATCAAGACATTAGGAGGTAAAAAAAAAAGCAAATTAGGCAATGATGTTCACCTTATACAGAAAAGAAACAATAGTATTCTAACTCCTTAAAAATACATATCCATTTGATCATTATATTACACCATCTATGTGCTATGGTCTGAATGCCACAGTCTGTATTTTTGACACCAGTATCTAATGCAATTTCCTGATTTCCTCTGCATTGACAATAGGATTTGCTACATCACCCTGCTCGGCACTCATCAACATTAGCAAATAACATAAAAGCCGTGTGACCGCCAATCCATCACTGTTACCATGGGTGGTGGTGGACAACCTTTGTTTCTAACCACTGTGATTTGACATGCCACGCTTGCTCGTATGGCCTCCCCAGGAGCTAAGTGACCTTGCCATGGCTCCGTTGCTTTGCATGTCCTTACCGGCGGCATGTACAGGTGAGAGTATACATGTGGTACTGATACGTTATCTCTCTTTGACAAATGTATGACTGCCCTTGCAAGGTGTGAGAAGCAGAATGTGTTAAATTCATGCATGACGAATATACTCTTACCCATTCAAATTCCTGATGCCTGGTACTTCATCAGCTTCTGCCTAGATGTATTCGTCCTTTTCCTACTGCGGTGACAAAGGTATGAAATATTGGGCTCTCTTCAAAGCACACTACCACCACCATGAATATAATCCTCTGTTTATCCAGCCTCAATATGAACAATATTGAGTCTTATTGAGGTCTCGTCTGCCGACCAGCATTCTGTTGTCCTCCGGCTAGGTTTCACCAATCCTAAATTCCAGTAGATACACACAATTACCCACTATGACCAAACTCAATAGGATCCTCCATAAAACACCACATTATTTCTTTATTAATTCACAGCGGTATTTACAAGAGCAACTTTGCAATTACACATAAGACAGCAAATTGGGGAAATAAAGTTACCTCGACAGAGTCCGGGTTCTCAAAGTCACCAAATACAGGACAATGAAGGTTCTATTTACAGAGGATATAAAAGTCGTGATGGAAGTTTTCCAAGGAGGTTTCTGTGCATCAGCAAGTGTTTTAGGACCTTCTTGAATCCTTCAAATGACGTATCGCTGGCAGAATTGAGTTCCGGATTATGGATGCCCTTCCTGAGAATGATTGATAGATGGATCTTTGTTTCTTGAACATTGTTTAGACTAGGAGCATAGAGTGTTTCTACAAAGAGAGCGGTTAGCTCCCAATCCTGTGAGCTAGTGTGACAGGTATTTCAGGAAGTCACCATGGAAGGCTTTGTGAGGGATGGAGGCCGCTTTAAATACGCTTCTTGCTTCTATCAGGCAAAGGGCGCGGGAGTCATGTGATTGGAATGTTTGACACCGGAGACCAATCTCAATGCCTAGTGGAAGGTTACCTTCATCGAGGCTAGGTGGACTTTGGGAATTCCTGTGAGAATCGCATTACAATAGTCGAGTCTTCATGTAAACAAATATTGTAGCACCACTTAAAACATTGGTTCTGGATACAGGATGCCATTCTAAAGACAAGTCTGAGTTGGTGCTGTATGCTCTTCGTAATAACATGCATGTTTGCAAGTTGAAATGTATGTAAAAATTTTGTGAGTTTAATAATTTTGGGTGTGTGCATTTGAGTACATTGAGAAAGTCAAGTCAAGATTGGACCATGGTTGAGTGGAGTGGATAATAAATATGAATTCAGTCCCCAGGACTGTTGGAGAGTCAAGCCAAAATTGAGCTTTGGCCGAGTTCATTGAAAAGGAGATAATAAGGAATTCGGTCTTCCATGTGTTTCATTTCAGGTGGTGGATTGAGACCTACATTGAGTTATGTTTTGTTATGTTATGTTATAGGATTTGCAGACTGCATGGCTGCCCCATCAACGGGGCATCCTAGTGCTGAAGTATGAGTATGTCCTCTGGAGTAGAGACAACTGAGTATCGGATACATAGTGAGAATGCAAGAGGTTTGACTGTTTAAGAAGTGTGGTTAGTGGGTCAAGGTACAGTTGGAAAGGAGGTGGGGATAAAATAGATCCGGGTGGAACCCCATGATTTATGGGTGATGGACCTGATAGGACAGAGCTCAGTTTTATTTCTTAGAATCAGTTTTCCTGGTATAGGGAAAATGATCCATTCTATCGCTGAGAGTTTTGGTGGAGTGTTATGCTAGCTGTGTCAAACACTGCAGATAATTCAAGGAGAATGAGCAGGCACGAGTCTCCATTGTCCAGAAGACATAGCGCATCATCCTCGATTTGAAAAAAGGTTCTCTCTTCTCTACAGTCAGGTCTAAAGTCAGATTGCAAATCGACAAGTAAGTCGTGATCCTCAATGAATTTTTTGATTTGTGTAGAAATATAACTTTCCAGGATTTTTGTGCGGAACAGGAGATTAGCTACTAAGCAGACATTGTTCAGTTCTTCAGGGTTTGACCCTTGTGTTTTCAAGATCATGGTGACCTTTCCACCTTTTAGACAGACTGGTACTTTGCCTTGGGCCAGTGAAGCTTTGATCAGATGTATCCAGTATAGGCCGATGTACATGTTGATTTCTTTTAGTATGATAGCAGGTATCAAATCATGGAAGTCCAACGTTAGTATAGTTTTTTCTCTTATCTTAATGAGTTTCCTTTCAATTTCTACAGACGCACTGCTTTTTGGGGCTGAAGTGTTGGAAGGATAGTCCATCGATTGGGTAGGCAGTGAGACGTCATCTTTTTTACCCGCTCAACAAAGAAGTTGGAGAATGTTTTACTTCTGTCTTTGAAGGTATTAACATCTAGCTCAGGAAATAGATTAGTGTGCTGTTTGACAATGCCAAATAGTTTTCTGGGATGACTTCTAGATTTCTCCAATTGCGATCTGAGGAAGGAAGGAAGCCTTTGACCCAAAGATGTTATTTTTGTATATTCTTCTTTCTATGTGCAGATTCAAGGCAGAGAGCTCTTCCTGCCATCTTCGTTGCACTACTCTCTTGCCTTCTATCTTCATTTTGGTCTTTAGTGTACCACTAGGGAGTTTTTTTTGTCTTTTTGGTTTCATGGGGGATTATTTGTTCATTATATTTTATAGTCCAACTTACACCTGGAGAAAGTGACAAAGTGTGCATGCATAAAATACAAATGTTAATATTCAAGTACTCTATAGAAGGATGTGGCCTAACGGCTAGGGCAGTTGACCTCAAAGCTGGGGAACCGGGTTCGAATCTCGGCAGGGACGCTCAACATTCTGTGATTCTGGGCAAATAACGTAATCTCCCAGTGCCAAACTAAAAAAAAAATTGGGTGTCAACCTATCATAACAAGCCCCTTGACCACAAAAACAGCTGCCATTTTTCAAACCTTTGAAGGAGAAAAAGTAAAATCTGCACCAGAAAAATCAGAAGTTCTCGGAAAAGCTGTTTTTCAGGTGGGATTCCCTGCCTACTTTCCTATAATCTGTCATAAATACGCCCACTCATCCTCCTCGAATTTAGTATTAAGACGTACCTCCCACCATATGCGTAGTCAAGGGGTTGTGTCGAGGGAAAATTAATGATCGATCAAAGTAGGGTACAGCCTTCGTTCAACTCCACCGTAGTTTTTCTAATTGTGGAAGTAGCACCTAATGAGGGAGTGATCTAGGATGATCGTGGAGACTGTGGTCCCACTGGAGTTCAATAAAAGATTTTGGAGAGCCATGAGAGATCACATAGTCAATATGACGTATTTTATGTGCTTTGGTAAGGACCAGTGATTTCCTCCGCACCCATTGTAATGGTGGAGTTGCGCCATACCAGCGCTTTGGAATGCAATTGGTTGGGGACCTTCGGGAGCATGCGGGCCTTCCTCCAGGCCTGGTCCTTACTCCAGGCCTGTTGATGTTGAGAAGTATGTATGATGCGGTTGATATGAGGGGTGACTCTAGGTTGATTGGTATAATAAACCACAAGATTGCCCTTACGTTTCGAATGTGGTGTTCGATTGCAGCTCGCTGGGGCATCGCTCTCTGACTTTTCATCCTGTAAAGTGAGTGGGATACGTGTTGTACCATTCACAAGCTTGGTGAGGTAGCCAAAGTCCCTCCTTCTCAGTCAATGCATGCAATCTGGATCCTTTTAATCTTAGTTTTGATCCCCACACATGGATTTGCAAATTTCATATGTTACATCCCTAAAAAAGAGATTGCAGAATAGGAAGGGCTATCATGCCAAAAGATATCATTAAACTTTGTTCTCGTGTTCATTTTGATGATCGGGACACTCCCCATAGGGATAGGTCCAGCGCGGGAAATTTAAAGGGTAGGTCTCCCAGTGGGTGGGTAGATTTCATTGCAGCCAAAAAGTTACGCCTGTATTATAGAGTTTTATATAGCACGAACTTGACTCAAATCCAATCAGGTATCAGAGCACCAGTAACGTTACATGAGGACACACATTCATTTTTGTTAGGCATGGGGAGATTAAGTGATTTGACCAGAATCACAGGATGTTCGGCATTATTACCGAGAGTTGAACCGAGTACCCCAGGTCCGAGGTCGAACGCCCTAGCCGTTAGGCCAACTCCTCTACAACAAGTAGTAAGTAATTCGCAGAAAGAGATTGTGAAAATGTAAGCTATTTATCAATATAATAGAGAAAATAATCCAACCAGTGTTTCAATACATTTATTTTTGGCATTCCTGCATGTTTAAAACCAGAGCTCATTTTAAGCTGTAGAGTGTGTGGTGACTCCTCGTGTACATTTAACCTAGCCAAGGTTATACTCCTTACTCGTCCCCCCCTTCCATGCTGCCGCCGTCAGTTCGCACGTGCACTTGCTGCATTCAGTCTTAGGGGCGGGGTCATCTATTGGGTGACCGGATGCCTCGCGCTGGGAAACTCCCCTGCGCAGCCACTGCTCACCATCGACCACCCCAGCTGAGCTGCCAGTTCAATAGCATACGTTTTGCTAGTATGTCAGAGCTGCATGCACACGAGTTAGCCAATAATCTCAATTTATGCAAATGAGCAAGCATATACATACGCATTAAAAAGAACATTTTTTTTTTTTAGTTCAAGAGATTTTTATTAAAAATAAAAAGGTGTCATCGTACAAACAGGTGAACAATCAAAAAACAGCGCATTATAGAAGTGTAAAGCATATACAATACAGAATAGCATAAAAATGAAGAGATGACCAAGGAGAACTACGGGGGTTTGGGTACCTCCTGCTGAGATGCTTTAGGCAAAGAGGACTGCCGTGCACAGACATCAAAGAATGTTGTAACGGGGAGCCATAACTGAGTTCTCTTCACAGCCAGTTGGAGAGGGTGCATAGAAAAAGTGTCCAAACGGTGGTGGTGGCAGACATCATACCACCAGGCTTTATAGGAAATTTTACTGAAGTCCTTCCAATTTCTCGTTATTTGCTGAAATGCAACAGCCAATAATAGATCAACAACTTTGAAATTAAACTCCCAATTATCCCAAGAGGACGAAAGACTACCCAAAAAAGTTTCTTTTGCACAGAATTGTACATTGGTGCCAAAAATTATATTAATTTGGGACCAAACAAGTTTCCAAAAGTGAGACACAGGAGAACAAGAAAAAAGCATGTGAAATAAGTCAGCCTCAGGAGAGTTACAAGACCAGCAAGTACTTGGTGAGAGAGGAAATCGTTTGTGAATCGCATGTGGAGACAACAAGAGTCTATTATAAATGTAAAATAACGTTTGGGTTATGCTAGCAATTCTTGAAGTTTTGCGTATTTTAGTCCAAATAGTGTTCCACAATGAGACGGGCCAAACCACATCAAAATCTTCCTCCCAAACCAGCTCAGTACTAGATTTTTGTCGCGATAAATTGGATGAGTGAAAGTATGCATAGATTTTAGATGCAGTAGGTTTAGTATGCAGAAGGGAGGACAAATCTGTGTGTGTGTCAGTTGTAGGGGATTTGTGAAGTCCACAACCAAATTGATTAAATACGTTAAGCACAGTATTGAGAAGAATATGATATTTAGAAATAAAAGAAGCAGGTAAATTATATAACTGTCGGAGCGAGGAGAAAGAAATAAACTCATCGTCAGAGAACAATTGATGAATCCAAATTAAACCCCTTTGCCTCCAAGTTTTCCAATAAAAGGGCTTACTGTGTATCAATGCAGTCTTATTGTGCCATATAGGTGAAGCTAGAAAAGATTCCAGCGTGTCATGCAATAAAGGGTAAATGGGACTGAGAAGTTTAGAGGTGAATTTAAAAAGAGGAGTAGATAATGTTTGGGGTTTGCGGGAGAAGGAGAGATATTCATGGAATGAAAAGGGAGTAAGAAACGACCTCTCAACTGATATCCATAAAGGAAGTTCTTCCGTGGGATCAAACAACCAATATGAAGCCTGTCGCAATATAAACGCCCTGTGGTAAGCTGGGAAGTTGGGAAAATTAACCCCACCTTCATGTTTGGGACCTATTAACTTAGAAATAGACATGCGGGGCTTTTTATTATTCCATAAAAAGGATGATAGCATTGAGGTAATAGATTTAAATAGTTTGGCAGGAATGGGAATCGGAATGTTAGATATGGTATATAAAAGTATAGGAGAAAGCATTATTTTTATGGTATCCAGACGACCCCACCATGATATATAAAGAGGATGCCATTTGGTAATAAGTTCTGAAATTTTCCGAAGGCAAGTGTTCATACATAAAGTAACTGTACCTTTAATTGTAGACGTGAAATTTAAACCTAAATATTTAATGTGGGAAGAATTCCAAGAGAAATTGGCTGAAGCAAAGTCAGCTTTAAAAGTATATTTGGTTAAAGGTAAAATTTCACACTTATCACTGTTTAATTTATAACCTGAAATCAATGAAAAGGAGTGAACCTCTTTCAGAAAAGCAGGAATTGAGTCATTGGGATTTGAAATAAGAAGTAAAATGTCGTCCGTGTATTTGTGTATTTTGTCGAATTTTTGAAAGGAAAGGTTCAAGGGCTAAATTAAAAAGAAAAGGAGACAAGGGACAGCCCTGACGCACTCCTCTACCAAGGTCAAAAAATGATGACATGAGACCATTGGCACAGACAGCAGCACGCGGGTTAGAGTATAAAAGGGAAATTAGGGAAGTAAATTTGGGACCAAACCCAAACCATTTAAGAGTGTAGAAAAGATATCGCCATTCAACCCTGTCAAAAGCTTTTTCAGCATCGAGCGCTATTGCTGCTAGGGAATGTTTCAAGTAGGGAGCCTTAGATAGAACCTCAAAAAAATGTTGTGTATTATCATTGATTACTCGACCTTTCACGAAACCAGATTGTTCCTTACCCAGTAAGCTTGGCAAAATAGGATTTAAACGTAGGGCTAGTGCTTTGGAAAAGATCTTATAATCTACGTTGACAAGTGAAATAGGTCGGTAATTTTTACAAAAGGTCGGATCCTTACCCTCTTTGGGTATGAGGCAAATATGGGCATCCGAAAAAGAACCCTTGGATTTCCCCGCCAAGAAGAAGGAATCAATTAAACAATTTAATCTAGGCAGTAAAAGTTTAGAGAAATGAAGATAAAATTCAACTGTAAACCCGTCTGGTCCTGGTGCCTTATCTTTTTTGAGGTGTTGGAGTGCATCTAGAAGTTCTTGTTGCGTAATCTCCGTCTCTAAGGTGGATAACTCGGGGCAACTCTGTGGAGTCTTATGCAATGTTGAAAAAAACTGAGAGAGTAAATGGTCTGTAGGATTCGCTTCTGACAAGTGGAGAGACTTGTAAAACAATGCAAATTCATTTAAAATTTCTGTATCTTTGAATTGTAAGACAGAATGTTCATCAGAAATACAGTCAATGTTCAACTTATTCTGTTTAGTTTTTAAATAATTAGCTAATATCTTACCAGCCTTGTTCTTCCCCCCGTAAAATTTTGCACTGGATTTCAGTAGAAATAATGAAGCATTATCAGTAGATTTCTTATTAAACCGTAATTTTGTTTGTACAAGTGCATTAAGAACATCCTTTGAATTAGATGTGTAGAAGGAATGCTCCAGTCTCTTAATGTCTTGAAGTAGGGTTTTGGTACGTTTACGAGCAATGGAACGTTTTTTAGCTACATAACTTATAATAAAGTCTCGTGCTGCAGCCTTAAAGGCATCCCAAATGGTTGAGAAAGGTAACAAGGTCGTATAATTAATAGAGAAATATTCCTCCAAAAAAGTAGTAAAAGAAGAGGAAAACACAGGCTCCAAAAGGAGAGTGTTATTAAATCGCCAGCGTTTAGGGGCATTGACTTTAGGCAAAATTTCCAGGTCAATTGAAATGGGAGCATGGTCTGATAATAATATTGCCCTATTTCTGCAGACATAAGTGTCTGAGACAAACAATGGGAAACAAAAAAA
Source organism: Triturus cristatus (assembly GCF_964204655.1). NCBI lineage: Eukaryota > Metazoa > Chordata > Amphibia > Caudata > Salamandridae > Triturus > Triturus cristatus. The sequence continues at coordinate 282,566,548 of NC_140587.1, forward strand.
TAATCTATCCGTGATTGGGAGTGATGCACAGGAGAGTAAAAAGTATACTCTCTAGTAATCGGATTGCAGAGCCTCCAGGCGTCCAAAAGTTTGTGTTGTTTAATAGCATGAATAAAAGCCTTATGAGGTTTATTGGGTACGAATGTAACTTTGGAATTCCGGTCTATAAAAGGATCAAAAATGTGATTGCAATCTCCTGCAAAGATAAAATTATCTTCTATGCAGAGGGTGATTTGCTTGGCTATCGATGTCCAAAAGGAAAAATCACCACCAGTGGGTGCATAGACATTAAAAAAGGTGACTGGAACAACCCTCACCAGCAGCTTAACATTATGCCAACGACTGTCAGTATCCGAAGTTTGGGATAAAAATTTGAATTGGAGCGATTTACGACAAAGCATCATAACACCATTACGCTTGCCATCACCATTGGAGTAGAACACCTCCCCCACCCAGCCCCTCCTTAGTTTCGGTGACTCGCTTTCCGTAAGGTGGGTTTCTTGTAAGAATACTATGTCTGCATTTAGTTTAGCCAAATGAGTTAAAACCCTTTGTCGTTTAATTGGTGAGTTCAGCCCCCTAACATTCCAGGAAACTAATTTCAGCGACATGGCATGCAAAGAGTAAGATAAAACAAAGATAGTAAATAAAGGTAGTACAATTCAGTGAAAATGCCAGGAAGAAAGAAATAAAAAAGAAATAGGAGAAGACTAATAATGTACACAAACTAATCAAGGTCAATATGAAAAGTAAAAAGTAAACAAATAGTAATGAAGTTAGAAGGCCGAAGTGATAAAAGAAAACAGGAGTACGTGAAGATATAAAACTAGATCTGTAATGCCAAAAAGAGCAATGAAAAAACAGTAGTAACATAAGAAAAGTAAGTAACAAAGAGAACTTGAAATGAATAACCACAATTAGATAAGTGAAAGAAGCATAAGAAGTAATAAAGTGAAATACGCTGAGGAGAAGATGACTGACGACAACCATAAGAGTGTGAAAGAAAAGGTTTGGGAAGGAAAGAAGGATTGAGAGAAGGAGTAAAACTCGAACACAGATGTAGGAAGACAACATACCTATGAGAGGAAACACCAAAGAGAGACGGGAGAGGGAGGTGAAGCCACATGGAATGGACAACACGATCAGGGTAGCTAAATAAAGCACCGGGAAGACGTCGTACGAGAAGGGTAGCGGATCTGTGGAGACGAAACACAACAGACAATAAGTGAAAAATTAATGAGTAGGCCAAAACAATAATTGCTAGAAACACAGTAAACCAAACCTTAGAAAGAGGAGTTTAGCAAAACCACAATGAATGGAATAAGAACAAGTGAAACAAATCACCAGAAATTGAACACAATAATGAGTGAGAAGAAACCAGAACAGTAAAATTAATAACAGCAATATCAAGCATTGAATGAAGTAGATGGATGGGAAAGGTCCATAGCAGACGTCTTGCATGAGTTAATGAAACTTTGCAAACGCAGAGGATCTTCATACGTAGTCGTTCTGTTATTGTAGGTGACCTTGAAAAGGCACGGATGAAAAAGACCATATCTGGCCCCCATTGAGCGAAGATCAGCTCGCAGATCCAAGAAAGCCTTGCGTCGGTTAGCGGTAGCTTTGGCATAATCTTGTGCAAAGAACAAAGAGGAGCCAGACCATGTAAGTCTTGGAGATGCCTTGACCGCAGAGAGAACCTTCAACAAATCGGTATATTCCAGGAAATATAAAGTAACACCTCTGGGTCTCTGTGAGGGCGATGCGGTAGATGGAGCACGACCCAAACGATGCGCCCGTTGAATATTAAGTGCTGTACTGTCTGGCATGCGAAGTAATTTAGGTAGAAAGGATTTGAAGAAAGCAATAGAGTCAGTCCCATCAAGGCCGTCCTCCAGGCCATAAATGCGTAAATGATTACGCCTGTTTCGATTCTCCAAATCTTCGACCTGTTTCTGAAGTGTGGAAATTTGAGAGTGAAGGTGAGAAACACTGGCACAAGTCTCCGTCAGGGAAGAAATATTTCGCTCAACAGACGACACTCTTGTCTCAAGCTGCGACCAATTGTCTGTTAAAATTTGCAATTTGTTGTTGTATCCTCCATGAAGGGCTTAAGAGCTCTAATTTCCTCGAGTAATATCTCCAATGACACAGGAGATGATGATTTTGGTGGTGATGGAGGATCTTTTTTGAGTCGCTTAGTGTTGGACTTCCCCGGAGGTACAGGAGAAGGCTCCATGGTTGACTCCGAGGTATGGGTAGAGAGCGCCAGAGAATCCTCTAGTTTAGAAAACTGGGAAAAAACCTTAGAATTCTTTACAAAAATGTACTTAGGCTTAGACAGTAAAGAACTCGTTGGTTTTATTCTTCCCATAAATCGAATGCAGCAGACTCCAGCAAAAGTAGACGTCTTGAGGCATAAGGCGATGAAGTACAAACCGCCACAGAGTGTATAGACGGAGAACTACAGAGGCGGAGACCAGGACTTCATGTATGGCTTAAACGCAACTATGCTCCAATTGGAAATGCCAAAAAGCGACAAAAAGCAGCTGTCAGAATGGAGCAAAATGTGTAAAGCACATAAAATGCAGATAAGTAAGGTTCAATGGAAAGCAAGTGAACTTACAAAAGTGAAATTTGGCTCAGGAAATTATATAAGCCAAGGGTATGTAGTGAGGAAGCAGCTGGGAGCACAAAATGGCCACCGAGGATATTGCTGTAAAAGAGTCCCACAAAACATCCCACAAAGCCGTTGGAAAACCTTAAGAAAGCACAAAAAATAATATTCCTGGCATAACTGCAGCATAAAGGAGGGTGGCAGAAGAATGGAACATCTTCATGGGATCCTTAAGGAAAAAATGCGCGGTCGCGCGATAAAAACAAAATGGTGGCCGCAGTAAAAAAATATCTGAAGCAAACTCACTGCTCCAAGCCACACCCCATTAAAAAGAACATTTTAACAATGTATCCGACCTTCCTAAAGTTAAGCTCTTTTTATTCACAGTTCTACGGGCCAGATGTATCAAGCAATGCTTTTGCGATTCTAAAATAGCGAATTATACCGACCTATTTTGGAATCGCAAAATGCAATGTATGTAGGAATCCCAAAATCTTTTGCGATTCCTTAACATTCCCTAATAGCAAATCGCAAATTGCGATTCGCTATTAGGGAATGCATTCATTCTTATAGGCCCATAGGAATGAATGGGAATGCATTCGCAATTTGCAATTACCAAATTGGTAAGTGCAATTTGCGAAGGCAAATCCAAGGGTGCTAGTGGGCCTAAGGCCCCCCTGATGCAACCCCAAAAAAGGTTAGTGTGCGCATATGGCGCATGTGTACATGTGTATGCGCATCATGGCATTTAGAAAAGTGTACTTTTGTGCATTTTTCAAAGGATTCGCAAATTACCATCAACATGAAGTTGATGGTAATTTGCGATTCCTAAATGCAAAGTCGCATTTAGCGAATGCTACATACATTGCATTTAGGGAATTGCAAATTGCGATTTTAGGTAATCTCAAAAAATTGCGATTACCTATATTGCGAATGCAAAAAGTTTCATACATAGCAAAAGGCCTTTTTGCGTTCGCAAACGGGCCGATTCGCGAAAAGCCTTGATACATCTGGCCCTACATTTCTTACAGGTTCCGACTTGGGTTAATATGAAGAGAGGAATTTACGCCTCTTTTACTGAATTTCATGAAACATTGAACATGCATGGAGGTCCCATATCAGGAGTGAGTTCCCTCCTCGCCCCTCCCACACCAGTTAAATGTATGCTATTTCGATGCTAGATTCTAATCACGCCGGGCAGGTTGCATCACAGCCAGGCCTCGTGCGTTGTCAATCAGCTGCACAAGGAGGGCTGGTGATTAGAAGATTGCAGTCGCCCTGTGGCGAAAAGGAAAGTCCAAAACCGAGATATCCTCAACTGAACCTCAGCTGCTTCTATTGTCTGAAGCTGGGCACTTTGACAGTGTTTATTTTTGGGAAATTCTGCCTGTTTAAGCTTTAGATCTTTTATTCCCTGCAAGGGAGGGCTCATTTACCACACCGTTCCTGCGGATTTCGCTGAGGTAAAGGTATTTTGAGATCCAACAAAGAATTTAAAAATTCCTAGTCACCCCACTCTCTTAAAATGTAAGAAACAAACAAACAAACTAAATAACACTATTTTTTTCCTGGATTGAATTGTCAGATGTGACCCTTCGGAGTGATAACACTGATCAAAATATTTGTTGCTGCACTGATTATAGGATAAGCTGTGGTTTTTAAGTATACCCTCTGCGCCTCAGTCATCTGGGTTCTGTTGTACACGTGTGCATCCTCTGACGCAGACATCTTTGCCCAAATGGGTGAACCTGTCAGTGCCAATTTATCTAAACGTTGTTAGCAAAAAAATGTAATTTTCCATTGATAGAAAGAAAGACGTTCATGCCCTGTAAATTCAGGATGAGCTGCAACGATGGAATAACACCTGGTTTCGTCAGAGTGTACCCCCTTTCAGATTCTGTTTACACAATCATATTTCGTAAATTTACATTGGCTTTGAGAGATGCTAATGGACAATGCTGAGTGGTTTAAACTATTTTTATCTTAAATACAGCGAAAGTCCAAGGACTAGAAACCTGCAGCCAGCTGCGGCCGCTGCAGGTAAGAACGGTGAGGCGGCGGGGGGGATTTTGAGAGACGACCACAAGGGAACATGAAATAAATAATTAATTTTCCCTCGTGGTTGCCTCTCGAAATATCCACCAGCCGGACCCACGGACCCACCACCCCACCGCTCTTAACTGGAGCGGCCGCAGCTGCCTGCAGCATAGGCAGAAACTAGACAGGAAGTGGAATGATGACTACTTCCTATTTACGGAAGGGAAGGGGTGGGCAGGCCTGGCAAGGGCTATCGAAATTTGTCATCAACCAGTGCGCCACTGATGGAGGCAAGCTTCCCTAGTGGGAGAAGAATGAGCAGATGCAAAGTATATTTGTCTTGTTTGTGCCTTAGGCCGTGAGGTGCTTGCTGTACCGTTAACATAATGTACCCAATGACTCAACTACTGTGGTACCTCCTGCACCGCGGGCCCTAGTCAGCCACAAGCAGCTTCAGCCACTTCCAAGACCTGTGGCCATAGTCCAATGGACTCCACGTAAGCGAGGGGCTTCGCTATGACATAGTGAGGATTTCACCAAACTTGAGACTCCATTGAAATCTATGGAGTATGTGGTTGCAGGAAATAACTGCATTAAATTCAGTTGCCAGTGAGACTTTAATGAACACCAGGGCATGCTTCTCAATCTAAAAGCTCTACAAGGAGGGTTTATGTAGATATTTGTGGCTGGTGTTGCCATTAAAGTCAAATAAGGTGAAGAATCTCTTGGAGGGTGAGGATGGTTTTCAGGTCAGGGGACCTCAGTGCAGTCTGGCGACACGTGTGTTGGCGGGTGACACCTTCCACATGAGTGTGAACTGACAGTTATGCTAGCAAGCTAGAGGGGGTGTTGCAGTCAGACTCTGTTGGTGTCTATGGGGCACTAGGAACTTCATTTTTTATCTATTGAGCATTGAGGGTTCAGGATTGACACTCAATGGAAGTCTTTTAGGCCTGTGAGGGATGTAATAATAATTCTCTAAAGCCTTCATTACGAGTGGACTCAAAACTCGCACTATGAATGGTAACTCCGGTTACCACACATATCAGAATTATGAGTTTTGTGACAAACACTGGCAAGTAAAACCTGTTGATATTTATCGGGGAAAATGCCCAGTATTTACCTGACTGAACATTTGCATTTGTTTGCTGCAAACATCAAAATCAAGCACCATAATCCACGTTATTGCCCAAAAACTAATGATAGGTGATAATTATCCCACCCAATAAATACGGAACACCTTGGTAGTGGCTTCTATTGGATACAGTAATTATTGCGTCTAACAATAGCCAACTTGTCATGAGAACCCAAAATTCATAAGGCAAGGTAGAGTTGTACAGGTGAGGCTCAATTCAAGTCTGATCATAGAGGGATGAGGCCACATTCAAGTCTTTGGGGCCAGTGAGAGGGGTGTGAAGGAGAATGGGTCACGTGCGTTGTGGCTGCTTGGAAGGAGTCAGGAGTGATCACAGACATCGGCTAGTACCTGTTGTTCCTTGTCAAATGTGAAAATAAAATCACAGTCTTCTCAGCTTCTACTCTTGATGCTGATCCTGTTCGGTGCATGAGATGAACTTTGAATGCCACTGCCTGTGCAATACCAGATCTGTGAGAAGTGCTTAATTTGTAAAAGGTTAAGTGCCCGGGCCCTCACCAGGAGGCCATTGCAGCTTGTACCATCTATTACCCGTGCTAGTCCTGCCAATGACTGTACCAACCTAACTACTAACCATCACACTCCTAAATTCAGCCTAATTCAGGCCCCCAGACCTACAACAATGGCTTTCAATACAGGTATTAGTCATTTTAATGTACACTGAATTAATAAACAACTGTAGCTCTGCTCATCCCCAAATTGGTCAAACAATGCCAGCATGCGTCAGACTGTCAAAAGTGCTGGTATTGACAATGAAGTGCCGGTGCAGAGCACCAGAAACCACTAGCTCAAATTAAGCACTATCTGTGAGTAATAATAGAGAAGCTTACACTGCTCTACTCATGCTGTATTTGTTATGTGTGAGAGTAACTTATTGGTTTCTTGCCTGTGCTGTTTAAGGGGAGCTCCTCATCTGTGCTATATGTGTTCTGTATATTTTTAGTGGAGCTTGCACTGTTGCTGCCCAGGAACAACACAAGTACTAGGTGTGCTTCTTGTAAAAATGCATGCATGCTGGGACTTGCAGTTTCACTTTTTCAACTATAAGCATGAACTTGAAAAAATCTAGGGGCATATTCTCAAGAACGAGTGATAACTACCCCAAAATTAGCTTAACGCAACTCTTCACATCGCAGTCTATCGCGGGAAAATAACACCGTGTTAACGTGGTATTCCCAACACGGCGGTACCATGCGCTAGTCCCACGATAATGTGTCAAATGAACGCGTTAAAACCAACGCGACTCCGCAAAAACGCGAAACACGACCGCAAAAATAGTACCGATGACGCCAATCGCGATACAAAATCAGCGAAAACCAGCCACAGCCCTGCAATTCCCACGTGTCATGCTGGAAAATGCACTATAAACGTACAAAAAAATACAAACAAAAGCCAAACAACAGCGAAGCACAATGGAGGTAGCCGGAGCAAGTACAGAGGACAACCAGAACCCCACAAGCCCCCTGGAGGACCAGCCTGGGACCTCGGGGTCAGGGAAGGGCAAGGACAAGAAGAATATGAAGAAGCGGTACAGTCCGCAGGAAAACAGGATCCTGATAACGGAGGTGGTAGAACACCATCAACTACTGTTTGTCACCTCCACTGTGTCACTGGCAACTAAAAATGTAATATGGCAGACCATCGTGGACAAGGTGAATGCAGTCGGAATGCTGAAGAGGACAATGGAAGAGGTCAAGAGGCACTGGAATGATGTGAAGCGCAAAACCAAGCAGAAACTCGCAAATAACCGGAAGGCAGCAATGCAGACTGGAGGTGGGAGTCCAGCGCCACAGCAGAAGCTGGACGAGATGAAGGAAATGGTGTCCACAGTCATCAGTGGGGAGACAGTGGCAGGAGTTAGGGGCCCGGACACTGCTCAACATGACCGGACAGAACAGCAACAGGGTGAGTAACGACCAGGGACTGGGGGACGGGGGGAGATGGGCACAATGACACAAATGCACAATTAAGCATAGCACATCTGCGGACAAACCATGCCCCAGACCCCCAACTCCCACCAAGAGACCAATGCACCCAAGTATGCAACATCTCAGCACTGTATAAGCACAGAAGTCAGAGGCATTCCTCATGTAAGGGATAAGGGGCAGCTAAATCAGAGCTGTAGGGGAGACTCCCCCAAAATGCGGCACACACACATTGCATGCAGAGCACATCAACATTGACAACGATGTGGTAGAAACCGCAACACGTCCACAACAGAACTGAGGACACAACTGGTGCCGCTTGTGTGTAAAAACTGGCCAATCACATTTGGCATTGCAGGGAAATGTGAGTTGACAATGTACAAGTACAAACACACATCTGTGATGTTGTCGGAATGTCCACTGTCCTTCATCAAATAGGCAGCTTCCCCAAACAGTCACAATGTACACTGTCATGCAGTCTGAATGTAAACATGTAAAATGCGTCAACATACATGTGAACATAATGTTAAACTGCATCTCCCCTTCACATTGCAGGGGTAAATACAACACCTCCTGCAGAGCAGGCAGAACCTCTCTTCTCTGATGACGAAGAGGACCACCACACCTTCGACTCCGATGCCCTCCAACAGCTCGTGGAGAGCCTCCACAGCCCACTTCCAGGAGCAGGGCAGCCCAGCTGCTACGAGGAGAACCCACCCCCTGCACAGAACACACAGCAGGCAGCACCCACCACCACGGCTGCCTCCCAGGACCCCCACGACGAACACATGGCCTTCCAACACCGTGTGTTGGGGTGCCCGGAGAAGCTGGCTGAACAGGTGCAGGTGGGGTTCGACCTCATGGCAGCTAAACTAGATGCCATACGTGGGTGTCTAAGTTCCTTCAGGGACCACTCACAGTCCCTAACGGACACCCACAGTCCACTCCATGCTCTCAAATGAACCATGGCTGACATCGCTAGAGTCCTGACTCTGAGACAAGAACGACTGTCTAGTCAGAGTGGCTCCTGCGATCTCGCCCGGGAGTTGGGACACATTCGGAGGATCATGGAGAACATGGAGCGGACGCAGACGAAAAGAGCGGCTGCCACGGCTGCACACCTGCGACAGGTAGCTGGATCCGTCAATGTCCTAAAGACCCTCCTCATGGCATTTCTGCCACAAGGCCTGGCTCTGATGCATGCTGCTGCTACCACTCCATCCACATCTCCGGCCCTTGATGTGTCAGTGCCACACAGTGCGGCAGTAATTCCACCTCCGGCCCCTGAGGTGTCACTGCCACACAGTGATGAAGACAGAATACCACCACCCACAAGCGAGGCACATGCAACAGCAGAGGACGAAGATGTGGATGAATCTGCCTTTGTGGTCAGAAGGACGTAGTAGCATTCATCTCCGCCATATGGCCTGTTTCTGCTTGGTTCTGCCTTCTGCATCATCACCTTCCCCCGATGCACTCTGCGACACTCACCTTGCACATCGACATGGACTGCCATATTCTGTTTGGTCACCAATGACACAGCTATCAGACTGCGGACTGAACTCTTCCTCTTCTGATGAACTTTTCATTCTCTGAAGGACTCTGGCTGGCCCTCCACAGGCCAACAATGTAAAGTGGGGTTTGCATGGCCCTGTACTGCTCCAGCTGCAACACTCCACTGAATGTGCAATACACATTGTGTCAGATGTGTCATGTCTATGATCTTTCAAGTGTGGAAGAATGGATGAATGTAGGGTCAGTGATTCCCCCTTACGTCCATGTTGCTCATGTTTTAGGACTTGGGTCACAGGGTGACACATTGCCGATTGCAGTCCGGGTGGCGCCGACACTACAACGGATTCGTTATTTCCTTGTCCAGCCCAGGACGGAACCACGCACCAAACCCTGAGGTCATTGTTCACACCCTTAAGCTGGACTGGCATACGCCAGGCCAGCCCACTCCGCTTATGCTCACAGGGGGGACGACAACGCTACATGTCTCAGGTCTTCCCTGTAGGGATCTGCTGCTCATAGGTCTAGTTGTCAGCATGCCACAGCCACTCCCTCGCGGCTGGTTTACACCCACACCACACCCATCCAGCACAGCTGTCACAGGACATGTGACCCTGCCAATAAAAAGGGCCTGGCACATGTGCTGGATGCCATTTCCACTCTCTAACTGGGTGTCTCCGTGTGGTTATCATTTATGCATGAGGGCCTAGGGCCCTGCCACCTCACATTGCCCAGTGCCAGGGGTGACATGATGGTGTCCACACCACGAGACTCAATCATTAAGGGTCCATGGCTTGCAGGTGCACAGTCTTGGTGGCACAAGATACACTGTGGCAGGCACAGGACCACTGCCACGGGACGGTGTCTTTCGGTGCACTGAGGTAGGGGCACCTAACATGCTGAGCGGGTGTGCAGCCTGCGATGATGCGCCGTCCTGGAGGTCCGGACTGGTAAGGATTAGTGTGAGCCCTGCTGGACCGCAGTGTAGGCCTGAGCCAGTTGGCAACGCGGGCCTACCGCCAGGTGGCGTTGCCTCGCAGTTCACAGAGTTAGTGGCACCTCAAGAGCTGAGTGGGTGTGCAGCCTACGATGATGCCGTGTGCACTGATATGATCTCTGCCATTGCGAAATCAAGACCCCAAATTAAGTGTGTGACCTGGTGGCCCGTGGTGCGGGGCTGCATGATGTGGAGGGTGCTATGGTCTCGGGCTTGGAGCTCCCACCGGCACGTGGTGGGCCCTCTTGGAGACACGCTGGTGGCGGAAGGTGAGCAGTGAGGCCTGGTTGTGCAGGGGGAGGCAATCACCGCTGGGCGGCGGGAGGGGCTGGGGTGCAGCAGCCTGTGTGCGCAGGGGCGGGTAAGCGATGATGGCGTGTGCAACTATATGGACTCTGCCATTCACGTCTTTGGAAACTGTTTCAGAAGAGGGGCCTGGGGGACTGCAGTGTATACTGGCACGTGGTTGGAGACACATCGGTGGCAGCAGGTGAGCAGTGAGGCCTGGGTCCACAGTGTCGGCACTCTCTCTCCCTCTCTTTCTCTCTCCCTCTCTCTCTCTTTCTCTCTCTCTACCTCTCTCGCTCTCTCTCTCTCTTTCTTTTGCTCTTTCTATCTCCCTCTCTTTCTCCCTCTCTTTCTCTCTCTCTCTCTCTCTCACTCTCTTTTTCTCTTTATCTCTCTTTCGCGCTCTCTCTCTGTACTTTGATGAGCGCATGACACACCTTATCTAGATTCTTGTCTTGCAGGCTGTGACTTACAGAATGTCCTGAGAAGACCCACCATGACTCTTCAGAATTGTTGTTTTGGCTTTATTCTGTAATAAACGGATTATTTGAATATTCTAAGATGAATGTATGATTCTCCTTTTTCTGACCACACATGTATGTTAGGTGTTGTGATTGTGCGACTTTAGGTGAAATGTTTGGTTCATGATTTCGTAGAGTTGATGTGCAATATCTTTGTCCAAAGGGCGGGGGGTCCTGGGGATGGTGGCGGTGGGTGTTGTTGCCCTATTCGGGCTCCGGCTGCATGTTCAGTTGCTCCAGGGCATATGTTGTTCTTCATGTGTGACTCTGGGCTGTGCTTTCTTGTCTGGTGCCGGTTGTCGTCCGACATTACATCAGGTAAGAGCAGGTGTTAAAATCCTGCCGCTAACTAGCCTTAACGCATGTTTTGTGATCTTATCGCCGATCTGGCTGGTCGTTGAGAATGCTGCGGAGTGGTGTTGTCGCAGCTTTTTGTATGGGAACGCCTACTCTGCATATCATTAGCGTTTGTTGCCGGGGTCATCTGTGGCGATGTTTTTTGCGACTGCTATCGCAGGTAAACAGGTGATATGGGCTGTTAGCACCAGCTTGTGAATGGGGCGATGAATTTATCGCGACTTTGGCTGCGATAAAGTGCCGATAACTCGGCGATAGATCCTTGAAAATATGCCCCCTAGAATGCAAAGTGAGGTTGAGCAAAGTTTCACAATCGGCTGAACCTGTCAAACATCTGTTTTTCAGGAATGTTTTAAAGTTAGGGTATTCAGAGAAGGAGAGGTGATTGAGGGACAGTTGTAAAACTGCCCTGTATGTGTTGGTTAACTGTGAAATAAGGTACAGGTATGCCTGCTGTGAGAAAGTGGATTATTAGTTGGAGCTGATGGTAGCCCACCACAAATATTAATAGCACTATTCTTGTTAGGTCCAGTGAAGGTTTCAGTAACTTAAGTCTGATCTCAACCTCTGGTAGCTATGGCACACAGCCGACAGACTTGAGAAAATGTGTAAAGCATTTAGATGTCTCAAAATATTGAAAAAGTTGAAAACACAGTACTATAAAATCCAACTCTAATTTATAAAAATAGAGAATGTTATAATGAACAAAATGACATAAAAAGACAAAAGCCCAATAAGTGGAGCAGGAAATATGATTTTTTTTTGGGTCTGAACTAAATTTCAGCACCAAAAATCATAAATCATCAACTGCAAGCAACTGTCCTGCTAGACTGTGATAAGGGCATGGTTGGAGGCCAACCGCGATGGAGCGCGGTTCGTATATGAGGCCTATGTAGGTCCCAGTCAAGGAGTTACCTTCGGAATTAGAAATATTTCTGGGGAAAAGGTGATTGTCACCGAGTTGGACAGGATCTAAAGTGGGGCTCGGCGACGGTGGGTTGCGGAAGAAGGGAGTCTCAGTGCCGTTGTTGCTGAAGGTGGGAAAGCTCCAATCGGGCAAAGTATAACATTCATGCATAGGGAGGTCTCAACATCAATTTTCTTTGGATTAGTGTTGCTCTCAATGAAGTCCCCTACGTTCGGCCTTAAAAACTTTTCTGGCAGTCAAACCTCCTTCAGCGGGGCAGACCATCAAATTGGATCCGTCCGGTGAGTCAACAATGACGGCTTTGGATCCACTGCGGACTTGGTCTTCTGCCAGTTGTTGAAGTGGAAAAGTTGGAGAAAAGTTTATAAGTCACAGCCTTTTCAGTTTGGGCAGGAGGAGTACACTCTAGCATCTAGGACATCAGGAAAAGAATTAGGTATCAAGACTCGATCCAGCAGAAGCCACCAACAGGACCCACGGCAGACCAAGTTAGAACTGGTCATCTAGGTTTGTCAGGAAAATAGTCTTCTTGCTGTTTTTGTGTCCACATAGCTTAACAAGAGGTCAGCCAACTGATCCATGGAATCCACCTCTCAGTTCTGAGTGCAAGTGAGAGCAGGTCCAACCCTTAGGTAACAGCAGCAGGTGCAGTTCTTCTGTCTTTCATAGGTCCAGAGGTGTTCTGAAGAGTGTATTGGGGTGCCACATTTATGCCCAGTGCCGGCCTCTGGGAGAGGCAAACTACTGGTCACTCCCTAACCAATGGGGTAAAAGTTCCCAGTGGTGACCCTTTTGCTGAACTTCCCGTATGTTTTACTGTAAACTGTCCCACAGTGCGCCTCTCTACCTAAAGCCAACATGGTAATACCCTTCTTCCACTGAGCAGGCCCTCCTGCTGAGGGAACTACATTGTCTCTCCACACCCAGGCCCCATACCACTGTCTGAGAGTAAGCCCCATTTCACCACAGGGGAGCCATCAACAGTCAGGGCAACCCGAACACTGGCAGAAAGGGGCATTTGGCTTAGGCAGGAAAATGACACATTTCTAAAAGTTCCAATTTCAAAATAGCAATCTAGAATCCATCTTGACCATTAGGATGGATTTTAAAATACTACTAAAATGCATCTATGAATCATTTTTCTAGCTACTCCAACACTGAAGTTAAGCATTGCAATGTCTTATAATGTAACCCAGTGTTCTTCTATGGGAGAACCAACCTTGCCACAGTGAAAACAACTTTTTTCACTTCAAAGACATGTGAAACATGAAATATGCATGCCCTATGTTTTAAATATCATGCGCCCTGGCCTATGAACATTTAAGTCCTACCTTAGGGGTGAACTATAAGTATTATAAACAAAGGTTTAGGGCTGGCAAAATGTTTATTTTACCAGGTCAAATTGGTTGGGGCAGACCTGGATATATATCTTGCATTATCACTTTAGTGGGGGCAGTCCACCAGTGTCATTAAACTTACAGGCCCAAAGTACACTCAGTACCATATACTCGGTATATATAGGAAAGTTAAATATCCCAAATAGTAGTATAGACAATTTCATCATGTTTTTGGTGCCAGAGTCCGTGCACTGTGTCCAGGTTACCAGCGTCCCAGTGCTCAAAGTCAAAAAAACCTGTAGCATCCATCAAATAAAAATGGTAGTGACCAGTCAAAAAGAGGCATTTTCTTATGCATGTGCATGCTGGATCATTAGGAAGTATGTTTTTCTGATTTCCTGCTGTCCTCCCACACTAACATTTGTAACAAACAATGATACATATCAAGTGAAAAATAGCCATATATTTCAAGGATGGACCACTATTGTTCACGAGGGAGTCAAAATTGTGGCAAGAGTGTCCACACTAGTTCATGGAAGTGCCAGGTTCATGCAGGAATATCAAGCATGTTGCCATGAATGCCCACATATGTGTCACAGATGGGTCGCTTTAGTATCCATAACAGATGCCTCACACATTCACACATACACTGATTCAAACACACAGTTGATCTCAATGAGTTCCCTATAGAAGCAAAGTGTGGTGCCTACGGCTGTTAAGTGGGATTCCTGCAATGGCCAGTGGTGCCTGCAGAAGCTTCTCTGAGAGCAAGCAGGAGCTCAGTGGTTTGACTATACAAGCCTTAATAAGTTTGTGCAAGAGCCTATTCGATTGCCTGCTCGTCAGATGAGAGATGGTGGGAGCTCAGTGTTTCCTTGCAGTACTATTCAATCACTCCATTTGGGTGTCTGCAGGATCTCAAAGCAGTACCTGCATGAACTTAGTTAGGTACAAACATGAGCTCAATCGTGTGTCTGCATAAGCTGTGATGCCCCCAGCAACACCCATTGCACGCCCCTTTAACGCAGAACTATATTTACAAGGCCACATTAAGCTACGCAAAGTGGCTTAGTGCTGACTGGTAAATATGGAGCAGGCCCCTGCGCCACAGGAGCGCTGCAAAAAGTGATGCTCCGGTGGTGCAGCTTAATTGCAAATGAGGCCCTGAGTGCCTAATACTACCATTTATATGTTACTATTCTCTTCACTAGTTAGAAACATAGCAGGACTGACTCAGCCTTTCATCTTTCTCAAGCGGATACACTGTGTACCCTCAATATAGGATAAAATGATGGTTGTGGTCTAAGACCTAGAATACATTGTACATAATGAGGTATACACTTGTATGGTTTAGAGGATTTTCTGTAAGTTAAAACTATTTGAAGCTGCTCCAAAATGTAAGACAGAAAGTTGAAAGTGCTTGGTTACTTGCGAGGAAAGTGGAATTTTCTCAGATGTGCTCAGTAACAGGAAACTAAATTGCATATATTTGAATTTGTATTTGTTACATAAAACCTAGTGTTCATTTGAAAAACATCAAAGCTACCACAGCACTACAGTGTCCAGTGTCCTTCACTTTTATGAGCCATCTGAGGGCACTGAGGAGACACTCCAGGGTACCAATAAATGTGGAAAGTAAGAATGAACAATATTTCTGGTCAGCTAAGATAGGTTGTTTACACAAGCAAGTTTCAACATGGCTATCTGCACTTCTCATGACCCCGTTCTTTCATTATTTAGGAGGGAAGCAATATTCTAAGAATTACTAGGAATGAAATGAATGTCCCTTGATACCCACCTTTTTAGCCAGATTACAGCTGGCACGCTCTTCTAAGGTACCTCTTATCTGCTTCAATTGGATTCGCGCCCTGTGCCTCTTGTCAGGAGCCTGCTATATGCAAACAGCTGTGTTGGAAATTAGCACTACATATGCCCAGGGCCTGTAAATTAAATGCTACTAATGGGCCTGCAGCACTGATTTTGCCACCCACTTAAGTAGCCCTTTAAACAGGCCTCCCATTGCAGAGCCTGTGTGTAGTTTAAACTGACATGTCAACTTGCCAAGTTAAACCTCTTGCCAGGCCCAAACCTTCCTTTTTAATACATAGAAGTCACCTCGAGAGTAGGCCTGGACAGCCCAAGGGCAAGGTGCAGTGTAATTAAAAAGTAGGACATGCACTTTTAAGTTTTATATGTCCTAGTAGTGAAAAACTCTTACATTTGTTTTTCACTACTGCACGGCCTATCTCCACCTAAAGATAACATTGAGATTACTTTTTTTTACATTTTATAAGTGTCATTTACAATTGGGAAGCGATTGGATCCCCAAGTGTTGTGAATCACCATTTAAAATCACAACTTATGGGGAAATCGGATTTTAAATTGCAAGCCTGAAAATAACACTTTTAACAAGTAGGCATTTTCTTACTTTTGCCATTTGGTGCCTGCTGCCTATCTCTGATCACGTTTGAAAATGTCTGCCAGCCCTGCAGACATCTCTTAGCATTGGCAGGAGCCACAGTCCCAGTTGTCCCAGTCAAGGTGTTAAAAATTTGACGGGCTGCTCCATCAACAATGACTGCCGACCATTTTTGGTGTTTCAAAAACAAAATCCCAAAGGACAATTTTGGTTTTGAAATAACAAAAACTAATGACCGCAGACCATGGGAGTTGTCTCCCATGGTATGAGGTCAATCACATGTTTTTACTGTCCCGTACCGCTAGATTTCTCACGGCAGTAATGAAGAGTGAAAACTTGCCATTCAGTTGCTTACTCTAAATTGGATGTGCAGGCAAATGGCCAAACCTCAGATGGCCAGGACTGTCGGAGGAGTGTGTCAACGCTGGAGCCGATGTTGGCTCCATCACTGACATACTTAAGGTCCATCCACCTGTAAATCAACTGGATGGTCCAAGGCTTTGGTACATAGCACACTTTGCCTAAACACTTTGCACTATGCACAATGCCCCTTGCTGGATGAATAGATATGTTCGCACTACAATTTGCTTTCATGTCCGTAATTTCTCTTTCTATTTTCGTCTTTGTTTCCCTATTTCTCTCTCTCAAACACACGCGCGTGTTCACACACACGCGCACACACACAACCCTCCCCCCAGGGCAGTCAGTCTCTGTATAAGTTACCTCCACACAGAAAAATGCACAGCATGATTGAAACAGTGCAACCTCCTCCCACAAATAAAACAGGTACATCGCACAAAGCATCAGTGCCCATCGCACAAAGCAGGGCTAACTTACATCACCCAAGCAGAACAACCATGCAAGCTTCCTTCACACACAGGACAGATCGAAGGCAGCAGGGCGAATTTCGCCCACACATCGGACAACTATATGATTTACCCGCAGTAAAGGCTTCCCTAAATGTAGTGGCGGCTTCTCGAGGGAGTGCTGCGGGGCGGTGAGGCGGGGCGGGGGAGGGGCAGGGTGGGGGTAGAAAACTCCACCATTTGGCGTTGCAGCGCTCAATGTAATTTGTTTTATTTATTTATGTACTTAACTCCGTACGGCCGTATGCCGGAGTTTACTACCCCCCACCCTGCCCCCGCCCCGCCCCGCCTCACCGCCCCGCAGCACTCCCTCGAGGAACCGCCACTGCAAACACAAAGCAAACATGGCATCAAGTCTTTGTCAAAGATGCACACACAAAAAATGGCAAAAGAAATAACACAAAATAGTTACAGGACATGCCCTCAGTAGTGCAATGATACGTTCATCTGTTTATCGTTGCACGGCAGATGCACGCACATTTCCTTTGGCAAAGCAACCCGTTTTATCAACTCTGATTTTGTGTTCTCATGAACTGACTTTCCTCTGGTCTCCGCTCTGCACTCTACACCCTCAGAGGTTTGCCCGTTTCTTATGATGAAGAACATCTAATGTGCAGTCCATCCGTGAGTTTTATGTCAAGGCAGCCCTCAACAAATTAAACAATACCTTAGTTGTTGGCGATATAACATGGACTTTTTACATAAGACAATAACCTAGAAGTTTGCAATATTACAGGGACTTTTTGCACCAGTGCTAATATTTCTAGTCATCCCATCCACAGAGACATCTCTGTTGCATATTACTTCACTCTAAATTTATTGCAATCTTATGTGGTTTCCTGCTAGCATTAACTTCTCTTTTACAATTCTGTTGTATGTTATTTTTCGTTATATTGATTATGACTTCTTTGTTTTGTTTTAATCTACTGGCCATTCCTTTACCTTTTTAGTACCCTAGGAATTCCTTGCAGATGCTTGAAACGGTGATTGATTTGGAAGGTCATGGTCTCAGGTATGTCAGCGAGAGTGGCATGGAGGGTCATGGAGCAGGGTCTGACATCCCCGATCTCTGACTCCGCATTCCCTAATATTTGGCTTTTGGGTCTTCCACATAGTGAGATTCCCCACCTGAAGCCAGGGACAGGATCCCAACGCCCATGCTGGCCTGCTTCATGCTGTCCAAGGCGAGCGGTATGAGTTGTCGGACTTGTATGTCTCATTGTCTCTTTGAGAGCCCTTCACCCATTGGTGGTTCAGTGATCACACTACTGTGCTTCATATATGTTCATCGATGTCTCGGCTCATTTTTGGTAGAGTCAAAACTCTCTTTTTTTGTCAGACAACTCTCCTATCATCTGTGGGTTTGTGTGGGCCCAGAGAGAGACAACTGACAGTGGTACACGAAGAAGTGAATTATGGACTCTTAAATTGCCTCTGACACCTTCCTAGAGAATGACTGTGGACCATCACCAATGGAACAATTTATCATTCTCATGGGCAGACCGGCTAGCAACAATCAAGATAACTCCTTTAGGTTCCCTTACTCTCTCATGCATTGCCCATCTTTAGTGCTAAGTGCAGCTTACATCTATAAAGGTTGTGCCAATTTTATAGGAGAGAAGGGGCACAGTATGTAAGCTGAGACAAAATACCTTGGGGCAGATTTACAAGCCCCTTGCGACACATTTACGCCGCCGTTGCGTCACTTCTGTGACGCAGCGATGGCGTAAACCATGCGCCATGTTGCGCCTTATTTACAACGTGACGCATCTAGGGAGATGCGTCACGTTGTAAAGCCCTGCACCACATTAAGCCTGCGTCAGGTTTAATGTGTGCAGGGTGGGCGTTCCGTCGGAAAAAGCCTCGGAAAAGTGACGCAGTGAAATCTACAAGATTTCACTGAGTCACTTTTCCGACGCCGCTGCGTTGAAACCCTGCGCCTGCTTGAAGCAGGCGTAAGGCATGACGCAGCATGTTAGGTATGGGCAGCCCCTGAGCATTGCTGGAGTTGCGTCGCCCTTGCGACACGACTCCAGCAATGCGCCGCCCTCACGCCATCAGATGCATCACGCATCTGTTTATCCTGACGCCACGATGTGCCACACTGTAGATGCGGCGCACCTGTGGTGGCGCAAGGGTAAACTTGCGTGACGCATCTTACCTGGCGCATCCCTGCTGATATGCAGGGATGCGCCAGTCCTCGTAAATCTGCCCCCTTGCATCTGATGGAATGAAGTATCAGTCTTGCGTCTACACCTCATACTATCAGCCATCTCACTGGTGGTACATATTGGAGTGGTCTAAGGAATACACTGAGAGTCATAGTGCTTTATAGATCATCCTTTGATGTGTCACCCATTTTGGGAGGTTTTGTGGATTAAGAAAAGGACTTTTGCTAATTTTTCCTAGGGCCAAATGGCTTTGTATTTTCCCAGTGACAAGTGCTAACCTGCAAATCTGGGATGACAGCTTTCTCTCTCTCTCTCTCTCTCTCTCTCTCTCTCTCTCTCTCTCTCTCTCCCTCTCACTCTCACTTTACACCACTGCTCAGGAATGGAGACTTGCAAGTAGGATTAGCTAGAGCTGCATGTGGGATTTGCAAGGACAAAAGATGGGTAAAGGTTGTCAACTTATTTTTAAGGGGGCAGTTTTATCAGGTGGCATGGTGACGTGGTTTAGGGATGGGCAATAGGTTTTGATAGGTGCAGGTATGAAAGTGGGTATTTTATTCATCAGTTAAGGACCAGCTATAGTCATAACACATTTGAAAAAAACACTGCAGGGAGCAATTGATGACCAAAATCTTGTCTCCAGATTATACAAACTCATGTTTGAATCGTAGAACCAGGACAGGTGACGCTTTCAGTCCCACTGGGAGAAGGAGCTGGCATATTATTAAGAGACAACCATTGATGGGCGGTTTTGAATAGACTGAGTGGGTGTTTCACACAGATGTGTGGAAACAAACTTGAATTAGAACATTGGAATATTGGGAGCTCCATTGAAGACAACAAAGTGGCTCATGGCTAATAATGGCTGGTAGAAGCCTTCAGCTCCAATGTTTCAATGCTTGTTTTTCTATTTCTCCCTTTTCAATTAATGACATTCCACTCTCAGTGAGTGGAATGTTCTATTAGCCTTATAGTCCTTCTGTGTCAGGGTATATTGGTTGTTAAAGTCCCTCTACCTCACTATAGGCCCGAGCCACAGGTTCAGGGCCTTTAACAGTTGTTATAGCCCTCTGCAGCAGTCCATTAGGCTATAATACTGTTTATTGAAGGAGATTTTGGGAAAATATGAATGATGCAGTGCATGCGATGGCATTTCCACACACTACTCGGTTTTGGAAACCAATGCAGGTAGATATTAAATGGGCTGCTGGAAATAAGGTCCCATCGGAATGAGCAGTGTTCATTCCAGGGTTGGTGCCAAGGTTAAAGTGGATGAGATGGGGCATTTCCGGTGGAGCTTTTAGCAGACATATTTCCCTCATGCCATTGGCAGTCAAGCAAACTATTTTAAGCACCTGGGCTTCTCCCAGCTTTCCCACTCTGTCGGCTTGGTATCGCTGAATTTGGAATGTACAGGGAATGAAGAAATCTTGAATGACTTAGATAGGTCAGAGTTTCAATTTCAGAAGATTCTGGGCCAGCTGAAACACTTCTCCTCAGACCTAGCCTGTCCCAGCAGAGGAGTTGCGACTGGACACCACCTGAAGCCGCAGTGAATGACTACTTTTTAGGTATCTCAAATATGGACTCTCAGACAATATGTCCCTCAGATGAAGGTTGGTACTGTTCTTTAGGCTGGTCCTTTTCACTGTTTTCTTATGTCCTCAGGGAATGAGTGGAAGTTGGGGGGGGAGCTAACAGATTGTGGGGGAGGCGAGAGGGGATTGGGAAAGCCATTTTCTTTTTGTCATTCCATTTGCAAAAGAAAGAGAAACCTATTAAAACTTGATAATCATTGCACTGAAACTGTAATATATTTTTATATCAGTGAAAAGCCTTGGAGGTCCCTCTGCAAAGTGTCACCTGAGTACTTTAGTTGCTCTTTATTAAGTCTGTTTTTCTTTTAGTGTTGATTTTGTGCTTCTGCATGGAAAAAATAACAAAAGTATTAAGAAAATATGTGCCTCGCCAGTCTGGATGAAGGAGGAGCCCTGATTGCACCTTCCTCTGTAAAATGCTAAATGAAGAAATCAGGCGCCATTGTCTGCTATCAGGTAAGGCGTGTGTATAAACAGGAAGTTTACCTGTAATGTTCAGCCATATCACCCATAGGTAGAAACACCAGTATGTCCACCAAACGCATTGTGTGGCCACAGCTCCTTATCTGGGAGTTTGCTTTGATATCGGCGGGTCCTATCAGGAAGGTGGCCCCGATTCAACACGTTTGTAGAGCGTCGATATAGGTTTGGGCTATAATGGGTAAATAGTTTTCATCTGTTGCTAGGCAGGCTAAATATTTGTAGCTGAATGAAAGCCTATCTGTTCGCCAGCGCCTGTAATCTGGTTGTATTCTGGTCATTTGTTTGAAGCCCAGCAAGTGCTGGCTACACATTAATGAGGAAATTGCTTAAGTCAGTCCTTATCAGGGAGAAAATGGAAGATGAATGCAGAACGGAAGTGGCCTTCGGTCAGCCTTTCATGCCCTCAGCTGCGCCAGTTTGCATATCTGCACTCTGGAGAAATTGGCGGGAGACTATAGTCACCGAGAGATTGCTTCCTGGATTTATTCTCAGAAACAAAGAAGGGATTCACGAACACACTGGGCGTGCCACTGACCTTTGTCATTTAGAAGAAAAACATAGACTTTTTTATTTTTTATCACAACCTATTGTTTATTTTTCTCAGAGGGCAAGTTAGGTGTGCACTAAATGCAACTGCTTCATATTTCAGTGCTATTTGAATTTATTGAAAGATAAGCAGTTCGAGCTAATGAGCTTCATTAAGATTTTTTTTATTTTGTTATTAAATGCAGAAAAACAGTAAAACAATATAACAATAAAAACATTCTAATTGGTTATATGTTACCAATTTAGTTTCTATGGCAGATTAATGATGACAGCAATATCCTAACACCAGAGTATTGTGTCAAAATTATAGCCTACAAAATATTGAGTTTACATATTTTGTATGTAAACTACTAAAGAAGAGAGTCAAAATATTGTGGGACAGAATATAAAAAAAAGTATATCGAAATATTCATATATATAAAATTGGCACTTATTTACCCATGTCTTCTTCCATTAATCTTTAGCTATACATATATTACAAATATTTATTTTTCAGAAAGACACATATGTCATCAGTGATGTAATATCTGACGTCATCAGCAGAGGATTGCGGTCGCGTGAGTTATAGTTGCCTGCACTAACTATAACGGGGGAATTTCATTGGTTTTTTACGAGTGAAATGTCCAGCTAACTATAACATGTGTGAAACCTATGGTTTTATAAGTGAATTTGCAAGGTTTTTTAAATGCTAATTCGTAACTATAACATGTGTGAAACATATGGTTTTTTCAGTGAATTTGTACGCTTTTTTAAATGCTAAGTTATGTATTTATTAAATTATTTTTTTTTCAGGTTTTTCACCGTGCGTGCACGGTGCGCGCGCTGTGGGCGCTCGGTGCGCACCCCGCGATTTTGTTTAAAAAAAATTGTTTTTTTCTCCCTTGGGGGTCCTTCTGTGACCCCCTGACCAAGGCTAGGGGGTCAGGAACTGTCCACCCTGCCCCCTTTTCACGTTCTCCACCTTTGTTTTCCACCCCCTCAGACTGCGAGAGACAAAATGGTGTCCGACACTTCCTGGTTTCGAACGATTCGAATGTTTACCGACATCTAACAACCAATCAGAATTGCGCTCGTGCACGGCATGGTGCGCGCACCGTGAGCGCACGGTGCGCGCATATAGATGTGGATATGGTTTTAAATGCTATTTTCTCAGGAAATACTGAACAGATTTACACGAGACCTTCAAAAGGCACTTCCTTGACCTTATGGCTACCTCTTTGCCAAATTTCACGTAATTCTGTTCAGCCGTTCGGGCTGTACCTTCGACTAAAGGTCCTATGGAAAAATGCATGGGGAAAATTCGTTTTGGGACCCCCCCATTTTCTCAGCCCCCGCTTGACGAATCACCCCGAGACTTTCAGGGTAGGAGCTGAACGGAGCGCCCCATTTGTTTTGAAAATCTTGCGAGGATTCGTCAACCGGCGCCAAAGTTATTCAAAATAGAATTTTGAGATTTCCTATGGAAACTAGGTTGTAACTATAACTATCTACTGGCGACCGCCAGTAGATAATATATATATATATATATATATATATATATATATATATATATATATATATATATATATACACCCAATAATTTGTAATTTGCTTAAAATATTAAAATACAAAATAATAATATAATCAAAATTTAAAACTTTTAATTAGTAAATTAGTAATTAAAAAATATATGCATATATTCTTGAACAAATATAACAACAATCATTAAACATTTTTAAACAAATTGAATAATCATATTAACAACTGAACATGTCATGAGTGATGTATGTGTGGTCATCAGTAAGGAGTGCATGACGGGGGCGCAAGTTAGTGTTAACTCTCCGAATTATAAGTTGGGAATTTCAATGTTTTTCAAAAATTGTTTTATCTGAGATTTTCACCTTACTATAACGTGACTTTAATATTTGTTTTTTGCAGTAAAGAAAAACAAGCATATTACTCACTGGGAGATACGTTCAATGATTACGATTTTAAGTTGGCAGAATGATTCCTAAATAGAATGAGTAATTACATAATTGCAATTTTGTTATAAACACATATTGTTGCTCAGAGCATCTCATATTTACAAAATGCATGGGGTTAGAAAGATGGCATGGGGAAGGTAAGATTAATTTACTGCCTTAACTATTGTATTTATTGTCTTTTCGAGTTTGTGCAATAAAACTGCCTTTAGATTTTGTGGGTATCCTGTCACGTTTGTTACATGTTCAAAGACAAAGGTCAAATATCAGGCACCATATTTTAACAAATTGCTGCTTTTCCAGAAACTGGAGTGTACTTTTATTTCTCTGGCTGCAGAGTGAGAGGATTTTGTTGAGTCACTTAGTTGACAATCCTGCTAGGGTAGAGGAAACGAAAGGAAAGACTGTAGCTGTTAGAAAGTGGGTTCCTGGTCAGCAGAGGATTACACCGTGTCCAAGCTGGGTCCACAATCCTAGTCAGGATAAGCATAGTACACACTAAAGGTTTACCAGCTTGGCACAGAGCAATCAGGCTAAACCAAAGAGGCAATGTGTAAAGTATTTTTGCACACACACAAACACACACACACACATACACACACAAAGTAACATAGTGGAAACACCACACAAGTACACCACGCTAGTTTAAAAGCATAACCAGTATTTATCTGAGTACAACAAGATCACAATGACAAAAATCCAACATACACAAGTAAAATTATGAATTTTGCAAGATTAAATCAAAATGCAGTGCTTGAAATGAAATACCCGCATTTGTAAAGCGCAGCGGTGATTCGGAGGCACTGTATAAGCAAAGTTGGGGCTGAGTTGTAAGTCGAGGTCGTTGCATTGCGCCGTCTGCGAGTGGTGTCCATGGCTTCAGTACAGGCAGTGGCAATGCATCAATTTCGCAGAGAATGTACCGGTTCTGTTGGATGCTTCGGTGTCGATGCATTGGTTTCTTGGGTTGCAGTACCAAACACTCACTTCCAAGTACCCAGAACTGGATTTGGCACCACTTGGCAGAGCAGGACTCACTGCAGAGGATCCCAGGTGCTGTTAGCACGATGCAGGTGAAGTCTTTGACATCCCTGAGACTCCAGAAACAGGCAGCAAGCCCAACAAGCCTTTGGAGAAGCTTTAAAGATGCAGGATGTAGAGAGTCAATTCCTCTCACTTCCAGGCAAAAAGCAGCATGCAGAGGGCCAACAGAGCAAAGCAAGCTGCAAAGTGACAGTCCTTCCTGGCAGCACAACAGCTCCTCTTCCTGATAGAATGTCCTCAGTTCCAGAAGTGTTCTGAGTATATGGTGTCAGAGGTCCAGTACTTATACCCATTTCAGCCTTTGAAGTAAGAAAACGTCAAAGAAAGGTCTCTGTAGTGCACAAGACCCCGCCCTTTCCTGCTCTGGCTCAAGACACACTACAGCGGGTATGCAACTCTTTGTGTTGGGATAGGCACAGCCCTATTCAGGTGCAAGTGTTATGTTATGTTAATATATTTTATAAAGCGTCTTGGTGCTAGTATCATTATGCCCTATTTAGAGTGACCTGCAAGTTGTTAGCTTACCAGACCACTATTGATGTGAGTTGCTGAAAAGGTACGTCTTCAGCTCCTTCCTAAATATTTAGTGATCGGACTGCTCTCTGAGATGAGACAGGAGGGAGTTCCACTAACTGGAGGAATAATAAAAGAATCTTGTTCCTCCCCATTGACATCTTTTGTACACAAACCTGCCTGGCGGTACTAAATCGAAGGGTACAAGAGAGAGTGCACCATTTAAAAGTGGTCTATATATAGCGGGCCCGACTTGATGCAGTGCCTTCTGGGCCCAGCATAGAGCCTTAAATTTGATTCTTGCCCTAAAGAGCAACCAATGAAGGTCACTGATTGATTTGGATACTGAACAGAATTTGGGAAGGTTTTTGAGGACTCTGGCAGCCACATTTTGAATGGTTTGTAGTTTGTTCAAAATGTGAGAATGAGCGCCTACATAGAGAGCATTGCGGTAGTCTATTTTGGATATGAAAAGAGCTAGTATGACTGTTTTTCTAAGTTCCATGGGAATAAAAGGAAAGATTTTCTTTAAGATTATTAACATTAGGAAGCAAGATGATGTAACCTGCTTAGAGTGGTCGAGAAAGGTGAGATTTGAGTCAAAAGTGATTCTCAAATTTTGGCCTTTTGAACTGGACTGGGGAGGGCCCATGGTTGGATGGCCACCAGTAAGAGTTCCAGAAAGAGTGGTCTCTGCCAAATAATAGCACTTCTGTCTTATCAGAATTTATTTTTATAAACTTCTTCCACATCCAGATAGCAATCCTCAACATATATGATCTGAAATTATTGGCCACTTTGTTGGGGTCAGTGGACGCTGATGCCAGGATTTGGGTGTCATCAGCATGAGATAGAACAGAGAATCCGAAAGAGTCAACCAGTCTAAATCAGAGGTGTGATGTAAGCATTAAATAAAGTCGGACTAAGTGAGGACCCTTGTGGGACCCCACATGGCAGCGAAAGGGATAAGATGTAAAGCCACTCAACTCCACTGATACCTTTTGATTGGACAGAATGGATTTTAGCAATCGAAGGGCAAATCCTCCAATGTCAATGCTTTCTAGACAATTTACCAGGGAATCGTGGTCAATTGTATCGAAAGCTGAAATATTCAGTAAGATCAAGGGCACATTGCCTCCTATTTCCACTATAGTTCTAATAGCTTTTGTTGCAGCTAATAAGGTGGATTCTGTGCAATGATATGACCTGAATCCATGCTAAGAAGGGTCAAGGCTGTTAGAATTTTCAAGGAGGGTGGAGATATCCTGATTCATGTATTTTTCAAAAATTCTGGCTGGAAGTGACAGGTGTGATATGGGCCTGTAATATGTGACATCTGAAGGATCCAGGGAGAGTTTTATTGAGAATGGCAGGATAGATGCCTTTTTCCAGACCTCAGGGAAAATGCCTGACTTAAGCGCTGTGTTGAGTAAAGGCGTGAGATAGGTAGAGATGGCTGCTGAGACTTGATGTAACACCTGCCGAGGACAGGGGTCTCTGGGGGCCCCAGACTTAGTGAAGGTGATCAGATTAGAAACTTTCTCCTCAGAAAGTGAGGTAAAAGATCTCAATACCAATGAAAGAAGACCATCGTCGACCTCCGAGTTGTCAACCTCCGAGTCTGCCCCTGTATCAGAGTCTGGAATATTAGAGGGTATCTTGACATTTTTGTAGATATTATTTACTGTAGAGAAAAATAATTCAGCCAGTTAATTACATAACTTTTTACTGGGGGCTGCTGCCTTGGTGTTTACCCAGGATGAAAGTGTTTTAACGGTTTAAACAGTTCCTTAGACTAATTTTCAGATGCTCTGTTTTTTCTGTGAAGAGTATGGTTTGAGTTGTCTGAATTGAAGATTTGTAATTCTTTATCATGATTTTATATTTTGCTTTTTCCTCTGAGCTATAGGATTTTCTCCAGAACAATTCTTCTACATTTCTTTTTATAATCCCTGAGCTCTTGCGAGCACCAGGGAGCAGAGGGTTCAGACCAATGGTTGTTTTTTGTTTTAAGTGGTGCTACCTGTGTGACCGCAGCCCCTACCCAGGCTTCCTAATCAACTGCTGCATGCCCAATATTATTATCTAATGGGTTTTGGAACTGGAGAGTAAATTGCCTAAAACCTTATTGTCGATATTCATGCATGCCCGGGATTTTGATACAGTATTTGCTCTGGAAAAAGAGGAGCTTTCCAATGGTCTGAACAATTTAAACACAATAGCCCTATGATCTAGGGCTATTCCAGATGCATAGTTCTTTCGATCAATGACTCGATAGTGCTGGAAAAAATGCCATCAAGAATACGCTTAGCATTGTGCTTGGATTTCTTGACAAATGTCAGCACCTCCCTCTTACTCAAGCTCAGGAAGATTCATCATCTTGGTGCTGGACCATCAGCATATGCAGGGCACACATCAGCTCCCTTCGTGTGTGGCTGTCTAGAGGGAATGCACAAAGCCCAGCTGTCACCCAACCCAGACGTGTAATCCAGAGACAGGCAGAGGCACAGAACGGTTACAGTAAGAAAATGCCAACTTTCTAAAAGTTTATTAAGTAACCAAGCTCTCTCCTTGCGCTCTTTTACTGTCGCACTGCGATAGGTGGGAACAGCTCCCTCCACTGTATCAAATTCATCCCAGTAATCCAAGGTATTCCTTTTAACCAAAGTTATTTTCATCTTCCTTATTAGTCTTTTTCTTGAAATTTGCCACCAGCTTTCAGACACCCCTCTGAACTAATACTGTCAGAATATGCGCAATACATGCTCCTAAATTGTTGCGATACAACACAGTATACTCACTGCCCAAAAAACGGAGTAGACACGTAAATGATCCTCAAGGAAACCAACTCACTCAGTTGTGATCTAAAATATGCAAATCTTGCAACAAAATGTCTTGAGCCTCATGATAACTGCTCCTGTCAGTCTCACATGCACACCATCATACCTTGAACTGGTCTAAGCTGTGTGCTGCGTCAATATAACCAATGTCACACCTGATGTGTTCCACGTGGATAAAGCCAATGTTTGACCCACAAAACAAATCAAAATACTGTTCAACACTTCAACTCTTAGCTCCAAGTCAGTCATACACCATCAATGCAACTAAGAGCGAGCGAGACCCGGTACCAATGCCCTACCTACCAAGTAGTTATAAATGAGAAGAGTTTATCTTCATAATTGTAGTGTGATTCCATAAATGTAAGGATTTTCCTACAAAAACATGAGATTTGTCAGTGTTCAATTCAATTCAATTCAGCTTTATTCGGTACAAATTAATGACCATAAAAGCATACACAATCACAAAATCAAAATATACAAAATATGAACGACTTATAGCAGACATAATCATACATTTAAAAAACACTATGATTAGTTAAAAACAATGATTTCATTTACATATTAAAATTACATTTCAACAGCTAAAAACACATGCTTTTCCTAGAATTGATGCATTTGTTTAAAAAAGTAGCAATATAAAAGCAGATATCCGCAGATTGTAAGTTAAAAATCAATTTCATTGCGTGCTCAACCGTACGTGTTCCGTATTTAACAAACATGGGTTTAAGCAGGACAATACGAAAATTAGAGTACAGCTTACAGAATAATAAAAAGTGCATTGTGCTCTGCTTGGAAATCCCGTCACATCTACAAGGTCCTAATGGATGTTTTTTCATTATCGGATGGGCCACCAAGTAGTGCGCTATTCCAAATCTAAGTCTGGTTAGCACAAATTTGTGTGTCGGCCTGGTGACAAGGGTTAAATAGACAGGAAATCCATCCATAGACAAATATCTGTTATAAAACATAACAGTGGACAAAGTACCAGCAATAACAGTTCTCTTCCTCTCAGCAAAAGCTAGGAAGACCCTTTTTAACTCAACCTTGGGGATCAATAAAACAGCGTTCGGATCAGTTACAATATTCAGGTTAAAAATATCTGAGAAACACACAATAATGTATTTAATCCAGGGTATTGCTATGGCTTTATCTAATCGCAAACAATCCTGGATAATAGACCTGGTAAAGGACTTCTCCTCATTCAACCAAATAGACCGCCAAATCATCAGAGGTCTAAGTGACAAAAGATCAAGTAGGTAGTTCACAGATAGTTCCTGATGACATAGAGCATTAGAGGCCGATGTGGGTAAACATAAAAGTTTTTTAAGGAAAAAGTTCTCTTCCAGTTGCAATTCATATGCGCAGCAATAACCCCAAATTCCTGCCCCATACAATGCAATTGATACACATCTCGCCTGATAAATTTTTATCATATCTCTGGTCCTATGATCCCCAATTTTCTGAGCAAATCTAAAAATTCCGTGTGCATTTCTAGCCATTTTATTGCGTATGTTATTAAATTCATGTGTCCACTTTTTGTCACTGGAAAAAGTTATACCTAACAGAATTTGTCCACTTGCTGTACTTTTGCCTTGTCAATAAAAAACCCTTTCATTGCATGTTTAGATTTTTTTGGGCCACAGATCATAGTGTACGTTTTACTTTTATTAATAACTAATTTTTTGTCGTCAATAAAGGAGGCAAAGCTATCCATCAATCGTTGCAACCCTATCGGAGTTCTTGACAACAACACAGCATCATCGGCGTATAATAACACCGGTACTGAAACACCATTGATCAGGGGAGCATCTGCATGTACTTCCTTTAAAATTGCATCAATACCATTTATAAATAAAATAAATAAAAGAGGAGCTAAAACACAACCCTGCCTTATACCTCGTTTTACGCTAAAGTTCGGGGTACATTCTCCCTTCCTACCGAAACGTACACATGATTTTAATGTCTCATACATCCTGGCAAGAAAATAAATTATGCCCTCTGGCGCACCCAATTTCAACAGGGTTGACCACAAAATTGAGTGGTCAACCATGTCGAAAGCGCTGCTTAGATCAGCAAAGCACAAGTATATAAGGCCAGGTTTGGCTTCACTATACTTCCCGATCAATAATTCTAAATTAATGCATTGATCGAGCGTACCCCTGCCTTTCCTAAAACCATATTGGCTATCTGCCAAAATACCATCCTGTTCTGCCCATTCTTCCAATCTTACCAGCATAATCCTGCTCATAACTTTTACGGAAGAATCCAGTAATGAAACTGGCCGGTCATTTTTAGCATCAGACCTGGATCCTTTTTTGTATATTGGTACAATAATAGACTCCTCCCAGGTCGGCGGAGGTTCTGTACAAACCGCGGCATTGAAAACAGCAGCCAACAAGGGGCCCCATACTTCCGGTGCTTCCTTGTACACATCACTTGGAACCCCATCCGGGCCTTGGGCCTTTCCTCCCTTACTTGCCCTAATCCCCCTTTCAACTTCTTCCACAGTGATTTCAAGTGGTAATATAGGCCATCTATATGAGCCAACATTAATATTTTTACCTGAATCAAAGATAGTTGAAAAATGGTTAATCCAACCTTCACAGGAGACATTTGCTGTTAACTCAGGTGTATTTGTCTCCTTAAGGAATGGGGGTTGACTGTTGCCCAAAATAACGTGCCATTAGAGAGTTCCGCCGCTTGGTTAAGAGAATCCCAGGCCTGATGCCGTAGAACCATCTTCCTAGCTTTAATGGCATTTTTATATTCTAGCCTCAGATTTATTACTAATTTTTTATCCCTAGGCCTTATTGCTAGGGCCTGCTTAAGGTTAGTCAGAGCAGCAGAACAGGTTTTATCAAACCAAACAAATCCAGGTTTTGTACCACCCCTGTTACCACTTGTGAACTTTGCGTTAATGGCATTGTTGATTCCTATAAAACTAGATAAGACCCGCTCATGATCCAATCTATTTTCTAAAATAAAAACTATGTCTGCTAAATTCTTCATAATGATGGATGCAGTCAATTCGGATGCTTTTGCACCTATCCACCTAAGCCTTACCCCATTAGCCCGGTGGGCTTCTATATTTCCAACTGTGGTCCCTATTTCTCTATCATTCTCCTCCCACAAAGTCATGGTCACAATAATACAGTTATGATCACTAGTGTCCATTATTTCCATTTCCAGTGGGGCAAAACAGTTGACAATACTAGAGGATACCAACACATGATCAATCACAGAATTAGAGCGCCAATTCCTGAATGTGGGGACAGGTGAACCATTACTGTGCCTACAGCAATCCAAAATTTCCAGGTCAAGGCACCCCATTAATGTATTCACATTTTCCCCATACATATCGTGACCAAAGTGTGGGACCTCCCATCCGGCATTATTCGTAACCCCACAGGCCTTTGTAGATAATAATTCACATAATGAGGTATTAAAATCCCCACACCAAATAATATCAAATACAACATTGGAATCCAAACTTAGGGTATCAATAGCATTGGCCAAATCGGTTATTATTCTGCCCCTGGTGCTATCAAAAATATTGTTATAATAATTGATCAGAAGGATGTTACGGCTTTTGCCTTCACGAATCCAGAGCATCTGTACTAGATCACCCACCGGTACATATTTTATCACCAGCATTTGTCGGTGGACCGATACAAGGGTGAGTAAACCCCCCTTAGCTCTTCCCGGACCCTCTCCATATGCTGGTAAATTATATGAAGCAAATCCCTCGTAGTCAATATTACTTTTGCACCAGGTTTCCTGGAAACATAAAATATCGTACCTATTAATAAAAGTTTCCCAACCAGGGTCTCTGCTCTTAGATTTCAGACCAGCTACATTCCAGCACACCAGTCTGGAACATGTACCTATTCTGGCGGTAGTCCCAATGGCAGAACCTCGGACATTTCCCTCAACGTTGCCTACCCCACTTGTTTGGCCCATATTGCATATATTCACACTTCCCTCGTGAATATTCTCTGCCTCATTCTGATTAGGCGCATATCCTGAGCCCCTAGTTGTTATTTCAGGTACACAGTCATACATATGTTCATCCCTATCGGGACCCTCTTCCCTTACTAAACATATCTCCGTCACTTGTATGCGTCAATCATTAGAGTCCAGGGAACTAAGTGCATGAAATCTATTCTGTGTGGGAATATCAAAATAAGGTTTAGAGGTGGGTGGGTAAGTAGAGATTCTAGTATTGTCCCTTCGGTTGGCATTAAGGTGATTATAAAAGTAACCTAGTGCTCGGGCGCATACATTGCCATCGGAAATTGGGAGAGATGCAGCTCTTAGGAGGACAGTAGTAACATGCTGTGGATGTTTGAAATTTATGATTACACAGTCCCCCTTTGAGCTTTTCCTAGCACTCCCTATCCAATTAACTCTCCTGGTAGTCAAAACATTATCAGACAAGTTCAATGGGAAACCACACTGTCTATTTAGCCAAGATAAACATTTATTTTTTAAGGAATCGTGGGTTTCTTGAAGACCCCTATTATCAAGCGGCGGTACATTTGTTAGTACCACCACATAAGGAGCACACTCAGGTGGGAGATTAATAGCATACTTTTTGTTAGTTTCCTCCCATCCATTTATATTTTCTATGGCAGGCATAGCCTTGCTGCCTGAGTGCATGCTCCTTTGAGGTGTTATGGGGTTAACACTACCATTCCCTTTATTTCCTATGGCTTCCTTAGAAGGGTCTCCCTGTATATACTGCTTACATTGATTGCTAGTTGTGTCAGTTGCAACAGTTGTGACAGTGGATACCTCTCCTGGTTTGTCCAAGGCCTTGCTAAGCAAACCACCCAATCTAACAACCCCTTTTGTTAATTCCTCAATTTTTGATACCAGCGGATCTATAATGCCTCTAATCTTTAAACCAATAATCTCCTTTAGGTTAGTTACTATATCATCCTCCACACCAACCTTGTTAGATTTACTCATTACATTCGTTTCAAGGACTTTAGTGCATATATAATGGAGTGAACCTGATAACTTGTCTAGTCTTCAAAAGTTGAGATAAGTTCAACAAATTGAAAATCAGTTGAATGATAAATGTGCGGCTGCTCGTTTCCGCACACTACGCAATGCCCCCTTCTTAATAGGAAATTTCCTACATGTTCTAACTGCCCGTGCTTTCGGAGTCGGTAGACATTGTTCTACCATATCAGGACAGTCTCCTGTTCCTAACTCATTGGGGGTGGTTTGTTCAGAATCGAGCTGTCCCATCTCTACCACATGCGGGATAATAATGTTAGAATGATTAGAATGATTGTTCGCATCCTCTATACTAAAAGCTGATGAACCCCTTACAGGGCTCTCTGATTGCGGGGAACTAATTTTCCCTAGCGACTGTCGCCTTTCAGAGTTTATCTTGCTGACCTTCTGGACCAAATAATTATCCAAAGTGCGTGGCCCAGAAGGGGGCTTAGATCTCGACATATTATAAACAGGCACAGCCCCCTCTAAAGCTTACTGAATTGTTAGAACGTTTATCCCGTCTACTATTTGTACTATATTAAAATAAAAACACTTTAAAACAATAGCCAAGTCTTGGCAACCTACTAAATGTCACACCCGGTGCCTTATGTACCATGTATGTTCATGAACAGCGTCTCCGGCCCAGCCCAGTCTCTTCTGGCCTCTGAGGGCCACAGAGGGCCCGCCCTTTGCCCGGGCTTAGCCCGGCGCCGCCCGCGCGCGTCCCGCGACGCGGAGGGAGCCTCGCGGTTTTAAGCGCCTCCGGGCGCGCAGGAAAGCGGAAGCGGGAAGTGCCGCTATGAACTCTGGGGGCTGTAGTCCCCCCACACGGCGGCCAGCAAGGGAGATGGCGGCGAGGGAGACCACGGCGCTTCCAATCCCCAGGTAATGCAGAGGTGCGCAGCAGAGCGTCCGCCAGCCAGGTAGGCTCCTCCGATATGCCCCCGCTCCACCGAGGGAGCCTCGCGGTTTTAAGCGCCTCCGGGCGCGCAGGAAAGCGGAAGCGGGAAGTGCCGCTATGAACTCTGGGGGCTGTAGTCCCCCCACACGGCGGCCAGCAAGGGAGATGGCGGCGAGGGAGACCACGGCGCTTCCAATCCCCAGGTAATGCAGAGGTGCGCAGCAGAGCGTCCGCCAGCCAGGTAGGCTCCTCCGATATGCCCCCGCTCCACCGAGGGAGCCTCGCGGTTTTAAGCGCCTCCGGGCGCGCAGGAAAGCGGAAGCGGGAAGTGCCGCTATGAACTCTGGGGGCTGTAGTCCCCCCACACGGCGGCCAGCAAGGGAGATGGCGGCGAGGGAGACCAGGGCGCTTCCAATCCCCAGGTAATGCAGAGGTGCGCAGCAGAGCGTCCGCCAGCCAGGTAGGCTCCTCCGAGATGCATCAGAAACTGTGTTTACATTTTCTGTAATTTGCCACCAGCTTTCAGACACCCCTCTGAACTAATACTGTCAGAATATGCGCAATACATGCTCCTAAATTGTTGCGATACAACACAGTATACTCACTGCCCAAAAAACGGAGTAGACACATAAATGATCCTCAAGGAAACCAACTCACTCAGTTGTGATCTAAAATATGCAAATCTTGCAACAAAATGTCTTGAGCCTCATGATAACTGCTCCTGTCAGTCTCACATGCACACCATCATACCTTGAACTGGTCTAAGCTGTGTGCTGCGTCAATATAACCAATGTCACACCTGATGTGTTCCACGTGGATAAAGCCAATGTTTGACCCACAAAACAAATCAAAATACTGTTCAACACTTCAACTCTTAGCTCCAAGTCAGTCATACACCATCAATGCAACTAAGAGCGAGCGAGACCCGGTACCAATGCCCTACCTACCAAGTAGTTATAAATGAGAAGAGTTTATCTTCATAATTGTAGTGTGATTCCATAAATGTAAGGATTTTCCTACAAAAACATGAGATTTGTCAGTGTTCGTTTTTAGTCCCAGATCGTTGATGAAGATATAAAATCTGTTTTCTAGTTTTTGTAAACCTATGCCCGTTCTTGATAAAGGACAGAATCGTCCCCGTACAGTAGGGTGGGAAATTTCCTAGGCCCAGCCTTTGGGGTATCAGCCTCCTCTAGATTGAGAAGTTTCTCTAGATCATTTATGTATAAGCAAAATAAATATGGTGCCTGTATGCAGCCTTGCCTCATACCACATTTCACGTCAATTGGGTCAGCAAGCTGCCCATTTTTGCCATACCTGTCACTCCCTTATGTAGGCAGGCTAAGAAGTGGACCAGTGCAGATTCAATTTCCATTTCAAGCATCTTTGAAAACAATTTCCCTGTGTCCACCCGGTCAAAAGCTGAAGTTAGGTCCAAAAAATCTAGATGGATCTTTCTGCTCTTAACGGTTGCATATTTAAATATGACCAGGTGAAGATTGAGGCACTACTCCACAGTACTGAGGCGTTGTCTAAACTCATACTACACTTTGGAGAAGGAACCCCTTACTAGTCACCCATGCTTCCAGATGTTCAAGTAATATTCTGCCCATGAGTTTGCCCTTGGTGTCGATCCTATTTTTATGGGGGTGCCTGAGTCAAAATGATTGCCAGTTCCATCACTATTACTGTATAAACTGGTGAAGTGTTCGACCCAATCTTGTGGTGAAATAGTGACGTCAGTGTGTGTATTATGGTTGCGTTTAAAGTATGGGTCACTAACAGTGTTCCAAAACCGGTAGGAATTCTTACTTGCACTTTCTGCATGGAGTTTTTCCCAGGCTTCAAGTCTAATGTCCTTCTTTCTCTAGATAATGGGCTGTATGTAATTGTGTCTAGAGTGTCCCACCAACCCCCTGTCCTGGAAAACCTGTTTTAGGGCATCTATGAGGTTTCTGTGTGCCTTTGAGCAATTACTATTGCACCACCTCTGTGGCGTGGTTTCTATTTTCCTACTTTGGACTGTCAGGAGGCCAGTGATTGTGTGCCAGATTGCCTCAAAAATCTCAGTATGGTCCTAGCATTGAGAACATTGTTGAGGCAAACTGATACCTGACCCCCACTTCTCTTTAGTTGTTCTTCTAGCATTAAACTGGAGTCTTCTATGTCCCACCTACATATAATCCCTTCTCTTGAATATTACTGGGCTACCGGGGGCTGCAACCAGAAGTTGTTTGTCTTTCCCGTGTCAAGAGATAAGGATAAGGGAAAATGATCACTTAAGCAATTTTACACGATTGTGAAGTTAATAGCCTACAGTTTGTAGTACTGGGAGAGTGCAATGAAATCGATAAGGCTACCATGGCCTCTTTCCATACATGAGCTAAGGTCTGCATTAAGGTGGCTAATTAAATCAATTGTTAGATAGAGAGAGGCCTTGTTCAAAACAGAGTTGAAAATGTTCCCACAGGGAGTCTGCTCAAAATGCAGGATTGGCTCACTGTCACAACCTTATGGCCCACCGACAGATGAATCTGACAAAGGACACAATCTACAGTTGAAATCACCCCTCCCCAGATTATTGAGCGCATCTCGAAGGCTACTGAGTCTTTTTTCTAGTGAGGGAGCTATATCCATGTGGTTCAAAATGAAATTGTTGTGATAGACATTTACAAGAACTATCTTCAATTGGAACATGATGTTGATAATTTGAAAATGGGGCAATCAAGGTAAGTTTTAATGACTGTTTTTTGCATGAATGTTGATATTAAGGTTAAAAAAGGTGCCCTTTGTGGTGGCCATCTACAGAGATTCCGGCTGGGGTATACATTGAAAAAAACATCAATATAAACTGTGTCCCTAATCCAGTTTTCCCACAAAGAAACAATGTCAAAACAATCAAGTTATACCAAATGGGATTCTTGGTCTTAGCACTCTAGGAGTAGTAGTTTGTGTCTCGGGTTCACACACATCTTTTCAATACTGTCAGGGGATCTTGCGGGAGGACAAGGCGCTATTCCATGATTAGTCACCAAGGGTAGTTGGGTTGGAATAGTCTTAGTCGAGGACATATCCAGTAGTTCTCTTTGTTGTTGGTCAGGTATGAGAGGTTACCCTGATTGGAACAGTCAATCAACCTGTTCCACAGGAGTAAAATGGATAAAAGTTGGAATTTTATACAGTTTGCGAACTTGAACCATGTCAGTGAAGTGTCTGCGGGGACAAAGTTTAGCGGTAAACGTTGTTTACCTGCCTATGCATTTTAACAGGAAATTTGCTATCGGTAAATGACAGTGCACTACCACACCAGTGCTCCAAATTGCACAACACCTTTACCACTTTCCAACTGAATAGGCATGGCACATTTGTTACACTTGTGTTTTTTGTATGACGAATGGATCTTTCATAATCCCTATGACATCAGCGATATAACATTATTGGCAGCATCCCTACTCTAAAACTTGTTCCAGCACCACCGCTCCAA
Organism: Triturus cristatus; assembly: GCF_964204655.1. Classification (NCBI taxonomy): domain Eukaryota; kingdom Metazoa; phylum Chordata; class Amphibia; order Caudata; family Salamandridae; genus Triturus; species Triturus cristatus. Next base: position 282,604,056 of record NC_140587.1, read on the forward strand.
TATCTGCTTGGTGCCTGTTGTCTGAGTATGGGACTGACGTTTAAGCTCTTAATGTTCATATGCTAGCTGGCCAGTGTATGAGAGAAGCTTGCCTGCCAAAGCTGATGTGCTAATTGTTCTGGTGTGTTAATGATATTTGATTGACCTGTGGTACCTGCTGTTGATGATCATGAGGACTATTTGCACTGCTGACGGCCATGCATTACCTGTTCTGTATGTAGGAGGGATGCTTCTACTACTGATGCCCATGTAAAATGTTTTCTGTAAGGAGTGCATGTGCTTTGTGCATCATTGTGAGTGTTCTGCAACAAGTAAATTGGGAGTGCTCTGCGAGACTGCAACAAGTCACCTATGCTGCATGGGGAGACGGTGGATTGGAAAGCCTGGAGAAGGCAATCCTGAGGGGGCACTCGTGCAGTCATAAGATTCACAGTGGTATAGTGTGCCTTTGCAATGGATATGGGTGTGGTCGCCTCAAAGGGTGCTTGCTTGTCTTTCTGAGATTTAGGCATCTCTTGAGTCATCCAATGTATTCCAGAGATAAATTCAATAATGTAATTTATTGTGGAGGTGTGGTGTGCAAATGTATTTGTAATGGGGCCTCCTACCTGGGAGTGACTGGCCAAAGAACTAAAAACTTCTTCAGGAGAATCATTGGTTTGCACTTCTCATGCATTTAAGTAATAATGGATACTTCAAATGGCAAATTTTATGTATTTTGTTTTTGTAATCTCAGCACGTTTGCATCCTACTCAACACAAATACCTCCATTGTACTTACCTTACGCACCGGCGACTGTGGAGAGACTACAGACTGCCTGAATCTAAATACTTCCCATGTCTGGAACGCGAAGAAGACTTCTTCCACATGGTATGAGGATGCCCTCTCATAGTGATGCACTGGCAAAACATCTTTACCTCTTTGTTGAGAATCCTAGAAGGTCTGATAGATCCCTTGCCGAGGCTTGCCTTACATTGGATGCTTGATGACCTAGGAGGCCCCCCGCGTGACTGCACCCTGGTAGAGATCGGTACCATGATTACCAAGAAAGATATTGCCAAACACTGGAATTCCACAGGATCTCCCCACCTGGCCAGATGGTGTGCAGGACTGGAGTGGTGCACGAAGGTGGAAGAGCGGTGCTTAATTTGTAAAAGAATGAGTGCTGGTGCTCAAAACTCTGCTAAGAAGCCCGCAGCTGGTGCAATTGAATGGGAGTACTCCGAATACCAAGACTGCGTGGTTTTTCCACCTCGTACCTCTTTAATCGACTACGAGACACTCTCTGACCTTTTATCTTACTCTTGCATGTTCCTGCTTTGTTCCTTTATTACGTTTTCTCCGTCTCTTTTTTCCTCGTCTTTCCGTTTTCTTTGTTTTTCTCTCACTTCCTCTCGTTAAATGTCTGATGCCGAAAATAAAAGTGCCGGTCCCCAAAAATAAGTGCTGTTTGCCCCCACTGGCAACCACTGGCTCAATTAAACACTGAGGCATAGCCCATATATGCCACAAGAGGATGCTCTCTAAAGCATGCCAAAATTTGGGAAAGTGGTCGGCCTATTATGGACTAGGATAACTGTTCTTGGATGCTAACACCATGATATATGCATCGTCGAGGAATATGTAGATGCTTCTTTTCTGTACCAACCTACTATGTACAGTGCAATGTATGCTCGCATTCAAAAACAATAAAAAACTTGGTACATAAAAGAATTGGGGGAAATTTGTATGTTGAAGCGTAATCTTAGTATCACTTCCTTTTTCAGTTAATTTATGGGATTCATTGCTCTGATTCCATATTCCTTGTCCAAGTCCCAACTAAAGTGAGGTGTGTGCACTTCCCAGATAGTTATTCTGCTGTTGCAGGGCACCTACAACCACATCTGAGTAGACTACCCAATCTCTAACCAGACAGACGAATACGTCCATCCAAGCAGGGTGGGCAGGCCATAAGGAATGGGATGAGGAAAATGGAATGGGAGTAATAGGATTACCAGTAATTAATCAAAGCATTTCCTCCTCATCCACTTCTTCCTCCCAGTCTTTAGTAAAGTTAGGATAAACGGAGGAGTCTTATGTCCAAAAAATACACAGCACAAGGCAATCTGTATGCACACAACAAAACAAAAAATGTGCCAAACCTGAACCTCAGCCACAGCCTGGACAATCACATTGAAAGGTCAAGAAATAGAAATGAGGAGAAGCAAGATGGCGACCGCTCGAAGTGTTCATAGAAGAAGAACTCCGAAACGTAAATGGGAGATTAAAAGGATTTAATTTACTTACAGTTGAGTATGCCCTTTCGACGTCCTGCATGCTGTTAGGAAGGCTCAGCTGGATGTCGACAGTTACCCCGCAGCCGCAGCAGAGTGTGTGCTTGCCTTCGGGCGCCTCTCTGCGGCTGTTTCAACTCATTCCAGCTGTGGTGAGTGCCGGCGGTACGGAGCATGAGCCCAAAGGTGGTAGGAGCCGCATCGAAGGGGAAGCCTGCCGCCCGCCACCAGACCCTGTTGGCTCCTCTGGTGAGCCCCTGGGAGGACAAGACCACTGCAAGGAACTGGATGGACACATCTACCAGCAAAGAGGAAGGCGGCCTCATAGAAGGGAGAAAGAGGTGGGGCACCCATCAATCATCGCCCGGCTGACGCTACAGTGCTGGAGCTGCTCCGTGCTCTGACTGGGAAACAGGCAGAGTCAAGGCGACTGGAAATGAAACAAACTGGGGGAGGAGAACCGCCGACAGAACTGGCACAGTTAATGGGGCCTGGTGATGATGTATCAATGGTGTGGAAATACCATCTTGTTTATTGTTGCTGGAAAAAGTAGCTGAGGGAGATGATGCTGGTGGGGGAGTACGACCGGGGCTGGGCCATGTGAAGAGCAGGGTAATGAAATGGGGGATCTGGGTCTCTGGCTGGCAGTGTGGTTGTAAAGGGGGGGTCTGTTCAGATGGGAGTGGATGATGCCCAGAGTAGGGCCCCCTGAGTGGAGCTACATTGACTACACCTTTCTTTGTGTCACGATGGCCGGGGAATTCTCTCCTCAGGATGACGCTGATGCTTAATGGGGTCCACCTCCCATCCGTCCCCAGTCCGGAGAACGTGTAACACACACGGACTATGGAGACAGGTGGGCGAGGGAAGGAAGGGAAGGAGCAGCTGGGAGAGGGACCTGGAACGAAATAAGCACACCATAAGACACCCGTCAGTAGTGACCCACCCGTTGCCTCCCCTCCACTCCGTAGTGATTTCGTAGTGATTTCTCACCTGCTACCTTCCCACCCGTGAGACGGAGGGTTCTCTGGCCTGGGCGGCGTGAAGCTCAGATGAGGCTAGCACAGGCTTACAGCCGCAGTGCCAGGGCGGACCCTTGGGACGGGTCCGGTAGGGCGAAGGGGCGCTGCCTACTGGAAACAAAGACCAGCACTTAGACGGCAGTGCCTGATGCCCCCAGAGCGCGTCCCGGATCAGGGTCACTCACAAAGAACGAAGAAAATCGCCTCCCTGAAGGCTAAAGGAAAGAACAGTACTCACAGTTGTGCAGCGCTGAAAACGGAGCGGGCGCTGCTACTCTAAACCCGGAACTCCATGGGCAGAGGAGCGCCCTGGTTCGCGCTTCTACTCTGGACCCGGCACTCCGTGGGCAGAGGAGCGCACCAGTCCGCGCTGCCACTCTGAACCCGGAACTCCGTGGGCAGAGGAGCGCGTGAGGTGTCTTCAGGAACGAAACAGGAACGTGGAAGGTTTTCAGACGCGTACCAGCGTCGGGGCTCACCGGCGAGGTTTTCACCTTCGCGCTACTACTCTGGACCCGGTGATCCTTGGGCAGAGGAGCGCCGATGGTGTTTCCCGGGAGTCTGGAACGCTGAGGCTTGGGAGCTCCCCGCGGTCTTCTTCGCGTCGGAGGGGGCGGCGAGGTAGCACCGCTGGAGCCGGGGAGTCTGGATCCAAGGACGAGGGTGAGGCCGAGGACGCGGGGCTGGAACGTTGCTTCCGGACCAAGAGTGCGAACTGGACAGGCAGGAATCATCGGCACCGCTCGTTGTTTGTTGGCGGCTTTAACCGCTGTCGCGCTCGACGCAGGACACGTGGGGCGTGTTCCGCCGGGCGTTCTGGGAAACGTAGTTCCCCCGGAGTTCGTTCGGCGGGGAAGGCGTTGCGGTGATGCGGGCGGCGCGCTACCGGTGCTCTCGCCACCTGACAGTACACCCCCCTCCCCACCGAGTCAAGCGCCGGGAGGAGCACCGGGCTTCTCGGGGCAGCAGCGGTGAAATGCAGCCACCAGGCGGGGGGCGTGGATCGCCGTCGCCGGCTCCCAGGAATGCTCCTCCGGACCATACCCCTTCCACGCCAGGAGGTACCACACCCTGCCCCGCACCAGCTTGGAATCCAGCACTCTCCACCACGTACTCCCGCTCATGCTGCACGCATACCGGAGGAGGGACTCGCTTCACAGGACAAAGTGAGGGTTTGAGCAACGAGACGTGGAACACGGGGTGTATGTGCATGTGTGCTGGGAGACAGAGCTGCACGGCCACGGGGTTGACGTGACGAACTACTGCATAGGGACCTATAAACTTGGGGTTGAACACACTGGGTTTTCTGAAGGTGAGGTTTTTCGTGGACAACCATACTTTATCCCCCTTATGGTACACGGGATTGGGCCTACGGTGCTTGTCGGCCTGCGCCTTGTACCTTTCTTTTGCTAAGCGGAGGTTTTCGGGGGCTGTCGTGAGGGTCGAGCGAATCTGCGCGAGCCGGTGTTGGAGATCGGGCAGAGTGACGCCAGAGCGAGGGAGCAAAAAAGGGGTGAAACGAGGGTGAAACCCAGAAGAGAGGTAGAAGGGAGTGTGTTTCGTGGATGCATGGACGGTGCTGTTGTAAGCTATCTCAGCCACCCATAGCCAATCCACCCAGGCTTCAGTGGCTTTGTTCACATAGCAACGGAGGTACTGCTTCAGGGTTTGGTTGAGGCGCTCGGTTTGGCCATCGGATTGGGGATGAAAGCTGGTGGACAGGGACGATTGAATACCCAGCTCGGTGCACCAGACCTTCCAAAATCGGGCGGTGAAATGGGACCCCCTGTCCGACACGATCTCCAAGGGAAGGCCGTGGAGCATCACGATGTCTTTCAACATGAGCTTTGCCAAGGCACCTGCTGTGGGTATCTGCTTGCACGCGATGAAATGCCCCATTTTGGTGAGGTAATCGATGACGACCACTATAGCCGTGCAGTTCTGATCTTTCGGTAGTCCCACTATGAAATCGACGGAGATCTTTTCCCACGGAGTCATAGGGGTTGGCAGCGGACGCAGGAGGCCTTGTTGCTTGCAGTGGTCGGTTTTCATCTGGGCGCAGACGGTGCAGTTCTTGACCCAGCGCAAGATATCCGGCCGAACCGATGGCCACCAGAACTGTCGCAGTACCTTTTCCAGGGTCTTGGAGCCACCCATGTGACCAGCGCTGGGGGCGTCGTGACACCAGCCGAACACGAGTTTTCGGAGGCGGAGAGTAGGGACTAGAACCCGGGATCCACACAGGGGGAGGCCTTGCAGCAAACGCCACTCCCTGTGGCTGCGCAACCAGGACGACCAAGCAAATGATCTGATACCTCGTTTCACTCCGTCTAGGAACAATCCTGTTTCCACTCCTCCCACCACTTTGTCGGGGGTAATGATGGCCCGTTCTGCGTCTGCCAAGGGGAGACAGGCCATACCCTGGCGGGACAAGGCATCCGCCTTTTGGTTCTGGGTTCCAGGTCGGAACGTGACGAGGAAGTGGTACTCTGCGAAGAAGAGCATCCACCGTTGTTGTCTGGGGGTGAGATGCCGAGCAGACCGCAAAAACTGGAGGTTGCGATGGTCGGTATAGACCGTTACCTGGTGTTGCGCCCCCTTCAGCCAGTGTCTCCATTCCAGGAAGGCTTCCCGAATGGCCAGCAGTTCTTTTTCGGCGATCGTGTAGTTCTTTTCGGCGGGGTTGAGTTTTCGGGACATGTAGGCCACTGGATGGAGGTGGCCGGTGTCTGGATGTCTCTGTGACAGAACCGCCCCTACTGCGATGTCAGAAGCGTCCGCCTCCACTATGAACGGGAGTTCAGGTTTGGCGTGGCGTAGGACAGGGGCGGTGGTGAATGCTGTCTTGAGCTGCTCGAACGCCCTCTGCGCCTCGGGTTGCCAGGAAAACGGAACGCCTTTGCAAGTCAGTCTCGTGAGAGGTGCCACCAGTTGGGAGAAATGGTGGCTAAAGCGCCGGTAGAAGTTGGAGAAGCCGAGGAAGCTTTGTACCTCCTTGACAGTTGTGGGTGGAGGCCACTTCACCACGGCTTGCACTTTCCGATCCGACATGACTTGTCCGGCGGGGGTCAGGAGAACGCCCAGGAATTCCACTGTCGTCACGTGGAATTCACACTTCGTGAGTTTGCCGTATAATCGGTGTGCGCGAAGGGCTTGCAAGACCTGTCTCACGTGGACGACGTGTTCCTTCAAGTTGGACGAATAAATAAGGATGTCGTCGATGTATAAAATGACGGATTTATCCAGGTAGTCTCTTAAGGCCTCGTTGAGGAAGAACTGGAAGGCGGCAGGGGCGTTGCAGAGCCCAAAGGGCATCACGAGGTATTCGAATAACCCATACCGCGTCTTGAAGGCCGTCGTCCATTCGTCCCCCTCTCTCATCCGAACCAGGTGGTACGCCCCACGTAGGTCCAGCTTGGTGTACAGGGCTGCCTCCCGGACCTGTTCGAGCAGCACCGGGATCAACGGCAAGGGGTATTGATTCTTTATTGTTACTGCGTTGAGCGCGCGATAGTCAATGCAGCAGCGCAACTCGCCGTTGGCCTTCGGGATGAAGAAGAGCGGAGAGGCTGCGGGCGATTGAGAGGGGCGAATGAATCCCAACGCGAGGTAAGTGTCCAGGTACTCTCGGAGGTGGCTCGTTTCGGGTCCTGTGAGCGCATAGACACGGCAACAGGGGATGACAGCTCCAGGTTCCAGGTCGATGCGGCAGTCATATGCCCGATGGGGTGGCAGCTCCTCGGCCTTCCGTTTGTCGAAGACGTCCGAATAGGCGCTATACCATGCCGGGAGAACCACTTCTTTCTCTGCTGCCGTGGCGATATGTTGCGGAGAGGCCAACGGAGGGGTTGGTGGCGATTCGGGCAGCGCACAGTGTTGACGGCAAAAGGCGGAGCAAAAGGAAAGGGTGTTCGCGGACCACTCTATGGTAGGTTTGTGTCTTCTCAACCATGGTAGTCCCAGAATGAGCTTGCACCGGGGAGCTTTGATGATGTTCAAGGCCAACCATTCGCTGTGGGTCTTCCCTATGGTCATCCAGAGGGCCGGGGTGACATAACGGATGGGCCCCGAGTCCAACTCTTTGCCGTCTACTGCATAGACGAGTTCAGGCGTGTGTTTGGGGAGAAGAGTGACCCCCAACCTCTGGGCTTCGGTCTCGTCCAAAAAGCAGCCAGTGGCACCTGAATCGATCATGGCCCGAATGGTCCGAGTGGTATGATCTATCTCGACTTGAAGCGTGAGGAAGAAGTGATCCGGCTCCGCCTCAGCGTCTGCCTCCACAGAAGGGATGGAGTGGTAGCTTGAAGGCTTCCCTTCGTGGTCCTTCAAGCCCGGGCATTTCCCGCCTCCCCATCTCCCGTCACTGCCGCGGCTTGTCCTGCGCGAGGCCTCCCGACCTTAGGTCGAACGGGACATTCTCGGAGATAGTGGCCTTTCTTGCCACAGTACAGACAGAGGCCCTGTTTTCGGCGGTAATCTCTCTCGCTCAATGTTAGGGACGCTCTCACTGCCCCTATCTCCATGGGTTTGGGCCGGTCCTGCCCGTGATCAGGTGCTCGCGCCAGGTCCGAGGACGGAAGGGGTCTTTCCTTTCTCCTATGGTCTCCTTTCCTTTCTCGGAGGCGGTATTCCAACCGCGAGGCAAGCTCCACCATCGCGGCACAGGTGCGTGGTTGGGGGTCTATTTGTGCGATGACGTCCTTCAGTTCTTCCGTCAATCCCCGGTAAAAGATGGCTGACTGTTTTGCCTCGGGCCAGTCCGTTTCCACTACCAGCCTCCTGAAACTGTTGAGGTATCCGAGGAAATCGGAACTGCTCTGTTTGAGGTCGAGAAGATCACGGTCCGCGGAGAAGGTGTCGGCCCGTCGGTCGAAGGTTTTCTTGAACTCTTCGCGGAACGTATCCCAATCATAGAGCAGGGCGTCGTCCCTCCTGACAATAGGAACCGCCCATTGGGCCGCCTCTCCTGACAGGTACGAGATGAGGAACGCCACCCTAGCCTGGTTAGTAGCGAACAGCTTAGGCTTACAGTGAAAGTGTAGGAGGATCTGAGTCATGAAGACCTGTACTTTCTGTATATCCCCATGGAACCGTTCAGGAGGGGCCAGGGGAACATGTGCGGGCATCTCAACCACTACCTGGGGCGTGGGGGCAGGGCCTATAAGCCCGGCATCAAAGGGATTCCGTTGGAGACGGTCCATCCGGGAGTGTAGGGCAGCTGTTTCCTGACGTGAGGCGGCTAGTTCTCCCTGGACAAGAGCCAGGGCCGCCACCACATCCTCTAAGGTGGTCATCCCCTAGGTCAGTGTGATCGGGAGGAGCGGTAATTCGTGGGCCGATGATTCTGTCACGATGGCCGGGGAATTCTCTCCTCAGGATGACGCTGATGCTTAATGGGGTCCACCTCCCATCCGTCCCCAGTCCGGAGAACGTGTAACACACACGGACTATGGAGACAGGTGGGCGAGGGAAGGAAGGGAAGGAGCAGCTGGGAGAGGGACCTGTAACGAAACAAGCACACCATAAGACACCCGTCAGTAGTGACCCACCCGTTGCCTCCCCTCCACTCCGTAGTGATTTCGTAGTGATTTCTCACCTGCTACCTTCCCACCCGTGAGACGGAGGGTTCTCTGGCCTGGGCGGCGTGAAGCTCAGTTAAGGCTAGCACAGGCTTACAGCCGCAGTGCCAGGGCGGACCCTTGGGACGGGTCCGGTAGGGCGAAGGGGCGCTGCCTACTGGGAGCAAAGACCAGCACTTAGACGGCAGTGCTTGATGCCCCCAGAGCGTGTCCCGGATCAGGGTCACTCACAAAGAACGAAGAAAATCGCCTCCCTGAAGGCTAAAGGAAAGAACAGTACTCACAGTTGTGCAGCGCTGAAAACGGAGCGGGCGCTGCTACTCTAAACCCGGAACTCCATGGGCAGAGGAGCGCCCTGGTTCGCGCTTCTACTCTGGACCCGGCACTCCGTGGGCAGAGGAGCGCACCAGTCCGCGCTGCCACTCTGATCCCGGAACTCCGTGGGCAGAAGAGCGCGTGAGGTGTCTTCAGGAACGTGGAAGGTTTTCAGACGCGTACCAGCGTCGGGGCTCACCGGCGAGGTTTTCACCTTCGCACTACTACTCTGGACCCGGTGATCCTTGGGCAGAGGAGCGCCGATGGTGTTTCCCGGGAGTCTGGAACGCTGAGGCTTGGGAGCTCCCCGCGGTCTTCTTCGCGTCGGAGGGGGCGGCGAGGTAGCACCGCTGGAGCCGGGGAGTCTGGATACAAGGACGAGGGTGAGGCCGAGGACGCGGGGCTGGAACGTTGCTTCCGGACCAAGAGTGCGAACTGGACAGGCAGGAATCATCTGCACCGCTCGTTGTTTGTTGGCGGCTTTAACCGCTGTCGAGCTCGACGCAGGACACGTGGGGCGTGTTCCGCCGGGCGTTCTGGGAAACGTAGTTCCCCCGGAGTTCGTTCGGCGGGGAAGGCGTTGCGGTGATGCGGGCGGCGCGCTACCGGTTCTCGCCACCTGACACTTTGGTCCAGTAAATCAATCCTACCTTAAAGACCCCTAGGCCTCTAAAACACTCCAACAACCGGGGGTCTTGACTCTGGAGGTTGTACAAGCAAACCAGGAAGTGGAAATGGATCCCAACTATGTTTTTTTCTCCCTATAAGATGCGTCGGAATGTTCAGTGGACGGTACAGGCTCCTCAATAGGGTCAAGTGAAAATGACAGTGATTCTGACATGGCTGGGGTTTACCCCTTTGCGACAGCACGGAAGATGGGAAAATAGAAGGCAGCCAGATGCCAGGGGCCAGGAATCTGAAATGGGATTGTTCCCTAACCGACTCCCTAACCAGTGTCCAACCTGCCCCGTTCCAAGGTACCTCTAGCTCAAACCCTCCCACATTAGACACTATTCTCCAATCCATATTGTCACATCGTGAAGAAACAAGACAAGATGCTTGTAGATCACAAAATGCAGCAAGAAAAGGGCAAGGTGCCATCAGAAAGACCTGTAGTGCTATAGGGGAGCGCTTGACCAGTCTCGAAACAAGAATTATGAGTATTGAAGTAGATCTGACTGACACCCATACCCAGACCAAAGCATAAAAAGCACAATTTATTGATGTCCAGTGGAAACTGGAGGAACAGGAGAATCGCTAGTGGTATAATAACCTGAGGATCAGGGGAGTCCCCGAAGGGAAGGAAGGAGCAGACATCAGAACATACACAGTAGAGCTCCTGCGCAACGCTTTCCCAGAACTTACTGGCTGGAACTGGGTACAAAAGATTCAGCGAGCCCACAGGGTTCCCTTTTTTTTTTTTAGACAGCCTGTCAGAGAATGCTCAAAACCATGGGCTATCTTAGTATTCTTTGGGAACTTTCTTCAAAGACAACTAATATTTGAAAAGGCTACACCCGAAGCTAAGCGAAACTTTGGGGATGTTTCGTTCTTTGTCAGACCTGACTTTTGTCATGTCACGGTTGAAAGGCGTTGGCGACTACGCCAACTAATTAGAACTTTTCAGGACAAAGGGCCCAAGCCTTTTTATACAATCCTGCAGTCAGAAAGTGATCTGGGGAGGTCAGACACAATTTTTCGGCTCGCAAATCAAGGCTAATGAATTTTTGATGGAGTTAAGACCATTAAATATAATTTGTTGAATTGGGAGATTATCCACCTCTTCATCTAATTTCTCTTTTTGTGTTCTATCTCTCTTCCTTTTACTTATATATGAGGGTCAGGCTCGATTCGGCAAAAGACGTATAAAATAGAATGGGTCGGAAGAACTTTAGGGGTTAGAATGAAGAATCTTTCATTTTTTCCCTCTATTTACTTGTAATTCAGTGTAAAGATCTGTTTTTAGGGGTACAACATAGCGGACGCCAGCTCGAGTATTGGAAAGGTACGAACATCGTCATCTTCCCTAAAAAGAATAAACCTCTGGATAGCCCTACTTCCTATCGCCCTATCTCCTTGATAAATACGGATGCAAAAATATATTCTAAAATCTTAGCGATTCATCTAGGGAGGGTCATAGCCTGTCTGGTTACGCTATGGCAGCACACTTTTATACCTGGAAGGGGTACAACTGACCATATAAGACGAGCTATAACATTATTTGACAATGCCAGAAAAAGTAGCAGCCAGATGGCTATGAGCCTCCTTGATGCTGAAATAGCATACGATCGGTGGCATGGAAATATCCATGGGGGACTCTGGTAGCCAAAGGATTCGGACCCAGGGGTAATCACAGCTATTAAGGCAATGTATTTAGACCTGTTCGCTAGACTCCAGCTAATGGGCAAAGAATAAGGTATTATAACAGTGAGTAGAGGAAGAAGGCAGGGATGCCTGTTCTCCCCTATTCTATTTGCCCTCAACATAGACCCTTTCATCGAGCAGATAGTAAATAATCAGGAAATTGCCCAGTTTTTGTTAACGGCTATTAGCCCAAAGTATTAGCATACACTGATGATATTGCCATAATAACATCTAAATCCGAGACATCTATAAAGGAACTGGAAAATAAGGCCAAAACGTATGGTCGCAGTCAAGGATATCTATTGAATAAAGCAAAGACAAAGATAATATACACAGATAACATCTCCCTTCAGGATACTCAGCGGGTGGCCACTGCTACATATTTGGAGGTTAAGATTAATTCAAAGATAGAGATGATTACCCAGACTAATTTCAACCCTTTGATCAGCAAGATGTCATCTGATCTGAGGCACATAAATGCACCACACTTGTCTATCATCGGCAAGATTAATATCCTTAAGATATTAATGTTACCTAAGGTGTTGTATCTGTTTAGATCCCTGCCTATAGAAATTGAATTATCTATACTGAAGACATTGGATTCCATTTTTATTAATTTCATTTGGCAGTATGGTATGGTTAGAAGATCCCTGAAACTTCGGACTCTCCCTCAGGGGCGTGGTGGATGGGCTGCTCCTAACCTTACATTTTATTGCTTCGCTGCACTATTACAACAGATGAGCATACTTTTCTTTGAAAGTAGCCCCAGCGAATGTCTTGAAGGGCTCTGGGGTCCCCCAACTATTTACGAGCTCGCAGTCGGAGAAGCGGCAGGGGTGTTGTTGCTCCGTCAATTGGAGCCTAGTTATTTTAAGAAGGTGCGATTTAAAGTTATCATCAGTCCCTGGAAAATTTGGAGGAGAATCCGAAAGTCCATGAAGATTGCATAGTATAGTAGGTATACACCACTCTGGCGCTCTGCACTTTGACCCCGATCTTTTATAATGTGATGGGGAAACAATGGGAGCTGCACAGCCTCACAAAGATTGGGAAATTTTCTTATCAGAACAACTGCGCTCCTTTTCTGAATTACAGAGGGATTACAGAATAACAGACAGGCCTTATTTTAAGTATGCTCAAGTAAAGTTTGTTTTTAATAAACGTTGATTGGGGGTGCCTCTGACCAAGATCCCTTTGCTCGAGGCAATTGATAATATGGACTGTAAGAAAAAGCATCTATATAGAATTCTGCTGGATCAAGTGGCAGATGATATAGAGAAGACAGATTCAAACTGGGCTAGTAAACTTGATAATACAGACTTTAATTTAGATCTGTCATTAAATCTGGCCCAAAAAAATCTCCTCTGAGCAAATTTGAAGATGCAGCATTTCAAAACATTTTTTAACTTATACTTCACCCCGGTCAAATTATTTAGCTGGAAAAAAGGGAGAATGATAAGTGCCCCAGGTGTGGGATTAGCCAGGCCAAAACTACTGGGACAAGATAACAGCAGCCTGCTAGATTGAAGGACGAGTATCTTTGTTTTTATATCAGTTACAGTTGCTAGATTGCTTATTGCATCAAGATGGAAAAATCCAGATCCCCCAATGTTCCAAGCATGGCTGGTCCGATTAATTGCTATCTATAATTTAGAACTAACCTCATATGATTGTAAAGGGTGACAAGCTAGGAAATGGGGGAAAGAGATCTGGTTCCCTTTGTCGAATTGGTTAAATAGGCAACACTGTAATTTGTTTGCATTATAGAGATTTTCACTCAGTCTTAGAAAAGAATGGCTATCTGTAATTAATTGATGTATTAATATATGAATCTAAATTAATGGTATAAGCTTTGCTATCTTATTGTATGAATCTTTAATTAACTGTATGAATTTGGTATTATATGTATATCGTATTTTGCATATTGTATTTATTCAAATGCACCTCTTTTGGTGAAATAAATACAACATAAAAGAAATAAAGATTGTGGTGTGGAGGCTAAAACAACGTAGACGATCAATCAAAAAAGGACAATGGTGGAAAGATGTCAAACCAAGACTGTTCCATACCAATAAGAGATGGTCAAATCAACTCAGGTGGCAGAACAAAACCAGTGACAAAAGTCCAGTGCCATTTCAGGAAAAGAAAAAAGGAACTTTTAGCAAGCAGAAGCATGAACGACAGGCAGACAAAGTCTATAAAAAAGGAATAAGCTGGATGTGGATAAATCATGCTCAAGGCATAATTAAAATTGTTGTGAGAACTCTGAAGAGAGCCCAGGTCACCAGGAAGGCCACTAACTCCTAAACTGTAAGCCTAAAAGAACACCGACACCGAGCTGCAAGGAGAGAAGCCAAAATGATCCGACCTCAGAAGTTAAAATTGAGGGCTTTGCAGGGAAGGAAGCAGCAAAACAAAGCCCCATACTTTAGAAGAATTGCAGTTGAAGAAGAATTCAGGAACTCCTGCAACAGACGTGCAGCCTATTGAGCCCTGCCTCACAGAACATCAGAGGAATGGAAGTCTGCCACACGACGCACACGTGGAGACAAAAGGGCCAAAAAGATGCAGGACACCAAGAGTTCCAGTCTGCAGAACTAAAATCCCAGAATAAACACTTTCTATAGAGCCCCAGAGACTCAACTGACAGTCTTTAAGGAGAACCTCTGACATGGTTTGAGCAAATAAAACAGAGGACAGAAAGCACTGGGAAGCAGTGGCAGCGCCAGATTCTGCCATCAAAAAGAAGTTGCAGCAGAAAATAGGAATGCCCAACCACCAAATATTTGTGTTAAGAGAAGACAGGACGTTGGTTTGTGAAGAAGAAGATCAGAGAACCAACTCTGATCCTTCTACCATCAATGAGGAGGATGCTCAAACATGCACCATCAATCCTGACCTTAAGCATCCATTGGCAAGGATGATCAAAACTTGAAGAATCTGCGAGACCAGTGAAAACTAGGGTCCCTGTGGCAACTAAAAAAGGCAGAACGCTGCAGAAGACATAGAAATGAAGCTACCAGAGGTAAAGTCCAAGGAACCCATGTGCCGGAGAGGGAAAATCATCTTAAGAACTACACATGCTCTATATTGTCTGGAAGAGATGATATTGGGAAGTAGCAGAGGAAACCACTGAGCACAGAACAACCGTAAGGACCAATATTCACAGGTTGTAAAAATCCAAAATTGATGAGCCATAGGCAAGAACCAAGCCTCAAATATGGGGATTTCCTGGTCTAGACCGACCAAGTGGATGGAACAGGGGACTGGAAAACATTCAAGACAAAAGAAGAACATACTGCTAGGAGAAGGAATCAGGCAGCATCCTGAGCATAAAAATCAACTACCATATCCAAACAAGAGGAAGTACATACCCAGACCTTTCTTGGGGACAGGGATGGGAGAACTCGCACAGATGGCTCCAAGGAGCAGAAGAAAAATAGGTAGCGAATGAGGTATTAAGATTGCCTGATGCTATCTTCTATTAAGCACTTCAAGACCTATTGCTAAACCTCAAACAAAGTACCAGAGTCCAGGTGGCAAACAGGAAATGACTCAAGGTGAACATGAAATGGATCATGACCAATTTCACTGTATGGGGAGAAGCGCAGTCAGATCACACCAGGATCAACAAGGGATGTTAATGTCCTTAGAAAAGAGACAGATTTTTACAGCAGCAGAGATGCCCAGTCAACAAAAAAAGACCACAGAGCAAATAGCTGTTGACTAGCTGTGGCAAACCCACATATCCTGGGGAAGTCAATGGAGGCCCTAGACATGGCAGAACATCTAAAGAAAATACCCAAGTGGTCTGTCTCAATAGTGGCAGACATAGAAAAAGAAGTTGGAGAAATGTCAACAACCATTAAGAAGACGGAGAAGCAAAATGGTGGAAAAAAGGAGATTGCACAAACCACCACACCAGCAAACCACAGCACTCCCCCCCCAAAATTGAGTTTAAGCCATGCCTCCAGGCACCCAAAGCAAGCATGCAGTGGTCAGCCCAAACCAAGATGATGCCCACTGACATACTGTGACTTTAGCCGCAGGGAGAGCCTTTCTCCTACGAGAGTTGGCGTATGCTGCTGAAGTGAACATCCATAGTGTACTTGTATGAACAGCCCCCGTTTCTGTCTGAGCCTGCGCGGGTTACTCTGCTTTGCGGGTACCACCACAGAACAGGAGCTATAGCAGTGATGAACACAACTCCTTTGCCGATTACAGGAGAATGACACTCAGGGATCCGAAAACAAACAGCAGGTAAACTAGGAGAAGAACCCCAGTCACAACATCCCCACCTTCCTAGGAAAACCTGAGATGAGATGGAGGAGCAAAAGTACAGGTGGGGGTATATGTCAACAAAAAATCTCACCTTTCCCTCTCTGTGTCACCAGCAGCACTCAGACAGGAACCACTACAGCGGAGGAGATAAAATGAAAAGTTGCTTTAGGTTCTGCTGGCATTAGAAATGCCATCAGCACATGTTTCTGTGGCACTTGTTCTTCAAACTAAGCGGCAACCTCACCGAAATAGAAGCTGAAACAGATTTAGCCATCTTGCAGGGTCCAACAATACCTGTAAATCCATGAACAGTAGACCTGTACAGGGCACCAGGTTTGCAGAAAGAAAAAGTAATAAATGTGGGCCCCCTCTGAAGTGGGAGCGAGCCAGTCGATGGACGGATACAAAAAGAGGAGATGAGACCGGAGATCATCGGAATGGAGAGCGCCTGGAGTGCGCAGGGCCATTGTAACAGCATTATAGGCCTCAAGCAAAGCAGTGCACTGGGCCCAACCTACACAACCACTTACAGAAAAAAAAAATCATTGGAAAATGAGCGTTAAATTCTGGTGTGCAGGGGCCCCTATGCTCGTGTGGCCCCCGGGCAACTGCTCAGCGTGTCCATGTGTTAAGACGGCACTGGAGTGAGGAGGGGGGGGGATAAGCCTCCTACATTGAGGACCAGGTGATTTGCATTTCCTTTTGAGTGGGAGCAGGGTGCCTGCCTGGGAGGTGCACACACCTCCCTTCAGGAGGGACTTGGCTGAGGAAGCGGATGAGAAGGTGACATAGTTTAGTTCTTTTACTAGGCAGGTAACCTTAACTCAACCTCAATTTTTCTTTTTTTACAGAACGACTGTATACGTGTGGATACAGTGTAAGCCTTAAGAAGCAATCAAAGTTTTAACAAGGGGAGGTTTACTGTTGCATGCAATGTACACACTGTACAATCAAGTCCGAACAAGAACAATTTATGTGGCTTGCAATTTTTAATCCTGGTAAAAATGCAAAAAAGCCAGTTATGTGCAAAGTTCCCTCCTGTTCTTGTGTTACCTGCTTTTATTTCCTGATACTCTGCTGAATGTGTCTTTGTCATTAACCGTGTTTCCCCAAGCATGTGTAGTTTTGTTCAGAGACCTCCCTCCCTCCCGGATCAATGTCCTTCCGAGGATACGAAAACACGTCACGGTTCTGAATGACTTGTTGAACGCTTGTACGTGGCAGGGATTAAAGCAAACAGCCTGGAAGAAATGCTCGTTACCCGGATGCTACGGAATATTCTAAGGAAATCTACGCCCATTTGTGATGCTCGCTGCCCACTGTAAATGAAAGCATTTACTAACGCCTTCCGAACTCTTTTCTAGAAGGCACAAAAGGGATAGTTAAAGTTTGGAATTCAGAAATTGTGGGCTCTGGAAGGAGGCATGTTACACTTTCAAGCTCGATGCTTTCTTGGCAATGGGGGCGGTGTTTACTAGGCGGCCATTTTCCCGCGGGATTCTTTGCTATGGACGGGTTTTATGGCGCCGTTGCCTAGTGTGAGTGCAGTAAAATGTACAGGGAACGGCTTGAAGACTTAAAACGGCAAAATGGATGTTTACACTTCTGGGAAGCAAAGAGGATTTATCTCCCCGCCTTAGACACTTCTAACACAAGGGATACTGTGCTGTGCAGTCACATGGTTCTCGCTACACTTTACTGTAATGCAGGAAGGAGCCTAACCAGTGTGTCATAGGCACCAGTGCAAGGAAGGAAATGCCCCCCTTACCTCCGGTTGCTGGTTGAACAATAATATATAGCAATAAAAAGGGTTTAGTGGACCTCTCAGCCATTTTTCCCCAGTGCCACTGCACCAGCTGCACCAATAGACGCACGGTCTCTGCTGTAATGGTTGAAACTTTGTTAAATCACTAACACACATAGCGCTTGCACAGCGTTCTTAGTACAGCTATTTAAAAGTGTACACCGCCTGCAAGAGGTCCTAGTCACTTTCCTCACACTTTTTGGACCAAAGTGGGTTTCAACATCTTCCAAGAGGAATCAGTAGTGCCAAGAGATGCATAAAGTTACATGATCCCCCCCATGTAGAATGTGTTGAGGGGCCCCAAGACTTCCATAGTTCACACATACTGGTTACCTTGGGTTGAAAGGGGGGGGCCCGCCTTTAGGCTGGGGATCCTTCTGCGTCACAGGAGCCGCAGGGTCTGCTTTATGCCACTGAGCGGAAGTGATGGACAGCCACTGATGCCCATCTCCTTCCCTCGCTAATATTTCAATACTCTCCCACGAAGGAGGTTGAACTACAGCCTTTTACACATACATTATATGCAGGGCCACTGGAATTATGTGGCAGGAGAGGGGCAAATGATGCGACAGGGTTGAGTAAATTAAGCGTCAAGAAAAATCAAATTATGCTGCATAATGCGGCACATTTCTCAATAGTATGACTTCATTATTTTGTACTTTTTTCATTTGTTAACACTGTCTGGGCATTGGGTGCACCTCACAAGTACCAGTTTAATAGCCAAATATAGCAATTAGGAACAGATTGGTGACCAGTCAACCTTCGCAAAATGCCTTCCACTGCACAGCAACATGTGTAGCTGTATTTTTAGTAACTTTTGAACAGTTTGAGCTAGAATTTTTTGTTGTTAACATCTGCAGATTATGCAGCTGATGATGGATTATGTGGCAAATGTGGCAAATCTATAATTATGTGAAAATCACCACAGCCCCACAATCACAGAATTCCAGTGGCCCTGATTATATGTATAATTTGAGACTTACCCTCACTCAATTTCTAAGGCCTTGAATAAGGGTGCGGGTGAAGGAATACGTTTTGATTGCGACACAACCCCCTTTTTGTGTTGGAATTGTTTTCTGAGATTTGCAGTAAATATCACACCTGTGCATTCTTCCACCGAATAATTTCGACAGGTCAAACCTGCTGAAATGTACAAAATATCACTGCTTCCACATGTAATTCCTTATTTTCCAGAAAAAAATCTTGCAATAGGAGGTATTTACTGAGCTTGGTAAATACGGCATCCCGCTATGCTAGTATTTACCGGAAGTGGTCCCTTTTCCGGCCTAATCGTAGTCAGGGCCTACGTGTTTTCATTCAGAGATTGCTCTTTCAGAGTGGTAGCAGAACATCACACATTACATTTTGATGAAGCGCCACAAAGTACACTCTTTGACACATTTTATTGGACTAACTGAAAATAACCTGCAAAGGTGTTTGCCATCCTCATTTACAAGGTGTTCCTGCCATCGGATGCATGTGCCGGGGACCTTCAAAGGTTCATGCATTGCACCGTCTATGCAATATAGGTAGGAAAAAACCTGGATCTTTTTATAAGTTCAGAATGAACTCATGCTTCACACATTACTCTGACCATATGAGTAAAAAATGCATATGCCAAACTATGACAGCATCTTTATTTATCTGCTGTTTCTGTGTAGCTCCCTAGAAGCTTGCTGGCTTGTTCCAAGTGCCAAAATAGGGGTGATGGTAAGACACATCAAGGGAGTTCATGAAAGTTGTTAAATAAGGACTAGTCATATAAAATATATATATTTGTTGATTTTTCAGAAAACATAAAATAATAACAAAGCCAGAGCCATTGCCCTATCCACTTCTCACATAACCACAATGAGTACTAGCGACAATCCCCACCACTCCTTGTCCCATAACAGTGGCGACAGCCACAGCCAGCAAAAACAGACACCGCCCTGTCAGCCTGGGAAGGGCGATGTTGTCCCTGTTCATGTTCACGTTTCATTTGCTCTTGCATCCACTAAGTGTATTTGTTTTTTACAGGATGGTGTGTTTCTATAGTTTTTTCATGCAATGTTTTTCTCATGTATGATGTGTACTGTAAAAAGAATGACTCATATGTAGCTGTTTGAGTCCAGGCTCTGGGCGGATCACGATTGACAGCTGTGGATCGGGGCAGTGCGACTTTCTCACAGTCAGTGGGTCATAAAGGACTTCGGAATACATGCTCATCCAATACTTGGCCCCTCTTCAGTGCGCACAGACCAATTGTCAAGTGTGCCTATTTTAATTGTGATTATCTGCAAAATCATCTAATGGAGGTGATGGAGCAAGGATTCTAAGAAAAGAAACTTGCTCAAATCAACCCCTCATTAACAAGTACTAACAAGTAAATAATAGAAGTTTGAAAGAAAATTAACATACACACAATATTCATACACGGGGAGAAGGCTTTCTGCTTGCTTAAATAACAAAGAATAATTTGCTACGTAACTGAAATCCCGCTAGAAACCGAAAATTGCTTTGTGCATGTGCAAACCCGTCCTGTGTAAGTAACCACGTGAATAACCCATGTGAGAGGAAAACTCTCACACATGCGCAAAGAGTTGCGAACTAAAGGTCATGAAGTACCATGTGCTTGGCATATGCTCGCCTGGATCTTAAAAGAAGTGTTTCGCTACTAACGCTTCACTTAACAAAGAAAAGAAAAACACGGGATAGAGTAGAAGTGGGTGGTAAACTGTGATAATAACATATTTGGGAAATTAACCTCTGTTTATGATTCTTTTATCAATAGTGTGTATTTGGGCCTGATATGCTAAGCCGAAAGAAAAGATGGCAGGTGAAACGTAATGCAAGTTGAGTCTGCACATTAGACTCCCGTAATGACCTGCTGACCGGGACATTGATTGACTGCCAAGACCCCAGGACAGGTGCTTGGTAAAAGTTCCTCAATTGAAGAAATTATATAAAATTTGTGTCTATCTATTTCATGAATGCATGTGAAAGAAAGTGTTCTGAAAAATGGAATAAATTAAGTAGGGAAGGTTTACTAAACAAAGAATTAGTTAAGAATTTTGGGATGATCACATGAGGTGATGACAACTCCCATACCCCGGTCCAATTATAGTTCTTGATTCACAGACATTTGCAACCTTTGATGGTGGGACATGTTAAATTAAAGGGAATAATTTGAGTGACTTAAGATTTAGATAGAGAGAGCTGCTACGAAGAGTCGTTGATGCTGAGTGAGGAGTAGGCAAGATATGCTACTGGGAAGAACAGACCGAGAAGATTCAATGCTTAAGACAGCCTGACTAGATTGAAGATTTGCGGAAAAATATCCAGGAGGGAGAGAGTGTAAGAGAGGGATGTGCTCCTGTGCTTCGGGTTCTTGAGAAGTGTAGTAAGTATAAACCTATCCTGCACCTATACTACAGCCTTTGTCTCCTGACTTTATCAGGTGACCTCCACTAACCCTTTTGGCAAATAGAATTTTGTATTGAATTGAAATATTTCATTGCAAATTATGAGATACTATGTCCTTTTGTCTCTTCATCTATCACTCCTAATGCTTTGAGATTGTTGGATGCATGTGTATGTTATTTGATAAATGAATGTTTCTCTCCCTTGAAAGTTGATGGAGTTTGTACTGTGAATCTGTAAAAATGAGCGTTCATTTTGAATGAATTATTTTGATAAAATCTATAGAATCTTACTTGGAGTCTGTGATCATTTTATTGAAAGCTATAAGATAGATTAATGAATTTGTTAATATCACCATCAACTACTCGACTAATTGTCCATTGACCAAAGGAAGTTTTGATCTGTTAAGATTAGTTAGGCATTGACTAATTCAGATCAAAGACAGATAAAACTTGACCCCCAGCGAAACAGCCAGGAAATCTGAGTGTGTATATGGGCCCATTGTGAGTGATACGTTGATTTGTGAAAAGTGTATCCTGGCCTTCCGCTGGATCCGTTTTTCTGGTAACAGAGTGATGTTTATTATGGATTAGTTTGGTGAGTATTGATTATTGACTATTGTTATAACAAATTGACTATATGTTTTAACATAAAGAGTTAGTGTCGCGTTTTATGTCGTCCGGAAGCACAGGTACAGAGATACCTGGGAATTCCGGGAACGGAATTTAGAAGAGTGTGGTAAATGCAAATCACACTGCAGAAGGTTACTCGTCTGTTGTCGTAATACTGAGAAGCTACGGAGGGCTGGCAGTATTACAGTAGGGACCATATCGTATAATAGTAGAGTGTGATTGATAGCAGAGGGCCCGCCTGTGAAGCTTTAGCCTCACCCAAAGGAGGAGTATCCCTAGAGGAGTAGCAGGTCCTCCCTGAGCTTAAGTGAAGAGTAAACAGTAGTTTTTACTCGCAGTGACAGGAAGGAGTTTTCTTTTTTGTAGCACGTGGAGAAACTATCTTTGGTTAAGTGGAGCAGACAGAGTAGCGCTGTTTTTACGTTGTTACTAACAAGAATTTTATAACGAAAGACGGAAAAAGACATTGTTGTGTTTCCTTGTAAAGGGAGGGTCAGTAGCAGGAGCCGTACTGACGTCAGAGAGAGCCGCGGTGGTATTGGTTGAGGCAGCGGGCGTGAGAAAACTGCAGATTGTAAAGGGAGGGTCAGTAGAAGGAGTAATACGCTGGCATTGGTCAGATTAGAGGGTGTGTTGTAAGCTCTGATTGGTCAATAGACCGGTAGCGTGCTGGTGTTGGGCAAAGAAGAAAATATGTAGTAAGTTCTGATTGGGTTGTTGGTGTGAGTCGCGCAGACATTAGACGAGAGTTGCATAATAAGTTTAGTGAAAATACGGAAGAAATTTGAATTTGTCGAGTGAGTTAAATAAAAGACCAAGAAGAATGAAGTTGAATAAGAAAATTTCCTTAAGAAGGACAACAGCATAATAACTTGGGAGGGAATCCTTATGCCACCTCCTAATACACCGGCTTCCTATATGATGATGGAAAGTGGATATCATACGTGTGTATGGCTGGAAAATTGGGTGGAGTATACGAAAGATTATGGTATTTTAGCTTTCCCCGAGCATGGTACATTTAATTTAAGAGTTCTTCAGAATTTGAGAAACAGGATGAATTCATTGGCACCATATCCTAGGTTAACACAGTATGAGGGTTTGGAGGAATGGGAAGTTGAGGCATTTGAGCGCGAGAAATATAGAGAAATATAGAGGAGGTATGAGAAGCAATAGAGGATTTCTACCTAGATATCCATTTGATACTCGAGGAGATCAGATGAAAAGATGGAGAAGGGCTGTAGTCACGGAGGGTTTATATCCAGTGTTATTGGCTGATGATCAAGAAGTAAGTAAGTGTAAGGAAAAAAAAAAACAGATGTGTCCGACAGGGATAGGGTGTAATGAATCTAATGATGAGTTATTAGAGGACATTTTGATAAAGAGACCTCCGCCTTATCAGGAAAGTGCTAGAGATACCACACTAAGTGCCCCGATGTTGGGAACTCCATTGGATTCACAAGTCCTATATGATCCAACAGTTATTCGAGCATCCCAAGAAAAGGAAAGGGATGCATTGAACAAAACCAAAGAAGAAATAATTCAGAAGATAAATCGATTAGGCTTAAATGCGGAAGCACTAACAGTACCAGTAACGATTGGCCCTGTGATTCCATTGTATGGTGACAAACGAGGTACACAAAAATCCCAAACTGTGGCACCTTCTCAGAATAGAGCTAAAAAAGAGATAGTTGTGCGTAACGATCAAGTTAGTGAGTGTGAGTCGAATGTTTCATTAATGGATCTCCCAAATATTGAAGCTGTGACGGAAACCCCAAAAATAATTTCGCCCACAATTGTGAGACAAAAAGTACCAACTGTCACTCCAGTGGTAGGGGGTTCCGCTGGATTTTCTCCTGAAGATCTAGAGGAATGGGCAAAAGGATTAGAAAAGAAGAAAATCAAAACTATAGATGTAAGTAAGTTAAGGGTGGATTTGGAAGAAATGATCATTGGTACAACAGGTCTTGATAGATTGGGTTCCAATGAAGATGAAGAGTTGTCATTCCTATGGAAGAGTATAACCTGGAGGGCAAATAATATGAATGAAAAGATAGCAGAAGTGGCCTTAGAATTTGGAATAAATATAGACAAATCCAAGGTACTGCCGAAGCACTATAGAGCAGAATTTACTGAAAAGGTTCTTGAAAGCTTGAGTGCGTCAGGAAGGAGCCTCCAGATAAAAGAATTGATACATCTTTTAAAGAAATGGGGAGATGTAGATCGTTGGAGAAGAAGATGGACTAAGAAAAGAGAGGAAGCGATTGCTAAAGAGTTATCTGCATTTCCAATGAGAGAAGTGGAACAGGTTGAAAAGATGTGTCCTATGAGAGAAGTTCCAGGTGGTTGATATGTTTATGTTCCATGGAGCCGACAGGATATTATGTCTTTTACAAATGACTTCCTGAGGTTGATAGAGAAAGCCTTTGAATGGTACAAGCAGGCGGAGAGATTCGATAAGGTATCAAAGGTCTTGTTGAAAGATTTGGATGGGTTGTTAAATATAGTGGTGCCAAAAGATTTGTGGACGGAATGTAAGATTACAGTTGATTGGCCCACTGAAGAATATCCTAGAGATGCAAGAACAGGAGCACCTTCAGAGGAAGTGATGAAAAAATACAATCAGGTGATTACTTTTCTGAAAGGGAGAATTCCCCCTAAGGAAACAGATTGGGTTAAAATAGACAGAACAACTCAAGAACCTAAAGAGACTTGTGCATGCATATTATGAAAGGTTACTGCAGGTGTTTAAACAATATAGTTGATTTGAGAATATCGGTGATAAAGATATGGGACATTTTGTATACAGATCTGTCTACGGATTATGATCAGAAATAAGTCAGATGATTCAGCAGGATATGCTTTGTTGGCAAAGCAAGCCGATCGATGACATTCATGAACTATGCAAAATACTGCTGCGATGACATTGATGCAAAACATAAAAAGTTAAAGGAGAAAATGATGTGGGCACAAGTGAAGATAGCAGAGCGCCAAGAAGCAAATTCAAATTCCCAGATTGATAATCATATGAACGGACAGAATCAGAGTGGTCAAAATTTGAATGAAAGTAAAGGAAAAGGAAGAATGAGTAGAGAAGATGCGAGAAAGAAATATTCTTGTCATGGGTGTGGAAAGCTTGAACATTGGAAGAATGATTGTAGAAACATTCAATAGAATCATGGGGAAAATCACAATTTAAATCCACAGATGCAGTATGGGGTAGTTGTGAATCAACAGCAACAGCAGCAGATAGTTACTCCTCAGTTACAGGTGCCTCAAGCCCCTTTCCCCAACAATGTGAATTCTCAGGTTCAGAGATACAGTGTGAACACCAGATTCCGAGGAGAAAGTGGTAAGAATACACAGACCGTTCAGCAGTTTTGGATGTAGAGTGATGCGGATGAATCAGGAATGTTGCAATGACGGTGCATAAGGGGGAGGAGGAGTGCGTACTTGGTGCATCCTTGGCGGTAGATCAGTCAGGTCCATTTATTGATGGGAAGGTCAAGGGCAATGATGTCACTTTCCTAGTGGACACTGGTGCTACCCGTTCTACTGTGAAACAGCAGAAATCCCAAACCTATCCCTCTC
This sequence comes from Triturus cristatus, assembly GCF_964204655.1. Classification (NCBI taxonomy): domain Eukaryota; kingdom Metazoa; phylum Chordata; class Amphibia; order Caudata; family Salamandridae; genus Triturus; species Triturus cristatus. The sequence continues at coordinate 282,629,316 of NC_140587.1, forward strand.
GGGAGAAACTATCCAAGTTGTAGGAGTTTCAAATAAGCAGATTAGGACCCCGATCACGAAACCAATAGAAGTGAATATTGGAAATTTCAGAGACATGCATCGATTTGTGGTATATGATTCGAGTCCAGTAAACTTATTACGTAGGGACTTATTGTGCAAAATGAATTGCACCATCTTTTGTACGCCTGATGGTGTAACTTTTTAAACACTATATGAGGACATAGCTTTTAAAATGATGATATCTAAACAGGGAACAGAAGTGAATGAGATGTTTTCACTTCTTACTGAAAGAGACTTGCCTGATGAGCTAAGAGATACAGTGAATTCAGAAATGAGGGATTTTACAGAAAAATAAATTGATCTAATGGCTGAGGTAGACCCTGTCAAAGTTATGGGAAAAGAAGGTGCAATATACCCAAACACCCCACAATATAAAATGAGCCCTGAAGTGAAAGCAGGAGTAGCCCAAGTAATCGATCATATGATTGAACAAGGAATCTTAAAAGAAATATTAGGCAGTCCTTGTAATTCGCCAATCATGGGACTTAAGAAGCCTAGTGGAAAATATAGAATAGTACAAGATTTGAGGAAAATCAATAAAATAGTGGTACCCTGTAGTCCTGTACTACCAAACACAGCAGTGATTCTTTATCAGATACCATGGGATGCTCATTGGTATACTGTGATTGAATTGTGTCACGCATTATTCTCAATTCCATTGCACCCGGATAGCCAATATCTTTTCGTTTTCCGGTTTGAAGACCGTGTTTTGGCATTGGGCCGAGTTCCTCACGGGTACACAGAAAGTCGTCAATGTTCAGTCAGATTTTGAAAAAGTGGTTAGAGACATTGGTAATGCCAGGAAATTCAGTTTTAGTCCAGTACATTGATGACCTATTGGTGGCATTAAAGAGAAGAGAAGCTTGTGTCACTGACACAATAGCTTTACTGAACCATTTGGCAAAAGGAAGACACAAGGTGTTCCCAGATAAATTAAAATTCTGTAAGCAAGAATTTCAATATCTTGAACATAAGATAGAGAAGGGAGCCAGAAAAGTGACACCAGAAAGAATAAAAGTAATTCGACTAATGAGTATGCCTAAAACTAAGAAAGAATTGTGAATGTTTTTGGGAGTGGTTGGATATTGTCGCCAATGGATAAGTGGATCTTTCACTACTGGCGAAACCTTTAATAAGGTTGACACGAAAGGAGATGACAGATCCGATTGAGTGGCATGAGGAAAGTGAGGAGGCATTCATAAAACTGAAAAGTTGTTTGTATCAGGCCCCAGCCTTAGGAATGCCAGACTACACAAAAGAATTTGCATTATTTTGCTGTGAAAGAGAAGGGTGTGCACTCTCAGTGTTAACCCAGAGACATGGATTGTCTCGGCATCCCATAGCATACTTTTCTGCTACCCTTGACCCACTGGCTGCAGCATTACCTGTCTGTTTAAAAGCAGTAACTGCTACTTGTGTGAGCTTGGAAAAAAGTGAATTGATTGTGATGGGACATCCCGTCAAAGTGTATGTACCACATTCAGTTGAGATCCTTTCAACAAGGACTTGTACTCCACATTTGACCCCTAGTCGACTGACTAAGTATGAAAGAGTAATCTTGGGTGCTGAGAATGTAAGTGTGATAAGATGTACCATGGTGAATCCAGCAACCTTGTTGCCTGATTTTTATTGTGAAGAAATGAAAGAAGTAGTGGATCACGATTGTCTGGATGTGGCAGAGATGTGTACCAAGCCCAGGTTTGCCCCCCTTGATATTCCCCTAGAAGAATCTAAAATATATTGTGTTGTTTGTTGATGGATCATGTTTGAGAAGAGAAAATAGAGAACTAATGTCTGGTTATGCTGTATGTACTGTGTCAGGTATTAAAAAATCTTCATATCTAAGAGGAGTCAAGTCCGCCCAAATTGCTGAGTTGTTTGCATTGACGTGGGCATGCAAAGTTGGGAAAAAATTGAAAGTAACCATATTTACGGACAGTCAGTATGGTTTCGGGGTGGTACATGATTTTCGCCAATTGTGGCTTCAAAGGGGATTTCTGACTCCTTAGGGATCTCCTATACGGAATGGCAAAGATGTTAAAGAACTATTAGAATTACTACAATTGCCAAAAGAAATTGCAGTGGTCAAATGTGCCGCACATAAGTCAGGAAATTATTATGTGACATTGGGTAATCGGTACGCAGACCAAGTGACACAATTTTGTGTAAGAAATACAATGTCTTTGAACAGAGGGATGGAAAAGGAAGTTACCAATCGTCAACAAATGTTTTTCTCTGCCTTTGAAACGTGGGATGAAGTTAGACAATCACAGGATGAGGCAGACATGAAAGAGAAGGAACAATGGATTAAAACAGGCTGCACAAGAAGGGCTGATGATGAAGTATGGGTGTGTCCAGATTGTAGACCAATAATGCCAGATAGCTTGTTGTCACAAATGGCTAGGGTGTATCATGGAGTTGCACACGTTGGGAAGGATGCCATGATCAGACAGTTCAGACAGATGTGGGTTAATCCCAAGTTAAGGATAGTTGCAGAGAGCCTCTGCCAAAGATGCTTGACTTGATAATTGCAAAACCCAGAAAGGAAAACTGTGGGTAGTTGAGGTAAAATTGGAAAAGCAGAAGAACCATTCACAAGATTGCAACTAGACTTCATCGAGTTGCCACCTTGCAACGGGTTGAAGTATGTCCTTGTCATTGTTTGTCTGTTTTCTCGATGGGTATGAGCCTACCCCACGAGAAGGAACGACAGCCTAACGGTTGCTAAACTATTGTTAAGAGAGCTTATACCGAGATTTGGATTTCCAGTCACTTTGGAATCAGATAGAGGACCTCATTTTAATAATGAAATAATTAAATTAATTTGTAAAACTTTCAAAATTGAACAGAAGTTACATTGTCCCTATCGACCAGAAGCCTATGGAGTGGTCGAGCAGCTCAATGGCACAATAAAATCCAAGTTAGGAAAAGTGTGCATCCACTTCAATGAAATGGCCTGATGCTTTGCCGATTGTATTGATGAGCCTTAGAAGCATTCCTGATCGAAGAACAGGATTGAGTCCTCATGAAATCCTTATGGGAAGAGCAAGGAGACAAGCATTTATACCTGGAAACAAATTGATAAATATAACTGATGATTTAATATTGGACTATTGCAAAGGTCTGGCTGATCTTGTACATTCTGTGTCTCACCAGGTTGGAAAAGATCCAAACGCCGCACAGCCAAATCAAGCTGATGATTTGTGTCCTGGAGACTGGGTCGTGATAAAGAAGCATACAAGGAAATTGTGCTTGGAACCACGTGGAAGGGACCACATCAAGTCATATTGGTCACGACAACAGCAGTAAAGTGTGCTGGGATTCCGAATTGGATCCAAGTAAGTCATACCCAAAGAGTCCCAAGTCCACCTGATCGACCAAAGCAGCAACTGGTAGAACAAAGAAAAGAACCTGAAGCTGAGAGTTGTGAAGTCGAAGAGATCAAAGAATCAGACTTTGAGGAACGCATTGACGATGAACAACCAAGTACGAGTCAAGTAGAGTGGGAACCAGTTACTGGGACGGAAGAGACTGCTGTAAAGACCAGAAGAGAGCTCGAACTTGAAAGACCAGAACATAGTGAGCTAAATCCAGAGGAATCCGTTGCAGAAATCACAGATTCAGCCCAGCCAGAAATAGAAGAAGAACTCAATGCAGGAGACTTAGATCAGGTTCAGTTACAAGAAGAAAAAGAAGGGAAGACTATTACTGAAAATTCAAATCCAGCCAAGCTAGGAAAAGGGAAAGAATTTGCTGAAGAAAATTTAGATCAGAGTCAGTCAGAAGAAGAAAAAAGGAGAGTAGAAAGTGAAGAAAAAGAACAAACAACAGAAGAAGAAAAAGTAGGGTATTCAGAGCAAAACCAACAAAATGAAAGAGAAACTAAAAGGACACTTGAAATAGGTGAAGAAGGTGAAAAAAGCAGTTCAGACAAAGAGAGTTAGAAAGGAAGACTGCTGCCAAGTGGAGTGAAAAGACTGTGACACATTTTAAGAAGAAAGTCAAGGTGAGAACTAGAACAAGTAGATGAGGTGTCAAGTCAGTCCGAGCAAGAACATACAAGAAGAACATTAAGGTCATCAAAAATAGTGAAGGTTCCAAATAGAAAATATAAGGCTCCAGAGTGGATATACATCATTCTTGAAGATTTTGAAAATCTAGATCTAAATGAAGAACCAAAAAGTGGAAATTTTGAAAGGTCTGATGGAAGGGAATTGAGACCACCTTAAAAACGTATTTCTTTTTACAAGAGGCAAATTCTATTAAAGACATTAAACAAGGACCCTGAAAGAAAGGCAAAGGCGGAAAGCTTTTGAAGTGTGTGATCACACGTAGGATTTATGTGATTACTATAAAGAAAGTAAATGTAGAATTAGTTTTAGAATTTAAAATGGCAGAAGTCAAGTCAAGTCAAGGAAAGCTTAATTTGGCTGCTATATAAAACAGTCATAAAAGCACAAACATTTAAAGCACAGCATTATAATTTACATATAATGGATAGTACAAGTAATTTTACAATTAAAAAGAGGGGAAACATTGCTATTCCAGTAAGATGCTTTTCCTCATATAAAATGCAGCTTTTAAAAACTGAGCTACCCTCCATGCTCATTCTCTAATAGTTGGAGTAAAAGCATAGCTTGGCGACACTGCCTGAGCCCAAGTTTTCTTACAAAAGGAATAATCCAAGCTTTCCTTTGCTCTTGATAAAATTTACTAAATGGGACTAGATGCATGGTGAATTGAGCAGAGATTTTATCGCAAGGGCACAGTATTAGAGTACAGGACCAATCATTCATTTTCGGGAATGTCATCAATCTGTGAATGATACCAATCAATCAATCAATCAATCACCAAATTTGTAAAGCGCGCTACTCACCCGTAAGAGTCTCAAGGCGCTGAGGGGGGGGGGGGGGGGGTGCTACTGCTCGAACAGCCAGGTCTTGAGTTTTTTTCCTGAAGGAGAGATGGTCCTGGGTCATCCGTAGGTGGGTGGGGAGGGAGTTCCATGTCTTGGCTGCCAGGTAGGAATTCCGGAATCGTGGGATGGAGGCGAGGGCGAGGCTGGCGGATCGGATCTGGCGGGTGGGTGTGTAGAATGTGAGGCGGCTGTTGAGGTACTTCGGGCCCATGTCGTGGAGAGCCTTGTGTGTGTGGGTGAGGAGTCTAAACGTGATCCTTTTGCTGACGGGGAGCCAGTGAAGGTCTTTCAGGTGGGCAGAGATGTGGTTGCGGCGAGGGATGTCCAGGATGAGTCGTGCTGAGGCGTTCTGAATGCGCTGGAGTCTTTTCTAGAGTTTGGCTGTGGTTCCAGCGTAGAGGGTGTTCTCGTAGTCCAGGCGGCTGGTCACGAGGGCCTGGGTGACCGTCTTCCTGGTTTCGGTGGGGATCCATCGGAAGATCTTTCAGAGCATGCGCAGGGTGTTGAAGCAGGATGATGAGACGGCGTTCACTTGCTTGGTCATCGTGAGGGAGGAGTCCAGGATGAAGCCCAGGTTGCGTGCGTGGGCCATTGGCTTGGGTGCGCTGCCCAGGGCAGGGGGCCACCAGGAGTCGTCCCAGGTGGAGGGAGATGGTCCGAGGATGAGGACTTCCGTCTTGTCTGAGTTCAGTTTCAGACGGCTGCTCTTCATCCATTCTGCGACGTCTCTCATTCCTTCCTGGAGGTTGGCTTTGGCGGTGGCGGGGTCGTTGGTGAGGGAGAGGATCAGCTGGGTGTCGTCGGTGTAGGAGATGATGTTGAGGTTGTGTTGGCGGGCGATGGCTGCGAGAGGGCTCATGTAGATGTTGAAGAGGGTGGGGCTGAGTGAGGATCCTTGCGGGACGCCGCAGATGACTTCGGTGGCCGCGGATCGGAACGGGGGGAGGCGGACTCTCTGGGTTCTTCCGGCGAGGAACGAGATGATCCACAGCAGTGCCGCTCCTTGGATTCCAGTGTTGCTGAGGCGTTGTGTCAGGGTGTGGTGGCATACGGTGTCAAAGGCTGCTGAGAGGTCCAGGAGGATGAGGGCCGCTGTTTCCCCGTTATCAAGAAGGGACCTGATGTCGTCGGTGGCTGCGATGAGGGCGGTCTCGGTGCTGTGGTTTGCTCGGAAGCCGGACTGTGAGTGGTCGAGGGAACCGTTGGTCTTGAGGAAGGCGGAGAGTTGTCTGTTGACGGTCTTCTCGATGACCTTGGCTGGAAAGGGGAGGAGCGAGATGGGGCGGAAGTCCTTGAGGTCCATGGGGTCCGCAGTGGGTTTCTTCAGGAGGGCACTCAGCTCGGCATGTTTCCAGCTCTCCGGGAAGGTGGCGGATGCGAAGGAGCTGTTGATGATGTTCCGGAGTTGGGGTGCGATGATGGAGTCGGCTTTGTTGAAGATGTGGTGTGGGCAGGGGTCGGTAGGGGAGCCGGAGTGGATGGTGTTCATCATGCGGGTGGTGTCTTCGGTGCTGACAGGGGTCCAGGTGCAGAGGGTGGTGGTGGGGGACGCTGGTTCGGTGGTTGGGTGCGTGGTCAGCGCTCCGAAGCTGTTGTGTAGGTCGGCGATCTTGCGGTGGAAGAACGAGGCGAGAGAGTCGCAGAGGTCTTGCGAGGGGGTGATGTCGTTGTTGCAGGAGCTGGGGTTGGAGAGCTCTTTGACGATGCTGAAAAGCTCCTTGCTGTTGTGGGTGTTGTTGTCCAGTCGTTCTTTGAATGCTGTCTTCTTGGTGGTGCGGATCAGCTGGTGGTGTTTGCGGGTGGCGTTCTTGAGGGTGGTCATGTGTTCTGTTGTCTGGTCGTGGCGCCAAGCTTTCTCGAGGGTGCGACAGGTTTTCTTAACCTAGTAAGAAGAAATTGATCAAAAGTTCCTGGTACAAAAGATAAGTAGGGCTCCATACCTACGGTAGTACGTAGCAATTGATGGAGTCTCACAGTTACTTTTGCTGCAGATTCTCCGTGCAATCTTTTAGTTCTAGGAACTGGATACCCTCATTCTCTAAGACCTTTCTTGGGATGTCCATCATTAAAGATGGGGTTAAAAAAATATTCAGAGTGGCCCAGTTTGTTCATAAAGTCACGTACACATTTGATCCAAGGGATTGCAAGTGCCCCTTTTAGGCTTAAGGTATCTTTTAAAATCTCTCTGTTCAGCTCAGTCTGGTCCTTACACCAGACTCTATGCCACAGGAGAATAGGCTCTAATTTTACCAGGTCTGCTATATGGTGGAGAGCTAACTCCTCGTGGCAAATAAAGGTGGATGTACTAGGAGGTGCAGAGAGGATGTACCTTGTGAACGCATTTTCAATTATTTGTAGGGGATTAATGTCCACAAAGCCCCACACCCCGGCTCCATAGGTTGCCATAGTGACGCACTTTGCTTTATATATATGCAGCAATTCTGTGGGCGGTTTCCTAACTAACTTGTTAGCAAAGTTTGATAGTGCAGCAGTAGATCTAGCAAAAGCTATCTATTTTTTTGGCAGATATAGCGGTGGCCCAGGAATCATGACGATTAAAAAGTACACCTAGGTAGGAACATTGTTTTGTGGATGCTAACTTTCTCCTGTCTATGAACATTTCGCGGGTCTTCTGCGTCCCTTGCTTACACCTCATAACATACATCTTGGTTATATTGGTTTTGAGACCAAGATCGCTCATGAATGTGCTAAAATTGTCCAGGGCGCTCTGGAGGCCGTTTTGAGTACGGGCCATCAATACGGCATCATCCGCATAGAGAAGTGCGGGAATGGATCGGCCACCAGCTTGGGGAAAGTCTTTGCCCTGGAGAAGCAGTACATCTTCAAGTCCATTTATATAAAGGTTAAAAAGAAAGGGGGCCAGCACACAGCTTTGTATGACCCCTCTCCTGATTGGGAAGGTTTCAGTGCATTCTCCCTTCTGGCCAAAATGGACACTTGCTGACGCGTCACTATGCAGTCGGCGTAGGAGCGTAAAAATTTGCAGGTCAACCCCCACCCCTTGAAAGACCTCCCACAGCCTATTGTGCTTAACTGAATCGAAGGCCGCGGTGAGGTCAACAAAGGCCAAATAGAGGCTGCCTTTTTTCACTCTTGTGTACTTGCCTATCAATATTGTGAGATTTAAGGACTGTTCAATAGTACCAAGGCCGTTGCGGAACCCATACTGCAGGTCGGATAAAATCTGATTTTCCTCTGCCCAGTCTGCTAAGCGTTCAAGTATGACCCTCCCTAGCACCTTGACCATAGAATCTAGGAGAGAATTCGGTCTGTAGCATCCTGGATCTTCACGATTACCCTTTTTAAAAATTGGAATTATTATTGATTGTACCCATGTCTGTGGGAGGGTAGACCTTATGCTGCATTAAATATCTGTGTCAGTATGGGCCCCCACAAGGGGACATTGTGTTTATACAGGTCAACTGGTGCCCCATCAGGCCCAGGTGCTTTACCGCCCGCACTTAGTGCCAGGGCCCTAGTCACCTCCTCCAGGGTGATATCTAAATCAATATGTTCACAATTATTTATGTTACAATCCTCCGGATGTCTCCCTGAATTCCCTTGTTCATTATATAGTTTGGAGAAGTGGGTAATCCATGCTTCTTCAGTAATAGCTATTTCCACTGAGGGGCCTTTGCTATGGACTAAAAAGGGGGTTCTCAGGACCTTCCAAAAAGCGGTACTATCTTTCTGCTCAGCGGCGTTATGTAAAGAGTCCCAAGCATCGTTACGAAGGGTTTGTTTTCTTTCTATTAATGCCCTTCTGTAGTCTAGTCTAGCGTGACGGACGTTGGGTAATGATCTTGGCTTTGTATGCAGTGCCTTTTTTAGATTGGAATAAGCCCTGGAGCATTTTTTATTAAACCAACCATGATATTTCGGTGTATTACTAAATTGTACAGTTAATACATTTCTGGCCACCCTGGTGATATCTACAGAGCAGTTCACTATCGTTGCATCCAAAGCATCCTCACTTAGACAGGTTTCTATCTCAGACCTGCATTTTGATAAAATATTTTTAATTAGCAGATCTGCATCAACCTTAGACCACTTTAGTGAGAAACCATTTACTTTGTTCAGTTCTACAGTTCCCAACATACGAGTGTGTAATTCGGGCTTGTTCGGGAAATACGTATGTGTCTTAAGTTTTAAGAGGAGGGGGAAATGGTCGCTTAAAGCGATATCACTAACCTCAAAGGAAGGGACCAAGTGCGCATGTGCGGGTGAGATCAGTATAAAATCAATGGTGGTGGCATAGCCTCTCCCATTAAAGGTAGGCAGGAAACCAGCTGGAGTGGTTGAGATCTCATTTGCAAACTCAAGATCTAGTTTAGAAATGAGGTCGTTAAATATATCCCCGTCTTAGAGTGATTGAAGTGTGTACAACTATCTGCATCATTAAGAATACCGCACAATCTGTTATCAGAATGATTACATAGACCACAATTGAAATCACCCATCAGCAAAGTCATAGTGTCTTTTCGTTTCCCATTGGAAATTTTTGTGACTGTAGCCAGAATACCTTTTACTACTGATTCAAGGTCATTTTGAGTGGTGTTATTATACAAATTGATCAAGAGTAAGACCAGTGCTCGAAAACTCCCTGTTGTCAGGGGGATACGTTAGTTAGGACTACAGTGTAGGGTGTGGCCCCTGGTGGAAGATGCGGTGAGTTGCAGTAGGAGCTAGCTCAACCACGTGAAAGTAGGTTCCCCCCGGGTGAAACATGATCTTAATTAAGGGCAACTTATTTGAGATATATGTGGAAATCCCGCCTTTTGACCTCCCTCCCAGGCCTTTCACTGCCGATGTGTTAAATGTCTTATAACCATTTATATGTAAAGGTTCAGTTACCCATGTCTCCTGTTGGCATAAAATATCTATGTTCCCAACAAAAGCTTCCCAAACTGGGTTCTGAACCTTTGAACATAGCCCGGAAATGTTCAAGGACACCACGGTACGGGTTGTAAGATCTGATATTATCGATGATATATTAGTTATCGGCCCCGGTTCATTAGGGAGATTCAGATTAGGTGTTATTGATGTGCCCAGTATATCCACAGACTGCACAAAAAGGTGCACTGAACCCCCAGCGATTCCCTTCCCACTTGTACATCCCTCTACGTACTTGAGGATTGGGGCCCTAGTTAATTCCTCGTTCCATAAAGGACCCCTATAGTGGATGGTATCCGAGGTGGTAAAATCTTGTTGCTCCCTCTTGCTTTCGATGTTACCTGGAGGTGGCGTCAGTCAGTCTACCCCGTCCAGATTATGGAGGGGGTCAAAGGAGTTGAATGTTGGAATGCCATATCTGTACTGTGGAATACCGCCATTGTTATCGAATACAGAGGCCTGCTTGGGCAGCAGAGAAGGTTGGTAGAAAAAGCCTAAGGGAACCATGCCCATCCCCTCTTTTCTGACCATATGGCGCCTGGACACTTCAAGGATACTTCTGAACAAATCCGGAGATTTAAAAGTCATAACTACACAATCTCCTGCCAGTGTTTTGGGTGTGTAGCCTACCCAAGGGATTCGGCGAGCCATCTTAAACTCTGAGAATAGAGCATCTTGATGGAGAGTGCGTGTAGAACCTTATTTTTCAAGGAAGACCAGTGCTCGAAAACTCCCTGTTGTCAGGGGGATACGTTAGTTAGGACTACAGTGTAGGGTGTGGCCCCTGGTGGAAGATGTAAAAACGTCGGCTCTGAGAGATAGCTATCTTTCTGTCTCCCAATAAACTCCCTTGCTTGCTCCCTGGTCTGTGGCCTGGCAGAATTTACCTGATTCGCCTGCGTTATGGTGCACGCAGGGCGGGTCACTTCACTGCCGCACGCACCGCAAATCTCTAAGAGAGGTTGATGGGACTGTTGGAAGGACCGCGTGTGGGGAGCCATTGGCGCTACTTCTCGCTCAGGATTAACTACAGGCCTAACTACCGGCGCAGTGTTAACTACATGAGTGTTGTGGATAGTGCTCTGGCTAGGAAGACCCTGGGGGTTATTGGCGGTGCACTCTGTCTCGCGGCATATCTGTGCAGGAGGGTATAGGTGTTCCATTGAACATTTAACAACCCCTTCTAGACCCTGTAGCCTTTCTTCTATGGCCGATATCTTAGTTAACACCTGTCTAATTAAGGTTTAAATAATGCCCTCCAGTTTTTCCCAGAAATCTGACTGGATCATGTCGGGAGTCCCCCCCTGTTACAGGGGTGGCCCCTATGCTCTCGTGGACCACTACTGAAGTGTCCAGACTTACATTTTGTGGCTCTGTCCTTGGGTTATTTTGCCTAAAATACAATGTTTTTTGGGTATTTGGTCCCTGTCCTTGTCTGTTTTTTTAATGGAGGCGCTAATCCTTTGCCCTGACTGATCTTCATTTTTTGGCCTCTCGTCTGAACATTGGGTTTAGTTATTATGACCAGGTTAGGTACTTCCCGCATGATCATAGATGGAACTAATGACATCGACGGGATGTCCTCCCCCAGGGGCAATGTGGGCAATGGGGCCTCTTTAGGTGAATCAGACTTTGGGGGTCCCACTGAGGTAGTGGCTATTACTTCTGAATGGTGAATTTGTGAGGGCAGAGGACCAACTTGCGGCTCGAGTGATAGCCTACGTTCCGTTAGAGTGATTTCATGCATTAGAACTGACTCAGCCCTCTGCAAGAAGGCGTCAAGGGTCCCAGTCACCCCCGCCCATAAGTGATTTTCGCTTGCTCATCCTCTCCCCCTTACTTTGTTATATCCCAGGGGTAGGTCGGTGTATTCTCAGATCTTTTGCTTGACCAAGTTCCTGTGGGGGGGGGCTGCTTATAAGTAAACAGTATATAAACTGACGGCTAGATGGCGATTCGTTATATATATACACAATATAACAATAATTTGTCCAGATATCACAATATGAATGTTAATACCATGGCCCAGCCCAGCCTCCTCCAGTCTCTGATGGGCTAAGAGGGGCCCGTCTTGGCCCGGTCTTCACCCGTGCCGAGCCCGCGCGCGTCCCGCACCCGTGACAGCCGCGCTACCTTTCAAGCCCCTCCAGGGGCTCTGGGTAAAGTGCTTCCATGCGCTGGGTCCAAGGACTGGACAACAAAGTACAGGTTCCACAAGAGCGGTCTCCCGCGTTGCTGGACCGCCGCACTGCCTTTCAAGCCCCTCCAGGGGCTCTGGGCAAAGTGCTTCCATGCGTTGGGGCCAAGGGCTGGGCAACAAAGTACAGGTTCCATAAGAGCGGTCTCCCGTGTCGCGGGACCGCCGCGCTGCCTTTCAAGCCCCTCCAGGGGCTCCTGGTAAAGTGCTTCCGTGCGTTGGGGCCAATGGCTGGGCAACAAACTATAGGTTCCACAAGAGCAGTCTCCCGCGTCGAGGGACCGCCGCGCTGCCTTTCAAGCCCCTCCAGGGGCTCTGGGTAAAGTGCTTCCGTGCGTTGGGGCCAAGGGCTGGGCAACAAAGTACAAGTTCCACAAGAGCGGCAGAAGTAAAAGGGACTGAACATCCGAAATCTAACCTAAAACAACGATGTGTTAAATGTTGCCTATGTAGTGTTACAATATTAATATTGATGTGGTTGTTATTAATACTTGTTCTAATGATAACTAATAATAAGAATAACACAAATGTAAGCGAGAAAGTGAATGTGGTTACTAAGGGGCATATTAACAAGGGCCGGCGATAAATATCGCAAAGCGCGCTTAGCGCTTGCATATTTATCCCAGGCTATCTCTGGAATTTATCGCCCGGTTTGCGCGTTATTAACAACGCGCATCGCTGAGGCGATAAAAAGGCCAGAGATAGTTGGGATATCGCCATTTTCCATGGTGGAAATCGGCGATATCCTAGATGATAGGGCCTGTGGTCTTAGCCACAAAATCCACCCCCCATGTTAAGTATGCCTTAGTCAGGAATTTAACAGACGTTAAATTCCTGCATTAAGGCATACTTAACGCGATTTTAAAAATCGCTACCCTCCCTTGTTAATATCACGAAGCTGCCTTCGCGATATTTTCCCAAGTGAGTCTTGTCAGGCACGCCTCATTTGCATCTCATTAGCGATGCGATCGGAGGCGTGCTGCAAACGGGCGCTAAGTCAGCAAGACACGCGATAGCGTATCTTTGCTGATAAGGCGATGAAATTATCGCCGCTTTTCACTCGAAAACGCACGCAAAACCGGCGATAATTTCATATCGCTGCCTTATTAATATGCCCCTAAGGCTACTACTACAGAATTAAAACAAGTGGATAAAAGCATGTATTATCATGATAAATCAAATAGTGATTCGTCATTAAATATATTTACTAAACTCCTATATCACCACGTAGAGACAATGGATGTGAGTGATTGTTATGTTTGCATGAAACTTCCTACTTCTGTCTCGGAAGGTGTAATATATCACCACCTTCCATTAACTTATGGTGTATCTTGTAGTGTTGTAACTAGTTTGTTCTATGTTACTGGTAAGTTGCAATATTTCTATAGTAACATGGATTTGGTCTTTTCTGAAATTGCCATTAGAAGAAATATGAATCCAGTACTTGGTGCTAGAAATGCAGAGTTTATGGGGGAATTCTTTCTAACAACGAACCCTATAGACATAACATACGCACATAGAAATAATTCAACGTGACTTTTGCGAGATGAAGAAAAAGATTTTCTGAATTAAATGGAAAAAAGAAGGAAAGATTTTCAAAAGAAAGCGGCTGTGCAAAACTCCCATATATCTCAATGGGCTGCTTTAGAAGAAGAATATAAGAAAGGCGAGGCTCAGGCTGCAATGTCGCTGGACTTGGCAAAAATGGGGAAATTCTGTCTTCATAGATTAAAAACTGAGTATAAAGTATATTCATTGGTACTAGTGAATGTGAACATACCTTTCTAATAATGGGGGGATGGGGACTAAAAGGAGGAACTGAGCCTGTATTTCCAGGAATTTATTATGTATGCGAGAAAAACACCTATTACAGGTTACCTGCAAGATGGTATGGCAGCTGTTACATTGCCATTGTATTCCCGAAGGTATATCACATTAGTAAGAACAATGAAACGAGTGAGATAAGTAAAGAACTAACAAGAAATAAGAGAGCAAGTTTTACAGAAATAGTAGGTGATATATTTGGTGCATTGATACCGTCAGTTGGAGTCACATTAAATTCTCATAAACTACATTTGTTGTCCACTGTAGTTGACCGTTTATCAACTGATACTGCTGGAGGATTTTTAATGATCAATACTGAAATGGTGGCGATCAGATCTATGGTTTTGCAAAATGGACTTGCCCTTGATATACTTTTGGCAAAAGAGGGTGGTGTCTGTGGCATGTTGAAGGTTCAACACTGCTGTACATATATCCCAGATAAAAATAAAGGTATTGAGGGATACATCAAGAATATTTTGAAGATTCATAATGATTTGACCCAACTGGAGGTTGACCGTGCATAGGAAATATTTAGCAAAAGTCTTTCTAATTTAGGTAATTGGTTTTCCACCTTTGGAAGTAGTTTATTAGGTAAAATAGTCTTACCGACAATTTCGATAGTATTAGTGGTATTAATGATAGTAAAGACCTATAAATGTTGCAAGAGAAAATTAAAGACAAGGTCAACGATTGAAATGAAGAACAAAAGAATGGGAAGAAAGAGAAAATGGGAAGAGATTGAATTAGAAGAAATGAAAGACAATCTGTATGGTAGAATGAAAGGGATGAACATAAAAGAAAGAAATAAAGAAAGTATTAATACAAATGTAGACTCTAAAATCTAATTGGCAATTGGTAATGATGGGTATTTTATGATGGCTCTAAAATGCCATCAGAGGGGGGATTGATGGAGCAAAGAGTCTAAGAAAAGAAACTTGCTCAAATCAACCTCTCGTTAACAAGTACTAACAAGTAAATAATAGAAGCTTGAAAGAAAATTAACATACACACGATATTCAGACATGGGGAGAAGGCTTTCTGCTTGCTTAAATAACAAAGAATAATTTGTTACGTAACTGAAATCCCGCTTGAAATCGAAAATTGCTTTGCGCATGTGCGAACCCGTCCTGCGAGAGGAAAACTCTCACACATGCGAAAAGAGTTGCTAACTACAGGTCATGAAGTACCATGTGCTTGGCATATGCTCGCCTAAATCTTAAAATAAGTTTTTCACTGCTAACGCTTCGCTTAACAAAGAAAAGAATAACACGGGATAGAGTGGAAGTGGGTGGTAAACAGTGATAATAATGTATTTGAGAAATTAACCTCTGTTTATGATTCTTTTATCAATAGTGTGTATTTGGGTCTGATATGCTAAGCCGAAAGAAAAGATGGTGGGTGAGACTTAACGCAAGTCTACGCATTAGACTCCCGTAATGACCTGCTGACTGGGACATTGATCGACTGCCAAGACCCAAGAACGGGTGCTTGGGAAAAGTTCCTCAACTGAAGAAATTATATAAAATTTGTATCTGTCTATTTTATGAATGCATGTGAAAGAAAGTGTTCTGAAAAATTGAACAAATTAAGTGGGAAGCATTTACTAAACAAAGAATTAGTTAAGAATTTTGGGATGACCAAATGAGGTGATGACAACTCCCATACCCCGGTCCAATCATAATTCTTGATTCGCAGATATTTGCAACCTTTGAGGGTGCGACATGCAAAATTAAAGGGTATAATTTGAGTGACTTGAAATTTAGATAGTGAGAGCTGCTACGAAGAGTTGTTGATGCTGAGTGAGGAGTAGGCGAGATCTGCTACTGGGAAGAACAGACTGAGAAGATTCAATGCTTAAGACAGCCTGACTAGATTGAAGATTTGCGGAAGAATATCGAGGAGGGAGAGAGTGTAAGAGAGGGATGTGCTCCGGTGCGTCGGGTTCCGGAGAAGTGTATTAAGTATAAACCTATCCTGCACCTACTCTACAGTCTTTGTCTCCTGACTTTATCAGGTGAACACCACTAACCCTTCTGGCCAGGAGTTGGGTTTCCGATTCCACTATTAGGTAGATAGAATTTTGTATTGAATTTAAATATTTCATTGCAAATTATGAGATACTATGTCCTTTTGTCTCTTCATCTATCACTCTTAATGCGTTGAGATTGTTGAAAGCATTTGTGTATGTTATTTGATAAATGAATTTTTCTCTCCCATGAAAGTTGATGGAGTTTGCACTGTGAATCTGTACAAATGAGCGTTCATTTTGATTGAATTATTTAGATAAAATCTATTGAATCTTAATTGGAGTCAGTGATCATTTTATTAAAAGTTATAAGATAGATTAATGAATTTGTTAATATCACCATCAAGTACTCAACTAATGGTCTATTGACCAAAGGAAGATTGTTGAT
Organism: Triturus cristatus; assembly: GCF_964204655.1. NCBI lineage: Eukaryota > Metazoa > Chordata > Amphibia > Caudata > Salamandridae > Triturus > Triturus cristatus. The sequence goes on from NC_140587.1 coordinate 282,645,643, forward strand.
CTGTGAAGATTAGTTAGGCATTGACTAATTCAGATCTAAGAGAAATAAAAACTTGACCCCCAACGAAACAGCTAGGAAATCTGAGTGGGTATATGGGCCCATTGTGAGTGATACGTTGATCTGTGAAAAGTTTATCCTGACCTTCCGCAGGATCAGAGGTACACAGCTCTCAAAATATTTACAGGATGAAAGTTTAAAAAACATGCAGTGTCTACAAGTGAGTCAGTGCATTATGTGTGTGGGGATTGGTGAAGTGAAAGAGATGCAAGGATGTATATGCAAAAGAGCGTGAAGAGGGTGGTGAAGAGGACATAGATGAGGAGTGAGATATGTAGATAGAGTGTTTCAGAAAGACATGAGAATGAGAGCATTAATGTCTAACAAAGAGACTGTAGAAGAGAGAGGTGTCCAGATGAGACCAGGAGTGATTGCGACACTCCGAAGACCTGGGGCTAGTTGTACTAACATTAGGAATGCCGATTTCCTAATTGCGATTCTCGCAGAATCGCAATTAGGAAATTGGTATTCCTAATGTATGAAAACCTTTTGAGTTTTATTAGCGATTCCTAGTGGCATGCAAATAGACCTACCTCATGCATATTAATGAGGTAGGTCGCAATTTTAGACCCATTAGGAATTGCAGCCATCACAGTGGCCTTCTGAGGTTCAAGAAATGGCAGTAATGTTTAACTGTTCAAAGGCAATGATTTGGTGTGCGACCCTGGTATCACTCTCTGTTTATGCGTGTGTGAATGTGTATCAAAAAGCTGGAACCTCGTCAGCTATCCCAGGCCCGAGATGCACAACCATAGAACAAGTTTCAATGTAGTAAGCAATCTTGACTCAACTTTGACAATTTTCTCCGTTATTGTAATCCAATATGTATACTTTCTATAATCTTTCAAGCAACAGGTTCAATCAATGTTATTAATGATGCCAATACAGGCCTTCTTCTAACGGCACATGGCAGGTTCACATTCTCCTTAAATCAACATAAAACTTCTATACCCAATGCATTTCGGGCCACTGCCCTTCGTCGGGGGTAACTGTGATAAAAGAAACACTCATATCAGAATGGACTTTTGCTAGCACTTTATCAAGTTATACTTGTTGTATTGCCACATGCAAAACGACTAATGATTGTTTAATGATGTAAAAAGACCTTGTTCCAAGAACATGTGACTGTGAAATAATTTAAACATATAAGTAAGTGATGACATAAAAACCCAACTCACTGCGTAACAAATAAACCAAGGAACGGAAATTGAGTGATTGAAGTACTCCCATAGTTACAAAAAAGTGCCAGTGTCAAAAATGCTATTCAAGGGTCAAGCTGCTCAGCCAGACAACCATGTCTGTGACTGCTTTTTGATAAAGCAATCTTTTTTTATTTAAATGCAGCTCATTTTCTTAAAGGAAACCAGGATTAATGAAAAATTTAAACTTTGCAGCTTCATTTTTTAAGAGTAGGCAGTGGTTAATGGGACCACTGCCTACTCTTACATTTTTTTTAAATTTACATTCTCAAAGGGGAAGTATTCCTTAGGGGAATGGGTTCCCGCCAGTTTTCAACTGGTGGTAAAGTATTACAGTTTTGCAACCGGATTCAGTATTTGAAAGGGATGCCCTAAACACGCCGTTTCAGATACCGAAAAGCAAATGCAAAATGCGATTCAGTAACAAGTTACCGAATCGCATTTTGTACGTTTAAAAAAGCATTTGCGACCAGAAAAATGCTTTGTACTTCTGCTTCCTCGCCCCTTCCCCAGACCATAGTAATGTTTAATTCTTAGTCTAGACCTCAAAGGGCTAGTCTGCTGGCCTCCTGATCCGAGCCTCAGGGACATAAAAGACTCCCCAACCAGCCCCTAGACCCAGTTGCAGTGAGTTCCTTAACCCCAAGTTGTGCCTCTCAGGCCCTGGACCTTTGGTGTGGCTCATGGGCTCTTTAAATCAATTTTTTGGTTTCTTTGCGACCATGAACGTGCCCATTCGCATCGGAACTATGCTGCTTGCACCGAAAATCAGCAAAGGCCACCGCCAGCCTGTCTCTTCACACAGCAAGCATTGATTGCCCATGGAGGACTGCCAACGCGAAGCTCCAGCCTGCCCGTCTGCGATGCCTGGCTTGCTCCTCGCGCCATGCTGACAACCCCGAGCAACTCTCTCCTCGCTCCAAATGACCCTCTCCAACGAGAACTGGTCTCTTTGCACAAAACATGAGAAAATAAAACTTCAGCTGTGACTGTATCTGACCCATGCTCCATCGTGGTTGGCCTGAACTTTTGACCTTGACCCGTTCCAGTGTGACCAGTTTGGCATATTATGCTTTTAGGTGCAATTTCTCCCTTTATTCTTTAAAAATCCATAACTCTGATTTTCTTGATTGGATTTTTGTCATTTTGTTCTTTATTTATTAATAAGGTCTGTTTTTCTAACCTGGTGTGGGGATCTTTTTGTGTGGTGTTTTCACTGTTTTACTGTTTTAAGTGTTGCACAAATTCTTTATGCATTGCCTCTAAGTTATGCCTGACTGCTCTCTGCCAAGCTACCACGGGATTGAGCACAGGTTAAATTGGGGTTTGCTTGTGTCTTACCCTGCCAGGGTTTGTGGTTGCTGCTTGACCAGGGCTCACACCCCAGTTAACCAACAACCATTTTCTAACATGTAGCGTATATCCAGATATGCAAGATATGTGTTTTCACTAACACCACTTCCCATTCATGCCCTAGGCATTCAACATGTTTTTGTGACACAGCATTGATGTGTCAGGGTTAGAGCTCAACAAGCTTAAAGGCATAAGCACAGTGCTGGAAATGGAAATACTTTACTCAGTGATTCCATAAATTGGGGGCAAGTGGTGGCAGCAGAAAGGGGGTGGAGTAATCAGAGTTGAGTCATGAGGCACAAAGTCTGATGGTCAACTTATACATACATTTTTAAAAACTCTGCCCCAAAGAAATTGTCAACAAGGACAAACACAAAGAAATCTTTCTGACATACTTTATAGCTCACAAAGAAACTATACTGTAAAATATCTTAGCAGTTAAGGCATGTGGTGTAGAGATCTTTGTGTAGTCAGACTTTTCCAGGGTATAATAACTGTATGCTAACCCTGGTGGCTAATTCACTTGCTGGAGAAATCTTTGGCCAGTCCAGTCACAGGTTTAACTATATCATAAAATATTATAGAAGGTTAAGCTGTCTGCTCTAAAGCACAATTCGTAATATGCAGGTCACAGAACTGTATTTACATAGACAACTCTGCGGATTACTGCTTTTGCTATAGAAATGTTTGTACCAACTTCAGTTTGCAAGTTAAAATACTTATGATATATTATGAACCAGGATTAAAGAGCTGCAAGACAACAGTTTATTCTCAAGTTCCTTTTGGTATTTCTCATATGGACAGACATATCTGACCTTCTTATAGTTGAGTTTCTAAAATGCCATATACTTTTCTGTTTGTTATAACAATTATGAATTTAGCTTATACCTGTTCAGAGCAAACCAAAGCCTTAGCAGTATTGTATATTTGAACTTATTTTAAATGCAATACCATTTTGTTGTCCCATTGTGTACAATGCAAATTTAACTTCATTGCTCTAGTAAGCATAGCCTCGTCCGGAAGTTGTCACAACAATGTGAGAACTACAAATTCAGTGAAGTCAGCCTTTTTACTCTAGCTTACTGTATATCCTTCGAGGCCTTCTTGCATCCTTCCCATGAGCACCTGCTCATTAGTGTCTATCTGTAGTTTCAATTGTACCACATGTTCTTTCCTCCATTCAATCGCATTGAGCAAAAGTGCATAAATGTAGCACTGAAATGTATGGACTTTATCATTACATGCTCCAGTTGACATGGGGTGAAAGCTCAAGTCATTTGAAATGGCAAACTCTACTTAGAATTTTGATGCTTGCTTGATACATCACAATACATTCTTTCTTCTTCATTTGTATTTCTTCCATGCCCAGGCAACACGCTCCAAGGGCAGGGATGGCTGGTGGCGTCTTGCAGCACACATTAAGCAATACCCCCCATTGTCACCTGTGAAAACATCTGGTATTCTGATGCTCTTCATGTGAGCTCCCATAGCCCAGAGGCCTTGTCTTCTGCTTACATCAACCTCTTGCCCAAAGCAATGAGACACAGCTTGTTTTCTTCTTACGGGAGGTAGCGAGTGCTTGCTTGGCAGGTTTAAAAGTGGGCCTTTGAAACTAGTAGTTACTGTGGCAGTGTTCCTATCACCTTTTGATGCATAGCAAACAATAGTCAGTTTGTGTATGTTCCTAATTTTAATACCAAAGCTAAATGATAAATTCAACCGACTTATCCAACGTAAAATCACTGTCATCATTGATTCTCTGCGGTCTCACTGCATGGACATATTGCACTGCCCAACAAAAACAAAGGCGCATGGATCAATATTGCATTCATAATATCTGTACTTCTCGCTTTCTGATTGGCATTGTCAACGAGACCATGCAAGTGCGCTGGCAGCGAGATTGGTGTTGGTGGACAGGGGCTTGGTCCAAATATATGAAACATGGGAAGTTTCCTCAGAAGACATTATTTAATGCATCTACATGCTACCTTTATTTGCCAAACCTTTCCATGATCAATAGGCCAGTACTTAAAATTGCGGCATTCGTTTGTCAAGGCAAGCCAGTTTTTCCATTCACAGAGATCATGATAAAAAGAGGTCTGATAAACCAACCAGCTGGCAAAGTCCAATGGGTGAAGTAGTGTGTAGGGTTGGTGGTCTAGTGGTTAACTTGCTGGCCTTGCAATTTAGAAACCTGATTTTCATGCCTCTCTTGGAACTTGCACCCACAAAAACAGTCTTTACAAATAGGAGATTATTTTGAAGACTACAAAGAGGGCAACAAGATGCACACCCATGGCCCTGCTAAGACTCAAACCCTCCTGGCTGTGTTTCCCCAAACAAGCACAACCTAATTTAACACCTTTTTGTACTTTAAGGGGTTACTAATGGAGGGGAGTGAAAAGAACATATATTCACTTCATAATATTATAGAATACAATTGTTATTACAAAAGTGTGGTAGAAAATAATTTTATCAAACGTAATAGAATTTACACAGATATGTTAAAAACACATCTCAAGTCAAGCCTTGTTTTACATGAACAACAGCCAACGCGTGTTTCGTGGAGTTTTGTCTTTTCCGCTTCCTCCGGGCTATAGTTCCGCTTTAATGCAAATTGAGAAATTCCTTTATTCAATAACACTCCTTTTATTTACGGTTTCCTTGATCTGGTTTAACACCAGTCAGTCAGTCAATTTACTTTATTCGATGCTTACAACATTAGATCATAAAAGTACAGTAAAAAACATCTCTAAATAATACACATATGAATAAAAAGATAAAAACATCATAACAAACACCAATAGGGAACAGTTAGTAAAAGCCAGCTGATGGGAACAGTTTAGAATTCATTCTTGTGTATAGTGCAATTTCCTAATTCTTCGTGATTGGATTTAAAAGGACGCCACCGAAAAACAGACCATAGGATTAGGCAAAGATTATAGAAAATACATTGCAACACGACATTGTTTAAAATCATATTTACGCATCAGGGGCAAAATAAATCTTTTACGTGGGTCTGCATAAAATTTGCAAAAAAAGTAAACATGTAGATTTGATTGTGCAGAAACACCATTCCAAGGACAGAATGGCAATTCACTTATGGAGTAAATTCCCGCTGGATGGGCCAACATGCATGGAATAAAATTCAAACAAAATCTAATTAGAACAAATCTGTGACGTGAATTTGTCACAGTAAAAATATAAGATGTTGGCCCTTCCTCTACCATTAGGCTTTCTAAATATGCTTTGACCGATACTTTTGTACAGTTTGCTTTCAGTCTTGCTTCAGCCCTTAATTTGAGGAAACGGGATTTTATCTCTCTTTTTGGAAAATTCACACAGTCGCTAGGGATAGAGAATAGACATTCTAATCCTAAGAATGAAAAAGTAGATCTAATATAGAAAATCCAGGGGTCTTGTGGGCATTTTCCATAGATAGGCAGTCTACAATTAACTTTTGTGTGATATGGATAGATTCCCTTCTCCATATGGAATGCCAAAACATTATCAGAGCCAAAGCAATTATGTCGGTCACATAAGGAACATCCAATTCTGCATGAGCAATGAGACTGGAGCAGCTTACGGGGAGGCCCACTAGTTTTTTCCAAAATGTGTCCTCTATAACTTGTAGGGCGGAGGGGTTAATGTAGCTCCAAATGCCTGCCCCGTAGGTTGCTACCGAGACTGATTTTGCTGCATAAACTTTTTTTGCCATGTCAATGGGTTTTACTCCCAATTTTTTAATAAATGAGTGTAGGGCAATAATGCTTTTCTCAAGTGATAAGCCTCTAGTAGCAAGCATATTTGACCATGATAATTGCCTATCAAACGTTACACCAAGGTAGGAAAAATTATCAGTATGGGCTATTTTCTGTCCTGATATATGGAAATTTGTGACCTTCCTATTTTTACGGCCAGTAATTAAAATAAAGGAGTTGGCCTCATTGGCTTTTAGCCCCAGTTTTGACATATAGGATACATAAGTATATAGTAACTTTTGAAGGGCGAGGCCTGTGCAGGTAATTAGCACCGCATCATCAGCATACAGGAGAATTGGAGTGCAAACATTATTAACTTTGGGGTCGTCTGGTATTGAGTCCAGCAGGGGAGCTTCCACCCCATTGGTGTTATAGAAAAAAGAAATGGGGCAAGCACACAACCCTGCCGGACAACCCTGTTAATTGGAAACGACCTGGTGCACTCCCCCTCTCCCCCGTATCTGACGCAGGCTGTGGCTAATGAGTAGAGCTGTCTAATAAAAGATATAATATCCTCATCTATGCCCATTTCTTCCATTATTCTCCATAGATGTTGATGTGCCACTCAGTCAAACGCTGCAAACAAGTCCATAAACGCCAAGTACAATCTTTCAGATTTTGCTTGTGAGTACTTGCGGATTAATAGGCTTAAGTTATGGCACTGGTCCTGAGAGCCCATACCTTTTTTAAAACCATATTGGACTGGGATTAAAACCCTATTGCTGGCTGCCCACTCCTCAAGTCTGTTTAATAAAACCCTTCCCATTACTTTAGCTGTGCTATCTAGCAGCGAGATTGGCCTGCAAATTTTTGGCCTCGGCTTTGTCCCCTTTCTTATAAATTGGAACTCAAATAGATTTCTTCCATGAGTCTGGAGGACCCACCTTAGCTATGACATTAAAGACGTTTGTCAGCACTGGACCCCATAGGTCCAGCTGATCAAGGAAGAAATCTATAGGGGTACAGTCTGGTCCGGGCACTTTGTTTCCAAAGCACTGCATAAGGGCTACTTTTATCTCGTGATGATCAAAGATCAGGGGGCGTTTGCTAGGATCACACCTAGAGAAAAACTGCAGTTTCCCCCCCTCCAAATTAGGATCAAATATGTTAGAAAAATATGAGACCCACGACTCCTCGTCTACATGGCAATCCAGTGTTAGAGCTGAAAATGGTTTAAGGAATGGAGCATTAATAATACACCATTATTTTTCTAGTCACGTTCTTATAATTTAGTAAGTGTTCTTGACTGGGGTATTACAGTGGAAACCACAGAACAATAGCTTTACTTATAAAGTAAAATAATCTTCTTTCACAGGGTTACTCCTGGTCCAGGTGCAAATACTGCACAAAACGAATTCACGAAGAAATTCAACCGCATTTCAGGAAATCTTCCAGAGGAAGATTTCTTGGAGCACAGCAATGTGCAAAATATACCTGTGCAAAACTGACACAAAGCTGAAACTTCTGCATAGATAAATGATACGATTAAGCTTTAGCAGGTGTAACGTTTTGAAATTGTGAGACTGCTTTCCCTACTAAGTCTTTGCACATAGATGCTACTCCCCTTCCCCTCAATGGAAAGATTCTGTTTCCAAACGTTTGCCAAAGACTGATTAGCTGTGTTTCCTTGATGGGCAATTCCAGAAAATGCTTTGTAACTATCTTAAAATGTATGAATTTGCAAATGTTCACCTATTTTGCATGGAACTCCACACCAGGGTTATTCCTTCCCCAAACCGAGGCTTACAGATAATGTAATTCTGCCAAGAAATGGGATTTTCTAAAGTCTCATGGGCACCTTAAGAACCCAAAATTCCACTTGCAGCTTGAGCTTGTGAATCCGAATGTGCAATTCAGACATGTAAAGCTTTTTTAATTCACCTACTTGTGACTTAAATATGGAATAATGTTCCTGGGTGGGGCTCATGGAGTTTCTGGGCAAATCAATGTGTTCCTGTTTCTCCCAGCATTTCATACACTCAACTAAACAGTGCAAAAACAGCTATTTTGCTAAGGAAACGCAATCCATTGCGAAAGCTATTGGCGTTCACAATGTGTTTTAGCCATTATGTACACCAGTGTGGCTGCGGGTCAGCATGGCTAAATAAAAGTTAGTGGCATGGGGAGGGGTAGATTGGAGTGGGGTAGATTGGGGTAAAATGGAAGGGGGTAGATTGGGGAAGAGTGGAATCGGGTAGATTCGCATAGAGTGAAGTGGGAGTAGAGTGGGGGCGATTGTAGTGGGGTAGATTGGAATGGGATGGAGTGGGGTAGATTGGGGTATATTGAGGTGGGGGAGTTGGGTTGATTAGTGTGGTAGAGTGCAGTGGGATAGATTGAATTGGGATAGATTGGGGTGGAGTGGGGAATATTGGGGTGGAGTAGGGTAGATTGGGGTGGAGTGATATAGATTGGAGTGGAGAAGATCGGGGTAGATTAGAGTGAGGTAGATTGTGGTGGGGTAGATAGGAGTAGTGTGGATTAGGGAATTAGTGGAGCGGGATATATTGGGGTAGATTGGAGTGGAGTGGGGTAGGTTGGGGAAGACTGGAGTGGGGTGGATTAGGGAAGATTGTTGTGAAATAGAGTAGACTTGTGTGGAGTTGGGTAGATTGGGCAGAGATAGATTGGGTGAATTATAGAAGGGTAGAATGGAATTGAGTGGGGGTAGATTGGGGTTGTTTGGAGAGGAGTAGATTGGGGTAGAATGGGGGATTGGGATAGATTGGAGTTGTGTGGGATATACTGGGATGTGGGCTGGGGTAGATTGAGGTAGAGTGGGGGAGATTGGGGTAGGGTGGAGTTTATTGGAGTGGAGTGGGATAGACTGGCGTGGAGTAGATTGGAGTGGAGGAGTGGGGTAACTTGAATTAGGGTAGACTGGGGTGGGTTGAGGTGGAGTAGATTGGGGTGGAGTGGGGTAGATTGGAGTGGAGTAGAGTAAATTGGAGTGAAGTGGGGTAGACTGGGTTGGTGCAGATCCGAGTGAGGTAGGTCGGGGTAGAGTGGAGTTGGATGTATTGAGATAGATTGGAGTGGAGTTGGGTATATTGGGGATGAGTGGATTGCAGTGGATTGGGGTAGATTGGAGTGGGGTAGATTGAAGTGGAGTGGGGTATATCGGAGTGGAGAGGAGTAGATTGGAGGCCAGTGGGATTAATTGGAGTGGAGTGGGGTTGACTGGTGAGGAGTAGATTGGAGTGGAGTTGGATAGAGGGGTGTGGGGTATTTTGCGATGGGGTTGGGGAGATTGGAGTGGGGTATATTGGAGTGGAGAGACTGGGTTAGGGTAGGGTAAACTAGAGTTGAGTTGATTGTGATATATTGGAGTGGGGTAGATTGGAGTGAGGCTGATTGGATGGGGTAGATTGGAGAAGAGGGGTTTGGGGTGGGGTGGGGTAGAGTAGATTGGAGTGGGTTAGATTGGATAGGGGTGGAGTACACTTGGATGGCAAGTGATGGATTGGAGTGAAGTGGGGTGGGGTAGATTGAGTAGAGTGGAATGGAGTGTGTTTGATTGGGGTACAGTGGAGTGTGGTAGATTGGGGGTGATTGGAATGGGTAGATTGGAGTGGGGGTAGGTTGGGATGGAGTCAAGCTTTGAGTGGAGTGAGATAGATTGGAGAAGAGTGGAGAGGAGTAGATTGGAATGGAGTTGAGTAGATTAGGGTGGAGTGAATTAGAGTAGGGTAGGTTGGAACGGAGTGGGGTAGATTGAAAAAGGGTGATTCGAGTGGGCTACTGAGTTGGGATAGATTGGAGAAGAGTGGAGTAGATGGTAGTGGATTAGATTGAAGTGGAGATGGAGAGAGTGATGTGTGGTAGATTGGCATGGAGTGGGATAGATTGGAATGGGGTGTATTGGAGTGGGGAGATTGGGTTAGGGTAGTCTAGATTGGAGTGGAATAGATTAAAGTTAGTAGAATGGGATAGATGGGGTAGATTGGCGTGATACAGATTGGAAGGGGTAGATTGGGGTAGGGTAGCTTGGGGAGTGGGTGGAGTAGGTTAGATTGGACTGGGGTGGGGTACATTTGGGTGGCATGTGGTAGATTAGAGTGAAATGGAGTTGGGTAGATTGGTTAGAGTGCAACATAGTGGGGTAGATTGGGGTAGAGTGGAAGGGTAGATTGGGTGTCTTGGAGTGGGTAGATTGGAGTGGAGTAGATTGGGGTAGAGTGGCATGGGGTAGAGTGAAGTGGTGTGGAGTGGAGTTGGGTAGATTGGAGCAGAGTTGAGGTTGGAGTGGAGTGAGATAGATTGGGGTGGAGTGGTTTGGGGTAAATTGAGTGGAGTGGAGTGAGGTAGATTAAGGTGGGGTGGAGTGGGGTCAATTGGGTGGATTAAAGTAAGATAGACTGGAATGGAGTGGGGTAGATTGGAGTGGTTTAGATTGGAGTGGGGTAGATTGAAGAGGGATGATAGGAGTGGGGTAGATTGGAGTGGAGTGGGTTGGATTGGAGTGGGGTACATTGGGGTAGAGTCGGGCGGGGTGGGTAGAGTAGGGTGGGGAAGATTGCAGTGGGGTAGGGTGGAGTGGGGAAGATCAGAGTAGAGTAGATCGGGGTAGATTAGAGTGGGTCCAATTGGAGTGGTGTAGACGGGGAGGGCAGACAGGAGTAGGGTAGATTGGGGTGTAGTGGGGTGGGACAGATTGGAGTGGGGTAGAGTGGTTTGGATTGGGGTGGAGTGGGTTAGATTGGTAGACTGGAGTGGGGTAGATTGAATGAAGTGGAGTAGGGGAGATTTGGGTATAGTGGAGTAGAGTGTGGTAGAGTGGAGTGGGGTAGATTAGAGAGGATTGGAGAGGGGTAGATTGGGTGGAATAAATAAACGAGTTAAACGAATAAATAAAACGAATTTTGTAGTGCTCGCTGCAGCTCGCGCTACGAAATTCGTTTTATTTATTTAATTGTTTACTTACCTGCAATTATCCATATTCCGGTTTTTAGAACCCCCCACCCTGCCCAACCCCGCCCCGCCTTACCGCCCCACGGAACTCCCTCCACGGGCCGCGGCTGGTGGAGGGTGGTAGAGTGGAGTGGGGTAAATTGGAGGGGGTTGAATAGAGTGGGGTGGATTGGAGTGGAATCAGGTAGATTTGAGTGGAGTGGGTTTGATTGGGGTACTTTGGAGTGGGGTGGATTGGGGTACATTATAGTGAGGTAGATTGGAGTCAGATGGATTGGAGTGTATTGGAGGGAAGTGGAGCAGAGTGGTGTATGTTTGAGTGGAGTGCAGTAGATTGGGGTGGAGTGGGGTGGGGTTGATTGGGTTAGATTGACTGGAGTGAGGTAGATTGAATTGGAGTGGATTCGATTGGGATAGAGTTGTGTGAAGTGGGGTAGATTGAAGTGGAGTAGATTGTAGTGGATTGGGGTAGATTAAATCGTAGTGGAGTGGAATGGGGTGGATTCGAGTTGAGTGGGGTAGATTGAAGTGGGGCAAAATGGAGAGGGTTGGGGTAGACTGGGGTGGGGTGGGTTAATTGGGGTGGGGTAGATTGAAGTGGAGTGGGGTCGATTGGAGTGGAGTGGGGTGATTGAGTGAAGTGGAATAGATTGGGGTAGATTGTAGCGAAATGGAGTGGGGCAGAATAGATTGGGGTACATTGGAATTTGGGTGGAGTGGGATAAAAAAAATACCACACTCTCTCCTCTGACATGAATACTCAGCAAGATTGCCACATAAATTCTCTCATTTTGGAATCAGAGATAAAAAAGTAAACACCAATTTCCCCCGGAAGACAGAACTTGACACTGGACCTCTGCCTTTGAATGCACAGCAAATGTGACAAGATAAGAAAAAGATTTCAAGGCCCGTTTACAGAAAACGAGTTCGGGGAAGAGTACAGTAAACAAGGTATGGGCAATGGGAGGGATGAACTCACGCTGAACAGCCTAAAGCGAATAGAAAGCCAGAAAATGTGAGTTACAAAGCACAAAGCCAATGGTAAGCAACAGGAGGAATGCATTTTTGGTTCAGCTTTCAGAATGTCCCCAAGATGTCTTTAGCAAACCAGACAGCTGCACTATCTAGAAGCTTCGACCTAAAAAGAAGGTTTGGCAGAATTTGACCCTCCTAAAGGTATTTTTGAATGTGTAGATTTCACCAATATAGTGACATTAATTCAGCAAAAAAATTAGGGTTATGAGCCGGTTTCTGGGTATTCATGGATGGAACTACTAGCAAAGGCAGGTAAAATACCAACAATTTCATACGAGTGTTGGTATTCACATGCACCTAGTGAAACCTAGTGTAAACATTTACTCCTGTCAGAGCAGTAGAAAGCACTTTTCCAAGCTGAAAATTTTAATATATAAGATAATTATCACAGTGTGCTGGTTTATACTCCTTCAATTACGTATACTACGTAATTTGTCCCCAAAACATATCATAGCTCATGTAATCTGGTCGTTACCAGATCCTACACAAACCATATCATTTAATGAACATGCAGTAGGAGCATGCTTGAGATGCTCCTACTGTAATAAAAATGTTCTGTAATGCACTCCACTGCTCCTTGGAGCTAAGTCTGTGGTAAAACAAATTGCAAAATAGATTCAAAAACTAGAGTAAGAAATATGTACAAAGTAGCCTGCTTTTGAGTGCGCATCACTGCTGAAGTGTCATTTTCTGGTCATTGCCACCAATCTTCATTATTCCAAGCCTTTGAGTTGTTTGGCCCAGTCCTGCCACTGCTCCCATTCCTACCCATCCATTCCAGGTCAGGAATGTGTCACGCTAGGGCAGTTGAAGTGGAAAAATGAAGGTTTAGTGCTATTTTAACGAAAAGAGAGGAAAGTCGCACCCTGGTGTTTGAGGGTTGTGTACGCCCTGCTTTAAGCAGGGATGACTGTCTCAAGAGCTGAAGCCTCACCATTAAATGAGTCCTTGAAGAGGGTGCAGGTGAGTGTGTAATTACACCCCTATAATCTTGTAATAGTCAAGAATTGAAGGCAAACAATTGCATTTATCTCAGGACAGTACAGCAAACAATGAGGACATCCAATCACTGCCCACTGCTAGCCATGTGCCCTCTTCACAACTGTTTGGCCATCCCTGGGTCCCAAAAAGTACAGACCGAGGACTTGAGACCCTGTGAGGTCGAAAATTGACGAATGTTCAAATCAAGATTGGTGAAAATTGGTCAGAAAATAGCAAAGTTATCAATGTTAAACAATTGCGATTGTCTGTGGAGTGAGTTGCCCACCTACAGACGCATGAATGTATATGTTGTTATATGTAGGACATATGTTGTATGTAAGCCAATGCCCAAAGTATGGAATGCCATTTATTACTCTTGTTAGGCACGGCAAAGTGCCAGGATTGCTGAGAGGAGAAGCATCGAGGGGGTCACGATGCCCCTCCTTAATCAATTGTAATAAATAGCATATCCACATAAATGGTTTATGCCATGCGATGTTTTCAAGGTCGCTCTAAGGCTTTGATAAAGAGCACCCCTGGCGGTGGTGTGCTACTTACCACATCTGTTAGGAACTGATAACCAGGAGTTTCAATGTAATGCTTACTACATGTGTCCCATATTACAAGTTGAGAACTCAAAAATGGGACCTAACATCTAATTTTGGTGCATTGTGCACTAAAACACGTGTCAGTAATTACCAGGCGTTTTCCTTCATTACATTTCAGCAGGTTTGAGGTGCTGAAATTTACTGGGGTGACCATCCAAAGGAGTGGCCTTTAAAGCACCCAGTAATTACCAGGCAAAATAAACACTGAACCAACTGCAATTGGATCCCTGTGCAAACAAGCCCTAACACTAGAGATAGATTAAGGTAAATAGAAAATAAATGGTTACCCTCCCAATGCACTGACGTTTTTCCAGTTTAGATCCTCTTTGAGGATATGAGAGAAATTTAAATTAATTTGTGACATGACTTGCGGTTAAAAGTACAACTTCATTTACAGAACTTTTCTCTTAAACGGATTTCAACACTCATAGCTCCCTCCATAATTCTCACTCTTACTAGCGGGCTCCCTGGAAGGGTAATGGTAAACTCATATCACTATATATGGCATACCTTCACCTAATTAAGACTCTTCTTCGTAGTTCAGAGATATCATTCAACATTTATATCTTGAAATGTCAACAAGAACCTCAGATCAGTAGCTTAAAAATTAAACCATGGTCTAAAACTGAACGTCATTAAAACATTTAGGCGATGAAGATGTGTGCCCCAAACTCCTTGGTATCTCGTTATGAGTGGTTTTTAACTCCCCATGACGTCAGTAGAAGGATTTACAGGCCCCATCAGGGATCACACGTGGTGCCTTATTACCACATTCCTTTCCCCAGGTGCACTTATCCTGCTTGCTTTACACGGGATACACCCTCCAGATCCTATCTGAAAGGACATTGTTTCTGGGATAGACAAAAGGGAGAAGGGAGTTTACCTACACTCGGACTGTAACCAGGACGGAGGCTTAGAAAGGCCCACATTTTTTGCCCATCCTCTACTTTGACTGGCCACTGCATATGATGCCGTCTACTTGTTTACCTGCAACATTTGGGGACTTTTGTTTATAGCAAAACTTAAAAGTTTTGTATATTTACACCTATTGGATGTTTACCCCTTTTGCAACACTTACAGTAATTTGGGCATTTTTCATACCATTCTCATGGGATGAATTGTGCTGAGCCTTGAAAAAGCCACTTGTGACGAAACACGTGTCCGCTGCCAGTTGTTGTATACAAGTTCACAATCAAGAACCATGTGAAACGTTGGATTGTTTTGGAATACATACTTCTGGAAGTTTTGAACTGAATGTCTACGACCTCTAAATACTGGTCTATATGTTATGTGCGAATCAGCATCACTTTGGTCTATTTCGAATTTTAAAAGTTTTGGTTCATGATAAAGGTGCACCCCAGTGGCAGCGGGGGGGAGGGGGGGGATACCATGTGAGCACCCGTATTATATGCTTAAGATTATTATAGGTACTTGATCCACAGTGTGTAGGTTTGGGATGTGCAGTTACCTGACCACAGCTACTAAAGAGTTGTACTCTATTGCAGAAATGCCAGGGGCTTGGGCTATCACAGTTAGCAGATACAGCATCTTACGTCGCCTGTGAAACAACACTAAGCCACATTATTATGCCAATAGCATTTCATAGAGTCTAGTATCATCTGTTTCAAAGAATGACTGAGTCTCACCACAGATACAGAAAAAATACAGCCCCTTACATTTTGATTTAGAAGTATTTAGGTTATCCAGTCAAGCTCAGCAGATACAGTATTATAAGTGTCATGAATCTACCACAATAATAAATATTTTCTGTCCAGTCACTGGATTTCTCATACGTTCCTAGTAATGCTCAGCTGAAGATACTCCTGGAGGGTGTGAACATGGGAAGAGATACGATTCAGGTCAAACAAAACTACTCATTCAAGAGGAGAACTGTTATCAGAACGCTCGCGTTTCCCAGGTCCTTGCCTGAGTAGCCCATTCATTCCAGGTTTTTGGTTTTCATTCTGGGACTGTTTAGTCCTTTAATTACAATGAGATAAATGGATGCCACTTCCCAGAATGCAAAGCAAAATCTGCGTGGATGTAGAAGCACAATAGCAGCCTTTCTTTAGGTCTCACTCAATGGTATTTGTCATCATGGGGCATCACTCCAACATGAAGGTATGCAAGACCCTAAACAACAGTCTACACCTCAGGCTATCCACAGCGGGTTGACAGGTTTCAGCCCTATTATCCTTTACTTTGTCAACCCCGTCTTTCGATGTATCCTCCTTCTGTTCCTATGGAGTTTGCTCTTAATCCATGGTGCTTCCTCACCTAAAATGGCTGTCTTGCTGGTGCTGCGGTAATAACTAAGCGCCTCACTGTCAACCCAGTCATCATCGCTCGCCTGTGAATCTATACACTGGGTGGGTCTTACTGCCCTGCGAGTTGTCATTCCTGCCTTCACATTCCTGTATCTGGAGTGGGTACTAGCTCCTTGCCACTCCACAAGCTCACTCTTAGCACACAGAAACATGTGTCTAGGTGTGACACTCTCTTCCTTCACAGCTCACACCAACATACTTAGGCACATGAAAAGCCAAACTGAAAATAACCTGCTGGCCAGCAGGCTTCCTGTGTAGAGACGCTTAGTGGAAGGGGTGGGGAGTGAAAAAGGCTAAAGGAGCATGAGAAGGGGGCAAGGGGAGCAGCAAGAGAAGGAGTGGTGCAAGGGGCTAAGAACACAGGGGTTTTACATACTGGCTTGGTACAACAGGTGAGTGTTGCAGGGGTGGCACAGTTCATTCATCAAATGGGCCTGCTTACAAGGAGGACCAGAAGCAAATCACACTGGAAGGGAAACGGAAAGGGAAGGGGCCACAGGGCTTTTCCACCACCAGCATCCATTTTTATCTTTGCTCTGTCTTTGTTTCTCACTAAAACGACACATTGGTGGTTTTTAATTTAAACTGAAAAGCAACATTTCAATCCGATGGGTTTTTCAGTGCTAAACTTTGAAGCCTAAAACCGGAATTCCTAAATATATACTAGGTAGCCGCTGTAAAACACCTCCAGATGTTCATCTGAAAACAGTGTTTATGCTCAGATATGTGGCCAGGTATCTTAAATTTCTAAAGAAAAATGAGGCTATGACGGTTAGTTGCAGGGACAATAAGTAAATAGTTGGTGTAAAAACAAAAAAGCGGAATCTAGATTAAATAAGATTCTTCGACTCTGAGAGTGCATTGAGGCCTGCTAACCAGACCTCAGTGCCAGTGTTCTAACCCCTTACAAAGTATAAGTCGAATTGGCTACCACCATTTGGAAGTTACTAACTTGCTTATAAGCCACACTTTATGGACCCCAGGGTACCCGGGGCATGTAAGGCAGCGTGTTCACCCAGGGCGGCAGCACTGATTGTGCCACCCTGTATGTGACAAGCTACAAAATGGCTACCAGCCGGCCACTGTACAGTGGAAGGGCAGTGGTAATACTGCTAGTTTGACTTTGCCATGGAAACAAATGGCAAAGCCCCCACTTCCCTTGACAATATAAGTGAGTCTCCCCTAAGGAAGGCCTATCGAGCCCTAAGGCAGGGAGCTGTATATTATTAAGTAGGACATGTATTTTGTATATCTGTCCTAACAGCAACACTTCCAAATTGTCGTTTTGCTGTGGAAGAATTGGTAGCCCCGTTGGCTAACACAGGCTTACCGGCTGACAACTTAGCCTGGCTAACTCCTGAATGGGACTACTGAGATGGGAACTGTAAGGTATCACATTAATCGTGGCATTAAACCCAACTTAATGCCCAAGTTGAATTAAATGTCACTAGTAAAGAAATGTAACTTTTAGAAAGTTGCCACTCTGTGATCCAGTTCGTCCAGTAGCCTAACATGGTCATTGGCCACCAGACAGCTCTCTGCTCTCCTCAGGAGTATTGTAAATGAATCCCTGGCCTAGGACCAATAGCAGCCTGCTATAGAGTTAGGTGTTACCTCCCCTTCGCAGGAAGCCACTCAGGGTGTTAGCCTAAAAGGCGGATTTCAAAGGCGTAGCCGTCTTTGGTGGGCAAATGGAGATCACACTCTTGTGGAGCTGCCCTTTGTTCAGGTAGACAGGCTGGCGGTTGGTACAGAATCAGAGGATCAGTGTCCAAACTGTTTTTTTCCATGAGTGTGTGGCCCAAAGGTAGCTTTGCCTCCAGGGTTGGCTACCAAGGTCCTAACATTCAAAGAAGGGTCCCGACATCTTGAGAGTGGGTAGAATAGTGCAATCTGGTATTGCTAGATGCCACACTAAGTTGTTACCAAGAGGGAAAGGACCTGATAGCTCACTGGCTAGAGGCTGCATTATCCCTGAGGGCACTTTCTAGGGATAAATATGGCACCCCTGGCACCCTGAACCTCAGATCACAATGTAATTTGAACATGGACCGAATAAGGACTGCCCTGCTGACACCAGGCCTTCACAAAGAGAGGCTGCACCATCTGCTGAACTGTACGATTTGCTGGTCTGCGCCTGCCGTGCCTTGGGCTAGCGATGAGAGGCCTGTGCCTGTGGGCTTTGGGAAAAGTCATTCCCAAGCCACAGACCAAAGAAGTGACTCCAAGGGTCATTCCGCTAACCCCCTGGAACAAGCATTGAAAATGCAATAGGTCTCGCCTTTGATTAAGTTAAAGCCATTTGCTTTGCTAATGGTATTGTATAACAAAGCAAATGGCTTTAACTTAATGAAAGGCGAGACCTATTGCATTTTTAATGCTTGTTCCTATTGGTCACAGTTATAGTGTCCAGGTCCTGAACGCAGATCCTACACGATATACGGGACACACAACTTAGTTTTCAAATATAAGTCAGGAACGTGAGACGCGAACAACGAGGTCAAAAAGAGAAGCAATGAATAAAAAAAAGTTTAAACGCATCAACTTGGGGAGGCTAAGTTGCGCACTGATGATCTAAAGCTGTGGCATGAAGGTCTCAAATTGAGGCAAGTCCCATGCCGTCTGAGAATTAGAGGAGATTCCACTGTCACGAAGAAGGTCTGGAGATGAGGTCTCCAAAGGAATTAGGGGGGGGCACCAAACATAAAAATAAAAAAATACTCCATACCAGCCTGCCTCAAGCGCTCCTCCCGAGCAACCCTGCTTGCCAATCACATAATCTCCCTGTGCCTGAATGTGCCCTTGTGTAACGTAACCGGAGCTCATGTAAAGCGCTCCAATACCTTCAGGTACAATTTGCGCTATAGAAATCTGCATTAAAAAAACAACACCATGCCAGCCTGCCTCATGCGCTCCTCCCGAGTAGCCCTGCCTGCCGATCACATAATCTCCCCGTGCCTGAATGTGCCCTTGTGTAACGTAACCGGAGCTCATGTAAAGCGCTCCAATACCTTCAGGTAGAGTTTGTGCTATAGAAATCTGCATTAAAAAAAAAAACACCGTGCCAGCCTGCCTCAAGCACTCCTCCCGAGCAGCTCTGCCTGCTGATCACATAATCACCCCGTGCCTGAATGTGCCCTTGTGTAGCGTAACCGGAGCTCAATGTAAAGCGCTCCAATACCTTCAGGTAGAGTTTGTGCTATAGTAAACAGCATTAAAAAAAAAACACCGTGCCAGCCTGCCTCAAGTGCTCCTCCCGAGCAGCCCTGCCTGCCGATCAGATAATCTCCCCGTGCCTGAATGTGCCCTTGTGTAACGTAACCGGAGCTCATGTAAAGTGCTCCAATACTTTCAGGTAGAGTTTCCGCTACAGAAATCTGCATTAAACAAACAAACACCGTGCCAGTCTGCCTCAAGCGCTCCTCCCGAGCAGCCCTGCCTGTGAATCACATAATCTCCCTGTGCCTGAATATGCCCTTGTGTAACGGAACAGGAGCTCATGTAAAGCACTCCAATACCTTCAGGTACAGTTCACGCTATAGAAATCTGCATTAAAAAACAACAACACCGTGCCAGCCTGCCTCAAGCGCTCCTCCCGAGCAGCCCTGCCTGCCGATCACATAATCTCCCTGTGCCTGAATGTGCCCTTGTGTAACGTAACCGGAGCTCATGTAAAGCGCTCCAATACCTTCAGCTAGAGTTCGCGCTATAGAAATCTGCATAAAAAAAACACTGTGCCAGCCTGCCTCAAGCGCTCCTCCCGAGCAGCCCTGCCTACCGAACACATAATCTCCCCATGCCTAAATGTGCCCTTGTGTAGCGTAACTGGAGCTCATGTAAAGCGCTCCAATACCTTCAGGTAGAGTTGGCGCTAGAGAACTAGAGAAATCTGCATTAAAAAAAACACCGTGCCAGCCTGCCTCAAGCGCTCCTCCCGAGCAGCTCTGCCTGCCACATAATCTCCCCTTGCCTGAATGTGCCCTTGTGTAACGTAACCGGAGCTCATGTAAAGCGCTCCAATACCTTCAGGTAGAGTTTGCGCTATTGAAATCTGCATAAAAAAACAAGACAATCATGGGATGCTGAAAAAAAACATCGGTCTAGCCTCCTTGGTCATCCCGACTCTGATAGTCTGATTTTAAGAGAAGAAGCTCTTTCAACCCCTGCTGCGAGCGAAAGCAACAGGCAAAGATTCCTTGCGCCATTTACATGAAACAAGTGCTTAAAGACAACGGCCCCGGTGAGTGTCGCAAACAGGAAGGGGAGTGGCCGCCTACAATAATAAACAAGTGGGAGGGGTGGGGGGATTGCGGCCGAGAGCAGGGACACGTAGCGTTTACCTTGTGGGAGCGAGCGCGATAATTACAAACAGATGTCGCCAAAGCTCGCTCCCGCAAGGGAAACGCCAAACGTGCACGCATTTCAATTGAAAGCAATGCAAATCGTGCACGTTTTTGGCCAAAAAAGCTGATAGATTCCAAGAGGTCCCCTCCTATGCAGTACATGCACGCTGTGTAGGCGAGACCTAAAAATTGAAGAAACCCAATTTGGCAAGTCAGTAGCCACTTCTGGAGATTCACCACTGACTCTAATAATTCGTAAAAATATAACCTATTTTTAAAATTTGGTGTCAGATTTCTTTCCTGTCATGTGCATTCTTATTTCATTGTTTGGTACTGTTAAATGCTTTATACTAGTTCATTTGATTGAGCCCTGCTGCTCAAAGCCACAGCTATCTAGGTTTGAGTTTAAAGTTTTACAAACTAGACTGTCTGGACCAAAGACAGTTTTTGCGAGTGCATTACACAGTAACGCGGCACAGCCATACCATATAATGCACCTAAATCCTCACAAACAGATTCTTATTAGTCATAAATATCAAATATAAAATAATTTCTATCAGTGATCAAAGTGGGAGAGAATTCTTTATTTACTTGCTGTGCAACTAGGCAAGAAAATGATTCAAAGATTGCCTGAGGATTATGTAAATATACGAAGATGTACATTTAAACTAATATCCATAAAGAAGGCTGTAATGATCAGTGGGTCTGAACTAATAAAATACAGGGTTCCTTTTTTGTAGCATTCGTTTATTAATATTGAATCTACATAGAATGACATCCATATGACATGAGAGATCTGCTTTAAAGATATGTATCTGTTTGGCAATGCAGCAGTGCTGTGATTCATCTAAGTCAAACAAAAACACGAAAACAGTAGCACTAACATTACTGATAGACAAACAACCAATGTTACTATTCACTCCCTATATAATAAACCATTTCTATATACCATGCATCTTCTTCACATATAATAATAACATTTTAATCAGATCCGCTCATCAGTCAGTGTGTGTGAGAGGTAATACAAATATTATTTAAAGAACGAATCTAAGTAATATAATTGATGTAATTAATTACTTCTAAATATGAACAATCTCAACAAATCCTTAGTAGTTGAATTAGTATGGCAAAAGTAAATGGAAACAAAGAACAAAAAACAACACTTTCTGCAGGTAAATGCGCATTAAAATGTGGTCAACAAAGAAACTTGTGCAAAGGGATATAGAATATATAATATGTATTTTTCTTCAGTTATTTAGCAAATATTAAATGTCATGTTGGTTTGATTAATGAATAGCATAGTCAGTATTTACATTTAGCAGATTACAATCAATGTACAGTTAATTTCTTGTAAACACCTATTATATCAGACAGAGGCTCCCTTGTGTGTGCGAAAAGTGGATCATATGCTTTCTCATACATTGTCATTTGATTGTGCACTATGCATATTGAGCCCACAAATATGGGCAGTTGCCTTATTACCTCAACCATCTGAAACTTACTTCAGTGATATTGATTTTATGAATCATGGCAACCAGCCCTGCTGCACACAGCAGCATTCACTTTAATCGTAGAATTGCATTTGCAACTGTACATGTATTTCACGATAGGTTGTTTTGTTGCATTGAACACATTGGGGTATTACACGTGATCTGTGATAGTTCACGTTATAGCCAGTGGTTGTCTGTACTCCTCTGAACTTCCCCGTTACACAATTAAACTGCGCAGCCTTTCTGGTACGTACCACTTTAAATTGAAGCCCCGGTCCCGGGTCCTCGTGCGAGCGCTAGACCCACCAGAGCTTGTGCTACTAGCGCGTGCAACTGGGTGCAGAGAGACCGAGCTAACTGAAAATAAACTGCTCTGCCACGTGACGCCGGCCATCTTGGCGGGCTCCCAAGACTCCAGAGTTCGCATCAGGATCCGGGCGCCCTACTGGACCCGCTACTATCTTCAGTTTTATAACTTTTCTCGGAATAAACCTGAATATTTGAATGTGAGTATCTCCTTCTTGGAGCTACGGCCAGGCCTGTTCCTCGCCTGCTCGTTCTCAGGTTAGTGCCCCGTGTAAAAAATGTGGGCCAATCATGGCCGGCTTTAGCGCTGGTGGCGCGCGATGCGAGAATAATTTTTAGCGCCCCAACACCACATGAACACCTCCTCGGATTCTCTCACTACGATTGGGCATAAGTGCCCCTCATCTCTCCAATCATATATTTTTGCTAAACACAAAGCCCAACCCTTAGGTTGGCGTCCCCATCACAGGTCAGCGCCCAGTGCGGCCGCAGCATTCGCACTGGCCTAAAGCCGGCCCTGGGGCCAATGATGGTTAGAGCAGACGAGTCCAACGAGTAGCCGGTGGGCTACCAGCAGCTCTCCAGCTCCTTGTGAGCAGCTCTCCTGTGTGCAGTGCAGCTGACTACAATCAAAGGTTTTTCTAAGTTGAATTATTATTTGTAAGCCAAAATTAAAAAGCGTATATTCAAGATGAAAATGGGTTTTATTTTCAGAACTCATAAGCTGTTGCTTGGAGAAAAATGTTTGGATTTAAAAAATGTGTAAAAGCTATTATTTGAGTTGGAGAGATGTATTACTCCCATTATTACCTTGGTACCAGGGGGCGCAGCTATGGCTGTTATGGCTGTATGTATTACCCATGTAGATGGTCATAATTAGTAGTAGCTGCTATGGGGCAGTAGTGATGGGGCGGGCGAGGGGAGGGGAAGCGCGGGGGGAGTCAAGAAAAAAATAAAAGGAAGCAGCCTCCCCTAGCCATTCACGATGCTGCTGTCACGATGACAACAGCGTCGTGATTGGTCTAAGCGCCATGTTTCAGCGCTTAGACAGGGACAGGAAAGCCTTGCATGTTCTCCACCCAGACTGTGCATCACAGCCAGGTAGAGAACATGCTAAGTGTGCATGACGGTTTGGACGGTCCAAGACGACCGGCCAAACCATCATGCGCACTTAGAAAGGGCTCACCCCTCCTTCCCTTGCTTTGTGAGCAGCTCCGCCCGCACCTTAAGAGCCGTCAAAAAATAAAATGATAACGACGTGGTGTTATTATCATTTTATTTTTCCTGTGGGGCGATGCTCCTCTGCCTTAACGGAGGAGCTGGCGCTGGTCATACTGCTGTTAACTCTGCACTGATGTGATCACAGCTGACAATCTTGGATGGAGTGGCCACGACTATGTCACTAATATTATCAGCTCTGGGTGATTTTCACTGAACATAAGAGGTCTTGTTACAGAAGAGGTTGGAGATCCCAGGCTGAGAGAGTCGTTATATCTTTCAGCTTGAGCCCAGATCATACTGGCGATATTACAACTAACTCTCTAAGTGGTCGGGAGCAGTCTCTAAACCAGCGGTGCAGTGTTACAGGCATTGGCGCTCCCATCTCTTTCGTCCCCTTTATTAGGTCTCGCCTAAGCCAGCGCTTAACGCTGCTCTGGTGAGACTTTTAGTAAGCGAGTTTTGGAAGTGCAAACAGTGGCTTTTCAGGCCTCCAGCTTGCGTTCTCGATGGTTGTGCTCGCGCACAGCTGCAAGCCTGAAGCTCTCGCACGGCAGCCTTTCCTCTCCCTCTCCCACCCGCTCTTCCCCCTCCCTTACATGGAACTGAGCTCGAAGTAATTTACAAGCCTCTCCCACCCGCTCCTCCCTCTCTCTCGCATGGCAGCCTTTCCTCCCCCTCTCCCACCCGCTCTTCCCACTCCTTGGAATTACTCTTTGCGCGATTTATAAGCACTCTCTCATTGTTTGTCATGCACTCTTTCTCCCCTTATCTTTATGAAACCCTTAGCCAGGACACGTCATGGGTCATATCCCTCCACTTCATCACAGTATTTTCACTCTGGCCTTCGGCATATACTTTATAGCATCCACTCCCTTACACCATGCTCTCCCTCTTTTACACACACTCTCTAACCATTTCTAAACACTGCATTTTCTTTTTGCTTTGGCGCTGTCAATATTTCATACAGCAGCCTACACCTGACGGAGCTATTCTCGTGCCTCTGTGTCCTTTCCATCATCCGTCTGTCAAACGCCCCCTGTTGTGGCACATGGAGTGCCCGCGGCCTCAGGCTGCACAAAAGATCCCCTGTGCACCCCTCCCGCCCTGCTGTCCTCGACTCACTCACACCCACGAAAGAGAAGGGGGGCACCGGCTTTAAACACCGTGGGGCGCGCGCTCGCCGTCAAGGCACTTTCATGTGAGCCCTCTTTTTTTCAAAATTTAGGTCAAAGTATATGTTTACAATGAGGACGAAGTGCCACACACACATTTTTTGCATTCAGTACTTATACATTTAATGTCAGCAGGCAATGAAAGCGCAGGATAGGATGTTTTTTGGGGGGGTTTAAAGCTGCCCTTGCATTGCAGTCTTTCCTCCCCCCTCTCTCACGCGCTCCTCCCCCTCCTTTACTGCACAGAAGAGTTCTATCACAGAACAGACAACAGGCGCCACTGAGATCGAAACCAGACCGAGCCTTCTGCCTTGGTTAATGGCGGCATTCGCAAGTGTTACAATTCTAGACAACGCGGGCGCCAGGAGAAAACAATGCCAGACATCCTTCCGAATTGTAGCCAGCAGCACTGCGTCATCACGAGCACTTTTGCTTTTGCAGCGGTCCTAATCGCAACAACTTTCGTAGACAATGCTTGTTCTAGCTCTGCTCTCTCTCACACGCCATGCTCTCACAATCCCACACACACTGCAGTCTCTCACACACACTGCTGTATCTCACACACACACTGCTGTCTCACACACACACACTTGTCTTACACACACTGCTCTTTCTTACACACACTGCACTCACACACTACACTCACACACTGCATTCACACAATGCACTCAGACACTGTCAGTGCATTAGTTCACCCCGTGTTCACGCCGCTTAGAAACAGGATCACCACTGTCCATCATAAAGTGAGACATTGTAATAGGGGCTGGAGACGCTAATTAGTAATCTGCTTGGAAGATTGTGTTTCTGTTATAGCATTAAACATAAAGGAGCACTGGCAACGCTGATAAAATGGATTGCATTCTGAATACTGACTACAAGTTAAAAAAAAAATGCAGAACTGAAACAAGCATTTGCAATGCAATAGTTCTCGCTTTTTACTAATTTAAAGATATTGCCATTGCTCATGACAATGGCTTTTTAATATAGTTTATAAAACAAACACATAAAGTCAGGCCATTATCATTTAGAATGCCAATAGATACTATTACATTATTAATAGCAATGCAAACTGCTCACACTTTCCTAATGCGAGACCTATTGCATTACAAATGCTTTTCCCCTTTCCTCCACGTGCAACTGCTCCCCTTCCTCCTCACACTGCTGCTAGCCCTCCTCATCGCGCTGCCCCCACTTCTCTTCTCCATCGTCAACACACTACTGACCCTCTCTTGTTTATTCACGTTTCATTTCTTTTCATAAACTTCTCCAACCTCCCATAACTGCCCTTCATCAGCTTTCCTTCTTCCTATACCTGATTGTTCTTTTTTCTGCACCGTCGTAAGACCCCGTCCCCTCCCCCCCTCCCTGACATTCAGCGCCCCTCCTATTTTCTTTTTGTTTGTTTTTTTGCAGAGTTTTATATAGCGAGAACTTGACCCGAATTCAATCAGGTATCAGAGCGCTTTACATAGCACCAGTTACGTTCATGATTTTGACTTCTCGACTCGCTGAAAAGCGTTCTACTCCAGGAGACATTAGTGTGATGTTCCCTTCCACCACCATTTATTGTACTGTTTGTGTTGGACCTCACAGCACTCACTATTCAAACTTGTGATCCAATAACTACTTTGCCACTTTATTAAAAAGTTTAAAAAATAGGTACCAGCAGCCTGAAGGCACCGCCGCTCCATCTGAGGGTGCTAAATGAACATAGCATGACAATATATTCACTCATCACATAGGAATATTACCCACCAACCCCACACACCTCTCTTTAGCTTATAACATAGGACAGTGAGGTAGGCTATCGCTACTGGGATATACTTGCATTAAGTGAGTCTATACAAGGAGTACAACAGCGTTGGGGAATAATAACACTTGCTATGCAATCAGATAGTTACATTTTTTAATGTAGCAGGACTTTTGTGATCGCCATGCTATAAACAAGTGGTTGGCGCTGTGAAACTAGAGACATGTAGTGCCTTGGTTGGTACAGAGTCTGTTGGTGTTAAGAGCCTATTGAAGTTTGAGCTATTGGTGTTGCATTATTTAGCAATGCCAATAGCTCAAACTTTAATAATGCGAGACCTATTGCATTGCAAATGCTTGTTAATTTTTTGTTTGCTTTTTAAAATACATTGCTACACTTTTAGCTGGCATTTGCTGCTTTGCTGGGCGCCTCTCTGGAGCTGGTAGCACCGAAAATGTACCTACAACGTAGACTGCACAATAGATGTATCTGACTTACTTGGGTGTGAAGGAAGATATCCACTTAGGGCTTTAAATATACCTTAATGATTGAATGGCAGTGACGTAGTATGACATTAAAGTAATAAAACATGTATATTGATTTCCAATGAATACGCTCCCCCTTTTATGAATTCAACCCCCGTTTTGCTTGCAAGCACTCAAAAGAGGGCCAACATTTGCCTTTAAGGGAAATGACGTTGCAGTGCGTTTTCATGTGAAAATAATGGAATAAAATGTCTTCAGACTAGGCGGAAGGCATTTTTCAAAAGTTCTTTCGAAGAGGAGGCCTGCAAACCCATCAAAGCCTCACCGAAGCCCAGAGAGACACATCTTGGGAACTTTCCAAGAACCGGTGTTTACATACCTCCTCCCTGGTGAGCAACAACTTATGAAATGGGAGTGTTAGCACTGTCTGGGCAAGAAAGTTTGAAGCAGAGCCAGGAGACGAGGGTATGTTCAGTTTTTTCTTGAAGGGGTTCAGTGCATTACATTTGACATGTCTCCTGCCCGTGGCTTCAACCTGGAATATAGACTTTTATTGTACTATAGAGGGGGTGATGCCTTTTATTGGACCAACGAGCTAAAACAAAAAGATATGCACAAAGTGGGAAAAAGAATTTACAATGAAGTTTTTACTTCAACCTACAATTATCACATATTTTTTTACAACGCTCCAAGAGTTACGACACGAGCCATTACCACGCAAGTCTTTACAAAGGAAATATTAAAATGGCTGTTACTACGCAAATCATTGCCAGACTAGTCTATACAATGGCAGTTCACACAATAAACCACAAGTGGTAATGTCATACAACCACACAAACACCTGGCAGTATGTAATACGTTCCCAAATAGCACTGCAGTCAGGGGCTTAGCTTGGTCAATAAGATTGGGGGGGGCTGTAAGCTTCAGATTTCCCAACAATCACACTGTGATAGCTTATTAAAATACATTATATGAGAAGTACAACAGGAGAGGGCCTTAAGGGGCAGTGGAAAGAGAGAGAAGGGCGGATTGTTGGGGGATCCTAAAACACAGCATTTTTCAAACTAATCAACATTTTTAAGGCCTTTCAAACAGAGACGAGAGAGAGTGTGTGTGTTTTTGTCATTGTGGACATGTAAAAATACCAGATGAAACCCGACAGACACTTCACCATACCCGACTAAAAGCACTTGTATACAACTATTTACTACTGGGTAAACGTTTTAGAGGGATGCAAAACCCCACCCACCCTCCCTTGAACCTACGCTCCTAACTGCAGAGCAAATTTCCACCACCAGCTAGTTTATGCAATCACGCAGGCATCAATACCAAAAAATGTTCCTCCTGTAACCGATATTGGAACACGTCACTCCGAACTCCGCCCTCCCAACCGTAACAATTTTGCTTCTGGGTTACAAGATACAGATGTGTTTTTGCCCTGTCTCATAGACGGACACTGGGGACCAGCAGCTGGAAACCATGGGGCAGGAGCGAGCGAGGCCTCAGACCTAGAGTCAGTCTCATGACCTCTCCTCTACCCCATTTCTTTCCTTCTTGAAAACAGCACGAAATGTTTTTCCATTGCATTCTTTAAGTGTCTGATGAAAAACGCATAGGGATTTTGCATGTTTTTCATGCATGTGAAGCATGTACAAGAATGTTCTTAATGGACACTTCCTTCTTTCCTGTGAACACACACAGTGACAGTGGAATGAAGAACCACCAACTGACTGCAAGGATGAGAGAGACTTTCCATCTTTAAGGAAATACCCAGCCTGTCTGTTTTCACAAAGCCTGTTCTGAGATGTTGGGGCATATTTACATGAAAATTGGCACAGCTCAGTGCCGCAAGCACTTTTTCTGCACCGAGCTGCGTCATTTTCCAAATGCAGGGATGCGGCTTATTAAGAGGAATACGGTGCATCCCTGTGCTCACCCCTGTTCCGGTGCTAAAAAAGCTGTCTAGTGCCAACGCAGGCACCCTTGTACCATTGTGCAAGGGGGCCTGCATTGAGGGATGATTGTGTTTGCGCAGGAAGGGACACCTTCCTGCGCAAACACAATCATTAATGGTGTTTTGCTCCTTTTATGCAGCACACAGAGAAAGAGCAAAAAACGAGGAGTAATAAAAGTATTTCTCCCCTTTGCTCCACATTAACGCCTCCTTTTGAAAGGCTGTCGTTTTTGGCCCAGCCTATGATTTACACATCTTTTAAATCTGGAGCAGTGTCAAAAAGCCATGGGTGTTTTCTGGGAACGCCCACAGCAACACCCATTGCACGCCCCTTTGCAGCAGAAAACGGCGTTGCAGAGGGCCATATTTACAAGGCTGTGTTATACCGTGCAAAGTGGCTTAGCGTGGACTTATAAATATGGGCATTCATAGGTCGCCACCGGAATGTCAAAAAAAGTGACACTTCCATGGCACTTGAAAATATGCCCCTTTGTGTGTTTTGTTGCTCACCTTGGTTGTTTTATATCAGGAAGCGCTAGCTAGCCACTCAAAGAGGCATATTTATAAGGGGCATTGTGCCACTGAGGCATCACTTTTTGCGATGTTCCGGTGACGCTGAGGCTTGCTCCATATTTACAAGGCAGCGCTAAGCCACTGAGTTGTCTGAAAGTTGTGTGTGAGGCAGAGTTGGCCTATGCAGGAGCTCCATCGCCCCTCTGGAGCTCGGCGCCCTGGGTGTGGGTCCAGCTCACACATGTTAAAGGCCGGTCCTGATGTCATGGTTTTGTTGCTTTGCATTCTGGGACTGTGCCACTGATCGCCTCGGTGCTGTGTGTGAAGTAAGTGGGAGGACGGGCTCTCTGTCAGTCAAGCCCCATGAAGTCACTTTACACTGGTAGGTGCCGCACATGAACCATGAATGATGCTTCAAGGTGAAAGAAGTGATTGGATGATTGATTACTTTCCTAAAGGAATCAATATGACTCAATTACGTGTCGAGACGCTTGCAGAGGGAAAGAACACAGTAGAGACCACTGTAGGAGTGAAACAAAGCATTAAAGCAAGTGCTCCACAGCCTATGTCAGAACTAATTTCGGGGCATATTATCAAGACAGGCGATAAAATTATCGCCACTTTAGCAGCAGAAAACTGCCGCTAAAACGGCGATAATGGGCTTGATAATATGCTCTATGGAATTCCAATTGAAGCTCAGGTTAGATGTCCTTCACATCTAACATGGGCTTCAATTGGAATTCCATAGAGAATATTATCAAGCCCATTATCGCCGTTTTAGCGGCAGTTTTCTGCTGCTAAAGCGGCGATAATTTTATTGCCTGTCTGGATAATATGCCCCTACGTTGGTAATCTCATTCGCTATCAAATAGCGTGGATTAACTGCACATCCGAGTTATTTTTCCTAAACACGTTGTGTCAGGAAAACCTGCCAAAATTTGCAATGGCAAAAGGGGTTAAAAATAAGCAAAACATGCTGCAATAAGATGTCCAAAATGTTGATACCACCTTACACCCCATTCCGCCCTCCCCATCCTGGAATCTGCTTGTGATTCCAGCCTAGGTTATTACAGTTCACATCAGTATTTCCCCAGGTGGTATCACTGCGCCAGAGTACCAGGAGATGTGCAAAGAGGTTCTTACATTCATCAATCAAGGGAAGATGATTGATTTATGGACATAGGCCCTTATTTACGGGGATTTGGTGTAGGGTAGCGCAGCAAGTCATCTTGCTGAGCTGCCCTATGACAAAAGGGAGAAGGCATGAATGCGCCATATTTATGCAATATGGTGAATTCTTCTCCTTTCTCCCTGTGCTGGCGTCATTTCGGCAGCCCAGTACCAATGTAGGCACCCTTGCACCATGGTGTGAGAGTGCCTGTGTTGTCTGCAGGATTGTTTTTGTGCAGGCAGGTGTATTTTCCTGCACAGAAACAATCCTAAAATGCGTTTTTCTCTTTCTATGTGTGCTGCAGAATGCAGCACATACAGAAAGAGGAAATAACGGGGAGAAATAAATACATTTCTTCTTGTTACACCTGACCCCGGGAGGCGTAAGAATTTGGCGCTTCCCCAGGTGTACCTGATCTTGTAAATCTGGAACAGTGACAAAATCCATGGGTGTTGCGTGGGAAAACCCAACGCAAAGCCCATGTAACACCTCCAAAGTGCAGAGTGAGGCAACGTAGCGATTTGCGCTGCCTTGCCTTACTCCATATGTATGAGGCCATTTAAAGTTATGCATAGTGGCTTTGCGTAGCCTCATAGATATGATTTTGTAATCTGCGTTGTCGGAGCATCAACAAAAAGTGACGCTCCGGCGGTGCAGGGGACTTGTAAATAAACATCTGTGGAAAGCACTGCTTCTGGGCCTGTCTGGAATTTGATTGCCAATGACAAGGCTGTGAAGGAGTTAAATGTTTTAGTGGATAATGCGTGAAAACACAGGGCATCAGGCACAGTCTTGGCACTAGAGGACATGGGACACTGAGGGGCATATTTATGGGATTGTGGTGTAGTACAGCACAGCAAGGCACCTTGCTGCACTGCCCTACACCAAAGTGAAAGGGCAGGAATGAAATGCAGTGCATTCCTGTCCTTTCTCCCTGCACTCGCACCATTTCAGAAGCCTAGCGCCAACGTTGGCACCCTTGCACCATGGTGCAAAAGTGCCTCTGTTGCATGCAGGATTGTTTTTGTGCAGGAAGGGACACCTTTGTGCACAAAAACAAACCTAAGAGGTGCTTTCCTCTTTCCATTTGTGCTGCAGAATGCGGCACACATGGAAAGCTGAAATAAACAAGGAGAAATAAACATATTTCTCCTTGTTACGTCTCACCCCGGGAGGTGTACGGATTTGGCGCTTCCCCAGGTTTACATCACTTTGTAAATCTGAACAGTATCAAATTCCATAGCTGTTGCATGGGTAAATCCACTGCAACGTCCATGGAATGCCTTCCCGGGGGTAGAGTAAGGCGACGCAGCGATTTGCGCTGCATTGCCCTACTCATGATTTACGAGGCCACTCAAAAGCATGAAGTGTGGCTTTGTGTGGCTTCATAAATACAAAAGTGATGCAGGGCTCCCATAAATAAGCCCCAGAGTCTACTGAGAAGACAAAGCAAACTCCCAGGTGATAAAACGTGTGTGGAGGGCAACTACATGTCGCAAGCATGTCTAGGAGTCACAAGAATCTGCAGTCCACCTGACAGCCCTGAACCCATGAACTAGAAATACATCAAGAGAGGGTGGAGGACATGTTAGGACACCAAATAGCTGTGTATATTTGTGAGCATTCACTCCTACTCAAGTTAATCCATTTAAAAAAAGCTCCACAGTTTGTAGTGAGCAAGATCTGTGACTTAGTGGTGATTTAGTGATGGGTAGCAGCATGACCTGAGGAATCTTAATACATACCCTGTTGATTCATTCTGTGAGGCTGCATCACCCTCCTCCGGAGAATAATTGTAAGATGAGGATTTTCTCCTCACTTTCAACATGGAACTCTGGGGTATGTTACATTATC
The DNA here is from genome assembly GCF_964204655.1 of Triturus cristatus. Lineage (NCBI taxonomy): Eukaryota > Metazoa > Chordata > Amphibia > Caudata > Salamandridae > Triturus > Triturus cristatus. Next base: position 282,678,134 of record NC_140587.1, read on the forward strand.
TACAGCCTTACACACTATTTCTGTAGCATCTAGAACCATCAGCTTGTAACTCCTGAAGTACAGTGAAAAGATCTGATTGCCCTCTAAGTTTATATAAGGGTTTATTACACCAAAAGTGCACTAAAGAATTCAGTGAGAGCATTGTGAATTTTTGACTCTCATCAGGTGTTTTCAAGATACAGGCCTCTGAGTTTGTGACTTCTATTTGCGGGTTGATCATGAGCTGCCAGTTCAACTCATGCTACCATTTGGCACTTGGAACATTGATCGCTCCCTTCTCAGACTCATAATAGTCCCTTGTACTGTGGCCCTCCTCCTCCCGCCTATTACTGGCAGTGCAGCTTGGAAACCTGGCACAGATCTAAAGACCTGTCCAGTGTCACTTTGCCAACATGAAACCCCCTATTTTATGGGTTGACTTCAGCGTTTATTTTTGTGTGGTGGCCTACTGGGTATTGGGTTCAGTGCCACTGAGCCATCTTTCTTGAGCTTCATGCTTCCATGGGAAGGTGGTGACAGGCAAATATACATTGGCATTTAGAATATATTGTTGTATTTGGTTGAGTTACAAGTGATACATCTAGTGTAGCCTGAGGGTTACTTGAGGACTGGGACACTTAACTCCTAAAAGCGCTCAGTAATGGTGATTAGTGTAACAAATAATGCATTTGCCCTTGTTTCTGTTACGCATGCTAGCACTTGTATGCTCAAGAATATTGTTTAACAAAGCGGTTCAAAAGGGGTTGTGATGGATGGAGCATCAGAACCAATCAAACACTCACACCCAGTCAACAGATCTGGGTTTGATCCATCACCGTTCTTTAGCCCACTCTGCCACCCCAGTTCAGACATGGCAATATGCAAATCAGTCTGACCCTGTGCCTCATAGGAACAGCGGGTTCAAACCCAGATCTGTTGACTGGGTGTGAGTGTTTGATTGGTTCTGATGCTCCGTCCATCACCACCCCCTTTTGTACTGCAAGAATATTGTTTGGCATCGTAAATCTTCCCTAGATAGTGCTTTCCTTCTGGGTTTCTATTTGTATCTGATGAGTATGGCAGCTAGGAGGTAAATTATATATTTCATGCTTGACATTTAGTTATAGCTACAGCCTCATAGCTCTTGTAGAGGATTCATATTCCCTCCAATTGTAACTCCCAGGCTTACCATAACACACATAGCAACATTGTTTTTTTTAGTTCTAAATAATTTTTATTAAATAGACCTTAGTGCAATAGTGACAGGCATATAATACAGATCATAAATGGCGTACACTACATATACAATAATTTGCTTTAAAAAGGAGATGCACACAGATAATTATAATAATACAGTTGAAGGATAGTTTAAAAAGGAGAAACACCCAGATACCTATAAAGAATACATTAAAAGTGATAATCAATATATCTCAAATGACATGCATCCACAAGCATTCAAACATATCTCAACTAATGTGAATTTCATACATATCTTGGGTCCACTAAAACTACTGCAAACAAATAAAAAAAATAACATACAGAGCAACATCCATTAACATCTTCTCACAAGAGACACAATCAGAGCCCGATTCACAAAGAGCCTCCACAGTCATGGCGGAAGCTCCGCAGTCGTGACAGTGGCTCCACAGTCATGGCAGAAGCTCCACAGTTGTGACAGTGGCTCTGCAGTGATGGCAGAAGCTCTACAGTCGTAACAGTGGCTCCACAGTCATGGCAGAAGCTCCACAGTCGTGACAGTGGCTCTTCAGTGATGGCAGAAGCTCCACCGTTGTGACAGTGTCTCCGCAGTCATGGCAGAAGCTCCACATTTGTGACAGTGGCTCCCCAGTCATGGTAGAGGCTCCACAGTCATGGCAGAATCTCCTCACTTGTATTGGAATCTCCGCACTGCAGTTCTCCAGGTCGAGATTCCTCCACAACTGCGTAGACTCTGCCACAACTGTGTAGGCTCCGTCACGACTCTGGTTGCTTTTTGTGTATCGGGCAATCAGTAATATACAGCATGCCCACTCTGTCTATGAATGAACAGCACATTAGGTCACTACAACGTCCCCTTATTGACGAGGAGAAACACAGCTGCTTGTAGAATAGACATGTGAGGACATATGGACAAAATACACAGAAGAATTACATTTGTCACGGGCACAGAGGTGCGTAAAGGGGCAGATTACAATAGCAAAGCTACATGTTTTTCATAATACTTAACAGTCCTTGCTGTGAACAGGTATATCGTTAACTTCCACAGCATCATGAGACAAGCAAGCACTGCTCCATGAAATTAGGGTCACTGACTTGTTCATCATTGACTTGTACTTTGCGGACTTGCTCAGCTTCATGAGTTGGCACATAACTGTCCTGCAATACACATGATTGTCTTGAGCGACTGTCTTAGGCTAGACTTCCTAAGTGGATACACAACAAGCAGCTCAAAATAGCTCTGTCTTTCTCTAATTGGATAGTTCCACCTTTCCATATGACAACTGTACACCTAACGTTAAAATGACACATGTTCACAACATCACATGGAATGGATCTAACCACTTAACAGCACACAAATGTTGTATTGCAACGAGGCACAGAATGGAGCTCTCCCCAGCACTCAAAACGTTAGTTGACTTTCATGGCTTTCATCAATACACACGATGAAATGTACTTACAATGTGTGAAAATTGGTCAAATCCATTGAGTAATCACTCAAAACTGCTGCCGATTAGTCATATCTAGTACAAAGTATTGAATAATCACAAAATCGTGACCATATCATACAAGGGAAAAATATCAAAAGGTAAGTCAGTATACATTTTCTCTACCTACCTCCACATATACATACCTTGATGTTACATCTTCAAGATATGTAAATGTGGAGTTAAGATTAGCAAATCCTTACGTCCCTCTGTGGACTTACCTGTTTGATTTTTTGACCCTCGATATTCCTGTCATGATATTGTGACCTTTCGATATTTTGGTCTTGATATTCACAATCCTCAAGACCAAATTATTTCATCAGTATTAAGTGCCAATTTTATCTTAAACTGGGCAAACCTTATCTATGTAAGATTCAGTGCTGCATTAATGGCCTGGTGTTGGACTTTGACTTTTCTGCAGGGTCACCCTAAATGTTTGCCTTCCTTTGCTGAACCTGTTTTTTGTTGGCTTTTAGGACTCTGTGCACTTTATTCCTGATAACCAGTGGTAAAGTGCCTTCTAAACATGGTAAAAATAGCCTACATCTGATTGGTACATTTAATTTACTTGTAAGTCCCTAGTAAACCGTACTACATGTACCCAAGCCCTGTAAATTTAATGCTACTAGTGGGCTTGCAGAATTCATTGTGCCACCCACTAAAGTTACACTAGAAAACATGTCTCAGGCCTGCTACTGAAACTTGTAGTGTAATTTTAAACTGCCATTAAGACCTGGCAAAATAAACATTTTACCAGACCTAAACTTTACTTTTTATACTTATAAGTCACCCCTAAGGTAGGCCCTTCATGCTCATATAGCACGGTGGAGGGTATTTAAAAGTAGGACATGTGTATTTAAGTCTTACATGTCCTGACCTCCTAACTCTTGACTCCTAAATTCATTTTTCACGGTAGTAAGGCTATCTCTCACATAGACTAACACATGGGTTACCTTATTACACTTAATAAGGGATAACTTCAGTTAGACAAAAGATAGAGAAGTACTTCCACTCATTTTAATTGTAATTTAAAATTCTCTTTAATGTTCAAGTTAGATTTTGAGCTACTATTCTGAAAATGTGACTTTTAGAAAGATGAAATTTGTCTACCTAAACCTAATCTGTCTTTCTGCCAGTGTCCAAGGTCACAGCTGTGAATGGCTCTCCTGTGGCATTTTGTATTCCTTCCAGACATGGGGACAAAAGGGCCTTGGATGTGGGACAAGTTGTTTCCCTCCTGAGAAGGATGTCCTTGGGGTTGTACTTGGCCTACCTGAGATTTAAAGGGGTAGGCTGAGGGCTGTGCCCACCCTCTTCCTGACTTCTAAAGTTACTTTCCCTGCCTCTGATGTATGCAGCTCCCACCTAAGCTTGCTTGCCTTTGTCCCTCTAGACAAATTGGAGCCAAACCCAGGAAAGGAGGAAGGTTAGACAAAGGGGACTCCTCAAACCCCTGCTGGCACTGGGTATGACACCCTCAGAACCTCTTATCAGAATACACCTGGACCTGTAAAAGATTCAAAAGAAGGACTGCCCTGCAGTCTGAAGAAGGAAGCCTGGACTTGCTTGCCTTGAACACTGGATCCCCGGAAGTGAATCCAACGGTCAGTTGGCTGACCTGTGTGAGTGACAGGGTCACAACTATTTTCCAGAGGCCTTCCCTGCAAGTGCCCATCTGACCAGCACCATCTGGATTCACCTGAACCCTGCTGCTGGACTCTGCTGGAGTGAATCCTGATCCCTCAGAGGTGCCCCCTCAGGTCTTGAACCCGTGGCTAGCATCAAAGTATATTTCTCTTGCCCCAAATCTGAACTCCAGGTGAAAATCCATAAGTTTGAGTATTTTCACGACGATGAGCAGGCTCCTCCCATCAGCAGCAATCACAGAATCTGGAGCCAATGCTAAGTTCTGACAGCGACCATCCTTTTGTGCCAAACAGTGATCACCTACATCTCTCACCAATGCAAAGCTGACATGCTCCTCTTGCTGATAGCTATATCCTCAAGGCCCCTGCCAACACAAAGCTCCAGCTGAAACTCCTCACATGGATTTGGACTTTGAAATAGTAAACCACTTAACAGGATGAGCCTGGTCCTGTATCCAACCTGCGTTTTGACTGCAGTCAGTCTAAACTTGTGACTGATCTGGTCCAGCGCGACCAGTTAACTGCGAGTGGGGTTCTTTGCTTTTTGGTGCTATTTTCACTTGAAACCTTTTAAAAATCATAGTTCCGCAGTATGGATTTTTGCCATTTAGATGACATTTGATTTATTACAATTTACTCTTTTGTTCTAAATTGGTTTGGGATTTTTCTTGTGTTGTGTTTTCATTTAATACCTGTTTTAGTGCTGCATAAATATTTTAAACATTGCCTCTAAGTTAAGTCTGGTTTTGTGCAAAGCTACCAGAGGGTTAAGCATAGGTTTATTCAGTGGCTTTTGTGGTTCACTTTGACAAGGATTGTGTTTATTATTTGAGTGGGGCTCTCACCCCTCTCAAAAAATAATCAAATTTCTTACACCTGGGCTAAGAGTTCTAAAATATTGTACACATCAAAAGTAATAGGGGACAACCATGTATAGTCTAGTCCAATGTGTGACATCTTTATAAGCCTCAACCTATTGTTAACTATGGTATTAGTTCTCGGCAGCAAATCTGAAGCTTTAATGTGCTGCTTGATTATGCTAGAGTAAAAGATAAATGGATCACAAGGTGCAACATTAATATATGTCATAAAATGTATTTTTATTGATAACTAAAAGAAAAAATAAATTCTAAAGAGGATGCAAAAGCTTTTGGAGGAAAAGGGAAACAAATATATTAATTTGGCGATTAGGTTAATTATTTAGTTTGTTACTGAATGCAGAATGTATATAAGAAGGCAAAGTCATTCAGTAGTTACAAAGGCTCAATCCCAATTTATCAAACACACAAGACGCGGTGCGAGGAATGCATGCAATAGATCTAACTACTGATATACTTCCGTGAAATCTCAATTAATGACACAAGGGATATAGTTTAGGGTGAAACATAATCTCTCCAATTAGATAGGGCCACTGATGTTTCCATTTGTAGAAATGACCTAATATATAAATGGGGGCGATACGTCAGGCAAAGCTGTTAGATTTAAGGGGACAGTGAGTGCGAAGGAGAAAGCCTGATGAGAAGAACAGAGACATCAAATTCTTTACTTTATTCCATGATGTTTTAAAAGCATTCAATATGAGATAAAGTAAATTCTGGAAGCAATATATGTAGGCTCTGACCATTAAAGACCCAAATCTATTTGCATTTCTAGGCACAAATGATGAGGCAATAGTCCAAAGGGAGTTTTGATTCATGCGTCAATTCCTTTAATTGTCTGTTTTTCAGAATAGCTCCAAAGAAAATTTGAGGAAAATGCCCCTTTTTTTACCAATACATTTTTATTGAGTTTCTTTCATACCGAAATGGCAAAGCCCAGCAGGGATAAGACATACAAAATGCAAGTGGTAAAGTACGTAGATAAAACCCACATGGTCTGCAGAATAAAAGACCAAACACAATTCAAACAGCACCAAACACCCTTGTGAAGCATTACACATACAATGTAAATCAATGTCCATCCACAGGAACACACGATCAGCACACTACACAGGTGAATTGCAAACCACTATTCGTTCAATGGGGTCATGATAGGCAGAATGTGACAATGGGGGAAGAGCTATACCTCTGTACGTGGCCCAGCGGGCCCATATCTTCCTGTGCTTCTGTGAGAACCCTCTCGCCTGAAACACCACAAGTTCAGCCGTCATAAATCTGTCCAAGCCTTTTTCCAGTTGGACACACTGGGTGAGGAGGGGTCTTTCCAATGCTGCCTATTGTCTCGTTTGGCTAAAGTAAGGCCAAGAAATAACAGATGCTGTTAGCGATTCCCGCCAATGTTGTCCATGCCATGTAAAAGTACCAGTCTAGGATCCAGCGGAACTGTCCGCGCCAGGACCGGACCCAGGCAAGACACCACACCGGTCCAGAATGGCTGTATCAACATACAGCTCCACACCGTATGTAAAAAGGATCCCTCCTCTGAACTACAGGAGAGGCACACAGGGGACTGAATCGCACCCATTTTACACAACCGATGACAAGTGTAATACACCCGTTGGAGGTACTTAAACTGGATGAGCCTGTATCTCGCAGACCCCGCCGAGAAACGGGGGCTGGCCAAGGCTTCTGCCCTATCGTCATCTGTGAGGGCCGGCAGATCCGCCGCCCATGCTGTTCTGATTTTATGGATCGATGTCCTAGCGTGTGTATTGAGTGTCTGATATATGCACCTAATTTTGTGGTCCCCGATGTCTCCCATCAGTAGGTGCCCCTCAAATGGGTGAAATTCAGGCAAAGTTTCCAGGTGGCATTCCAGTGACCGCAGAGGAGGGGTTGCTCATGTCCCTAGTCACAACTATGGGGTAACGTATAGGAGTCTGCACACGGGAAGAATGGTTTTATCATGTTGGTTTAAGGTAGAGAGAGGCAATATGAGTTTGTCTGCAGTAAGGCACAAAGGAATTACTGCAAAAGTGGGTATAGAACCCCCAGTAACCTTTTCCCTATGGGTTAGGAAAGAGCCAGGAGTCAGCCCCACCCACAGACTGTGGCAGGCATTAATGTGGCATTCCTGGGCACCCTCTTTCGAAAACTAATGGAACTGTGGAAAACAGAAGAAGGACTGCACCCGCTGATGAGACCTGTGAGGAGACATGAAAGGATGGACCTGCTCCCACTTGTACCCAGGGCAAAGAAGTAGACTCCAATGATTAATTGGCTGACCTCTTGTTACTTTACAGGGACCCCTCAAGCTGCAAGAAGCCATTTTCCTGAAGAGCCCTGTAGACTAGTTCAAACTGGACCTGCCCTGGACCCACCTAGTGATGTCTGCTGGAGTGACACTTGACCCCCAAGTGCTGTTTCTGAGTTTCTGGGGCACTTGGCTGTGTAAAAGTGTACTCCTCCTAACATCTGGAAAAACCTGTGACTTAGAAACTTTTTTGGGTTCCAATGAGCTTCGGAGGACCAAGACAAACCTCCCAATTCAATCCATCGAAGGTGCTTTGCCACTGGGCCAAACATTGAGATTGGTCCTGTTAAGAGCTTGGCAGCAAATCCATTTCAGCGGTAACATGGAAAGGGTATTCGGCCTCGTGGAGCCATGTTCGGCTACAGCTTGCAGACTTGCCCTGCACAAGGAACCTGAGCTCCAAAATAGTGAGTCCAAAAGTGGAAAACTTCACTGGGTGAAGGCACCAAAAGTATCTGGGCAGCGAGAGTCCTTCCTTCAACGAGAATTCTGAATTTCTCCTGCTCTGAGCTTTGCTGCCACAAGTTAAAAACTTCACTGGGGACACATCCAATGGCTATCCACCCTCGTGGAGGCCTTCACGGCTATAGCCTGCCTTGCTGCACTTAGGGTTTTTGACTTCCATTTCAAAAATAAAGTCAGCAGGCAAAACTTCCGACTGGGTTAAACCTGGCTTCTATATCCGACCCCTGATCCATCGCAGTCGGCCCTTAATTGCATCTAGGTTCCAGTCAAGAGGAGCCAAGTGACTGCGGCTGGCTCTTAGAGATTTTTGGCGTTATTTTCATTTAAAACTTAACAAAATTATTTCTCCGGCTCCACTTATTGGAGTTTGGTCATTTTGGTGTCACTGAATTCATTTTTTTTTTTATATTTATAAATTAGAGTCAGGTTTACTTTTTATTGTGATGTGTATTTGGGTTTTAATCGGTTTTGGTTCTTCTAAATGCTTTGCACATTTTGTTATGTTAAGCCTATCTGCTCTGATCCAAAGCACCAAGGGATAAGCTCGGGTTTAAATTCAGATTTAAATTACTGAAATCTTTACTGTACCTAACAAGAATAGTGGCATTATTACTTGTGGTGGACTACCATCCAAAGTAACTAATAATCCACTTTCTCACAAAGGGTCTGATTACGATGTTGGGCGGATGTAATGAGGATTAGGAACTGCCCTTACTTAGGTCGGCGGTTACGACCTCAGTATTTGGATGCGACCGCCCATAAGGCGGTCGCAAACCTGCATTTCACAATAGAAGCTTGTGCGGCAGGCAGAATAGGCCTGCAGCAGGAGCTTTCATTGCAGAATGAAGTTTTTCAAACATCCCTGCACTATGTAACAGGCACCATGTGGTGCCTGCCACACAGTGCAGAGATGTTGAGGTGGACACCATAGGTGCCCCCTGGTCCCATTGCGGAGGGCCAGGGGTGAAGGGCCCCTGCTGGGGGCCCCCAAAGACACTCTCCAACAGCCTTTTTATGTCAGAAAGGCTGACATGAAATGGCTGTCGGAAACTGCCCTCATAATCCCGACGGCGGAGCCAAGCCTGGCTCTGCCGTCATATGGAGATTATGGTATGTTCCGACAGTCTGACGGGCTCAAGGAGCCCATTGGAAAGAGTCAGATGGTCCCTCCGACCGCACGCATTGTAATGTGTCGGTCAGACCACAGCAGCAGACGGCGGTCGGACAGCAACCGACGAGCCGTCAGTTGAGGTCAGACTGCCATCGTAATCGACCCCAAAATTCTTTGAGCACATTTTTATTGCTTGTGCCTTATGGGTATATCAAAGCATCACTGTAGAAGAAACATGCTGCATCAATATGGGTTCACACCCATTTTTTAAATTATATTGAATTCTTGCTGAGATAAACATCTGTTTATTACTTTAGTCTACTTTGTTAACATATTGTACATATATTTTCGGTTTGCATTACAGGCCAATGTATAGTTCAGTTATTATGTATGAAGTGTGTTGATTTAGTGTACCATACAATAGGTCAGGTTAAACTAAAAAGAACGAAGCAGACAGCATAATATTCAGACAGATAATTTCAGCAATTTCTTGAATGGACCACTATGACCACATTCAAAATAATGCAATGCAATAAATTTATTGCATTTCATCCAAAATATCACAAATAAGGGATGTCTCTGCCTTCTCATGAAAGAGGTTATAGAATATTGTTGTTCAGAACATCATGCCAAGACACATCTGTATCTGTATGCATCAGATGAGTGCTGAAGTCAATTTTTTAACATTAGAGCATCATTTCTGATTTAAAGCATCAAGGGGCATATGTATGAAGCCCTTTTCCCATTCGCAAACGGGCTGATTAAAAGTGCATCGCAAATTAGAGAATCGCAAAATTTGCGATTCTCTATTTTGCGATTGCATTTAAGGAATCGCAAATTGCGATTCCTTAAATGCAATGTATGAAAGCCTAGAAAAAGTGCAATTTGGCTGTAAGGAATTGCAAATTACCACCAACTTCAAGTTGGTGGTAATTTGTGATTTCTTTGAAAAATGCACTTTTTGGCATTTTTTAAAGTGCCATGTGACGAACAGACATGCCCTTAGGGCATGTATGTGCGCCACATGTGCACACATACATATTTCAGGGGTGCAACAGGGTGTCCTTTTGACACCCTGGCACCCTTGAAATTGCATTCTCATTTTGCGATTCTCAAGTTGCGATTCGCAAAATGAGAATGTCTTCCCATTCATTCCTATGGCCCTCCTTTCCCATAGGAATGAATGGGAAGGCATTCCTTAATTGCGATTAGCAATTTGCTAATCGCAATTGAGGAATGCCAAGAAACCGCAAAACATTTGCGAATTTTTTATTACATCCCGTTTTGCGATTCTCAAAGAGCGATTCCCTAAAATTCGCTATTTGAGAATCGCAATAACGGAATTTGATACATATGGCCCAAACTCTCATAGATTCATAGGAATCTAGTTGCACCAGTTGACTGAGAAAGGAAGCATGATAGCTCAAAATAGTTTTTGAGGAGGGGCTTTCACATTCATTATTCAAATACAAGTCAAGAGCAAGATACATATCATTACCAGTAACCTTGTGGTCATTCTCCCATATATGCTATATTTTCATATTAACTCAGCAAATAGGTATAGTTAATGGGGAACTATCCGCATTTGAAGTACTATGGAGCAGTCCTCAATTAGATCGAAAGCAAAGTTGTGAGAGATGAAGGAATTGGTTTGGAGACCAGTGACAAGAGAGGAACACGAATTAAATGATTAATAAAAGCGTTCTCAAAAGCAAGTGTAAGCAGTGTAATATCACCTTCTAATTTGGAAATCCAGATTCACAGAATCGGGACTTGTGAGCAGAGTTGCACTTGTTTTAAATAGTTGCAATTGTGGGGGAGGGCAAGAGGGAGTGCAAAGGGAAGCGGTGTAGCCAGGTAAAAGATGTGTGCACATCCATGCATTAATACTGTGTGACTATTTATAAAATGTTTGCAGGTAGTGTCCTACATAAAATGAACCTAGCCATTTGAAGTGCAGTTCACAAATGACACATAGCACTCCCAGTAGCACGACTGATAAGCTGTGATATGTGCCACTTTCCAGGCATATGAATGTACCAACATTCATACGTTTACACATTTGCATAGGAGTACATGCCTAGGTATGCATACATTTTAAGCTTCAATGGGGTAATCTTGTATTCCTCAGAACCTGGGTATTGTTAAAGTGTGGAGAGAGATTTGGCCATACAATGCAAACACTGCTCTTATAGCTTCAACACTATTTTGACAGAGGCCAGCACATTATACAATCCTGGGTCAAAAACTCGAGTACGGGGGTGCTGGCGATTCTTAGGTCTGCGTCGGCCGCAGGTAAGAGCGGGAAGGGGGCCCCCAAAACTCGTGCCACCTGGTGCAGTTCCCGATGCCCTCCCCACCCCCGCCCCCAGCTACGCCACTGGGATTGAAACAAACTGGATGAAGTGATAGATAGCTAATGTCAGGTCCGGCTTTTAGCATGGGAGAGCTGGGACCCAGCCCAGGGCAAAAATCTTCTCAGGGCGTGACCAGACCTGTCTCCATTAAGGTCATGCAAACAGCAGCGCCCTCTTCCTTGGATCCATTGATTCGGTGTAAAGTACTTGTACTCATTTGTAGCATGCTGTATGCTGCCTTAACACTCAGTTGGCCCCCTTCGCGGCCCTTCCAACTCCTACTGCACACACCAACAAATGCCCTGCCCCAACAATCCACTTGGCATCAGAATGAACAGCTAATCTATAGGTGATTCAGGTGAGTTGGGTGGTGGTGGGATGTGGAGGAGAGAAGGTTTTTGTGTTCAGAGGCCAGTCATTCCTGTATTTAACCGCAGACTGAGCTGTGAACATAAAGGGGTCTTTGCTGCCTCATTTCACACCAGCAATAGTGTGGGCACCACATCTCTTTTGGCCTATGGCACCAAACAAAGGCCGGCTCTGGCTAACATATATGTAGAAAGTATAGAAGTCCAATAAAAGGAAACAGTTGCTCCTCCATTGGACGGAGGAGCGTTGCCCCTCTGCCAAAAATGCCCCTCAGGAAAGCCCCAGAGATAAAAAAAAAAATAGTAATAAAGTGAATTTATAACAATTGTACTTTATCCACCCTTCCTGAACCGAGTGTCAGGACGGGGCAGGGCATTGCTGCTGAGTGGCAGATGTGAGCGGTGTGCTTCAGTTTAAAGTTTGCATGTATTTTTGGCTGGCTGGCTGGCTTGTGACGGCCAGCCAGACATGCGCATTTTAAACGTCTCTAACCCAGCTGGGTTAGAGAAAGCAGAGGCCTCCAGGGCTCTTGAGAGTGCTGTGAGAGTCTGCCCCATCCAATCCTGGCGCTTCCCTCAGGATTGGTTAGGGGAATTTACTGCCGCCTGAGGAGAGAGAGCAGAACATGGACCAGAGCCAGGAGAACATCAGACATTGTGCAGCAAGCAAGGTAAGTGGTTTTTTCTTTTTTATTTACGCTCAATACTCACTTTGCATGCATGCATGCACCCACCACACATTTGGCCACCCTCCCACTCTGCCTACCCACCAGCCGTTGCTGAGGACATAGCAGTGAAAAGACACATAGAGGGAAAGATGAGAGAAGAGAAGATTGCGGTAACTCAGTTAGATGAGTGGACAAGATAACTGAGCAAAGAACGCAAAGCACATGCGTATTTGTAGAGACGCGCTTCCACAGACTGACACTATTTTAGTACAAAAAGTTCTATAAAAAAACCCGTAGAAAGTACAGGACGTGGGAGTGGAATTCGAACATGGAGACTAATAGAGGAAAATCAGAGGGAATACCAGAGGGGTTGTGATTTAAAGAAGAGGACGTTAAAGAGGGGAGAGAGATGGAGAGGCCAAGATCAGGGGAGGATTGGGAGCCGAGAGCACAAAATCAGAGGAGACAATCAAAAGCAAAAGTGAGGAGGAGTCGGGAGTGGCTAGAATGAGAAGGGGGGAGTTAACAGCAAAAAAGAACGTGAAATATCAGAAATAGTGAGAGAATATGACAGATGTGCTTGTGGTCTTGTTTTGCATTTGGTGTGCACAGCTCTAATGTCTGTTGGATATGAGCATTACAATAGCTTATGAAACAAACTTTACATCTCAAACCAAGCACTATTAAATTATAGGGGAATTCATCTCTCAAAACTATGGGTCAGATCATGATGCCAGTCGAACTTTTGTCCAGCCGGCACTGTGGTGAAAGCAGGACCGCCCGAATAGAAGTCGGTGGTCCAGCTGCCCGCATTACAATCTGCCTGCCTTTACGGCAGCAGCAATCTGTATACTTTGCATTGCGGTGTGTGCTGTGGCTGCAGCACACACTGCAGTACAAAATATACACATGTTAAACATCCCTGCACTATGTGGCAGGCGCCATGCGGAGCCTGCAACATGGTGCAGGGATGTTTGGGGGGCACCATAGGTGTCCCCTAAGGCCCATAGCGGAGGGCCAGGGGGGCGGGTACCCTGCTAGGGGCCCCCAAAGTCACTGTCCGCCTGCCTTTTTTATGGCGGGTTAACCGCCATGAAAGGGCCAACGGAATGGGACACCCTAAGCCCTACGGCGGTGCTTGAGCAGGAACCGCCCCTTTGTCGGAAATAGGCGTCCTACCACCGCACTGACGGGATTGTTGGTCCTGTCGGATGCAGCGGTCTTTGTCCCCACCAACAAAAGATCCTGACCTGAGGGAACATGCAGAAAAGGCAACTGGAAAGAGTGCGGTGTGGAAGGACACACAGAAAGATGAGATACATCTTATATTTTGTGATCCGTCTTTTATTCAGTAACGTCCAGGTGAAGAACTGGCCACCAACCACTGCACAGCCTGGTCAATGAACAGCCAGCTGATTTAAAATACAACATTTTACAACATTCCATACACTCCATTTAGAATAGAATGGTCACCACCACAGCAGGATCTCAAGATATTACAGAGACACATATGGTGCATAGTGCCCTTGATTGAAGCCAGCAATGGATTCTACCCCTGATGTGTAGGTGCTTAAAGCTGGTCCATTAAGACAAACAGGGCAATGATAACCAAAGCAATCATACTAAATCATTTATCGCATAATAAGGGGGTAGTGATATACCTTACTAGAGTGCAGTAACTCTGCAGCAATGTATGTTCTGTAAAGACAAGATTCTTTACCCTGTAACACATAATGCAGAACTCATAATAACCCAAACATATTTCTCATTAAATCCAGTGTGTAGCACATGTCTGTGTGTATCTTACTATCTGATATCAAACAAAGGATATCAGTAGGGGGCGGTGCTTCCTTATGAAGTAGATGAGATCAAGGTTGTTACCCGCACAATCTAAGCTCTCCGTTCCTCATTTTTGCTTGGGCACTCAGAACATCGTCTCTTGCGTTGTTCAGTTCTGGGAAAGATAATTCTTAGATCCTATCAGAAGCGATTCAATGCAGGAGAAGTTTACATTTAAGGAAACAAATGTATTGCACAAGAATGACATAATGTGTTCATGTTGTTGGCAGATTTTTTAGTGTAGTAAACAAGCAGATCACTATTGGACACTTCCTGCAAAAACTCTTCAAAGATGTTCCTAGAATGTGTTTGTGTTGAGGGAGAACAGATTGTTGAGGTTGCTGGATACCACGGTAGTGGTGGGTGGTTTGGCCAGTCCACAGTGAATTTGTATGCTAAGCTGAGCATGGCTGGACGGAGGGGTGGCCATGGGCATTGAGAGGACATCTGATGTGTACCCCTGGGCTCCATCTCTGGGCAGCTGACTATGCATGCTATATTCATGTGACATGCTCAATATGTATATTTCTCACATAAATGTGGTGGGCATCTTGAAATTGTAACACTTCCATGATCGTGATGGCATTCAGCACTGACCCGGAATTGACCATGGCTGGCAGTGGGTTGTCCATGGCTGGCAGCCCACTGCTGTGCAACGCCTGACTGTGCGGTATCCCCGGAGTCACTTACGTTTGAGTTCTGTTTCTGTTAATCACTTCATCGCAGTGATCAGCTGCAATCAGATATAGACTGCTTTTCCAATCAGTACTGTCAGAAGTAAGACTGCAAAAAGCCTTTTATCATCACTGACTGTCGCTACACCCAGTCGCTGTGGTGTGGGCTGATCCACAATGTGAAAGAAATCTCAAACTAGTAACGGCTGAAGAAGCTTGACCAAAGCTCCATGTTTTTTCCACATCTCTGTATGAGCTCGGGCACAAAGTTACAATATTAAGGCAGAAGTTTCTAAGGGAATGTTGGTTTAGAAGTCCATTAGTGTTTAATCAATTATTCTTAAAAACATGCTGGTGCGTAAAGTTATCAAAAATGATTGTATTAAACAGATACAACGGACCGTCATCAGAGCAAAGTTCTGTAATATCACATCCTGGGATGTAATCATGAATTTAAGATACACGTCAGGGCTGAAAGCCACCAGATGTTTTCTGCAGTGGTTTCATGGGCTAGTGCTCCATCCAGAGGTTCTGTTCCAGTTTCATCAGCTGCTGCAGGAGGCCTCGCTGCTACACCTGATTATCGTTCCCAGAGGATTTCTGGACTGTTCTGTGTGTCTGGTTGCCTTTCCTGCACCCTGCAAGCCCTGTCACTTGTGTACATTGTGCAAACCCTGGCTGGTTTCGAGATGAGAATACGCCTGAAACTAGTGTTCATCAACACGCTTTTCATAACGTGCTGCTGCAAATGGAATCTGGTGGATTAAGCTTATCCACCAACTTCCTAGAAAGGCTAAAAAAAAGCCTTGGCAGGCGCCAGGGTTTCCGGAGCATGGCTTGTAGGGCCAATGCTACATAGAGATGGCATCTCTGGTTTGAGAACCCACACTCTGCCTGGCAGTGGAGCGCCCTCCTGTCATCCAGGACTGCTTCATTGTCTTCTGGCCTACAGCGTATGGAAAGGTTACCCGTGAGAACAGACTCTCCAATATTCAAGGTGCACATACCATGTTGCTCCTGCGTGTACCACCCAGCTTGTTTGATGTTTGCCTATCTGATTCCCAGTTCTTTGCTAGAACACGTTTTAATAATGCAGCACTGTATATGAATTAAAGCATAATTCATGCTTGTCTTCTTTCACACATGTCAGAAACCCTCCAGTGCAGAAATCCCAATCAAGATATGTAGGTTTTGAGCCTTGGCTTCACCTCGTCTGAGGTCACACATTATCACGATTCCTGAAAATGTCAGGGCTTGGCTGTTTAGTTCACCTGAGGAGAAGCTTGAAAGGAACACTGGCGCAAAGATCCGAACATGTTTGACTGTGGGCGCCCGGCCAAAATAATTATTGTGGGAAAATCCCCACTTAGCAGACAGTCAAGCCGGTTTCTGAAAGGATTTAAAAGCCTCGCAGGCTTTTACAGTATAATTCAGCGCCTTGTTTTATACTGTAACTTGATGGTAGATTTGATTTCAGGATTTAAAAGTTGAGAAGAGGAACTTTGTGGTTCATTTTCTAATATAACTTAAAAGAAATGCATTCTTTGATGTAAATTGATCCAGAGTGAGGAGGGATATAAATTTATCTTTTCGTTGACAGAGGGGACAGGCTCTATAAACAGACTCATGCAAATTATTCCGGCCGCAGCATCCTTCAAGGGAATGGCAAGAGGCTGTGTTTACACAACTCTTACCAAAGGTGACTACTTATCACCGATGATCTAAATTAGTATTGATAAAACGAATTTATGCGCACATTCAATATTATCGCCTCACGTTAATATTTGTACCAATTTAATTTGTGGCCTAGTTAATTATAATGTCTGCATTTGTTTCTTTAATCTCCTCAAGCAACAAGCAGAAGTTGGACACGATGAAAAACAAAGTGAAGTGGTGCACCCAAAAATACAAAATTCGATAAGTCCTCTTATTTGTTTGTAGGAAAAATTCTTCCTTTATTAAATTCCACTTTAATACAAAAACATTCAGCAGCCAAAATATCTAGCCAACGCGTTTCGTTCAAAATCAATTGAACTTCGTCAGGGCTTATGCATCCCATTCAGTATTTCTTTTCATATTCCATGAACTGGTAATGTGGCCCTGTATGGCATCCCATCAGTCAATTATATCCTAAGTCCTACACCAAGTCTGGTAGGCTCTTGAAATTATTCCCATTACAAAAAAGTGGGTATTGGTATTCCTCATTCGATACCCGAATCCATACTGCAACTCTTCGTCAACACATCTCCATCACCTGGTATTGTTTCTTCAATCTCCTCAAGGCACAAGTGGGAGGTGGACACGTGTGAGTAAGGTTTCTAAGAGGGGGTGGCTGACGGTCATTTTACAATTAGGTTGAAGAAGGACTGGAGGTGGGCGAGGTCCATTTTCTTGTGAGTGTGGGAGTTCTATCACCTCCAGAGAGAGCATCTGGCAACAGCTGTGAAAAATACAACAGAGCGTCAACAACACGGGTCAGATAGCTGAGCGAGTGAATACCTTTCTGCTGACATTTACATGTGATCTGTTTGTGACATGTCTAACTTAACCTTCGATTCTTCTAATGTCGCGTGTGATTAAGAAACACTTTATTTTCAGTACTTTGAAATGTCAGTGAGGAGGCAACAGAACTGTCAGTAATTAATGAAAAAACAAGGATTGTCAAACTCAATCGGTCTGGCCCTTGCTCAAGTCCGTTGTAACACTTTTATGTATTATTACTGTTTTTTGGGAAGCAATAAAATGACTGCCCAGCAGTTAAAGCCAGTCCTCAAGTATTGAATGTAGGTTTAGCTACACTCCCGCCTGCCCCATGACAGAGAACGTAGTCTTTTATGAAGTACTTTTTAAGCTAGTGGGACACATGCGCTGCAAAGTTTATCAACTTAGAGCTGGTTACGATGGCTGTTGGATGAGTGCCCGACTGCCACCGTTGCGCGAACGGGAATCGGCTGACAGGTAGTTGGGGGGTTGGTAACATGCCTCTCATTATTAAGGCTTGTGCAGTGACCCACAAGTCCAATGCCAAAGGGCATGTTTGCAAACATACCTGCACCCTGTGGCAGGCACTGCATGGATGTTTAGGGGGGGCAACAGAGGTGCCCCCAAGGGCCCATTGCAGAGGGCCACAGGGGGGGGGGGGCAGGGGCCCTGCTAGTGACTTCAAAAAAGCATTTCCGCCAGCCTTTTCACATTGGAAGAACAAACATGAAATGGCTGGCAGGAAAGGTAGATCATAAACCCCGTGGTGGTGCCTGAGAAGGCATTGCCTCCATTGTGGGAATAGCACTAGGACCGACCGCCAGATGTGCTTATTTAGCCTGTCAGAAGCTGTTGGTCATCCCCTGGGGCAATGTGGATCGATCGACTGCTTCCTTATGCGACTCTCTGACCGTGATTTCAGATTTCGGTGGGACCGATACCGACGGCACATCGGTGCCGGTCCTACCAACATTATAATTAGCCCCTAAGTGTCTAGAAGATGCCATATTACAAAACATTTGAGAGATATTTGGGGGACCTTAATCTCCAGCAACAAGCGAGGCAGCAATATTCTCACCTGGAAGGTCAGTCCTAGGCTGGAATCCACAACCCTGTATTATATATCCACTTCCATGGTCACATCACTTCACTTGCTCGTCCCTCCACTTTGACCAACAAAAGTGTCCTCCAGCCTGAAAGAATTTAAGCCCCTCAGGAAATGGGCAACTCTCTGCCTAATGTCTATTCTGGTTCATTTGCTGATACTGTGTAATTAGTGGCACACTGGATGCAGTGATGTGCTTATTGACATATCCTTGACATAAACCTTTGGCACACTGGTCCAGTGTTATGATGAAAATGACTTAGGAATGCCATGGCGTACGCAAATGACTTTCAAATGACATCCTGAGGCCCAGGGAGAATGAAAACAAAAGGAAAAGGAGGTGGGGTGGGAGTAGGTCAGGGAATTTGCAGATAAAGTGCAGAAGGTTGGAGTGGGGATTGAGGAAATGTATTTGACATGGTTGAGAAGACTTTGCTAAGTGGATGCTTGAGGAAGCTGCTGAAGAGTTATGGTAATATTCCAGACTGATGGAGCTCTTCATGAAACATGCTGCTACGCCAAGGGGGTTGGAGGGGGAGGTGGAATGCAGATAACCTCCTACACAGAGACATTTGCACCATAGGTAGGCCCCGCTCCCACATTTCTCTGGATTGCACCAGTAGTATCGCTTTGCATTTTATATTAGCCTGAAGCAGTCCACTTGTTAAATGCTGTCGATGAGGAGCCGAAGCATGTAGCGCTGCATGCATGTTTTATGAAGACAGCCCTGAAGTGCTCGATGTGTCTGTTAACAGCAGAAAACAGCAGCAGCCTGATTACAGCACACTTCTATCAATGTCTCGTTCCACAGAGTGCATCCTGACAGAGGTGTTCAGCTCCGCTCGACTTGAGAACTCTTCAGGGCGATGATAGGATGGCAAGTGCTGAAATAAATACCGCCTTCTCAAATGTAATTGCAAAGTACAGTTGAAGGATAAGTGGGGGCCTTCCCGTCAATCTTTTCTGCTTGGAGCATAACCAACAGAGAATCTGGAACAGCTTCATGCACAAATTAAGGGTCATTATGTCTTCTTTTAATTTAAAATACTGTTCTCCGCCCTTCCTTTGACACGCACATGACAATAATGAACAATCATGTCCCATCATGGTCACCTTATCAGAAGACTATTTTTCAAGGGCATGACTTTTAATTAGCTTGTTCTGGGCAAACACAACCTGTCTCGGAGGTCCTTCCCCTACTGGCTGATTTCCTAAAAAATAAGTGGCGGCCCCCAAAAATGCGCATTGGGGGCCCACCGGCAACCACCGCCTCAAATTAAGTACTGATCAGTGTGACTTCCTAATAATGCTCTCCTCATTTTAAATGAAGGAAAGAGGTACTCGGAAAACGGAAAATTCTGTGATGTCGGGCAGGCAGAAGGTACATAACATGGGCCACTTAGCATAATGCCAGTGCCCTCGCCTTCCAGCTCTGGGCTTCTTCTCTGACCTTAGAAGCTCTTCCTGGTCCCAGGCACCTGTCCCTCTCCCGTCACTTTTCTAGTAAATCAGGACGTTTCCAGTTGGCGGTGAAGCCGCACATAATCAGTCTGTGGAATACACTGGGCAGCCCAAAGGGCAGAATAAGCTGGTGGTAACCACGCTGAACAAGCAGATTTTGGTTTACTGTATGTCCCCGATCAAGGGCAATGCAAATCGTTCCAGCAGAAAATAAACTAAGGAAGATTATTTTTTTTGCATTGCTTTAAAAAATTCCAGGTATATGAAAGCACTTTCTGTTGTGTCTCCAAAAAGGGCTGAAGCCTCCAGAACACACTCGAACATTTTTGCTCAATAAACAGCTGTAAAGAAGGCGTCAGGCAAGGACAGAACTGACAATTGTCAAAGTCCTGCTAAAGGACTTTACCACAAATAGAAGGAAAGAGCCTAGACGTCTGCCTCCGTTTCTTTCATGTTTTGTTTCCTCTTGTACAGTATCCGAGGGAAACATATAAGCATGGAAATGGAAGAAGGACAAGACAGGTAGCCATAGGGAAGCCATTGTAAATGCACACGTGGAAGCCATTTTTAAAGCTGCAGAAAAATTGAGCTTTAAGAAAAAATACAATACTGAAGCAAAATGATTAAGTAATATGCATGGTCATTAAGCCGTAAATTGAAACCTTTGATAACAATATATGTCAAATTTGTTAATATGATTGTCATCAAATAGAAGTGTTCTAACTTCTGTCAGACGTGTTGCTTAAGTGACAGCATGCCCCCTTTGTGTTCTGCCACGCAAGAGGGTGGTATGTGAGCTTCTGCAATGCAAGGACTTCCCTTAAACCAATCTGTGTAACCCACACACTGGTGCCAGGATGGAAGGATGACCCCAGCACCAGGTGCCTCAATTTCTGTTATGGCGCGGAGGACCTTAAAAGTACCACAGTATCCCTGCCTCGTTGCTGTCTCTGCGGCTTGGCTGTTGTCTCTCCGATACCTGCCATGCGCACCACAGATCACTGTAAGGCTGTAGGTGAAATCAGAAGTTACTACTGTGATTGTGGATGGCACTAAAATGAGCATTGGCTGAAGGGGAAAGTGCACCTCATGAACAAGCAAAATGCTGTCACTCACTCTGAAGCCAGCCAATGGATGAAGTGGGCTGACCCATGCGGTATGATGTGGTGGGCGGAAACAAAATAAACAATTAAATAAAAATGTCTTGACTAACTCCAGACCTAATAAGAAGAAAGACTCCATCAGGTAAACGTTTTTTTTATCTTCATTAACTTGTATTGACACGTAAGGTAAAGTACACTGCACCCGAAACAGAACAGCCTTCCTGCTCTGTCACCTTCTCTCCTGTCACAACAGTCTTTATTCTCTCTGTAATCAGGGATGTAAAACATTTTAATACACAAGCTAAACTTTCTGTAGTTACCGAATATCGGCCTCCGGGCAGGTTTCTGCTTCACCTATGTCCTCTGTCCAGCATACTTTTCCCATCAGAAGTGTTAGCTGGTGCTGAAGCTGGAAGTCTGTTTCTTAGGAGTGCTGTAAATCCGCGCCTCGCTGGCAAACTGCGAGCTTTTTATGCGAGTGTGCATGACTTTCCTTTTGTTACTAATGAGTCAAGTGACTGAACAGTGTTGTGCTAAAGGCACACCCAATTATACTGTGGCATCAAAGCAATGTGAGGATTGTGGGAGCATGTCATGCAGGTATCCTGTGATTGTTTTGTAGGTACCTGCGTGCCCCCCATAGCATTACCTTATGAGTAGCTCAACACCGGCGCAGGGAATGCCGCTGCCCGCGTCCCACGCAGTGGGACATCAGCAGGGCAGCTCTCTAGTGGCCGCCCGTCGCAGCCTTCCCCCTCTTCTGCCTCGCGCGCGAGGCTACGCCCAGGGAGGAGACCTCCCAATAGTGTGTAGGTGGAGGCGGGCCGTTGGGGGTGGGGGGCGAGGCTAGCCCCCCTACTTAGGCGTCCCTCTTTCGCCCAGTTCCTCCTCTGCTTGCTGCTCGCCGCTCCAGCTTGGACACCAGCGTATTGGTCTCGCTCGGCTACCTTTCCCGCCGTTCGTCACGTCGGGTGTCGCCCCAGCGCTGGGTTCTCCTCGCTGCCCTGCACACCGGGTTTTCATCGTGCCTTTTGTATTCGGTGAGTGTAGTTCTTTGGGCAGCAGAGTTTATTGAGTTGGTCGGTTTTTTGTGGATGGCGGCGGGAAATGTTTTTCGCGGGCTGTGCGGGGAGGAGGGCGTATGGTGGCGGACCGTGTGGCGGGAGAGCCTGGTTCGAGTCCAGCCGCTAGGAGTGGCGGCTCAGTGTCCGATCTGGCCAATTGTGGGGACGCGCTCCGATCGTAGGCACTGTGGCATTGTTGTTAAGGTTTAATCACTGGAATTGCTGTTTATTGGCAAAGCGCGTTGACGTATTGTGCCGTAGCCAGGAGCGAAGTGGGGTGCCCCGTTGTCCTCGAATCGAGTTCGCGCTACATAGATATGTGAGGATTGCCTACTTTAACTGTTGAGTCGCTGTCTCCGGTTTCAGGCGGTGCAGCGATATGTGGTGTGGTTTCTGGCTGGTTTTGGCGGTCGACGCTTTCTGGGGGACCGGTGTTCGCGGCTTGGCAGCAAGCGGGGGTCTCGGCAACGGTGCAACACTGATGGTTGCAGTAGGGGTTATTTTGCGTGCCTGCTGGTGTAGCTTAAATACGGTGCTCGTGGGAAGCGCTCCGCTGCCTTCGCTGCCCCCGCATGTGTCATTACTACGGTAGCGGGAACAGGAATTCGATTTGTTGCCTGACTGCGGGGACGTTCGGGCAGAGGCTATACGCCGCCTGCGGGGTGTGTGTCGGGTCGATGGTCAGTGCGTGGGCTGTATTTGGTTTGTTACTTGTATCTGATAAGCGGTGCCCCCCCCCCTTTTTTGTAGTTATGGGCTATCCAGCGCCTTATCAGGATACGTTGGGGGGGGGAGGGGGGAGGCGCTTTGCCGGTGGTCCTAGAGGGCCCACGTGTTCGCGTCTGCACCCCGCCTCATCTAGACCGGGCAGGTGTGCTTCGATATTTGTCGAGGTGACCCTCGTTTCTTTTCTTGTTTTCCCGGGATGTGGATGTAATGCGGTGCCATGTGGGCTTGCGGCAGCAATGGCGGAGTGCCTGCCATGGGGAGGATGGACATTGTGCCTGAGTGATTTGGGTTAATCACTTATTCTCCCCGTGCCTGAATGTGTCGTGCTCCGGCACAGCGCTTCGAAAACCTTCGGGCAGGTTCGCGTTTTAGATATGACGGTGCCTACTCCTGTCCCGCATGTCGGGCCGGTCGGGTGCAGCGTGGGGGTCTGATTGTGCTGGCTCCCGGTTGGTGCGCGGGTGGGTTGGCAGACCGGGCTTTGGTCTTGGAGGGCCTGGGGTTTCCCATGTTTAGCGCTCCAAACCTGTGTGCCCCCCGTAGCATCGCAGAAGCATCAAAGCCGTTAGAAGCAGGTATCATCGTTGGTAGTCACAGCTTTCTCTTCTACACATTGTCTGTTTTAAAATATATAATTTCCTCCCCCGTCCCGTTTGGGTGCAGGTTCAAGCGATTTCCACATGCATGTATTGTGATCCAACTGCGGGTACAAAACGGTAAAACGAGCTAAGGTCGGCCTTTTCTACTGTGGCACATTATTTCTGACCAGCAAATAGAAGACGACATATGCATCGGTGGGTGTTGTGCTTTTGCTTATGTGGCTGCTGCATTTGCTAAACGTGAACGGCATCCATATACTAGCGCGCATTTACTAGTATAGACCGATGGAACGTGTCAGGTTGCTTATAATTCCTCAAATGAAGTGATTCTGGGCAAATCACTTAATCTCCCCGTGCCAAAAAAAGAAATGAGTGTGTCCTTGGTTAGCGTCATTTGGTGCGCAGGGTGTTTAGACCAATGCAATAATCCTGCATAAGTTGTAATTTGAACTTCAGCCCGCCTGAATGAGATTGTTTAAGTTTGTTTAAGTTTGTTGCAATGCAGGATATGGTTTAACTTGGCGACGACTGTCTGGATAGCACCATCTTATGGTAGAGGAGCACAGTTGAGTAGACTGCCTCAAGTCTGTAGTTTGACTAGGCACTATTTAAGAACTCTGCTTCATGTGTGTGAGATGCGTTTCATCTGGCAAGGAAATATATGGAAAGGGCTCTTAGGGGACAACATATTCAGTTTGGCACAATTAGAAATAACTTTAAGGAGGAAGGTAGGAGTCATGTTTTTCATTGCCTTGTTTTTTGTGAAATGTGATATATGGCTTAATGACACATAGGGGCTGCATCACACAATTTAGGACTGAAGTAGTCGCAACGCAAACTGTGAACTGCAGCTATATGCAGGGGCTTGAGTTGGAAGGCGTTCGTGTAAATAGCTCATTGTTAAGATTCCTGGGAGAATCCAACATATTTGAAGAGAAAACCTTGCACAAACTTCCATAAATTCCTTACTACTGGGAGAGTGAAGAAAGAAGTAGGGGAAGAACTTTGACTATAGGTAGCAGGAATTGCCCGGGCAAAACTTTCGGAGAGCACGTGGTGAGGCGGCCACCTTGGGGGCTATGTCCGGTAGGGGTAATGTGTTAACGGCATCCATCAGGGGGTAGGTGTCCTCCACCAGAGTAGATTACCTCGTGGGCCCGAGTCGGTCAATGGCACAGGGTGGGGGGCCCGTTTTGTTGTGTCCATCAACGTCCCTTGTCCGAGAAGGTGTGATTTCCCGGTTACTGCCTGGGTTGGGCCAGGCAGGTTGACCTATTGTGAGTTCTTGGTGGTCAAGTGCAACATCTCTCAGTGTCCACTGCTTTACCAGCCTTTTGTGTAAGTCGTCCATCGCCACTGGCCCACCATCGTTTTCTGGTGGTTATGCATTGCAGATGCCCTTAACATTTTGTATCTCAGTAAATGTTGTAAATAGACCTGGGGAAGCAATGATCGGCCTGGCTTTGCCTTGGTCACCAGTGATGACTACGGCTCTGTTTCTTTCAAATTACAGGCATAGTGGCAGCTTAGTCTATGCAGAAAAATCTGGTTGTGCCATCTATAATTGCCCCATTGATCGCTAGACTAACTTCAGCTGATCTGGTAAAGTATTTGGGTGTCCCCTTCCTTCCACATTGCCTATGCCCTTATGCAGTGTCTTATGCAGACTCCAGCGCCGCTGGCAATACAGCAGCTTTTCCGTAGGTCCACATGTAGGGCTCCATCTTGTGTGGTCAGTTAAAACAAATTTCGAGGACCAGCCGTACCTGCGCTACAAGGTCACAAAGGTCGTGAGGCCGCTTCACTCAGCCATGTCCCTGGAACCTTTCAACGCCGTGGCTCTTTTTGTATATCCTTGGGCCGGCCACATATTCCTTCATCTCCAGCATGCTTTGCTGATTAATTGATTAAATGAATAAAGTCGCATGTACTAGCTCGAACAGAGCAACAGTTACTAATCGCAATGACAGGGGTTCACACGCACTGGAGAGCCCCCTTTTGCATTTATTCCCTGGTATCTTTGTCCCAAAATGCAGCATTTATTAAGATTATCCGGTACTAGGGGGGAGTCGCTTTGGCATTAGTTCCATGCCGGTAGTTACGAAGGGACTAAGTTGTGTCCCAAGTGTCTCAAATCAGTCGTAGTGGCTTAGCCCGAGACTTAGCCTGGCTTGCCGCTCCTGCGACCTTGTGAGGTTTGTTTATGTATTGTATGAAGGTGGCAGAGGCTGTCACTGTTGTTTGATAGGCACCAGGACCAGATGGCATTTTAGTGCATTGTGTGCTGGAAGGTTAGGAGCGGGTCCAGTCAGCAAGCACAAGGAGCACGGGGGGCGTTTCTAGCTCCAAAAGGAACGTTGAGACAACCCAGTTATGTTCCATATCAAGGCCACATTTGGTGGGGCAATTCAAGGCGTAAAGCATTAAGCCAGACAGCCCTGGGAATTAGGCAGGCGTACGATTAGCTAAGATTTTGTTCAAACTGAGGGAGAGCATATCGACCACAATTAATTGTGGAACCAGAAAAAGCTTTACAAAGCAATGCTGTAGATTTCCGGTAGTATGCTGTCTGGATAGGCTTCAGGGATAGGGCCATGACCTTTCTGGAAGGGGCATTCTTCTTTGACCTGTGTCGAACTGCGAAAGGAAGTAAGGCGGGCTGGATAACTACCTCTTGCCAGGAGTGATTGTCTAAGTTTTTTCCTTCAGCCACCCTAGGTTAACACCCATCCACTCCAGGCTAATTGTTCATGGTGATATTGGGCCGCATTTACACAGCCCAGTATTAGGCCCCTGGGGTAGGTCAGTGTCGTGAATTACTAAAATTTCACTGAACTGGAGGTGTGGCCGGGTTTTACACTAGCAGAAGTTTGGGAGTGCAAGCCTCCACCGAGGGGGTGGCTGGCTGAATTTGATGAACTACTTCAAACGTTTCACAGCACTGCACGTGGGAATTAGTGTTGATTACCTGTGCATACTTCAACCAGACACCCGTGAATGGCACGCCCTCATCTACATGGTAATAATTGAGAGAGCAGAGAGCGACCATACCTCTTGAATTTTGCACTTAAACTTTCTAGTAATGGAAAGGGCTTAACACCTTCTGAAATAAGCATGACCAGAGATGTGCTGCTCTCCACTGACATTTGACAGGTCAATGGGCAAGGCTAGCGGAAAAGCCAGATGTATTGTCATCATTTAAGGCGGACGTGACCCAGGTATTGGCAAGATAGAGACACTGCCAACTATGAGGATATGAACGAAATCATAACTGGGGCTCCAGGTTACTTCCGAAGGGCTAGGCCTTCAGATGCTGTAAGGATGTCTGTTGTTATTTACTCGATTGTTAAACGATAGGTTATTTCCTGGGTCAGCCAGGGGTGTAGAGCATTAGGCGCTTGTCTTTCCATCGGGTCGGTTTGATGCAGGATGGTGGTTTTTTGGGGCAGGTCACTGGCTGCTTCCTCTAGCTGTGTTTGTACTTCTAGGTGTGGTCGGGCCAAGTGACGGAAGAGAGCAATCATCACATGGTATAGCTGGGCATGAAGGACCGCCAGGCAAGATTGTAGCGTAGGCAGATAGTGGTACTGATCGGGGACTGGATGTTGCTCTCAAGGGCATGCCGCCATGGAAGGGGACCATGTACCTAGGTCGCGTACATCAGGCAGTGACAGGTGAACTGGGACCATGTGTACCAGAATATACAGGAGTGGTTCCCACCACGGTCGGTCAGATGGGAAGCTGTCATCTTGATTCTCACTGGATACCCTCACTCCATCACGCCTATTGTAAGCTGAGGATGCCTGGGGACGCTGTTAGCCCTGCTATTAGTCAGTACACTCTCTGTTGTGCGTGGTCCGGTTTGTCTCGCATCAGGGCCAGTTTGGGGGTACTGGCAAGTTGTTTGCTCTACGGCTGAAGCGGGCGCTTCTAGAACAGGGCAAGATTGATTAGGCCAGGCAGCATGACAAAGGTCTGTTCGGCACTGGCAGAATGGTGCAGGCTGCGAAGTAGTGCCATTACAGAACATGGATTTGTCAACATTCAGCTAGGAAATGATTAGCAGCAGGAAGGTATTAAACCATGGTGAGCAATGGGTTTTGGGTTCGTGCTCAACAGGAGCAAGGGAATTGCATTCTGTTCCATCAGGGTACGGGGAACGTCTATAGCACCAGATACTGGAAAGCTGCCATCTTCGCCCTGGGCTGGGGGATCAATGTCACCTTTGCAGCCAGACTCTGAGAAGGCAAAAGGCATACTTGCGATGGTGCAACGGGCACTCAGCAGTAGCGTTAGATGGGTCATCATACCCCGGTATGACGCAGTGATGAAACATAGGTTGTGGCCACACATGACCAGGCACCCGAGGGCAGCTGGGGGCGGGGGTGTGCCAGTGCCAAGAGGGTGCGGGTTGCCTGAGTAGGGCTGCTGACCTGGGGGGAGCACTACTCGGATCGCCACAAGGGCACGTTTTGTTTCATAGGAGGCTGAATTGTTACTCTTATGGCATGGTGCCAGTTGCTTTAGTTATGCGCATGTTTCTTGCAGGGTCAGAAACATTCAGAACGTAATGCTGGTGGTTAGCCCGTGGCCAGGCTGTTCAGAGGTATTTTTAGCTCAGGCATGGCCAAGCATGGGTTATAGGCCGGCGGTCTGCCCTGGGATTCGTGTTAACAGGCAGGTGAAGCACAGTTCAAACTGAGTGAGAGCATATCGACCGTATGCTGTATGGATAGGCTTCAGGGATAAGGCCATGACCTTTCTGGAAGGGGCATCTTCTGCGACCTGTGTCAGACTGGGAAAGGAAGTAAGGCGGGCTGGATAACTCTTTATTCTACCTGCGTTGGCACGTCTTGTCAGGAGTGATTGTCAAAGGTTTTGCCTTCAGCCAGTCTAGGTTAACACCCATCCACTCCTACAGATGGATTGAAGTCAATTCGCTCCTTGTAGAAATCTCCTCGTGAGCATGCCCTGTGCTTCGGAGTAAGTTGCAAATTATTGCTGTGATTTACGGGTTACAGAACAGAACCCATAACTTAGCCCACTAAAGCCAGCGCGCAGGGGCGGGGCACCTACAACAGTTAAGGGAGGAAGGGGGTGCTCTGGCAGAGCAAAACCTTCGTGCTAGGATCTGAAGGGAATCGATGGATTGAGGAATTCAGCTATGGTTCAGTTCTGGCTCCATGTGCAGGTGCTAGATCCTCCCATAACTACGTTAGGATGATCTGCTGGGGCTTCGCTTAGAAGGTTAGGAACACCAGTCACGTCTAAAGCTTACGGCAGTGGGGCCAAAAGACATCCTTTGTTCGTCTGCCCTGGGCGTTTGAGTAATGTGGCAAATTAATGCCGTCGTTTACGGGTTACAGAACAGGACCCTAATTTAGCCCATTAAGCTGGCTTACAGGGGCAGGGCACGTATAACAGCAAAGGGAGGAAGGGGGGCTCTGGCAGCGACGGTTGCCTCCCCAGAGCTGTGGCGGAGTTACAGGGCGATCTGGATGCAGACGGGTACAGTAAGGGTACCTCTGCGACAGGCGGTACAGTAAGGGTACCCCTGTCCGGCACAGTAAGGGTGCCCGAGCCAAGGTCCAGGAGCCGAAGGGGGTTCTGGGAAGACCGCGACGGCGCCCCGTTAGTCCTTCGGGCGGTTGGGGGCCTGACCAACCGGGGGTGTGCCACAACACGCTCCGCCCCTGTCAAAAGGGGCGGGAGTAGGAGACAGATCACGTGACCCAGTGGATGATCTGAAAATAAATATGTGCCACACTGCCGGGCATCGACCCACCGTGTGTGCTGGCTCACCAGGCGGGCGGAGCAGCTAGGGGCTGCTTGCCCTGGATCGCCCGTAAGATAACCCATTTTTATTGTCATACTTATGTTGTATGAAATAAACCTGCAGCAGTTCTTCACCCACAAAGAAAGTGTCAGTGTAATCATTGGGTGACGTCTGTGCATGCGTGTTGATTGAAGCGGATGACGGTGTGGTCACTATGCCGCTGCCCGCGTCCCACGCAGTGGGACATCAGCAGGGCAGCTCTCTAGTGGCCGCCCGTCGCAGCCTTCCCCCTCTTCTGCCTCGCGCGCGAGGCTACGCCCAGGGAGGAGACCTCCCAATAGTGTGTAGGTGGAGGCGGGCCGTTGGGGGTGGGGGGCGAGGCTAGCCCCCCTACTTAGGCGTCCCTCTTTCGCCCAGTTCCTCCTCTGCTTGCTGCGCGCCGCTCCAGCTTGGACACGCGTATTCCCACCCTTTCCGCTTACCCTGCGTGGCGGAGACAGCGCGTTATTGGAATGTTTTAATGTTTTTTCTTTTGCGTTGCAGGCGGAGTTACAGGGCGATCTGGATGCAGACGGGTACAGTAAGGGTACCTCTGCGACAGGCGGTACAGTAAGGGTACCCCTGTCCGGCACAGTAAGGGTGCCCGAGCCAAGGTCCAGGAGCCGAAGGGGGTTCTGGGAAGACCGCGACGGCGCCCCGTTAGTCCTTCGGGCGGTTGGGGGGCCTGACCAACCGGGGGTGTGCCACAACACGCTCCGCCCCTGTCAAAAGGGGCGGGAGTAGGAGACAGATCACGTGACCCAGTGGATGATCTGAAAATAAATATGTGCCACACTGCCGGGCATCGACCCACCGTGTGTGCTGGCTCACCAGGCGGGCGGAGCAGCTATGGGCTGCTTGCCCTGGATCGCCCGTAAGATAACCCATTTTTATTGTCATACTTATGTTGTATGAAATAAACCTGCAGCAGTTCTTCACCCACAAAGAAAGTGTCAGTGTAATCATTGGGTGACGTCTGTGCATGCGTGTTGATTGAAGCGGATGACGGTGTGGTCACTAGGTGTGACGCCCCTGTCGAAGTCCCGAATTTCACAGGGGAGTCCGACTCACGTAGAACTTTGTAAAGTTTGATGCTTTGCTTTTTTTAATATGGAAAGTTTATGGGAGAAACTCTTTGCAACTTCACACAACCCTAATTAAAAGTGTTATTATAGATACGTGCAAGACCAATTTAATAATTGCACTGCCATCTTGCCGAAGGGTTGCATCAGTTGGTGGCCCTGCATGACCTCAGAGATGCAAGATTTGAAACAAGTCTGTCTTCCCATCTGAGAATAGACTAGCATAAGCTAACCTGCAGAGACCCACTTCAGTGCGCCATTCGCATACCTGGTGTGGAATTGCTGTGCGCACACATGCTCCAGTGGGACATCCCCTCCATGGTAATGGTGCTTTGGGAGTGCATACGCTGCTCTTTCTAGACATGGGGTTCCCCAGGATGGTTGGTTGTCAGTGCATCAGGTACAAAAATATAAAGGACCAATATATTGTGAAGGCAAATGCCTATAGCTAAGAATACATTTACTATTCTTAACTCCACATCTATGTACCTTAAAGATATATCTTTTGTCAAGAGACTTAAAATTTTGAGTTAAGAGTAGCAGTAGCGGCTCGTGGAGGGAGTGCTGCAGGGCGGTCGGCGGGGGTGAGACAGGGGGGTAGTAAACTCCGGCATACGGCCGATCGGAGTTAGGTAAAGAAATAAATAAATAAAACAAATTAAATTGCGCACGCTTCAATGCCAAATGCGTTGCAGCGCGCGCAATTGAATTCATTTTATTTCTTTATTTCTTTACCTATCTCTGATCGGCCGTATGCTGGAGTTTACTACCCCTCACCCTGCCCCTCCCCCGCCCCGCCCCGCTGCACTCCCTCCACGAGCCGCTTCTGAAGCATAGTAAGTCTATACTTACCTACATATAATTACCTTCATGATATTTTGGTTCTCGAAATTTAGGTCTCGTTATTTTTATCTTGCCTTCGATAATGATGGCAGACCTCCTACGTCAACATTGCATAAACAAGTAAGGGTTACCCAAAAAATCACATTGCAAACCTGTGTCACACGCATGTCAAAATATATCTGGGGCGATTTGGACTGACCAGCCAAGTCTGATGAATCTCTCTACGTCATATGGTCTAATTGTGTAAGTTTACTAGGCAAATAGAAAGCCTTTATGTATAGAAGAACTCTCTAGTGCGTTTAAGCAAGTCACCAAGGAACGAGGCCATACATTAAAAGGCTACTGGAAGTCACCTCAGAGTTCCATGATCTTATAAAGGAACTCTGCCTTCAGCCACCTCCCCACTATGGCCAATGTTCTTATAATATAAGGCAGGGCGGTATCTAACCCATTTATATAACTGGCATGGCACATCTTTGCTCTCTTTGCAGGCAGGCTTCATTGTGCAGCACACCTAGAAAGAGGAAAACACCTCTTGTGATTGTTCTTGTGCAGGAAGGTGTCCCTTCCTGCACAGAAACAATCACCCCTACAATGCATACACCTTTGCACCATGGCCCAAGGGTGCCGTAGTTGGC
The DNA here is from genome assembly GCF_964204655.1 of Triturus cristatus. NCBI lineage: Eukaryota > Metazoa > Chordata > Amphibia > Caudata > Salamandridae > Triturus > Triturus cristatus. Next base: position 282,710,058 of record NC_140587.1, read on the forward strand.
ACATTGCAGCCCATTGTGCACCAGCGCAGGGGAAAAGGACCGGAATGTGCTGTATCTGGTGGATATGGCGCATTCCTGCCCTTTGCTTATGATGCAGGCGGCGCAGCAGGAAGGGCTGCTGCGCTGCCAGGCGTCAAAATATTGTGACAGAGGCCCTTGGTTTGTTGGGGGTCCAAAGATTACAGCTGGAACGTCAGTTGGTTCCTGATGTGGTGGAAACCAGTTTGTTTGTCTGAAGGCTCGTCAATTAATACAAGTTCGTTCTTGTGAATTGGGCTGCACCACAGCTGGCAGTGTCTTGGGCACGTTTAGGGCATCAGTTTGGATCTCTTCTCACCAGAAAGGAATGGGAACTCTCCACAGACAGCTGCCCACCTTCACTGACAGCAGCCTCACTGTTCATATACAGGAACTCCAGACACGCCTCGATGCACCCGCTAGTGATGCAAGTGGAATCGCCCTAGATTTAGACTTTTTCTAAATGAGCATCTTGTTTCAGAGAGGTGTTCTGGTCTTGTGGCCGAACTAATGACTTTGGACCATAGTCAGCCAGGTTCTGATTCTGGCCTGGGCTCTTGATCAAAACTCGGATAACTCTGGGCAAATCACTTACTCCCTGTATGAAAATGTAAATGTGTGTACTTGCGTGATGCCACTTCGTAAACGCCACTTGTTCACAATCTTTTATCATATGCCCCACTCCATTGATGTACAGCACTCTGTAAACCCAGCTGGGTTTGCACCAGTGATGTAGCAAGGATGTCTTGGGCCTTAAAGCAAGCACTTAAAATGCTTCCCTTAGATGCATGAGATCTGGTGACTCTCCATCTGCTGCACTGGTTAGAGATATACCCCTGATTTGCACTAATTAAACAACCATACGCACAACGTTGGCTATTAAAACGAAAACGTTATATTTTTAATGCATCAACTTCAGTACTTGTGTATTGTGCAGACCCCTCGTTGGGATTCATAAGAACGCTCAGAACACAGCTCAGGGAATGCAGGATGAATACAAGCTGTCACATTAGTGTCACTTCTAACATGGTGTATGTTAGCAGCTATATTTCTGAATTTAATAGCTGTCGTATACTGGCCAAAAAAGGCATTTGCAGCTTAATTATGGAATTAATTTAAAAGGACGGCCCACGTTTTAATGATACCGCATTCATCATGTACATATTAAAAATCCATCTTCACCGTTGCTTAAGCAAAAGCGCCACTTTCATCAGGCCAGGACAAGAAGCACGTCACTGAGGGCGTCACAAGGCACACTGACTCTGTTCAAGACCCGTCCACTTAGGAGGAGAGCTTATACCCTGGGGATTAACATTCATATTTGTACTGTAGATTTGTTTATTTAAAATTATTTATGATTTTTTTTCACATTTACGAGTTAAGTTCAGGCCTCAGAGTGCTGTAAAATGATACGTCCATAATAAATTGTTGCTAATAATTATACATATTAATGCAATTAGAAATATATGCATCTCTTCGAAATCTTTTTTCGCAATTTTTATTTAAACACTAAGCATAATATATGGCACCTTCATTATGAATGTGGGTGGAATTTTACCTTTCAGACACTGATAACCCAACCCCCTAAACGTGGGAGCTGGGGCCCTCCTATATCCATAGCCAGGTATGCATGGCTCGCGAAATCCACAGTACACACCCCCGCAAATGTTGCGCCCCTTCATTGTCGTATTGTACAACTTGTCATGAAGTCACCCCAGAGCCACCAGTAGTTACATCAGCCTCAGTCTCCTACACATGTTCAAGAAACGCCTTAGGGGGTGCCCAAATGTCCTGTGGTACTGATTCCACTGTTTGCATGGCGGAGAAGGTCTCTGCGTTTACATTACTGTTGGAAGCGCTTCTGAGCCTTGCGCCCTGCATGGACAGCAGTCCCTTCATCCAGTGGATGGCTTTCTCTCTCTTTCTTAAGCAGTGATTGTATAGCAGCTTAACATCTCACATTTTAAGTACATTTGCCACAGTACGGCTTCATCTGGGTATATCAAAGACCTGCCAGGTACTCCAGTATGGCTTCATCTGGTGATCTGGGTATATCAAAGACCTGCCACATACCCCAGCATGGCTACATCTGGTGATCTGAGTATATCAAAGACCTGCTGCATACCCCAGTATGGCTACATCTGGTGATCAGGGTATACCAAAGAGCTGCTACATACCCCAGTATGGCTACATCTGGTGATCTGAGTAAATCAAGGACCTGCCACATACCCCAGTATGGCTACATCTGGTGATCTGGGTATGTCAACAACCTGCCACATACCCCAGTATGACTACATCTGTTCATCTGGGTATATCAAAGACCTGCCACATACCCCAGTATGGTTTCATCTGGTGATCTGGGTATATCAATTACCTGCTACATACCCCAATATGGCTACATCTGGTGATCTGGGTATATCAAAGACCTGCTACATACCCCAGTATGACTACATCTGGTGATCTGGGTATATCAAAGACCTGCCACATACCCCAGTATGGCTACATCTGGTGATCTAGGTACATCAAAGACCTGCCACATACCCCAGTATGGCTACATCTGGTGATCTGGGTATATCAAAGACATACCACATACCCCAGTATGGCTACACCTGGTCATCTGGGTATATCAAAGCCTATTGTGCTGGATACTTAGTCTAATATCTCCACCCAAAATGTAGTGAAATGGCTGAATGACCAAGTTATGAGAAAGAAGTCACCTGGAGTTGATTACAGCCGTTGCACCAGTGTGACCCAGCAAGATCAAACTTATACAGTTTAGCAGGGGTATGATACAGCATTTTCACAATTTAAGATGTAGTAGTGAGTGTGTGTGGTTCATTGATAAAGTATCCAACTGAGCACACAGGACTGTTTATGAACATTCCAGGGCTTGTCCAGATCCCTGCCCACATTGGCATTGCTGGTTGCACCCAACCACTCCCACTTCCTTCGACAACTTGTAAAGCTGCAAGCCGTCCTTACTGAGCTCCATGTTACTGCCTTTTATAAGTGGGATGCGTTATTGGGGTTCCTGTGGGAATGTAGAGAAGTGCAGTCTGACAGTGTGTGTTAGGCTGTAATAAATGAAAACATCTAGGGAGTTGGTAGGACCTCTCTCATTCAAGTGTGCCACTGATAGAAAGAGCCTATCATTGTACATATGTCCCAACTCAGTTAACTCTGGTGTTTATTTAGGGAGTCCTTCGCTGCTCTGTCCATTGCTCTCATCAGGTCCAGATTATTGGTGCGGGCCCTTGTGGGGAGTACATTTGGGTTATCCATGCCTGACTGCACATGCTATGATGACATGCCTGGCTTGTGGCTGTGATTGTGTCAAAACCGACTCTGGGATAGGGCAATTGTTTGAAAAGACAGGTCTGAGCTGCCTACCCCTACCCTGTTAGTCGTTGTGTGGTATGAGTGGCTGCGGAAGATACCAGTCTAATGCAAAAAAAGCTCGCACAGATACATAGTCTATCTCAGGGCTTAGGACCTCAAGCCCACTCTGGGTAAGTGGCAAACTCATTACCTCCCAACACAGTCGCACCTGTGCCTGTGCACACCAGTTTACTGAATTCATATAAACTTGAACACGACAATGATTTTCAATGGGAGCCATATTCACAAGTCAATTTATGTGTGCAGCCTAGTCACTCCAGGGCTGCATTTATCCCTGAGAACATTGTCCTTATCTGTATGTGTCATGATTCCCAGATGTCAAAATGTTTCCTCTTTCCAGAGAATTGGCTAAACTGATCCTCTGAGTGCCCAGTGCCAGTAAGTACATTTCGAATTCAGTACAATCCACCATTGCCCTTGAGTTGGACCCTACTTTCTTAATCTTGAGGAGCACCAGAATGAGGTTGGGGTCCCACATAGATAGTACTAATTGTTTATTGGTGAGGAATAGCCTCCTGTGTGCATGATGTTGCCAACATTTGAATACCAAAAGTCCCATTGCTATTACAAATAGGAGCAGAGACAGGCAGCAGCCCTGTCTTGTACCTTTTTGAGCAGCATTAAAACTGATTGCAAATTGTTGATTTTTATGCGGGCAGTCAGATGTGCATTCAATAGATTTATCATTTTGTTAAAGTGTGCCCCTTCACCCATTCTTTATAAGACTGTTCACATAAAAGACCACACTTACAAGTCAAAGGCTGTCTCTGCATCAAGTAAGGCTCCAATATCGCCAAATCTATCTGGTACAATATTGTAAATATTGCACCCATATTTTAGGCAGTAGATCTCGTGTGTATAAATCCCGTGTAATCCAACAAGACCAATCCCTTTATTACACGTGTCAGTCTATTAGCAATAGCACAGCCAGTATTTTACTATCTAAACTGAGAAGGAACAAGGGCCGGTAGGATTTTATGAGGTGTGGATCTTTGGCTAGTTTCAGTAATGTGAAAAATATGGCTTCGCATGAGGACCGCAGTAGACTATTTCTGTGAAGTGCCTCATTATAGACCTCCAAGAAATAAGGACCTAGCAGAGCTCTAAATGCTGTGTAAAACTCTGCCATGAGACAGTTGAACACCAGTTACTTCCCGTTCGTCATGCTCGTGATAGGTCCAGGATCTCATCTGTGGTCATGGGCTCATTCAATGGTAAATAACAACAGAGAAAACTAGGGTAAAAAAACCACGAGTACTATCCCAATTAGTATTGAAACAAGTGTAACGAAGGAAAGCAAGTGAACATCATCGTTTGTAATTGAAATCCCATCAGCCACCCGGAGTAGCAATCATCATCATCAATCATCATCTTTTGGATTCATTCAGTTTTCTCAAGCCCTTTTAAGAAAGAACCGCATCTGAAATAAGCAGTCCTTCTCTCAAGAGCGTCGATGGAGTTGTTACTCAAGCATTCAAATCTTATCGTGAAACCCCATGATGGAGCTCTCCTATGTTTAAATGGTGGTCTTGATGAAAGCAGTGCAAATAAACCGTGTGGTGAGTGCAAATTTTAAGATCATCTAACTAACCAGGTTCAAAGTTTTATTAACTGGGTAGGTGATAAAACTTTGAACCTGGTTAGTTAGATGATCTTAAAATTTGCACTCACCACACGGTTTATTTGCACTGCTTTCATCAAGACCACCATTTAAACATAGGAGAGCTCCATCATGGGGTTTCACGATAAGATTTGAATGCTTGAGTAACAACTCCATCGACGCTCTTGAGAGAAGGACTGCTTATTTCAGATGCGGTTCTTTCTTAAAAGGGCTTGAGAAAACTGAATGAATCCAAATGATGATGATTGATGATGATGATTGCTACTCCGGGTGGCTGATGGGATTTCAATTACAAACGATGATGTTCACTTGCTTTCCTTCGTTACACTTGTTTCAATACTAATTGGGATAGTACTCGTGGTTTTTTGACCCTAGGTTTCTCTGTTGTTATTTATTGTAAGGTATAAGGGATTTGAAACCTTAGGGTCGGTAAATATTTTTCCCTTGGTCCCCCCCTTTCTGAGACTATCAGATTGTTTTTTTACTCATTCAATGGTAGTCTATCGTCATGTTCCAACCAGGCCATGGCAAATTCATGTAGATAGTCAGATTCGTGTGCTTAATTGAAATGTGTTTGAGTAGTACATAGACTTTGATAGCATTCTATAGAGTCTCCTGATATTTCTAGAGGTGGTTGATGTAGGTATCACTTTCGCATCTCTCATGTTCACAATAATATTACTTTTGCTGTGATCCTTCTGCAGGCACGGTTCTACTGAGGCGCTCCCATTCACCATATTGTCTAGTCCAAGCCTCCTTGTCCTGAAAGCGTAATTCTCTCTCTGCCACATCCCAAAATGCCTGTAGTGTTAGATACATTTCAGCTTTAACTGTAGGGTCAGCGTTATTAGTGAGCCTGACTTGCAACGTTTTAACCTTTTCCTCCATCTCAGATAAATGGGTATGCATCACCTTCAATATGCCGGCTTGCTTGGCTAAGTAGACTTAATTTATGATGGGTTTAGATGCTTCCTGTAACATGGAGAGTGTCAACCGAGTCCACATTCAATACAAAATATTTACTAATTCTATTGGGTATTTCTACCCTAAATGCATCACCCTTCAGTGCTCAGGAGGGGAATCTCCATGGGACCGCAAGCTCCACGCCGCATGGGAATGTGAGCTGCAGCATTACAGGTGAGTGATCTGATAATATGTTGGGGAGATACGTCAGTGCAGTATAGATGATGTGCACCACCAGAAGTCTATCCTGGAAGATGAATCATGGACTGATGAACAATATTAATATGCCTGCTCCTCCCCATATTTCTCTCTCCACGTATTGTGCAAGACTAGCATCTTCATTTCACATCTTAATGCTTCTAGGAATTGGTTAGATGGGGAGACTGTTTGTCAAGATCTATCTTTCTGAGGTCTAGTACAAAGTTGAAATCCCACCTCAAATAATATTCTGCACCATGTTTGTCGACTTATATCCGTGATTTCATAGTTCATGAAAATATCAGAAATCTAGGTACTAGGGCCCTATACATTAAATGATTAAGGGAAGTCATTAAAATTTCCCATTCTCATAACATTTCTACCGCAAGGGGATCTAAATTCACCATGGTGTCTGTAATCAACAGATCGCCATTTTAGAATTGCCAGTATTTCCTAATTTGTTAAAGGACCGTCTGGAGTCGAAATCCTGCATGCGTGTTTCCTCTATCCGTGCAATTGAGATGTCATGCCTGTCCAAGTAGGCCTGTATGAGTCTACCTTTAATAGGGTTATTTAAACCTCTAATATTCCTTGAGATGAGGCCTGCAGGCTTGTGTGTACGTGATCCTGTTGCATTTTTCGGTATCACTGTGACGGATCTCCCTATTCCCAGCACCCGCTCTAATGGTACCGGCTGTGTGTAAATATGGGGCAGCATCGTGAGGTGCCAATAAAAGAGTACATTGTCAACAACAGCAACGTAACAAGCTTCAACCCCCCAATCTCTTCCTACCCCCATGCTTCCCCATACCGAGATCCCCAACTTTAGGTGTCCCACCACACTGATAATCCAACTGCCAGTGATTTGATCCCAAAAAGCTGGCATAGACCAAAAGTAGAACCAGCAGCTTGTTATGTTACACACATGTAGGCCCCGAATGCCACTCTGTTGAGGATGTATGTTTTCCACAAACATCTCTGGTTTTCCCATGTGCGTCGACTGCACCTGAACCGGAATTCTGCTATTGTTGCTAGATGACAGCGCCTCCAGGTCTTCGTTTTATTGGTGTCACACCTGCCAGTTCCTTCTGCATTGATAGAAATGTATTCACATCATTGTTGTCGTTGCTGAGATCCGACACCCTGTGCTCTCCACCATCAAGGCACACAGTTTACCCGTCGATGCGTTTCAGGTGATCAAGCCTGTTTGTAGCCATGTCTAGCGCCCCATCAATTGTTTCTAGGTCTGCTTTTAAGTTTAGGAGCAGAAGTTTGTCCTCAGTATCCATCTGTGTGCCAGTTGGCTCAGGGTCCAGTTTGCTCGGCCGATCCCCTCATGCTTTTACGATGTTCAAAGGATACTTTGCCTTCTTTCTGGTGCGCTTTGCATGTGTTTGCCCAGAATCAGTGCCACAGTGATAGTCAAGATGTTGCATTTAACATCATCCGCCCCAGATGAGATTAGCTATGCAAGTGTCAATGGCACTATTAGGACATCTATGGCACGAGGGGTATGTCACTGCCTTCGCACTGTCCTCTGAATCTTCTCTCTATTTTTGTGATGTTAGGCCTGGATACATGTGAGCTCTCCAGGGCCTAGAGTGAAGTCCTCACCGATACAGTCCAGTGATTACATGGTGGAACTGCAGGAAACCAAGAAAAGAGGCAAGCATCCACTGTAAGGCAGGATGAGCCATTCCACCAAGTGGGAAATCCATTAGATGCCAATGTGGCCCCACCATCCACCACAGTGGACCTACATTACTTCAGTTCAGGGCAGTGTGAGGGAATTCCGCAGCCCCTTGCCATCCAGCAGTAAGGCCTCCGTGGTGGCATTTCCCTTGCGGCGGGTGCTCCTCAGTTTGAGCTGCAACCTGCCCGAGGACAAACATACCCCCAGGGGTGCTTGCCCTGCTGGCCTTGCACAGGCCAGGGGAACACACAGGTGGTGGCGAACGCCTCTGTCAGTTTATGTAAATGTCCACTAAGATAGCCTGATGCTGCTGTCATCCCTCCACTGGTAGAAGAGCAGACTTCCTTGTACAACACACAGCCTCGTACCATACCGTGGTGAAGAGGTGAATGTGCGCTTTCTATGATAGGATTTGTATGAGAAGCATCCCACATCTGTACAAATTCCTATGCCTAGACAAACCCAGAAGGATCTCATGCATTGGATATGTGCTGTGCTCTGCAGCACATATACAATGCTACTTTTTTTTACAGTAATAATGACATTCCCCCTTGTTAATGCCTGCTTCAAGGATGCTTTCATTTTTTAAATGATGAGTGAATGGGTGGGTGGATGAAAGGATGCATGGGTGCATGAAAGAATGTGCAAAAGGATGCATAGGTGAGGGAAAGGATAGGCGAAAGAGTGGATGCGTGAAAGGGTGCATGGGTGGGCTAGAGGATGTGTAAAAGGGCGAATGGGTGAAAGGATTTTTGAGTAGGAGAAAGGATTGTTGCAAGGATGTGTGTGTGGGTGAAAGGATGCCCAGGTGAGTGAAAGAATTGGTTAAAAGGGTGGATGCATGAATAAATGGATGGACGAAAGGATGCGTGGGTGAAAAGATAGGTGAAAGGGGAGATGAGTGAAATGATATGTAAGTAAGCGAAAGCATGGGTCGATGGGTGAAAGGGTGCATGTGTGGGTGAAGGGATGGGTAAAAGGGCGGAAGGTTGAAGGGATGCATGAGTGAGTGAAATGATGGGTGAAAGGATCTGTGGGTGAAAGGATGGGTGAAATGATGGATGGGTGAAATGATACTTGGGTTGGGTGAATGGGTGGAAGGATGCATGGGTGGATAAAGGATGCATGGGTGGGTTAATGGGTGAAAGGACGCATGGATGGGTGAATGGGTGAAAAGATTGATGGGTGCAAGGATGGATGGATGGATGGAGTGGCGAAAGACTGAATGATGGATGAAAGAATGAATAGATGACGATGTAAAGGTGAGATGGTGGATATCAGGAGTGGATTGAAGGTTCAAAGGCTGCATGGATAGTTGTTGGGATTGAAGAGACAAGGGAACACTTCTAAGGAGGATCGAGCCCACGTGCTGTGTTTTCCTGGTTCCATCAGAGCTTTGGTGGTTATGGGGGGTATTTTAATTTTCTAGCTACTCCCTTGGTTATCATTATCTACTTGCCCTCGTAAGTGTCTTTTCCCCATCAGCCCTAGTGGTAATCGGGCCTAAGCCAAGCAGCGCAATCAGAGCGACCACAACCCAGTCATGTGCTAGAGCAAAAAGCGGCCAAGAGCCCCATTATGAATCAGAGAGGAAAGCCCTACGTATACTCAAGCTAAGGTGATGTCATGATGCAAATAACATTATTTTGCTTTGACTGGGGAGGATCATTTATCAGAGGAACGTTGGGAGGCTTCCATCAAAAAGTACAGTCGCACTTCCCAGTTTGCGCTGGTAACTGGGTGTGTCTCGCCTTCAGCATGACAGCCAGCTTGTCTATGCAGACCCCCTGTCCCAGGCAGTGTGCTGTTGTTCACGGCCAGCACTATGATATGGTAACAGACAAAGAGACACAAAGAAGAAGACATTTGACAGATTCTTGGACACCTCTTCCTGCAATGACCTATTACAAACCATGCAGAGCATTTCACGGCAGGGAAGCTTCCAGGGACAGGCTGACAGCCAGAGACATATGAGCTTTAGGACTTTGGAAAAACTTTTGGCCAAGTGGCTATATAAATTGGTGTCTGCTGGGTACCCCTAGTTTGTTTTTATTTGGAGGTTGAATCCAAAACACCTTTCCTTATTTTCAGTGATTCTCAGAGTGATGGGGACGTCAAGGACTACCAGGTTGGTGCCTCTGAGGTGATGACCCCCACTCCAAAGATTTTTGACAACTTAGAGAAGCTGTTCTTAACGTTTAACTTCTGTGGACCCCCCACTGAATCAGGACTTGAAGCCAGGGACTCCTGCCAGATTAATTTCTACAATGTGGACAACAAAACACAACCTAAAAGTACAGAAACAAGTATAGATCAAACATATACAAAAATTATTAAATGTTCTGTTTAACTGTCAAACGATAAAATATACAAAAATCGTCATTTTAATTTTAAAAGGAAGGTTGGAGCTATTTAAAGTTTGATTTAATTTCTGAAAGACAAAACGATATGCTAGACTCTGGTATACATTCCTTTCTTTTTTTTACTCTCTATGAATGCATACTTCTTGTCAGTCTATATCTGTGTTTTATTTGAGACCAGTAATTGTGCATACTAGATTCTGTTTTCTGTACTTGCACTACGCCCAGAAATCAAACTAAGGATATCAGTTTAGTTTTTAGCCTGCAATTTTAAACTCCTTCACATTTACAGACTTTTTTTAAATAAATTGCAGTTGTGAATTTTGTGTTTACATCTTTCTATACTCTATAGATCTGCTGATATTATTTAATGTTTTATACAGTCTCCAACCCCCTGGTTGATATTGCGGACCCCAGTGGTCCGAGAACCCAAGAATGAGAGCTGCAGAGTTAGAGGATTTCATATAATCCTGGGCTCTGTCTGCTGAGGATAAAAGAGCCTGTGACAGTGATCAAACATGATGTTTGCAAACTACTGTACATGCAGGCATATGTCAAATCACAGGGGTCACTCTTTCTCAGCTTTGCAGGCACAGTTATACCAAAATATGTGTGATGCTTGAAAACTTCAATGGCAATGGCTAGTTCCCACTCTTCCTCTGAAAACAAATCCCCTTGATGCACAGACAGACAGTGCTCCTTGGGAAACGTCCTTTAGGATGAAGCCGGAATCACACTGTGCCTCCCCAGTGCCGCCAATATAACGAACGCGTCTTTAGCACGTATTCCTTCAGCACGCAAGTCGTAACAAAGACTTGCTTTAGGGGGGCGCATTGGTGGAATGGTGTTGGATATAAAGTCCAACACCTTCCCTACTGTTGAGCAGACTGGAGTTGGAATAGTAAATTAAACTATTCTGAAATCCAGCGCCCTCTTAAGGCAAGTCGTTATAACGACTTGCGTGCTGAATGAATGAATGCTAAAGACGCGTTTGTTCTAATGACAGCGTTCCAAAGGCATGCGTGCTAAACTCATGCGGAATACTGTCATACATTCATGCTCCTTGACCTATGTGTCTCAGATAATGCTTGTGAGAAGTACTGCATTCTACCTCTGGAGCCCTAGGGTGCAAATCCTACAATCTCTGCTCACAACAATGCCATCTAAAGCTTTGACCTTCAGGGCCAGTGAGGTAAGAATGTCATAGCTTTCTTCCTGGAGAGAAAAAGGGATTAATCTACAGTTAACACATAGGCAACACACCCTGTCAAGCCACTCCTATGGCTTTAGAAAAAGAACCAGGCTTTTGTTCATTAAAAGGCTTGATAGTTCGGTAAAATGGGGTACATCTGAATGATTTGCACCCAACTAGGATCAATATGACCAATATTGTGCATGAGCTGATCTGTTCTCTGGATGTGTGGCCTAATAGGAGCAGAGAAACAATAAAATGTTTTTATTAATCATAAATGCTGTATGTCTTGCAGACACGAGCTCTTCAGAAAGGTTCTGCAAGCATTTAGTGTCAGTATTCCGTTTGCATCAGGTGTGCAGTACCTGCTGTGCAATGGTCGTTCATTTGCGCTCCACAGGGGGGAAATAAATACATTCAATCAGGTCACGGCTAGGGATGGCGTAGTCAGTGTCAAGCAGGTGCATAACACAGACCCATGCAGACCCATGCAGCTCCTGCAGCGGAGAGGGTGAGGGGGGTCCACGCCCTATGAGTGTCTGTGAGGTAGGGGACTCTCAAGCGGCCCCTCACCAATTGTGTCCTTTGTGTTACACCATTAGTGTCATGCTTGCCTCCATGGACACTCGCAGACATAGGCCTGAAGGCTGTGGGTGCTCTCCAATGAGGATACAGTTTATAAGCGCCAATTGGATCTGAAAAGACTTCTGAGTTGGGGTGGACAGCAAGAAGGTCTGTGAAAAATCAAAACATAGTGCAAACTAATGTAGAGCCACTGAGAGTAGTGGTTCACCCTTGAGTTTCTTTAACTCTTCTCTCCATCTTTCTAGTCTCAGCACATTTAGCGTAAGTAGATCTGTCTTGCAGAGGAGATGTTGAGAGTTTAGGAGAAGCGCTGTCGGAGTTGATGTAATATGTCTTGGGTGCCTGGGCACTCGCAGCAGCACTTTGGTCTTGGGCTGGCTGCTCATCACAGGCAGCAGGTCCTCAAAGCAGGACACAGAGCAACTGGACCCTCACAGTACTTCAGATGTGTTTGGACAAGTCCTCTGCAAGCCAGGTAGTCTACCTCCCTCTCCTCTGGTCACCAAAGCAGTTTCTTCCTCAGCCCTGGTGCATTTCCCTGGTTCTAAAAGGAGAGCAGCAACATCAAGTCTTGGCCGGGGTCCAGTCATGTTATTAGTTTGGTGCACATGGCGCAGACTTCACTAAAGAGAAGTTTTTTTCATTGGCCACCTTATATATACATTCTGAGGCAGGTGGTGCCAGTCAGCCACTCTGATGAATGTTTGTAGTCAGCTTTCCAGTATCATTTTGATTTAGGCTCAGCCATGAGCACTTGCTTAGTTAATCTTAGAGAGTTATCAGGGATATACATGATCAGTTTATTTTGTTGATCTGTAAGGGCAATATTATGGATGCATTTGAACTATGGACACCATATTTTTATTATAACATTTGATTGTTTTTAAAATTTTCAATACACATTTTTTCATTATTACTTTTTTGTTTTTTTTGTAATTTTCAACATTAATATCAAACATTTCACTGACTGACAGCTCATTAAAATTGTTACACTAGCCAACATCACATACTTTGAAGTCAATCTGAGGTACTTTTGTCAATGCCAGGAGGACAGAAATCTCAGGATTGCGCATAGTTCCTCCAATTCCCCCGTATTTTCCCATGCTTTTTACTAACGCCCTGATCCTTATAGACCAACTCCTCTGTCTTAGTGCAGAAATCCATGACTCTCACCCATTCGGTCACTCGGGGGGGGGGGGGGGGAGGGCTCTGCATCTCTCCTACGCCATGCCAAGTCTCCCTTGCCCACCAGGAATACAATGGTCATGAACAATTGAATGCAATGAGTATCCCCATTCTTCCAAAAAGCCCAATATTGCCATTTGGGGATCGACGGGGACCACCCCACCAATTACCTCCGCCACTAAGGAACATATAGATTTCCAGTATCGCGTTTTGGTCGGACATGACCAAATCACATAAAAGAAATCTCCTTCTGACGCTTGACATGTGGTACAACTCAAGGTTTGTATTCTGACACCGCCAGGCACTATGGGGCCATCTTCACCTCCCTCCAGTCATCATTATCTAACCTCCCCATGTCCTGTTCCCATCTCTGCCAAAGTTGTATAAGGGGGTCAGGGGTATTGCGTAGCAGAGATTAGTACATTTGTGAAAGTCCTTTCTTCACCAGTATTGACACTATTAGATTGCCTTCTAGAGAGATGATGTTGTAAATTGCTCCTAATTTTTCCCCATAAAGTGTGAGGTTGTGTAGTAGCTGAAGGTTGTGATAATACTGGGAGACTTGTAGTGAGAATTCTGCCTGTGAGTCCTGAAAGGATTTCAGGTGGTTAAGTGACCACACATCCCCCAGTGTCAAAATTCTGATCAGGTTTCACTGCAGGAAGCATTGCAGGCACACAACCTGTGGGAGTCTTGTGCCGTGCCACAATGGTATTGTCACTGTTAGGGCACCCTGGCACATCGTGCAGTTCGGGCATATTAAAGGTATCTTAGTAACTTTGGAGAGGGAGGCAGGAATCCTGCCTCCATACAGTATACAATTCAATCCATGACATTTTATCCAAGGAAGCTCCAATTTTTGCAGGGGTCCAGCCTATCACCGTGCAGTCAGTCATTAATTTGAATCATCTGTGCTGCCCAATAGTAAAATTGTATATCTGCCCAGCCCAGGCAGCCTCATATGGAGGGTGGTGGTACTACGCAAACGGGATCCGCGGAACCACCCCTGCCCACAGGAAACCAGAAATCTCTGACTGTATGTCCATGAAAAATCACTGTGGCAGTGTATAATGGTAGTTTTGAAGTATTTATACAGCAGGTGGGGGAGAAGCACCATTTTAAAGTGTGCCCCTCCAGGGTAGCAGCGTTCATTTCCCATCTTCTGGTGCGGGAGGTGGTTAGTTCCATACTCAGATATCTAAAATGGTCTCTTTCAACCTGCAACTGCATTATAGTCAGAGTTGTGGGAATGTCTCCTACACTAGGGAAATATGTTGATTTCTTCCATTACACTCGTAGACTAGAGACTCGCTGTATATTTTAAGGATGTCCTTCACTCTCCACAGTGAGATGCCTGGCTCCTGTATTTAGAGCAGCATTGGTGTCTGCGTACAATGATATTCGGTCCTCGTGTCCTGGGCCCCACTCCATCCCCCTGAGCTGGGCATCCATGCTGACCCATTCTGCCAAGGGTTCTATTGTAAGTTCAAACAGTAAATGTGAGAGAGGGCATACTTGCCCGGTGCCCCTTTCTATTGGAAAGGGAGCTGATAATATGCCATTAACATAACATGTAAAGTGGGGGTGAGAATTCATTCTAGCAATCACCTGATGCATAAAGAGCTAATGGACCATGTCAAAGGCATTCTTTAAGGATATCGAGAGCAGTGCTGACAAACTTGCAGCTCCTGTGCTCTAGGAAGGATTATGTGCAGGCGCCTAAGACAGTGCCGGGTGGTTCTAAGCAGCATACATCCATTCTGGTCCTCATGGGTCAAAGATCGTATACCTTTATGCAGTCTAAGGGCCAGGATTTTCGGTACGAGTTTGATCTCGATGTCAATTAAGGATATTGGCTGGTATAAGGTGCAAGATTCTGAGGATTTAGTTGGTTTAAGTAAAACTGCAATTGTCGCCCATCTCAGATCCTAAGACAGTGGTGAGTGCTCATATGTCTTATTGAACATCGCAGCTAGATGTGGGGTCAGGAGAGAGGTGTATTTTTGGAAAAACTCAGCCTGGAGACCAGTGGGGCCTGGGGTCTTTCCCGATGCCATGGTTGCTATGGCTTCTGGTATTTCTTCCTCCGTGACCAGGCGGTCCAGTTTAGTGCTGTCAGCCATGGTCAGCACGCGTATAGGGGGAACAACCTTTACAACGCAACTTTTACAACGCACTACCATTACAACGCATTTTTTACAACGCATAATCCATTACAACGCATGACATTACAACGCATGACACTACAACGCATTTTTAAAAACTACCTTTACAACGCATTCCATTACAACGCATACTACCATTACAACGCATACCATTACAACGCATAATATTACACTATACTATCCAACACTTACCCTACTGATGCACCCCCTGGAGTTAGAATAGTAATTTTTACCCCTACACTATCCAACACTTACCCTACTGTTGCACCCCCTGGAGTTAGAATAGTAATTTTTACCCCTACACTATCCAACACTTACCCTACTGTTGCACCCCCTGGAGTTAGAATAGTAATTTTTACCCCTACACTATCCAACACTTACCCTACTGTTGCACCCCCTGGAGTTAGAATAGTAATTTTTACCCCTACACTATCCAACATTTACCCTACTGTTGCACCCCCTGGAGTCAGAATAGTAATTTTTACCCCTATACTATCCAACACTTACCCTACTGATGCACCCCCTGGAGTTAGAATAGTAATTTTTACCCCTATACTATCCAACACTTACCCTACTGATGCACCCCCTGGAGTTAGAATAGTAATTTTTACCCCTATACTATCCAACACTTACCCTACTGATGCACCCCCTGGAGTTAGAATAGTAATTTTTACCCCTATACTATCCAACACTTACCCTACTGATGCACCCCCTGGAGTTAGAATAGTAATTTTTACCCCTATACTATCCAACACTTACCCTACTGATGCACCCCCTGGAGTTAGAATAGTAATTTTTACCCCTATACTATCCAACACTTACCCTACTGATGCACCCCCTGGAGTTAGAATAGTAATTTTTACCCCTACACTATCCAACACTTACCCTACTGTTGCACCCCCTGGAGTTAGAATAGTAATTTTTACCCCTATACTATCCAACACTTACCCTACTGTTGCACCCCCTGGAGTTAGAATAGTAATTTTTACCCCTACACTATCCAACACTTACCCTACTGTTGCACCCCCTGGAGTTAGAATAGTAATTTTTACCCCTATACTATCTAATACTTACCTTAAATGTAATTTAATATTATGCGTTGTAATGGTATGCGTTGTAAAGGTAGTATGCGTTGTAATGGTAATGCGTTGTAAAGGTATTTTTTTAAAATGCGTTGTAGTGTCCTGCGTTGTAATGTCATGCGTTGTAATGGATTATGCGTTGTAAAAAATGCGTTGTAAGTGCATGCGTTGTAAAAGTGTGCGTTGTAACGTCATACATCCCGCGTATAGGGAGGTCATTAAGAATCGAGCTGTGGACCTCCTCTCGAGGGGGTCATCTATATCTATAATGTTTCCGCAATCTCAAGGAGGTTAGTATGTAACTTGCCTTCTGCATCCCAGATAGCCGAGACAATCCTCGAAACGTAATCCCTGTTTGCCATCCAGTACAGCATTTTTCCAGCCTGCTCTGCCTGTTCATAAAGTCTTCTTTGTGAGTACAACCATTCTGTTCATGCCATATTGAGGAGTTTTTTTTTTTTAGTACCAATCTGACCTGATGGAGTAGATGTTCTGAATCTGGAGTCAGTGAGGCAATTTCCTTCCCCTCTAGCTGTTCAATATGCTGCTCTAGGACTAGTATGCCCCTCCTCCTATATGTCTCCTATGTGGGTAATGGCAGAGCCACATATTACTGCTTGAAAGGCTTTCCAGGTGGTTGTGGCCGAGAAGACAGAGTGTATATTTAGTTGGAAGTATTCTCCAACCCTCTACCGCACATATTCCGCTGTGTCTATATTAACAGCAGGGCGCTGAATCGTCATATCCTCAGTCTCCCTTGAAGTGTGTGTTTTATGTTATTTGTATGGTGGAATGATCTGAAAGGGCCTTGGGGAGAATGAATGTCGCTGTCACTGTTTGGACACCGGGACAAGTAAGTAGTCAATTCGGGAGTGTGTAGCATGTACTGGGGAAAAATATGTGAATTGTCTAGTGGTCCTGTGATGTAAGCACTAGGTATCAGTTAACCCCGTTGTCTCTATCCACTGTTGTAAGTGGGGTGTACTATAGGACAAGGTCGACCCATTGATGTTGTGAGTTGGGTCTACTACTGCACTGAAGTTACTGCCTATTATAGTGATTCACACAGTGTTGGTGATCATGAGCTGAGTTAGGGCAGATAGTGTAAGCTTAAACAGAGCAGGGGGCGAGTACACACTAATGACGACCATGGGTTCCCTTCTAGGTGTTCCACAACCATAATGTACTGACCGTGGTTATCTGTAAAGACCTGCTACACTGACAGCGAAAATGTCCTACGCAACATAATCTCCACGCCCCTTGATCCCCTAGTGAATCCTGAGTGGAAGATCTGGGTGTATCCATATTGACCTAGGAACCCACAGTGTGTGCCCAATATGTGACATTCCTACAAGAGGAAGACATCTGGGGCGGAGCGCTTTGCACATAACATATGAACCCCGCGTTTGATTCTATTATTCAATACATTCACGTTCCTGGACATTATGTGGAATTCCCCTTTATGTGCCTCTGATGAGTTCTCAACCATCTTGGACAACTTGTACTTGGTGACTTTTAAGTTCTGCTGTCAGGTGAACAAACTAAAACCAATCAAACTAGCACAAAACCATGTCCCCTGCCCCCCAATATCTCCCCACCCTATCCTTCGACCCTTGAAGCATCTTTCGCCCCAAAATATTTTCAGTCCATGCTGTGCAGGAACTGTTTTTGGTATACCCATTGCGCTGCCCGTTTTCTGAGGCCCCACTGTGGGAACGTCAAAGACCAGCCTGCCTGACAGGAGGAAACTCCTAACCTGGCAGGCAGTCTGACCACAGCTTTGGCTGTGCGGCAGCGTGGCGGACCTGGCACAACACCACCAAAGTCATAATCAGACCCAAAGCGATCAAGACATGTCACGTGATCAAGACAGATCATGACAAACTGTTTTTTTGCGCTTCCAGAGGTAAGAGATCAAGACTATTATGGCAGGGTCCATAATAAGACAAAGCACATATCCGTAGTTTTAAGACTTTGCTGGCAAAATGACAACTTATTTTCAAATATCACCTCCAAGTTTTATTACCATAGTTGCTGGGGGTGGGGGGGGGGGGGAGGCGCTTGGTAGCCCTTCTGCCCACCACTCATCAAAGGTAAAATTATTCACTTTTCCAAGGACCAAAATCTCGGTCTTCTCCGAATTGCACTTCAGGTAACTCTGTTGCATCCACCTAATGACGTGCTAAACAGTTTTTAAAAGTTGCTTTTGAAATGGCAGATGAAGTTCTATACATTGATAGGATGAGCTGCGTATTTTCCACATAAGATATTGCTTTGATCCCAAAGTTTCCAATCAACACAGCTAAGTGGGCAAATATACATTGAAATGTATCAGATACATGGTGGGGGCTCAGAGGAACCCCATACTGAAGCTACTTATTCTCTGAAGAGTACTGAGACATCACAACCTATTGATGCCTATCAGATAAAAGAGATTGAAACTATTTCAAGTCCTGGCTGCCGACAAATCTAAAAGAATGAGGGCAGCGCTGGATCCCCTATCTAAGGTTATCTTTAAGTATTCTGAATTTACAACATGGCAGATTCTGAACCATGAAGGTGAGTAGTGTAAAAGCCCTGCTATTTTCAAGTATTCAGACAACTGAGCATTCAACAGTTTTTCCAGCGTCTTGGAAAAAGCTGATAGTAAGGAAATAGACTAAAAATTGGCTAATACCTACGGATTGGCAGAGGAATTTTCAGGAACGGTTTAGTCTTAGCCTGTTGCCACCGTCACTGTAGTCAAAAGGTTATCAATGAGCACATTGATCACAGGATTAAGGACCTCAATAGCTTTAACCAACACCTTACGAGGAGAGGGAATCATTGACACAATATCGAGTTCAGCAATATCGTTTTTCACAAATATCAAGTCAATCTTTTCTCCATTTCCATTCTAGATTTTTACATCTTTTCTTTTCCAGACCGAACTGCACCGAAACCAGGGGGCAGTATTTATTTTTCTATGGGTGGTCCGATATATAGCAGGGACTAGTATAGTAATGGAATGATCCAACCATGATTAAAACCTTGAGAATCAACATCCATGACGCTTGTTAAGATAGATAGAGAACTTTGCAGATTGTGAGTTAAATCTACTTCATTTATTCGATTCTACTTCTCCGTACCCTGGTCAATGTCAGTTATTGCTTCTAAATTAGATTTAACATCTTCCCACCTAAAAGTTAATCTATCCAAGGTAATTCCACTAAAAAGTCTACTCAAAGAGTATGTTGATTAGTGGAAATTAGGTCTAGTATGTGTCCAGCTACATATGTGGCGATTGGATTACTTGTTTCAAATTTAAAGCCAAAAAACATGTCCAGGACGGATGGCGCCTTAGCATCATCCGTATCATCTAGATGAATGTTAAAATCACCCAGCACTGTAAATGTAGCATATTGGACGGAGTGCTGGACAATAACTTCACCCAATGAATCAACAAAGTTAGAAGCCAATCCGGGAGGTTTATAAACTAAAGCTCCTGAAAATCAGCTGTGGTGTGAGGTTTTAAAATTAAATCCAAGACCTTCAGCTCCTGACAATCCTGTCAGGGTGAAAGTGAAGCTCTGAAGGCTCTTACGAAAAATAATAGCTAATGATCAATGCAGGAAACAGATGCCCAACCAAAAAAACGATGCCTTTTCCCTACCACATCCCATATTCCTGGTCTATGTCAGCAATCTAGTGCTCATTCCTTTTGAGCACATAAATCAGGAACATGTTGATATCCTCTCGCATGTGTCTATATGTCTCTCACTCTTGAGTGTCATTTTTCTATATTATAAAGTATTCTCAACTTATTGTAGTAGTACTGGTCTCTGCAATTTTATTCTAGGTATTAGCTGCCGGAATCGTCATCCCTCCCTTTAGCACTGTGTGCTAATTTGTCCACGGGCCACAAGCTCCTGAGCTGCTGAAGCCAGAAATCCACTGAGGAGATATGATCTGATCCCCACAAGCCTACTTTAATTATTTTGCCATCAGCAGCATGTGTGAAAAACAAATCCAAAACCCTAAAAGTACAGAATATAAAGCATCAAACAGGCATTATTACCATTGCTGAGTAATTTGCCAGATGTTTCCTCCTCACCTCTTGTTCTACCCTGAGTATGTTTCTCTATAAATTGATGCCTACCAGGCAGGACCACGGGATATGGGATGGTATCCCTACTCTCCCCAAATTCTCTCCTGCAGGCAGTAGAGCCACTCTTGTCTGTTGAGTGCAGGGGGAGAGGGTATTTGATGGTCCTTATACAGGATTTCATATAGAGTCTCCTACCATTGTGCATGTCACGAAACACTGCTGCCTTTTATCAAGATGTCCTCCATTGCTTATCATCTAACCTGATCCCGACTCTTTTCCAGGATCAACAGGAAGCCAAATGCATGAGCCATGGCTTTTGTTAAAAAAAATAGTATATATTTGTGAAACACCATTGGACAAATCCTCCTGCTCCTTCAAGCACATTTTAAATGTATAAATGGGTTTAATGCCCTAGTTACACCATTTGTATTTCAAGATTAAGGGCAAGACTGACTTGTAAGTGATGAAAGAGCTCGGTTTTGTCAGATTAAAGTTTTTCAAAGCTCTAGAAAAGATTTTGAGGACCTCTTTTTAAATAAGTTGTGCAATCTGTTGCAGTCCCGGTCCTTCTAAGTACGGAATGCAACCCCCTGTAATCCAGAGAAAATTCCTGATTGCTGCAGAGCGGTGTAAATGGTGATGGGACTCATGAGCCCCAAGCCCCTTCCCAGTGAATCCCACAACCTCAACAGGGACTGTAGTGTTGTGTGAGTTAGCAATAACAGAACCTTTTTGGCTCCTGATGGACTCCGTAGAACCGTGACGTAAGTGTTAGAGCGTAGTGAAGTGAATGCAGGTTTAGAATGTTGAGTTCGCGGTTACACACTAAAGAATAAAGATGTGGTATACTAAGCTCCGTGTGTGTCATAGTTAGTGAGTACTCAGACTGGACTGGGGAGGACGCTACAACTGGTGATGAGATAGGGGATAAGTAACCACAATAGCGACAGTGCTCTCCCAGAGAGTTTGCCATGGTCCAGCAAACTACTTGTGTGTGCCACATATACCTCAGTCGATGTGCAGAATCCACGTTTGGCATATGTGGGGCCAAAGTGCAACTCCAGCAAGTGTGAAGCATTTGAAGATAACTAAAGATTCACTAAGAAGTCTGCAAATCGTTGCCCAAGAACCTGCAGGGAAGGCCAGAAAGAGAGGTACCTCACTACTACACAACTTAAAACCATACATCATATGGAGTGATAACGTTAAAGGCGGATACAACCATGTTTTGAAAGAACAACAAATCGTGATAGCACATGACAAGATCACACTGCGATAAGAAGTGCTGTGAGGCACAGATCAACCAAGTGTCAGACAGTACAAAAGAGATGCTTAATCAAGTCAAATACAAGAAACTGTAATCTGCTTACCAGAACTGAGTAATGATATTCAATATACTACAACGTTGGGTGGAGTGACCCTAGAGGAAGAACCCACAGTTGTGTTTATGGATTCATCCATAAATTAAGCGAAACACCGTCAAAGCTGCTGGGTGGTGGCTCAGAACAACTCTAATGGTCTCCATAAAAGTGAAGGGCTTCAATGAAAACCAAGAGGGAGTTCAAGGTTCCACGTACTGTCCAAGATGACCCAGAGGCCAGCACAGCACAGGTCCTTAGGGATGGTATGGATAAAGCAGGACCTAGTGGACAGCAGACAGTGTCAAAGAGAACTCCACCCTCGGTGTCACTCAATCTCATAAGTGGTCACAATGCCACCACCTTCTTGAAACCACCACCACCATTCGATGCTGCCAAAAAGCAAAATATTGGCAACAGAAGAACTGCTTGGATAGAGACATTTTATGATTTTATTGATGCACTGGAAGAAGCAGATAACAAGATGATTTTCAAATACCTTAAGAATCTTGCTGGTGAAGGTGTAAAAGAAGTCATAAAGAAAATGCTGCAGCTAACAGACTTACCTACTGTCAAATTAAAGCAGCATTGAATCTCAAGTTTAATCTAATGCCAAATGTATATTATGAATAATACAATTTCAGTCAAGAATGACAGAAAGTTGGTGAAACCATTGATGAATTTGTTGAGAGTCTGGATACGCTCATCAAATACTGTAAGTTCAATTAATTAAATGATTAGGAAGCTATATGTCTAAGAATTATTGACGGATGCCTGTCAGATTCATTCAGACAATGAATGCTGAGAGAAACTCTTAGTTTGGAGCGAGTTCTCATAGCTGCCAGAGCTGAAGAGCATGCCGATCGTCAAGCTACTGACATGGAGGCCATAGATGCCCAGAGTGAGTCAGTCACGAACATGAAAAGTCAGCACAAGCACAAGGCAGGGGACACAGAGTGATGTCTCCATGGAAAAAGAAGTTGTGTTTCAGGTGTGGACTTTCATTTCCATATGAAGGTAAATGTCCCGCCATTGGACAAGTTTGCAAAGGCTGTGGGAAGGAGAACCATTTTGTAACAGTTTGCAAGGGCGAGGAAAAAGTAAGTGTGTCATGGCATGAAGACAAAATGACCACCCAAATGCTCCAGAAGAGACGTTCGATGCAATCCCACAATGCCAAGAGACCACACAAGTTGAGGCAAGTCGACATCAAACAAAGTGGATCGTCATCTAAATTATCATCAAAAAGTTCTTCAGTATCAATGTCGTGAGGAAGACTGTTGTCAAAGTTGATGTTTACCTCAGAGAAATGTGCGCATGTTGGACTTGCCATATGTGAAGAGAAATGCAGATCATAGAAAAGTCAACATGAAAAAGCACCAAAGTCATTCAAACATTGTCCGAAGATTACACAAAAAGTAAACAGTTTCTCAATATCTTTTATTATTGACAATGGTGTGTCAGTAAACATGCCTGAGGAGAAATACAATGCACTATCTCCATTGCCATGACTTACGCCTTAGAAAACTAAACTTAAGTATACATGACCTGCATCAACGTCATTAAAAAGTCATTGTATCATGTTTGGGAAAACTCAAGACTATAAAAGTAGAATTACTCATTAATGAGGACATCCGTCCTACTGCTCAAAGACACAGACAAATTGCATTTCATTTACAGGAAGCTGTTGAAAAAGAACTTGAATCCTTTCTCAAGCATGACATCTTTTAGCGTTCCACTGGTCCAGCGCCATGCGTTTCTCCCAAAGTGGTAGTAACCAAAAAGGAAATTGAAGGAGCTGTATGCATCTGTGTTGATATGCGTCAAGCGAACGAGGCAGTTGAAAGAGAACAGCATCCAGGTTCACACATCGCCGACATGATAACCCAATTGAATGGTGTGAAGGTCTTCTCTCCCCTTGATTTGAATAAAGGATATAATCAGCTGGAACTCGAGGAGAGTTGCAGGTAGGTTACAACATTTTCTACACATATTGTTTTTTTCTGATACAAAAGACTACGTTTTGGTGTGTCATCAGCGACAGAGCTGTTTCAAGATGTCATTCAGCATCAGGTGCGGCCCGTGCAGATATGAGCGGTGGGGTCGTGCAGATATGAGCGGTGGGGTCGTGTTGGGCGGTGGGGATTTGACAGACGACCACGAGGGAAAATTAAATAAATAAATAATTTTTCCTCGTTGTTGTCTGTCGAAACCCCCCCACCCGGCCCCACCACTCTTACCTGCACAGGCTACTGCTGTTCAGCATATCATACAGCCTGTCATGAATGCATTTAATTTTAGTGATGACATATTGGTTTTCAAAGCTACACAGAAAGAGCACAATAACGCTCTCACACAAGTGTGTTGTTTACTTGCAGATGTAGGTTTGACTTTGAATGCCTATAAATGTAAGTTCCATAAGACAAAGCAAAAATGATTTCGCCATATGTTTTCTGATGGGGGGGATGACACCCAATCCAGCTAAAGTGCAAGCATTTTCAACTGTCAGTCCCGCACAAGATATTTCCATGTCACATTCATTCCTTGGCATGGCCAGTTACTGTCCTAGATACATACAAGACTTTGCCACCATGAATGTTCCGTTGAAAGACTTGACGAAAAAGGTTTTGTTTCATTGGTCACGGTATTGAGGATGCTACTGAAATGGCATACTTTGAACCAAAGCTTCATACAGAGGTTGTTGTTAACGCTAGTCCATTCTTGTTAGGCGCAATACTTGCATACCACAGTGGACACCCAAATGCTCAAAGACATATTGTGGTGTATGGGTGCAGAAATTTGTCCCAAACTGAACGTGCTTATTCACATCCAGAGAAAAAACGTTTAGTAGTGTTGTGGGCTTGTGAACATTTCCACGTATTTGTATATGAAAAACCTTTCACCCGTGTGATGGATCATCAAACATTGTAATCTTGCACCGTCCAGGGAATGATCAAAACCCTGCCGACTACTTCTCACAAGTGCCTCTACAGTGCAATGGTACCCCTTCCAAGATGGCTAAAACCTGCTTAAATTTCATTGTGAAATCAAGAACACCAGCTGCCATTTCATTAGAACTAATTGTCACTGCCACAAGTCAAGATAGCGACATGTTAAAACTAAAAGACATTATTACACATCAGCCTTGGAACCAGCAGACTCGACCTCTTACCAGTGACAGTGAATACCAGAAGTTTAAAAATGTCATAGATGAACTGTCTGTGATGCAAGATGGTTTATCCTGAGAGGTTTGAGAATTGTTATTCCGGAGAGTCTGAGACAACAGAAAATTGAAATGACTCATGAAGAACATTATGGAATCGTTGCCACAAAACGAGTTCTCCGAGACCGAGTCTAGTAGTTTCCTCTGAGGAGCCACCTGACATGAGTCCCGAGAGCAGGCCTCATAAGAAGAAATCCGTTCATGTTACTGTCGTGTCTTCACGGCGCTAGTAACGACAGACACGGAGGGTTCTCTCTAGGACACTTTATTTTATCGTCCTCACACCAGCATGGCTCTACACTTAACTGCCTATCTGTTCCCCCTTCTCCGCCCCTTCCTGTCAGGGCAGTCCTCCCCTCACTCCACCCACTCTGCTCCGCCCACGCAGCTACTAGACCACCTCATCTCTACATCTCCCCCTTTGTTAGCAAAAGAAATGAGTCACCAAGAGTTACATCTCTTCAATCAGCCGCTTGGGCTGGCGGATTGTTTGTCGTGGTCTGAGTGTGCGGCCTTCAGGCGCTGCAGTGACGCCGGCACCGGGTATCTGTCCCGGGTGGCTGTCACCATCGCTCTGTGCTTCAAACTGCCGAGTTCTTGAAGGTGTCATTCGCGACTCAAGCGTCTCTTGTAGAACTGGGCTGCACTTCTGGAAGTGGGACACATTTCTGGTTATGCGCCTGTTGTCTGACTCCGCTGTCAGCATGGTGCCTTTCTGTCGAGTGACCGTTAGAGGTTCCGCTCTGAACTTGCTATCCGTCTTCTTGCATTGCTCCTGTTTAACGACCACGCAATCCCCTTCGTGGAATGAGAGGGAACGAGCACGTCTTCGGCCATCCGCGTACACCTTCATGCTTTCTTTGCGAGCTTTGTCGGTGGCTTCCACTTCCCGATGAACGCGGCTGGGGGAAATGGGTCGTAGCGCTCCCTCCCAGGTGGGTATCCGGGTCCTGACTGGGCGTCCCAGCATGAGTGTGGCCGGGCATTTGCCTGTGGTGGCATGCGGTGTCGTCCGATATGCTCGGAGTACATCATTAAGGGCTGCTTGCGGGTCTCTCTTGTCCAGGGCAGCCTGTTGGAATGTCTTTTTAAGAGTGGCCATGAATCTTTCTGCCGTGCCGTTGGCCTGCGGCCATAGTGGTGTTATCCGGCGGTGTCGCACATTCATGAGCGTCAGGAAGTCACTGAATTCCCGGCCATTGAAGGGGGGCCCGTTGTCTGTTTTCACCTCTGTGGGTATACCCCAAGCTGCAAAGACTTCATCCAGGATGGTGAGCGTGGCGGCTGCGTTGGTGGATGGTACGAACCGGGCGATGGGGAATCGCGAGTACTCATCTATTATGACCAATACATACTTGCCCGACGGCATGGGGCCGTAGAAATCCATTGCTAGCTCTTGCCATACTCCTGGCGGTAAGGGCGTCATCTGAAGTGGGGCTGGCGGGTCTCCTTGCCTTACCACTTGACACTGCAGACAGTCTTTCAGAGTGTGCTCTACCATTTTGTCTAGGAAAGGGAACCAGACACGTTCACGAAGTGCCCTTTTCGTCGTGACTACTCCTCGATGGCTTTCGTGTGCCAGGTTGACAACTCCCTGTCTCAGTTGCTGAGGGATTACGATGCGGTTATCTCGCAACAGTAGGCCATCCGGTGTAACAGATAGTTCTTCGCACACATTCCGGAAAGCTTGCCACTCCTGGCGCATTGTAGCGTCACCCCTCTCGTCCTCCGACTCTTCGTGTCGCCACCGGTTCGTTCGAACTCTTCGGATCACCTGTTGCAGCATGGTATCTTGTTGGGTGGCGTCCAGTATGGCCTCTAGGGGGACCGCTGGTGGCCGCGCTTGATCCACCACAAAATGAATGTATTCGTCTGCCATGGACGGTGCGTGACGCTGTGAGTCTTCCGGGTGGCGCGACATGTAGTCGGCCGGGTTGGCTGCCTTCCCCGGCTTATGCACGATGGTGAGCGTGTATTCCTGCAGACGGAGTCCCCACCTTTCGATGCGAGGCGGCATTTTGGACCGGGGGTTGCCATAGATGGTGACGAGCGCTTGGTGGTCCGTCACCATGATGAAGTGCTTCCCGTAGATGAACACGTGGAAGTGTTCACACGCCCACACCACCGCAAGGCTTTCCTTTTCCGGTTGGGAGTAGGCCTTCTCTGTGTCGGAAAGGCTCCGGCTGGCATGAGCCACAATATGTCGTTGGTCCGTGTCTTTGTCATATTGAGCCAGGATGGCACCCAGCCCGACGGGGCTTGCGTCCACTGTTATTTCGGTCTTACGATCCGGGCTGAAATACGCCAGGCTCTCCACCGTGCCCACGGCCCTCTTTATGTTCTGAAATGCTTGCTCGCATTCGGATGTCCACTCAAACACTTGCCCTTGTTTGGTGAGAGTGCGAAGAGGGTGACTGATTGTGGCATAGTCCTTAATATATCTTGAACAGTAACTCGCCATGCCTAGGAAGGACCGCACATCACTGACGTCAAGTGGACTCTTGGTGCTGTTCAGAGTACTCACTTTGTCAGGGTCTGGTTGCATTCCGGCTCCTGAAAAGATGTGGCCAAAGAATTTCAGTTGAGACTGGTGAAACTCGCACTTCTCCCTGTTGAGCGTGAGGTTGGCTTCCAGGAGGGCATGGCAAACCCTGTCTAGGGCCGTGTCGTGGGCTTGGACGGTTGCCCCGTAGACTAGAATGTCATCGCTGTAGTTCAGCGTGTTTGGGATGTGATGTATTGTTTGTCGGATGGCTTCTTGAAATATTTCTGCGGCTGATGAAATGCCGAAGTTTAGTCTCTTGTATCTGAACAACCCTAGGTGCGTTGCAAATGTCGTGATGTATCAGGAGCCCTCGTGTAGTTCCAACTGATGGTAGCCTTTGTTTAGGTCCAATTTAGAAAACACCCTCGCCCCATTGAAGGCGGCGATCATGTCACTTAAGTGAGGTCCTGGGTGGCGCTCTCTCTCAATGGCGGTGTTGGGCATTCTCATGTCCACACAGAGTCGGACCTTCCCTGGTGTTCCTTTCTTCGGTACTATCACGACCGGGGATACCCACGGTGTGGCACCCTCTGTCCGTTCGATGATGTCGGCATCCAGCAGATCTTGCAGCTCATCCTCTACCGCTTGCTGGAGGTGGAACGGTACCTTCCGCGGGTGTTGGGCGACCGGGCGGACCTGGTCATTTATGTGGAGGCGAATTTGGCCTCTGTTCATTTTGCCGAGTCCGGAGAACAGCTTCGGGAACTTGTGTATGGTGTCATTGTCACTGTTGACGCGGTACAGGATCTCTACCAGCTTCAACCGTTCAGCTGTTGGTAGACTGAGGAGGCAGTCTGCTTCCGGCCCCTCGATGACGTGAATCACGGCTGGAATAGATGTTGTTTGATGTCTCAGTGTCGTCGAGAACTTCCCGAGACATGGGAGCGGCTTCCTGGACATCCAGGTGTAGACACGCACGTGTGCGGGATTGAGTCGAGGCCGAGGGTTCATCTTCTTATATTCCGTCACTGGGATGTAGTTGAGGGATGCCCCGCTGTCCATCACAAACTTCGTGGGATGCGTGCCAACGCTGATGTCCAGTCGAGGGTATTTTTTTAGCTGATCCGGATCGGCAATCATGTTGGCATATTCTACGGAGTATTCATGGTCACTTGATGGTGATTCAGAGTCTCTTGACGGTGATCTTCTAGACCACCTTGAAGACCGTGACTCCCTGCTGGATTGGGAGGACTTGGAGGAGGACTTCCGGCGGTCACGTACCGCTCGCGCGTGGTGGCGGCGCGTCTCGCCTCTTGGTAACCTCGTGGAGTCCTTTTCTTTCTCCCGGCGGTAGTCCCCGCACATGGTCTCAAAATGATTGTTGCGGCCACACTTGTGGCATTGCTGTCCTAGAGCCGGGCACGCCCCGATGTGCGGGAAGTCGTACCCGCAGCGGTAACACCTTCTCAGTGGCGCCTTCTTCCCATGATCCTGACGCCTGCTTCTCTTCCCCGAATCAGGCCGTCGATGGCCAGGGCGGTGGTGTCTCGATGGCGGCCGGGCCTGGCGTTCCCGCTCTCTCGACCCCCGGCGGGGGCGGTCGGTGCGTACTTGACAGACCAACTCCTTGCGATCCACGCGTCCCGCCTCCATTGTCTTGGCTTGCTCTTCAGTCTGATCATGGAGCCTCGTGATCTCTTCTATTTCATCCAAGGTGTGACTTTTTTTTAGTAATTTTCTGCGTAGCGTTTCCGACTGACAGCCGTCGATCACACGCAGTCGTATGGCGTCGTCCGTCGAGAACTCGTCGAACTCGCAATGGCGCGCCAGTCGCCGCAGCCGTGTGATGTATGAGCCCATGACCTCATCCTTTTCTTGTCGCGCTCTTTGGAACACGTACCGTTTGTAATCAACGTTCTTCTTGTGCACGAACTTTCTATCCAGGGCTGCACGCACTCTCGCATACGTTCTCGCATCTGCGGCGGGGAGTTCCTTTATCATCTTGCTGACGTCCTTGCCCACGAGGTTTCGAAGTGCGATCAGTTGATCCTCGTCCCCTGTCACCTTCGAGCCCTTAATATAGTCCTCAAAGTCTTCAATCCACTCTTCCCAGCGAGGACCCATGCTGCTCCCAACTACGAGCGCTAAGGGTTCTGGGAGGCGCAGGTGCGATAGCCCCATGATGATTGGCTTCGCATCCTGGCGAGTTGGAGACTGGGCTGGGGACCCATGGTTCGACATCGTGTTGCACGTGCAGTGCACGCAGCTTCAGCACAGTGCAGGCCCTGGGAATCCTACGGGGATCTTGTGCGCCTGTTACAAGTAGATTCCCTTCTTTTCTTGGGTTTTTTTTTTTGTATTTGCTTGTGCTTGTTTGACATTTCAGCGTTGCCTGACTTCAAAATGGCCGCCCGGGTCTATTTGCATGGGGCGTCTGGAAGTCCGCCTGACTTCAAGATGGCCGCCGGCTAGATAACGTGCATCAGCATCACACGTGGTGCCGGGCTCTCACTTCATTCACTCCGGGACTGCGCGCTGCTCAGGCGGCCCCTCTCATCATCTGCTTCACTCACGGTTGTACAGCAGGTAGGCGGGTGGGTGAAGTCTTCGCGCTTGCTGCTCCGACCTGGCCTGGGGGACACGCGTGTCAGCGTCGTCGCTTCCCTTCTTGCCTTTCACGGTGCCGGCCCTTTCCCCATGCAGGGCGCGTGTCACGACCTCGCTCCTTCAGCTGCGGGGCTCTTACGCGCTCTGGGTGTGTGTCGCGAGTGGCGGCGCTTCTGCGGGTTCCTTCGTGGCCAGCCCCTCGCCCGCTTTGTCAGCGTGCTGGTGTTCTGGGAGAGCATCCAGCTCTATCCCACCCTCGTCGCCAGCTGTCGTGTCTTCACGGCGCTAGTAACGACAGACACGGAGGGTTCTCTCTAGGACACTTTATTTTATCGTCCTCACACCAGCATGGCTCTACACTTAACTGCCTATCTGTTCCCCCTTCTCCGCCCCTTCCTGTCAGGGCAGTCCTCCCCTCACTCCACCCACTCTGCTCCGCCCACGCAGCTACTAGACCACCTCATCTCTACAGTTACATCAGTGTGCTGCTTAATCTTTCGTTGCTTGAAAGGAGGGCAGGTGTACATTTTAAACACCAGCATATTCATTCAGAACAACAGCTTGTTTTTTATGTAGAGCCTGTTACCACACTTGTGTAATTTGAAAATGTTGCAACTAGCAAGACTGTTCCTGGTTGGATATCTGTGGTGAGGAAGCATTGGGCCCTATTTTACCAGTTGGAAAGTGTGGATGGTTTAATCGGTGTACGCTTGTTTTGCTAGTGAGGCCGCACCCGCCCTCTCCTATGGCATTGGCGTGCAAATAATTCTCTCCCCTGCAAGATCACATACTGCCTTGACCCCCGTTTCCCTTGCACTACCCTTCCTCCCACCACACGGCACCAGTTTCCCGCTCTGATTTGCCACCTGCTAAAAGAAGGTGGTAAACAGCAGCCTTGATCCCCTGGGAATTGTGAGTTTTGCCCCGGGAAAAAATAGGGGTGCATAGTTAATCCCCATTCCGTGGCGATTGACTTGTAATGGCGAAATGTATGTGCAGGGATCCTGAGGAAATGTTATTTACAGGTAATCCCTCACATACATTTCCAGTACTTCTAACTGGCTTTTAGTGATACTCAGCTTTCTGACCTTGGAAGCATGGAAGGCTTTCTGGGCCTTTCCAGGATTCATGCTTGCGATCTCGGAATCTTTCAGCTGACCCACTCGCCGACCCATTTAGCCTGTATTAAAATTCATATTAGAGTCCGTAACTATTTGTATCAGAAAGTAATGGAAATTCATCAGATGGTGTATTTTTTTCAACAATGAGTTTCAGACATTCGAACATAGAATACTGCCTTTAACAAAGGTGTTTAAATAATTGAAAAGCCACACTGCTTCCCCTTTAACTCTGATTACCTGTGTTTGCACATTTAATTAATTATTTTCCATCAGCTACGCTCGCGCTGCAGAGAGCTGCAAAATGTAACAATTGAATGTCGTTACCTCGAAAATCCCGTACCACACCGTAGGCACCGCGTATTCATCAAAGGATTGACTGAATCACTGTCCTCCAGTAAAACGGAAAGTTCATTCCAGACATTTGCAGTCGCCAGCAGAGCGGCCTTTTATCTGAACTCAATTATGTTCTTGACATTATGTACATTTGCAATAACAGCTGTTCGCCGAGTATGAAAGGCGAGAGGCGGGCTCAATCAGGCGTTTGCCTCCTGGCTAGTTAGATGGAGAACATGACAAACGGTTCACATTCTTTGATTTCGGAAATTCCCTTTTCCCAAAACTCGATGAAAAGAATCTTTCCTCACCCCAGGGCGGATTTTTAGTGATGTTTGTAAAAGTAGGATTGCCTTATGCAACATTAGCTTAGTGAAGTGGATTATGTGACCCTGTCCAATAGGTTGAACGGTGGAGATGTCCATCTGGCACTTTTTCCAATGGTTCTTCTGTTTAAATATTGCAAAATTTGATCAAAACCTAGTTATCTTATTGATTCTCATTTACAGCAATCTTTTTCTTCAGTTTTCACCAGATATTTTAACAGCTCCCCTTTAGGACTGTGCAAAGAATGCAGATTGCCACCCGGCAGGGCATTCTGCGTTGGAGGGCCAGGCTGACACCACCCATCATCTGAGCTGGCGGCGATAGATTGTCCTCTCCCCTTTCAGATTCTCCAACCTCCCCCCAACCAGTCAACAAAAAACAGACAGAGAAGGAATCTGCTCTTCTGGTCTATGGTTTATGCTCCTTTGATTGGACACAAAACAGATTGGCCTAGCCAATCAGAGGAGAGATGTCTTCTGATTGGCTAAGGGTACACAGTGAAAGTTAGAAGGCACTGTTTGAAGCGAAGAGATAAGTGGGTGTAATCACTTGTAATTTTTGCTTTCAACTGACTATTTCCACCCAGTTCTTCTGGAAAAATTGCTGCACCACATTATGAAATTCAGGGGTATATTCACAAGAACGTGTGATAACTAACGCAAGAGTAGCTTAACGCAACTCTCAACATCGCAGCCTATCACGGGAAAATTACGCCGTGCCAACCAAGTATTCACAACGCGGCGGTATCATGCGACAGTCTCCAGATAACGCATCAAATGGCCGTGCAAAAATCAACGCCACGCCGCAAAAATGCGAAACGCGAACACAAAAAATGATGCAATAAGGCCAATTGCAGTACAAAAAGTAGTGAAAACCAGCCACAGGCCTGCAAATCCCATGCGTCTGGTGGGAAAATGCACCATAAAAACCACAGAAACAACACACCAGAAACAAGCCAAAGCACGTAGCAACATGGATGCACCCTGACCCAGCACAGAGGCCATCGCGAACCCCACAACCCCCACAGACCACCAGCAAGGAACAACGGGGACGGGGATGGCCGAGGAGAAGAGGGAGAGGAAGACGGGGTGCAGTCCACAGCAAAACAAGATCAGCGTCACTTAGGAGACAGAACACTACCATCAACTGACCCACAAGTAGACCACCTGGAATGCAGTCGGAGTGCCGAGGAGGCCAATCGAGGAGGCCAAGAGGCGCTGGCATGATGTGACAACCTAAACCAGCACAAACCCGCTGCCAACAGGAAGGCTGCAACGGCGACAGGAGGTGGCAGTCCTGCGCCACAGGAGGAGCTGGAGGAAACCGAGGCCACAGTCACCATTGTGGAGACAGTGCAAGGAGCAGGGAGTATAGACACAGCTCGAGAGGACCTGACACAACATGGTGAGTAATGACCAGGGACTGGGAGGATGGGGGGATATGGGCACAATGGCACACATGCACTACGAGGTGTAGCACACTGCACACCCACAATCACCCAGGATCATGTCCATGATCTCCTTTGCACACTGCAGCACACACACATAGCAAGAACAGCACACCCACATTGATGACAACGTGGTACAATGCGCAAAGCCGACACCGCAGAACAGAGGACCCAACTGGCTCCGCAAATGCACAGAAACATGCCTACTACATCTGACAGAACTGGAAACTGTGAAATGGAAATGTAGGCATATGACCTCACATCCGTCATGTAGTCCAAATGTACACTGTCCCGCAGAAGAATCTAGCACCTCCCAAACAGTCACAATGTACATTGTCATACAGTCTGCATGTAAACAAGTACAATGCGCCAACATACATGTCAACACAATGTCAACATGCATCTCCCCTTCACATTGCAGAGGGGCACACAACACTTCCAGCAAAGCACACAAGACAACACATCTGTGATGCTGGAGAGGACCACCACACCTTCGACACCGACGCCCTACTACAGCCCATGGATATCCCACGCAACCCACCACCAGGCCCTGGGCAGCCAAGCTACTAAGAGGAGAACACAGAGCCTGCAACAGACCACATAGCAGGAAGCACCCGCAAGCACAGCCGGCTCATGACACTTCACCCATTCACACATGGCACCCCAATGCCATGTGTCAGTACACCATAAGGAGGCGTCCCAACAGGTGTGGGTGGGCTCCGAATCCATGGAAGGCGAACTAGATCACATATGTTGGTGTCTATTACCCTCCAGGGACCACCGACACCCCACAAAGTAGAGCCACACTGCCATAGAGACACATGCAGATGCACATTCACAGTACACAACCACGCCCAGGGGCATGCACATATCAGTGACACACCCACGTTGGCTCTGCGTACGCCGGCGCCAGGCCACTCCCCTTATTACCCTCCAGGGACCACCTACACCCCACAAAGGAGAGCCACACTGCCATAGAGACACATGCAGATGCACATTCACAGTACACAACCACGCCCAGGGGCCCGCACATATCAGTCACACACCCATGTTGGCTCTGCGTACTACGGCCCAGGCCACTCCCCTTACAAATTGAGTGGGTGACGACAAAGCTACATATCCAAGCTCAAACCCGATGCCTGCGGTGACATGCCTGAATCCGCTGTACACAGCACAAGGTAATGTCGTAGGGCCCTGGGCCCCCATGCATACAACAAGACCACAGGGACACACGCAGACATTATGTTGAACTGACTACGGACACGTGCGCCCGGCCCCTTTATTGGCAGGGCGACATGAACAGTGACGCCTGTGCTGGATGTGTGTGGGGTGGGTGCAAGAAAGCCCTCAGGGAGTTGTTGGTGCTGGCAACAAATACAACAGTTAATACAATGAATACGTAAACAGACAATACCAGCATCACAGGTACAACTGTGGAGTATCATGGAGGTAGCCTGAGCAAGTCTAGACGGCACGCAATGAGCAAACACAAGTGTCCGTGAGTTGCAGTTCACTGAGGTCTGGGCACTACAGCTGAGCGGGCCCATGTGAAGAAAAAGTCTCGGATTGTGTCCCTTCGAGATATTCCTGATGCAGATACAGTGGGGTGTGTGAGACCTGCATCATCTTCCTCATCAACGTCCCAGGTCTCCCACACTGCTTGAGGTGACATCGCTGCGCAACCTCTCCACAGCACAAAACTCAATCAGTAACGGACGATGGCTTGCGTTGCACTGAGTCAGTGGCACCTGGAGTGCCTAGCAGGGTATCAGTCTGATGATGGCATCCACGACAGGTGTGAGCAACTCCATAAGTAAGTCAGGACCACCGTTTCGACTCTGGCAGATGGCGGTTGGAGGTGGTCCTGGCGGTGGTGGCGTGTGCCTCCTGCGGTGATGCGACGTCCGGGCAGGTCAGGACTCGATTTGGTGTGTGAGCCCTGGTGGACCGCAGTTGAGGCCGGGGGCAGCGGACAGGGCTGGGCCACAGACACATGGCGTTGATGACCCTAAGGTCATCGCCTCCGAGGCCGTCCAATATCTCAGAAGAAGGGGTCCTGGACCTGACCAGCACACAGTTAGTGGCCCCGGATGCACAGCGGACGGAAGAGGCACCCTGCCAGGGGACGGTGACTTCCGGTGCTCAGACGTAGGTCCCTGCGCAGTGAGCGGGTCCTCATCAATGTCGAAGGTGAATGTGGTGGAGTCTTGCGGGGGACAGAGGAAGGTGTCCTCTAGGGCATGATGCGGAAGGTCTGATGTTATCCGGAAGCAGCAAATGGTGGAGTGGAAAGCGACAGCCTCGTTTTGACCACCAATTCGGTATCAGCTAGATGAGGATGAAAACTAGCCCCTAGTCCATAGACTCAGACACCACAAATGTACGGCCAGAGAGTGTCCATGAATGTCGGTGAACAGACTTAGTGGCACTGGTGCTGAGAGGGGATGCAGTTTGCAATGATGCCGGTACACTGATATGAACTCCGCCATCGCTAAATTAAGACTCTGTGACCTACTGGACTGCAGTGTATGCCGGAGACAGCGGTCAGCCATGGCCCACACCCACCTGTCGTTGGCTCGCAATGCACAGAGTTAGGGACACCAGGGCAGTTGTCGGTAGTGTTTGATCACCTCCGTAACGATGATCCTATTCCCTCCGGACTGCAGCGCGTCATCCTCTTACGCCTCGCCTCACCTTGCGTGCGATGATATATATTTTGCCTTTGAATAATCGATGTTCAGTTCCAATTCTGTGACCTACTCTTCGCAGCGTTGGCCCACAGACACGTGTGGTTGTAATGTTATGCACAGACTTGGTGGCACAACATCGAAGGGAGTAAAGTGACATGAACTCTGCCTCAAATAATGTTCACTGCCATGGTGTAATCAAGACTCAGTTCCAAATGTGTGACCTACTTGACTGTGGTGTCGGCCGGAGTCAGCAGGAGAGTATGTCAACGAGAAAGGAGAACAGCGGGCCTGTGTCGTGGAGGCCGTGATGGTCTGAGAAGCTGTCATGGTCACGGGCCTCGGGCTTGGAGCTTGCGCCGGCACAGTGTGGGCCCTCCTTGACACACGCCGGTGTCGGAAGGTGATCAGTGTGGCCTGGCTGCGCAGGGGCGGGCCTGATGGGTTCGGGGTCCAGCAGGCCGGGTTACTGCAGGTGCACAGGATCGCGGGCAACTCCGCTCACGAGGACGGCAATGGCCTCATGGCATGGTGAGAGGCGCCGCCCTGGCAGAGACGTTGGGCTTTCCGGAAGAGGACCACACCCAGGGCTACGTGCTTTTTATTCACACCCCTATGCTGGCCTGGCGTACGCCGGGCCATACCACTCCGCTCACGCTTACGGGGGGGACGTAACAGGCAACCTTTCCGCAAACTCACCCACTGGCTGGGGTGACATGGTTGCGTCCACTGTCCACTACACTCCATACACCAGAGGTGTATGTCGCCGTGGATATGGGTGTGTTCGGCATACTGCGGTCTGTCCAGCACATCTCCTCCACTTTTGGCCTTGTGTACTTTCCCAATCATGGTTCTCCTGCATCCTTCACACATGCCTGGTTGCCACCTCTCCCCACATTAGTGGCTAGTGTGTGGCCGAGGTGCCATGCCGTTGATGGCTCATGTTCACGGCTTGCCCAGGTTACCATTCTGAGTTGTTCTGTTGTGTCTGGCGGGTGGGCATGTTGTTTTGCATGTTGGTTGTGATTTTGTGACGTGTGCATTGCCAGGGTTGTGAGTTTCATGGTTCTGGAGTTGAGGGGAGTGGGGTGTTCATTTGGAACTTGCCAAGGGGCTGTGCATTTCCTTTGGTGCCATCCTGGGAACGCTGGTTGCTGCTGGAATGTCGGAGGATGAAGGGACCATGCACACTGGCTGGGTATTTGGAGGCGAGATTGGTGGAGGTTCCACGATGTTCAGATGTTGCCTGCACATTGATGTGAGACGTGTGCTTTCTGTTGCGGTGATTGTGTGCTGTGTCACCAGGGGGCACATGTATGACATGTGTGCTGTGGATTGCCCCCAACACGTGCGTGCATCCAGCTATGGTGTATTGTCCTTGCTTGGTGTCCAGCGGATCCTGCGCATTGTGTTGGACGTATAGGGACTGGGATACCAGGGTAATGGTGATGTCCAGGACAGGTGTGAGGGACTTGGATGTTGCTGGCTGTGAGACTCATCTGACTCTGGCGGGTGTTGGTTGGGGGGTACCAGGGGCCAACAGGTGCAGCACAGCCAGCAGTTTTGTGTGGGGTGGGTTGTTGGTTGTCTGCTGTGTTGTTGCCGTCAGCCTGTTGTCCTTTTGTGCTTGTAGTGGGCAATGACATTGTCAGGTGTTGGGTCTGTGAGGCTGGTGCGTTTCCTGGGGGTCTGCTGTCTTTGACTGCGCAGCCTCTGTGGTGGTCCAGGAGGGGTTCAGGGTGGGTGTTGGTGTCATGGGGTGGTGGGTGTTGTGGCCCTTTTAGGTGTCCGGGCCATGACCAGTGGCTCCGTGGCATCTGTTGCCCTTCTGATGTGACTGTGGGCTGTGCCCCCTTTTGTGGTGCCGGCTGTGGTCCCACTTTGAACCAGGTCAGAGCAGGTGGTATTTTCCTGCTGCTGACGCGCCTTATCGCCTGTTTTGTGTTCTTATCGCAGTTCTGGCTTGTTGTTGTGAAAGTTAGCGATAGTTGTGGGGGTCATCTGTGGCGGTGTTTTTTGCGGCTGCTATCGCGGGTAAACTGGTGCTGTGGGCTGTTTACACCAGCTTGTGATTGGGGCGATAAGTTTATCGCAACTTTGGCTGCGACAAAGTGCCGTTAACTCGGCGATAGATCCTTGTGAATATCCCCCTTAGTTTGACAGGATTTATCACAAAAAATGACGTGCATGCCTGGAATAGAAATCAATTTTGTATTGTAGAATTGCGAGAGAGTGCTGTTACAAAGACTGGATTGATATGTAGTGACATGGGGACATTAGGACTCTGCAGGCACGAGGTCTACAGCCAGGTCACTGGACACCACTTCCTGCCCAGGGGACTGGACAGGATGTTTGGAGAGGAGCACAGTACCCCTGGTTAGGGGAGAGGAGGGCAGCATGTGTGGAGACAACCCCCCCAAGTAGTAGAAGAGGAACAGACACAGATTTCCAATAATGCATAGATTAGTTATTCATCAGTGTCACTGTGTTCATTTACCTACAGACTCTGACATCTGGCCATGGGGAGGATGGAATTGACCTGTGAAAAGAGGTTGAGCTGATGTTACCTCAAGCTACTTGTAACATTCTTATCTTTTCATTTTCTCATCTGTCTCTTTGCCCTTTCTCTCTTTCTCTCACCACTATCTCTGTGCTCTATTCTAGAATCCAGGCTCAGATTCATTCCTCCCTTGAGCTCGGACTGTTGAGAGCTCCTTAGCTTGTGGGTCCTTATACTCTCTTCCTTAAGACCTCAATCCTGATATTAAATAAAAGGAACTTCATTTAAAGGATCGTCTCCTCGTTCTCCTTCGAACGGTACATAATTGGTACCAGGAGTGGGGTAAGAGAAATTGTTACATTTCTCCCTTCCCACCAACGGAACGTGTTCTATGGACATCGGCTTTTACATATTCCAGTTACTTTGTTGCAGTTATCGTTCCTGCCACTTGGTTGCGGTAAATCGACGGCTGTTCCCTGGATTCAATTCTGTTATTTACCATTTATGGACCCACAAGCTTTCAGGTCTGTTACAACTTTATTTATTTTCAACGGCGTTCATTCTTCATAACCGCCTTTCATCTGCTCGAGCCAGCGTCAATTTCTATGAGCGCGAGTTGCTTTATGCGTCATTGTTACATAGCAACAGAAGCGTTCTTTCAGCCTCCAGCGCTTCCTCTTTATTCCAGCCAGCGTCATCACTTCATTTGTATACTGCTTTGGCCACCGCGTCTTCGCTCAGCGTGAGTTGCTCTGTGCATTGTTGTTACCTAGCAACTGAAGCCAGCGTCATCAACCTATTTGCATGCTGTTTTGTTATGCTCTGCTTCTACAGCCTCAGCTTTCCTCCAGCATTCAATACAGACTTGATTTATGATGCTCAGGGTTCTGAATCTCAGCACTTCTATTGTGACCCATACAGACCAATTATTTCAACTTTTTATACCTTACTGAATTCAGCTCTTCCTATTGTTTCAACATTCTTTTACATTGGGATCCTGTTTACAACTTGAATTTTTATCATTTTTTTTAACACTCATCCCAATTATAAACAATTAAAAAATATATATATTATTATTTATTTTGATACAATCTCCAAAAGACAGTCATCTTCAGACAGCGCTTTACACCCTCCACCATTTCTACAAAAACCTGGCAAACCTAGAAAAAACGCTCTTCTTTATAACCATTTGGGTCTTGCTGCACAAAAGATTTTTGACAATTTGCCTCCTTTTCCTCGTCCTTCTGGTGATGGTGCATGGAATGTTTATATTGAATCCAAGGAAAGACTTAAAAAGCAGTTTTCAGATGAACCAAATGTACTTTTAGAAAGACACAGTTTCTTCAAAAGAAAACAAGCCAGCTTTGAATCAGTAGAAGAATATGTGGCTGCTCTTCGTGTTCTTGCTTCTACCTGTGATTTTGAAAACTGTACAGATATCTCCATCAGAGACCAATTTGTTTTTAATTGTTTTTCAAAGAAGATGCAAGAACTTCTTTTAACTTGTCGTAACCCTTCTCTTTCAGAGTTGATTGATATTGGTAAAAGTATTGAACGTTCCATTATTTCTTCACAGACATTATCTGGTCAAGAGGGTCTTTCTCCTATTTCCTATGTTTCAGATAATTCTGAATTTTCTCCTTTTATTTCTGCTATCAAAATTAACAAAGATGTTAAATGCAGTTTTTGTTTTCGCTGTGGTTCTAAAAACCATATTGCGAACTTTCCATCTTGCCCTGCTTTTGGAAAGAAATGTAGTAAATTTAAAAAAACAGGTCCTTTTCAGGAATTTTGTAGATCTCGACGTTCTTTTCCAAATGTTAGAATTCATAACGTAGAAATAGAAGCTCCATCCACCTCAACATCTATTTCTTCTGTATCTGACTGCAACAACAAGTTTTCTAATCTTCTCCTCTCAATAGATGAACCTTCAAATTCTGGGGAATTTGAACGTCCCCTCTGCCAAGCCTTCATTAATAACAAATCCTTACAGGTCATGGCCGATTCAGGAGCTCCCATTACTGTATTAGCTGACACCACTTTTTATAATATTTGGGGTTATTCAATTTCCCTCAAAGCTCCTGATATTTCTCCCAAAGCTTTTGGTGAGAAAGATATTGATCTTCTGGGTTTCTTTGTTGGCATTTTACCAATTCTTGGAAGGACCACTGAGACAAAGATTTATGTTGTAGTCAGAGGCAGAGATTTAGTAGGTTGGAGCGATCTAGCTAAATTAGGCATTATTTTAAAACCTGGTTATAAAAATCCTATTGTTCTAGGAGATCTCCCTACTCTTGCTTTAGACAATGTTGATCTTGATAAGTGTTCTCCCATTGATTTGCTCAAAAAAGAATTTCCCTCCGTTTTCAGTAACAACATTGGTAATATCAAAGGCTTTGAACATGTCATTAGACTTAAGGTCAATGCTAGACCTGTTACTCATAAAGTCAGACCTGTTCTCATCAGTGTGAAACCTGATCTTAAAAAACAATTGGAAAAACTTACCAAGGATGGCATCATTACCACTACTGACTCGTCGGAATGGGTTTCTCCCATTGTTCTCGCAAAAATAAAAAATGGTGATCTCCGTCTATGTGTTGATCTCAGGTCTTTAAATCAAAACATTATTGTCAATTGTCATCCCCTTCCCCATATCCAAGAAATGCTTTCAAATATTGGTCATTCTAAATATTTTTCAACCATTGACCTACATTCTGCATATCATCAAATACCTTTGAATGTTGATTCTCAAGAACTTACCACCTTTGTCACTCCTTTTGGAGAGTACAAGTTCTTGAGATTACCGTTTGGCTTAGCTTCGGCAGCCTCGGTTTTAAAAAAAGTCATAGATGTTCTTTTTAAGGATGTTACTAACGTTCAGGCTTTTCAAGATGATATTCTTGTTTTTACTGAAACCAAATAAGCACAGTTAAACATTTTAAATGAAGTTTTTTCCATTTTGAATTCCAGAGGTGTTACCATACAACCGGATAAATGTAAATTTTTAGTTCAACAAGTTGACTATTTATGTAATTTCATCTCTCCAGAAGGTATTAAACCCAAATTTTGCAACGTGGAAGCTATTTTAAAAGCTCCACCTCCGTCTGACAAAGATGCTCTCAGATCTTTCCTAGGTCTTTGCGAATATTATGCTCGCTTTGTACCTGATTATGCATCCTTTGTTCAACCTTTGAGATCACTTTTTAAAAAAGGCACTTCTTTTGTTTGGACCAATGACATTGATACAGCATTTAGTAACATCAAAAATGTAGTTGTTAATGCTCCTGCCCTCAGTCCTTTTGTTCATGGTCATCAGTGATCTGTTACTGTTGATGCCAGTTTAACTGGTCTTGGTGCTGTTTTTGGACACAAAATTCATGATAAAGATCATACGATTGCTTTTGCTTCTATATCTTTATCTGATGCCGAATCTAAATATAACACAATCGAAAGAGAGGCACTGGCATGTGTTTGGGCTGTTTCCAAATTTAAAACCTATCTTTGGGGCAACTCATTCATCATTTACACTGATCACAAACCTCTTGTTTACCTACTCTAAGGTGATGGCCTGGGCAAAGCATCTGCTCGTCTTGTACGTATTCTTTCCAAGTTACAAGAATATAATTTCACTATTAAATATATTCAAGGTGGAAACAATTTCAGGGCCGATTGTCTTTCCCGTCTATCACTTCCTTCATCTGATGATACTACTGATGAATTTGATTGTGTTGTAGCTTCAATTGGTGCTTCCTCTTCTTCCAATGGCATTATATCTGAGAAGGACTGGCTTGAAGCTACCTTGGCTGACCACACCATAAGGAAAATTTCGGACCATATTGTTAAAGGTTGGCCTCCCATTCGTAAAATTTCTCAGGATTTAAAGCCCTTTGCTCAAGTTTCCTCAGAATTGTCTTTGAAAAATGATATTTGCACAAGAAATGGTTGTTTTATTCCTCCCTCCTCTCTCAGGAATAGACTCATTTCTATTGCACATGATGAACATTTAGGTATTACTGCCACGTGTAAAAAGCTCAGAGAAAACTACTGGTGGCCCTCCTTGAATTCTCAAGAGTCCTCTTTTATTGGTCTATGTCCTCAATGCATTGTTTCAGATAAACATTGGAAGACCATGCAAAATCCACTTCGTCCTGTTTCTTTACTAGACAATCCCTGGACGAAAGTTGCATTGGATTTTGCTGGACCTTTCAACCTTTTACCTACTTTATCAAAGTTTTTACTTTTTTTGATTGACTACTTCTCAAAATGGATTTATTTTTCTTTTGTTGAGTCAGCCTCCACTCAGTCAGTTCTACATTTTCTCAAGAACGTGTTTTCTCTTGAAGGCCCTCCAAGAGAATTGCTCACTGACAATGGGACTCATTTTGTGTCAAATACCATGCAAGATTTTTTGAAAACCATGGATATTAAACATATTCAAGTAGCTCTGTATAGCCCTTCTGCAAATGATCTTGTTGAAAGAGCTAATCGCTTTCTTAAAGAAGGGATTCAAACTGCCCTTTCTTCTGGATTAGATTTCAGTCTTTTCCTTAAAGATAAGGTTAATGCTTATCCTAATTCTCCCCACTCCACTGCTGGTTTTACTCCTTCTGAGTTGTTGAGAGGCAGGAAATGTCGCTCTAAACTTTTACCCTCTTGGTTGGAGCGACATTCTTCGCTTTCCAACAAATCTGATTAATGTAAAGATGTTAATCTACGTCAATCTGTCTCTTTGGCACAGAGCAAGCAAAAATGTTACTTTGATCATCGTAAACATGTGCAGAATAATGACTTTGTGACTGATTCTTGGGTGCTTGTCAAGAAACCTTTTGGTGTTAAAAAAGGAGAATCTTCTTTTACTGCTCCTTACAAAATTGTTAAAGTTGGTTTAAGTGCTTGTTTGTTACACGATGGAAGATGGTGGAACAAGAGCAGACTTGTCCCCATCTCTAATGAACAAGCTAACATTCACATGAATACTGCCATAACTCCTTATGTTGATGATGCTATTTTATTTGAATCTCCTCTCATCAATGTTGATAGATGAATTGTATCTTCGAACACACCTGCATCCTCCTCTTGTGATGATGTTCCTATTGTCAATTCTCCTGCATCACCTGCAAGAAGGATTTGTAAATTGCCTACACACTTTAAAGATTTTGTAATGTCATTTTTTTATAGAAGGGGGAAAAGGTGTACGTTTTTAAGAAATAGTGTATATATTTTAAAGTTTTGTCATGTCAATTCTCTCCTTAAAGGGGGAAGATATGTAACGTTCTTATCTTTCCATTTTCTCATCTGTCTCTTTGCCCTTTCTCTCTTTCTCTCACCACTATCTCTGTGCTCTATTCTAGAATCCAGGCTCGGATTCATTCCTCCCTTGAGCTCGGACTGTTGAGAGCTCCTTAGCTTGTGGGTCCTTATACTCTCTTCCTTCAGAACTCAATCCTGATATTAAATAAAAGGAACTTCATTTAAAGGATTGTCTCCTCGTTCTCCTTCGAACGGTACACTACTGTGCCCTTTTGGACTCTCCCAAATATTGTCTTGTCTTTCAGAATGGGTTCTGACCTCTCATGTGGTCATCTATTGCAACTTTCAGATTGCGTGTGGAATATTACTCCCATGTCATCTGATGCTGTGTATTGTGAGTGATGTGGATTACTTTCAAACAAAATGCTTGTCATATATAAATACACTGTCTCATTTTTCTGTCACCAACAGCCCAGAAAGAAAATCAGGTGCTTGCCAAAAGCTGTGGAGTGGGAGGTAACCCCAGGAAGAAAGAAGGCATAAAGATATAAAAGAAAAGGTCCCACAGTCACAAGAAAGTATTAACTGACTAAGCTGGAGACAAATTATCAAGTCCAAAGCCAAGCAAGCGTCAGCAAAGCCAATATGTCTTGTGTTGGATGATGACCTTCGCCAATGCTTATTTTATTTGGGGCGTCTTTTGTATAAATGCATTCTTTGTAAGAAAAAAACGTTGTTTAAAGGACAACATATAGGTAGACACACATTTTTGTGAAAAAAAGTGCAACAGTAGCCCCTCGCATTGAAGAGGACTACTTATTGTGTGGATGTGCACATTGTCCAAGAGAGGAATGCATCACTTTCAGTCTGTTAAGCCAATGGATGAAGTGTGCTGACGCCGTGCCCCATGCTGTATGCTGTGGTAGATGGAAGTAAAATGTGAA
Source organism: Triturus cristatus (assembly GCF_964204655.1). NCBI lineage: Eukaryota > Metazoa > Chordata > Amphibia > Caudata > Salamandridae > Triturus > Triturus cristatus. The sequence continues at coordinate 282,754,888 of NC_140587.1, forward strand.
TGTGACTTAACGGCTACAGCGGCTGACTTTGAAGCTGAGGAACCATGTTCAAGTCTGGCAGGAGACTCAAACGTACTGGGATTCTGGCAGCGGCAGCTCCTCCGCTAAGGCAGAGGAGCGGTGCCCCACTGCTTCAACTGCAAGCTAAATAAAAAAAAAAGATAAAACTTTCCGTTATCATTTTATTCTTTGTACTGAGGTTGCAGTTGAAGCCAGGTTGTTAGGGTGGTCGGGGCTAGCTCCCTACACCACAATGAAGAGGACTGGTGGCTGTACCTTAAGTGCACATAACGGTTTGGCTGGTCGTCTCTGGCCGGCCCAAACCATCATGCACATTTTGCATATCCTCCACAGGCTGTATTGTACATCCTGGGTGTAGAACGTACCTAGTTTCCCAGTCCCTCTCTGAGCGCCAAATCACGGTGCTTAGACCAATCACAACACTGCTGTAAGGCAGCGTTGTTATTGGCCAGGGGATTCTGGGAGGCTGTGTGCTTCCTGCTGCAGAGAGAACGGAGGAGACGCGGCGGTCGGCGGTATTTATGCAAATGTTTTTTCCCCCCCTTTCGTTCCCCACTCCCCCCCATCCCCCTGTGTCCCCCCTCACCTCACCACCCCTGTTTGGTAGCAGCCACTTCTGAATTATGGGCAATTCATTTAGGGCCTAATTTGGATTTCGGTTGGAAAGCCTCCGACCTCCGTATTACAATGACGGCGGTCAGAATTGAAACCAGCAGGTCAATCCGACTTCCTTCTGTTGGGCTCAAGGAGCCTGTCGGCCAGTCAGAACCACCACATAAACCCCTACGGGCTCTGCTTCTGCCGTCGGGATTACGATATTGGTTTCCGACAGGCTTCCCATGTCGAGCTTTCCAACATGGAAAGCCTGTCTGAAAGTGACTTTGGGAGCCACTAGTAGGGCCCCTCTTCTTCCGCGGCCTCCGGTTGGGGGCCGAGGGGGTATTTATGGTGCCCTACCTTAAATCCGTGCACCATGTGGCAGGCACCTCATTGTGCCTGCCACACGGTGCATGGATTTCCAATAACTCCCATTTCTCTATGGGAGCTTGTGCTGCGGACAGCTTCCAACCATCGCACAAGCCTCCATAGGGAAATGGGAGTCTGTCGCATCGTAATTGTGGTTTCGTACCACCGACACGTAGTCGGTTGGTTCCGAAAATCGCAGAGATGTCGGTTGGAGGCAACTCCGACCGACATATTAATCAAGCCCTTAATCTCCCCGTGCCTACAAAAATGAATGTGTCTCTCTGTAATACAACTGGTGCTCATGTAAAGTTCTCTGATATCTTCAGGTCGAGTTTGTGCTATGTAAAAATTGCATACAAAAAAGTAGACCAATGGATGAGAAGTTTTACTGTAAACCACTGTCAGTAACCATGGATAGTTTCTATATTTTTATTAAAAACGAAAGGTCCTGGTAAATGCCCAAACCTGAAAATACATTGCTTGACTAGACAGATACTCTTGCCCTCGTGGAAATCAAGCAGTTCGTGCAAACCTGATCGGTAAAGCAAAACCAGGAGCCAAAAAAATCTAAAGAATCGGAAGGCAGTGATGGAACAGGAAAAAGAAAACTTCAATTTTTTAAAACATTATTATCTTTAACATCGACAGGCATACATTGCCAACTGTACATTTCCTAGAATTTTTAAGTGGACGAGATCAAATGGGTTCCAGTGACATCGGTTCAAGGGCGATGAGGTACGGAAACCAGTGATATCTACTTAAGCAACACAAATGCTCATGCGCCAAGAATGCAGTACACGAAGGATAGAAGGATAGAATCACCACTACAGGGGATGAGACTGAGAGGAGTCATTGATGGTGTAGTATATTCTTCAGACAGACGCTGCAATGAAGGCCTCAGCATTTCTCAGAAGAGTCTCTAGGTTTGAGTACCAAACAACGGCATAGGAAGCACAAAGAGGTGGGCGTAGTACAAAAGAGAGTACAACCACAAATAAATGAAATCCCACTACGAGAGACACCCAATGTGTGGGAGAGACAGGGGTTGCAAAGCCTTCGTTGCAATCCCTGTCCCTTAAGATTATGGGGCTGCAATGAAAACTATACATTTGCAAATCTAGTTGGCCTTGCTTTGCCAATGCTTTTTGGCCACCGCTATTGGCTTTGCCAGTGCTTTTAAAGTTGCGCCTAATTGGCAAAACCCATAGCAGCCACCAGCCACCTCGAAAGTGTATCTTGTACAGCTTCTGGGTGGCTGCTAGGTTGCATTCTGCAGCTTTCTGTGACACAACATGATGGGCATCTTGAAAGTATAGTGAGTAAAGATTTAATACTTTTGAGATGGCCACCACATTGCATCGCACCATGTTGCGTCATACACCTATGTGACCATCTTGAAAATATCCCATATACACTTTCAAGATGGCCAGTCAAACTATTGGCTCTGCCAATGCAGGCACAATTGTTAAAGCATCCTACAATGTCAAAGCAAAGAGAAGCATCCAGAGAGGATCAAGAGATGGTAGGGGATGCGGGGTGCTAGTTGAGGAGAGGGGGTGGGGCAGGTAGGAAGAGCAAGCCGAGGAAGCGAGAGAAAGCTGGTGGGTGATAAAGAGAGGTAGAGGAGAGCAGCAATGAGTTGTAGTATTATTCGATGTCGGAAACTCAGAGGAGAGAAGAAGGAAGAGACAGAGCGGGCGAGTATTGGTAAACGTCAAAAAAGCAAATGTGCTCTATGTGCAACAACAGTAGGAGCAGGACACACACTCTCATGGAGTGCAAAACAGGAAATACTAATAAATAAGAGAAATAGCTCCATGACTCCAGCAGTGGAATGATATATCTCAATCACTCAAAAGGGAGGTTAAAGCAGACATGCTACACATGCAAGGTGATGGGAGTAATGCTTGAAATATGTCTAACCACTCACAATCACTCGGGGTAACACTCCTACCCACTTTTCATTAGCCTACCATGCCACCTCAGACTAGAATTAGCCATATGCAATTCAGTCGTGGTCCTGCTCCAATAGGAACAATCCAGCCCAAACTGGCAAGCCAGGTCCTCGCTGATTTGGAACACAAGCAACCTGTTTTGGTATGATTGGGCCTCTTCAGTTGTGTGCCGCTGAGTTCCAGTGTCATGGCCCGTGAGCAAAGGACCCAAGTGTGGACATACCCTAGGATACCTAGGATATTACATCCAGTGGTTAGACAAGTGTAGCCCTGACTGAAGAGGTTCCCTATGGTAAATTGTAGAGAAAAAGTTTATTTGACTCGAAAACATTTCGTAAAAATATTTTTATATTAAATATTAAAGTACTTCATTTTATATATTTACCTTTAATATAGAACTACAGTAAAAATGCTGTAGCACTAGTAACTTACTTTTTAAATATTTAAGTGATTTGAATATATTCAATTAACTTAAAATTATTTTTTTGAAGTTTACATTACAAAATAAATTCCCACATAAAAAATAAATGTTTTTATTATGCATTACTAATTATTAAAAGTGATTTATAAATAAATTAAACCAAAGTGAATTATATTTTAAAATCATTTATTGCTACATTAATTTATTAATAAAAAATATGTATTGTCTGTGTATTTTTTTAACATTGCATCATATTTATTCATATTTTAAACTATTTGAAATAATTTAGTTTAATTTACCATTATTTCCTTTGGATTTTATTTTAAGTGCTTTATTCCATTATATTTTATGGGAGGCATTGCAATACCAGTGGCTGTCCATGAATTATGCTGGACTTACTACTTTAAATAATTTTTTTTGCAAAAACTTACACTCATAAATTTGTCTCCACCTCATTTTTTACAGAGTTGAGATGTGCAAAGTCAGACTTTGAAGTAACTTTAATTTACATTTGCGTTTTGTGAATAGCCAAGAAGTAATAGAGTTACTAATAAGTGTAAGAGTAAATCATTTGTTAGTTACTCACAAGGGTAATTTACCTTTCTGAATAGCCCCCTGAAACCTCTTGCGATTCGGAAGGAAGTGAGGTTGTGAAAATATCATGCATCAATGCTTTGTGTCACAAATTTTGTCACAAACCATTGATACCATACCAATGCCTAAGAGGAGGTGGTATTGGATTCACAAAGTCCATTAGGGACAGCTTTCACTTGTTGAAGGTGGGCTAGTCAATTGGGAGGCGCGTAAAGTGGTCTGCGATTTTCGCATAATGCTGTTTTGTTTTGAATTGCAGTCCTTTTCTCTTCAATGAGATATAAGAATATAAAACTGACATTTTGTCCTTGGGAATGCCGTTCTTCATTCGTACATTTACAACCCCTGTGATAGAACTCTCAAACATACTCCAACGACATTAATATTAATGGCACAGAATCCTGCAACTCTTACCAAAGGGTAATTTTTGCACCGTGACAGATTTGTACATCTGTCGCCATGTAAAGATATTCTCACTTTGCAAACCAGTTGCTGTTTTTGTACAGCAACTTCTTTTTGCCCTGAGAAGAATACAGTAGGACCTTAGGACCACAGAGCCACCATTATGGCGCATTTACCACAGCACGACTGTTAGGAGTAGCAAAGAGAACATGGCAGATCTTAGGGTTTGAAGGAAGCCCAGTGTTTGGTGAAGGAGAAGTGGACATAGTGATGATCGGTCCAGTGTGGCTCGGAGGTATGTCTAACAGAGATGCTGTTGCTTGTTGAGAAGATGAGGTCGAGTGTGTGCCCTGCTGATTGGGTTGGCGTTGTTTGAGTTTGATAGTGGCGAGGTTCTCCAGTAGGGATGTGGTGTTGTGGTTGTCGAGGTTGTTCAGGTGGAAATTGAGGTCGCCAAGGAGGATGTAGTACATAGAGGCTAGAGTGTGGTGCGCGATGAAGTCGGCTATGACTTCGCTGAAGGGGGTCAGGATCCAGGAGGTCTGTAGACAAGGGTGCCACGGAGGGTGGCTTTCGGGTTGATCTGCATCTGGAAGTGCAGGTGCTCCATTTCCGGTGAGTGGTTATCAGAGCTGGTTGTGAGGTGGAGGGTGTTTTTGTGTACGATGGTGATGCCTCCTCCCAGTCGGTTGACGCGGTCCTTGTGGATGATTTTGTAGCAGTCGGAGATGGCTGTTGCGATGTGTGGCGCTGAGGTGGGGTTCATCCAAGGTTCCGTAAAGAAGGCAATGTTGGGGAGATGGAGTCGAGGAGGTCCCAGATCTCCACAGCATGCATTTTGAGGGAGTGAGTGTTAAGTAGGATGCATCTGTGGTGGTCTGGTCCGGTTCTTAAGGGTCCTGCAGTTGGTGGGTCTGTTGTGCGGAGGAAGGCGAAGGTGCAATTGCAGTTGCGGTAGGTGAATGGGCCTTGAGTGTTCTTCGGGAGGCAAGGTGGCAGGCGGTGGAATGTCCGGTGTTGAGGGCATGGAGGGTGGTGAAGTTGTAGCGGTGGATGGTCTGAGGACCTGGGACTGTGGTGCAGGGCGCGGTTTAGGAGTGGACGGGTGCAGACAAGGGTCCCTTTGGCACGCCTTCGGTGTGCCTGCACAGCAGCTGCCATTAAGTAGTGTTGGGCAGGGCTGGACAGCTGGGAAGCGGGAAAACGGCACTGGAGGGGGGAGAGCGGTGGATGAGCAGCGGGAAGGGTATGGAAAGGGGAAAAAAAGTGCAAAAAGAGTAACAAGAGAAGTGGAAAAAAGCAATAATACATAAGAGGAGCAACAAATAGATAAAAAGGCAGGTGGAAAAGAGCAGAGGTGCAAAGAGGCAGAAAACAGAAAAACAGAGGGCGGAGAGCAGCAGCAAAGCAGAGATGCTCTCCACTGGACCACCAAGGATCAGGGCCTCGAACTCGGGGCCTGGAAGGTTCGGGGGGTAACAGCTACCAGGCGGAGCTGTGCGACAAGGGAAGCATTTTACTGACAGGGTCAGTAAGATCGCTCCTTCACTGCGCAGCAGCCGCCATTAAGTAGTGTTGTGGAGGACTGGACAGTGGGGAGGCAGGAAGTGGAAAAACAGCAATGGAGGGAGGTGGGGTGTAGAGGATGAGCAGCAGCATGGACACGGAAAGGGGAAAAAGGCGCAAAACGAGGATAAATTAGAGAAGTGATAAAAGCAATAATAGATTTGAGGAGCAATAAATAGATAGAAAGGAAGGAGAAAAAGAGTAGAGGAGCAAAAAGGCATGTGAAAAAGAGCAGAGGAGCAAGAGGCAGAAAGCAGAAAAATAGAGGGCAGAGAGCAGCAACAGAATAGAGATGCTCCCCACAGGACCACCAGGGATTACAGCCTTGAACTCGGGAACTGAAAGGGTGCGGGGGCAGCAGCTATCAGGCAGAGCTATGCGGTAAGGGAAGCAATTTATTGACAAGGTCATTTCACTTGCGCCAGTTGAGCTAGTTGAGCTCATTGAGCCAGTTGAACCAGCGCCAGCCAATGTGAGAGGGGCTAGGAGCAGGACTCCATTTCCCAGACTCCCCGGAGCCACCGTAACCTTCGCAGGAGGCGCATAAATTTCAGCGGCTGCTCGCGCAGTGTGGGAAGCCATTTAACTTACGCCAGTTGAACCAACACCAGCCCAAAAGAGAGGAGTGGGAGAGGAGCTAGGAGCAGGACTCCATTTCCCAGACTCCCCGGTGCCACTGTAACCCTCGCCGGAGGCGCATAAATTTCAGCGACGGCTCCCGCGTTGCGGGATGTGCCCGGGCCGTGCCCCGTCGAAACCCGGGCCAAGGGCAGGCCCATCCACGCCCATCAGAGCCTGGAAGAGGCTGGGCTGGGCCACCTCTCTTGGCTCTGGGATCCGTTAGTAGGAGTCTGTGGTGATCCTGCGGACAACCAGGTCTGGAACTAAAGGAAGGTTCTGAGAGATAAGCCTTGTGGACGTGGTCAACTATCTCCAGGTAGGGACACGGGAAGTTAGGAGGAGTCGTTGTGTTTTGTCCTACTGTAAGTGAGAGGATTGTCTGCCTGGACAGCTGTTGTATCTTAGCTCCTCTTAGCCTTGCTAACTGGCTAGCTGTTAGCTCATATCTATCATTGTCCGGGAACCATTAGGAAACGTAAGGGCCTGATCTCAGCACCCTCTGGCCCTCTAGCAACACCGATGGATGCATTCTTATTATGGGCAGCGGGGATCATAGACAAAACATTGAGCTGGTTGCCCGCCAGCTCTCTCACTCGCCTGTATTCTGCCCCGTTCCTAGCCAACCAGGTGCAGCAGGGGGTAGCGTATCACACCTTGCCCAGGACACCCAGCTCGAACATGGTCTCCCTTTAAGCCAAGCAAGATCATCGTTATTGGGGACTGAGGGAGACCGTGGCCCAGAGGTAGGCACAACCAGTAACATCTGTTCTGTGCCTACAAGCCCACTTACTCCAACAAAGGGCACAGGGGTTAAGGCCAAGTCAGGGGATCAAAAAGCAGGGTCAGGTACGGGCGTTAAGAGGAAAGGTACTTCAACAGGGGTAAAAGCCAAACGCCCTAGGGCAGAGGGCTCAGGAAATTGTGTCATTCAATCGCATCCACTATCTAAGGAGGACATGGAGGCCATGATGGACGGCTGGATGGGTACCATGATGACCTACATTGAGCCTAAACTAGACCCCATTAGGCAATGTCTAGCCTCAATTGAGCAGGAGCTTATGAAGATCTGCCTTCTTGGGCCGGCTGCGACTGTGGATGCTCGTAGGGGTGCCCCACCTGGTCCATGCTTGGCTAGTACCACAACCGGTGACCAGGGTCCAAGTGGGTTTAGGCCTTCAGTCATCTCACTTACTTCCACACATATTGGTGCCAATCTTCCTACACAGCCGATGGAGGTCTCATTGGGTGGAGTAGGAGGAGTAGGGGCATCAAGGTCACTGTGCCCCTCAGTCTGTCCTGACCCAGCCAAACCTCCAGTGGGAGAAATAGCTAGAAATGGGGGTGCCCATCAGGAGCCCAGCATATCAGATCCCTAGGGGGATACACCAAGGCAACGGCTCCCAACGTAGCATTGTGTAGCACCTTCCACCGGAATCCTCTCCATATGTAGTGGTAGTAGGCAACGTTCCAGCGCTACCCCCGGGTGCCGTCGAGGAATTCGATCAACTCAAGAACAAGGTCTTACACTGGTTGGATCTTAATACATCTCTTGGATTAAGGTTGGGGAAACACATCATCATGGTGCGAAGGGTCTCCTGGGTGGGGAGGTCAAACAAAAAACTTGAAGTAGACTGTGTAACCATTAACTTTACTAGACCCCACCTAGCAGAGAAAACCTTATACTCGGCGTCACAGTGTAACCTGGGAGGGGCTGCTTCGACCATTGTGGCCCTTCCCCTAGGGTATTTTTATAGATCCTTCACCCATGCTCTGACGCCCAAGAAGGTCGAGACCTGGAGACCCCCAGTTTATCCCGGATGTCCCAAGCGGGTTCGACAGCTGGTAACTCAAGATATTCCCCTTTTGAATTCCTTTGCACCATTGGAATCGTTGGACGCCTGCGGCTGACTCACTGATAAAGATCACCTAGAGACAGCACCATCCCACTGTGGGAAGCTCGGGCCTCCTTCTATAGGGTCTGATGTTGCAAAACTTGTAAATATATCTCATCGAACATTGCCGGATTAGCAAACAAGATAAATGACCCCGAATGGATCACTTTTATAAAAGGTTTCTCTGTGATTTGCCTCCAGGAGACGTGGTTAACCACTAACAGTTTTTTCCTGGTGGGATTGAAGTCCTTTTTAGGTCGAGCCTAGCGTTGCAGCACATGGGCTGCGCGCTTTGAGAGGCATGCAGTATTCAGTATAGCGTGTAAGCTTCGTAGAAGCTCCGCCCACTCTCCGCCCATCTTTTTCATTGGCTTAGTTCCTAAATGTTGCCTTCCAATTGGTTTTAGGCTTGTTAGTCCCTCCTTATGACAAGCATGTCGTCATTTGTATCCTTCCCTGCCTACTGGCCCCTTTACTTTCAACACTATTAGCTTCTCGTGTCACCCCCCTCCACTCCCACAGTCCGTGACTTCTCAGCCCCCCGCCCCTACTCCCGTTCGTGCCTTTTTGCCCATCTGCAGTCCCGTTTCCAATGCAATAGGTCTCATGTAAATGCAAGTCCTATTGCATTACAAATGCTTGTTTCCCCTTCCCTCTGTCTCTCTCCCCGAGCAGATGAAGATCCGCAGAGACACAGCTGCTCGCGCCGCCTTTCTGCAATGGAGGCTTCTGATTACTTTCAACATGCTGCGTTTTTCTTAAAAGTTTTCTGTGGCGCCAACGGTTTTAGAGAGTAAGGGGCCACGACAGGCTGCTTCCTGGAAACTGTCAGCTTGGATTGAAGAATATTACTAACAGGCCAAGGACCGGGTGCCCGCAGGAAAACACAGAAATGCCTATCTGTGGCCCAGAGTCAGTCAGGGCCATCGCTGTGCCACACGAATACCACATAAACACCAGCGCTTGGATCACTGTGTGAGAGGAAATAATAAATTAAACTCGCAATTCTGTGTAGCGCGTGATATCGTGTTTTTCTTTTGAGTATGGATGTACTGCGGTACACAGGTGATATTTTTACCCAGTTTTAAGCCATTCAGTTTATCATATTTGGAAGGATGAACGGTAGATCTGGCCCTGCTGAAATTGTGGCCTGGTACTTTTAGATAACATATAGCTCTCGGAAAATAATATTTTTGAGCGTGCTACTCTACTGGCGAATAGTTATAGGAATAATACAGAAGTACTGGTCCTTGGATCGCAGCATGCCCGATCCAGAGCATTACCACAGGAATACCACAAAAATACCATACTTTTAACCGCTTCACGTTAAGTGTGTACCACGCCAGTGTCTTAATTTTAATTTTTGCATGCCACTGGATTACCATATGTATACAACACAAATATCATAACCATCATGTACCACATTCTCAGCATTACGGTGGGAATACCACACAAATACCGCACTGTGAGCCGCTGTGTGCCTCATCCAGAGGATTAACAACAGAATACCACAGAAATACAACGTCTTGGAAAATAGTGGCAAGATCTGAATAATTTCCATATCTCGCACACAGTAACATGAGGCTACAGTGACACAGTTCAGATCACTACCATCGGAAATACTGTACCAGACTTGAGCCATTAAGCACCAGAGCACTAGCATAGGGGCGCCACAGAAATACTAGATATGGCACATCATGTAAAATTCAAAGTACGACCTTAGAAATACTGTGCCATGCTATCAAACAAAGTACGATAGATGCACAGCAGAGGCGCAACTAGAGGCAATTTTCAGAGGGGGCTGAGAAAATATTTCGGGGAGGCTGGAGATGCAGGGGCTCTAAGAAGGGATGAAATAACAACAAAGCCTCTTTAACAAGTAAATGGTCTTTTAACCCCTTCGCTGCGGCGGGAATTCCGCCGCAGCGCTGGGGGGGGGTTGGGGGCAGCGCGGTGGCGCTGTGCTCATGACGGAGCCACTCCGTCATGAGCCACGGTTGAGCTGTGCTCATGACGGAGTGGTTCCGTCATGACTCCGCCCACTGCGCTAATCGCCTGCACAGGCGGGGAATTAGCGCCGCGTGGGCGGAGCGGCCGCCAACGGCCGCGGCATGACGGAACCAATCCGTCATGAGCACACGGCGACCGTGGCTCATGACGGAGTGGTTCCGTCATGAGCAGGGGAGAGGTTAAAGACCTGTGAAGTACTCGGATGCAGCTGCATTAAGAGGGTCGCCAGCCCAGGAAGCTGTCTCAGCCCAGGCTGACACACACGACGGGGGAGGGGGGCTGAAGCCCTTTGAGCCCAATGGGCGTTGCTCGCCTGATGCAGAGCATTGCCGTTCAATTCACCTCATATTAGGAGCCTGTGGACTACCACAGACCAGAGAGGGTACATCACTTCACTCCAAAATTACAGCTATCAGAGGTCCCGATAACTGCATTTATATTTCTGAATTTACACGTTTTGGGGAAATATTATGCGGAAATATGACTTCCGGTGTCGATTTTGGGATATTTTCCCAGGTATAAAACCCGTATACCTAGACTAATTGCAGCAGGTGAGATCTCGGATGAAAGATCATGGAGCTGCATTGTTTCCGCAAAATGTTCAATCCTGATCCTGATGGGCCCATTACCCCTCCCCCTTTGGAATTAATGGGCCACTTGTGATGGAGGGCCACGTGCCATATGCAGGCCATCGAAACATTAGTTGATTGATTTTCCTATTCATATTTTATATTATGCCACATTTAAAAGGTCTAATTACCATCGGCAAAAGGGATTATAACAACAGATGTGTTTAAAACTTTTTTTATAGTGCGAACTCGGCCCAACAGCATTGGAGCGCTCTACATGAGCATCAAATTGCATTATAAAAGGTGAGATTTTTTTGCCGCAGGGAGATTAATTGATTTGCAAAGTATCACAGGATGTTGAGCGGTTACTGGACTCGAACCTGGTTCCGCAGCTCCAAAGTTTCAAGCTCTGGCCTTTAGGTCTCCTCTCCTCCTTTATTCCAAAACTCATGAGGGTTGTATTGTTGGAAAGGTCAGAAAGGAGGCTATTCCAGGTATAACGGGTCTGGGCTGAGAAACTCTGTTCATCTTTCCAGGATGGTAATATTTCTCAGCTGAGGATAACAAATAAGCAGGAGTCAGATAATTAGCGGCCTCCCTTTCAATGCCTCAGTAATGCAGGCCGTAATTGTTCCTTGGACGTCCCAATAGAGGGGGTCACTGCTAATTCCGGGATGTGGGAATATCATAATTTACCACCCCTATTGGAGTTAAAAGGGAGCTTGTAATGAGGTCTTCAAAGGCTGGGACATAGCCAATAGTTCTCGCCTCTGAGACCTTATAAGTATTTTGCCGTGCAGCACGCATACATATAAAATAAGGACCTCTAGAAAACAGACGGCAGGCAGAGAGAATACCAAACTTGAAGTAGAGATCAAAAACGAGCAAAAAAGTTTGAGCTACTGACATTGTAAATGACAATACCTTTTGTTTTTGTTTTTAAAACATAAATAAAAGGCATTGTCATTTACAATCCAATAGCTTAAACTTGCGTAAATGCGAGACCTATTGCATTGCAAATGCTTGTTTGTTCCAGTCTTTCCTTCTAGGGCAGGAAGACCCAAGGGTGGTCTGCTAATCTACGTTTCCTTGGACATTCCGTGCAGTTTGAAGGAATTACCTACTGATAATGACTGTTGGCAGGCCAAAACCCAAACGTAGGCCCTTTAACTAGTATAGGATGCCCCCGGAATGGCGGGCCTGCATGTTGAACATACCCCACAGGGAACTAGTCTTCACACCCTAGTCGACGAGTTCAATCTAACCATGTCTATGAGTAGGGCGATTCATGGTGGGAATCTCTTATACAAGACATTCACTGGAAGGGGGAGCTCAACATTTATAGATTTTATCTTTGTTTCCAGCCCCTTCTTTCAATTTCTTTTAGATTTCTCTATCATGGATAGTATTTATAGCATCGGTGTATGTCGACTACCTGCTGTAAGCATGGGAAATCCCGTAAAGCAGTTCCCAGGGGACTTCTTAGGGCAATAGACCAGGGTAGAAGGCTAAGGTGGGCCAGATAAACCCAGACTCTTTTTATGAGTCTCTTCTGGCCAAGTGCAAGAGGGAAATTGATATCTGTACAACTGGACGCGAGGAGGCAGGGGCTGCTCTGGAGGCATTCTTGGCCATTTCACATACAATTGGACATTTACTTAAGGCACCACCGTCAACCTCGAAGGGTCCAGTCATGAGCTGGTTTGACCATGGTTGTTCCCGTGCCGCCAGGAATCTGAGGGATGCATTAGGCACCATTCCAAGGGACCCTGTTGTGGTAAACGAGTGCAGAGGGATATATGAATCCAAATTGGTCAGGCATAAGGCCGAGCTACAGGAGGAGGCCTGGAGTAAGCTCATCGAAGCCTGTACCTTGAAAAATAGTAATCAGTTCTGGAGTATTGTCAACTGTCCTTTTCTGTCACAGGAAAATTCTGAGGCCCTTGACGCACATATTACAGAAGAGGAATGGGTTAGCTTTTCCGGGAAATGTTTAGTAGTCCAGCAGACGTAATTTTAGCGGGTGATGGAGGAAAGTCGTACCTTGTGATTACAACTGATGAAGTCAACAAGGGTATAGTAGGGCTGTCTAGAAATAAAGCGCCACGACCAGATGGTATCCCCCTGGATCTTTTTCTATCTTACCCTCAGCTATGGGTGCCAATCCTCACCAATGTCATAAATGCTGCAATTAGAGAGGACTTACCTAGCACCTGGTCCCTATCCACCATCGTCCCTTTCTTTAAAAAAGGAAATAGGGATAGCACCCTTTGTTATAGGCCCAAATCTCTACTGGATTCATCTGTGAAAGTGTTGGGTCGTGCCCTGCTGGATAGGTTGCCCGCATGGGTGGATGATAACAATATCTTAACTGACATACAATACGGTTTTCGTCCAGGGAGGTACACTATCGACCAATGCTTGAAACTGTATATGATTGTCAACAAATATACCATTGCTCGATCAGGTAGTGTACATCTTGCCTTTATGGACCTGTCCTCAGCCTTTGATTGTGTCAACAGAATCAAGTTATGGGAGAGCTTATTGGGAATAGGTGTGGATAAAGAGATCGTATTTTTCCTTCGTGAGCTCCACAAGGACACCAAAGCGGTGGTTCGGTTCACGAATGATGGCCAGGTTACCTGTCAATTTCCAAGCCAGAGAGGGGTGCGTCAGGGCTGTATATTGGCCCCTTTTTTATTTAAACTATATATTAACGACCTGGAGAAGGTACTAGTTGATACTCTGGAAGACTGCCCCCAGGTGGGTCAGCGTGGTCTGCCGGTACTATTATATGCCAACGACGCTGTCCTCATGGCCTGGTCAGCGAGGGGTCTGCAAATCCTACTTAACTCCTTTGTGAAGTTCATGGAGGACCGGGGCCTGTTAGTCAACAACTCAAAGTCAGATGTGATGCAGGTGGGGCCAAGTGCAAGGAAGTCCTTCAATGTCAAGGTAGGGTCCACATCGGTCCCTAAGACCAGTGCCTTATCTTACTTGGGGGTCATGCTGGACGCTAAACTAAATTGGGACCCCTTAAGAAGCAAAAAGAAAGTGAAATTCCAAAGGGCTATGACGGCAATCTTTAACTTTGCTTTGCGGTTGGGTAAAAAACCAGTAGGTGCAATCTTACAAGAATTTAAAATAGGGTCTTCAGAGGACTTCTATGTGTACCCCAGGGAACTCCTACGTTTTCTGTACACCAAGAATTGGGAATGCCCTACCTGTCAGATCTGTTGTCATTTCGCCCATTATCTTAATGGCTCAAAGTGTGGGGGACTAAGGGGACTGCTCTACATAAAGATATCATAAGGGATTGAATGGCTCTTAATTATGCCCATCATATTCCCTGGTTGAATTATATCCGGGAACGGTTTAGGATTCTTGGAAGGGCGGACCTTTTCAGTGACCCGGATTCATTCATTAGGAAGGATCTACCCTGGGCTAAGGAGTACTTTTGTAGACTCCGTGGAGTAAAAAGGGAGGAGTGCGAGTTAATGAAGCCCAGTGTACATAAATACATTTTCCTGAAAACCGTTCAATCTACGGAACCGTACCTCCTTGGGCTTCTTAACACCTACGACCGCTTTTACTGACATGGTTTTGTTTTGACTTATTCTATCTTCTCCTTGTCCATCCTAGGGGGAGTAACAAAGGTAAGATCCTGCCACCATGCGGTTGCGATAGTAAGTCCCCCCAGAACATGATCCACTTTTGAATGTTTTGCAGTTATTATATGGTGCCGAGGAAGACCTACAAAATCCCAATTTTAAAAATAGCAAATTTTAAACAAGGGCGTCCCGCTTTTACTTTTTTAGCTATGCTCTCAGGGCCCACGTTATGGTATGTCCTTGGTTTTTTAAAGGCTGCAGTTAGGCTTAGATCAAGCTGTGACTAGCACTACGTGTTGAGCAGGCCTGATGAATTTTTTATCATTATTTATCTCAAAAATGTATTTGATATTTACATATGTTAATTGTCGACTATTGATATTAACTGGCTGGGAGCTCTTTTTATTGTTGTACTCTTGACTTTTATGGTTTTTATCAGAAAAGCCGAATAAAGTTTATTATTGGTTGATTGATTGACAAGGTCTGTAAGATCTTGAAATGAAAAAAAATTCTTTGGATTTTCTTTTTGGGTGTTTAGTTATGATGCAATAATTTGAACCAACTATTTTAAGAATTGCAACAATTTTTGTAGGGTAGGATGTATGACTGTATATTTGTTACACTCTCTCCACTTTATTCACTTTCCAAACTGTGTGTGAGTGAAATTAGAATAGTTAATATAACCCACCCAGCATATGCATATTCACCACTGCTTTTGGAATTGGAGTAAGAATAGTAAATCTCCTCCTTCAAATACATGTATTTTCCTCAATGTTTTTGGGAGTGGAGCTAGAATAGTAATTCTATCATCACCCCACATATGCAATTTCCCCAGTGTTGATAGGTCTAGAGCTACAATGCTAAATCTTTTTCCCCCCACTAAATATGTATACAACAAATGCTTATGATTGAATTTACTTTTTTATACACTGACTATGAATTCACAAAAGGATTCCTATCATATGTATATGTGTGAAGATCGTCATCACATGTGGCGATATCTCGACAGCCATAAATCCCAGTCAAAGGGTGGAAAGTGGGTATTCTAAGGTGCGGTTTATCTTGGAAGTTTAGGAGCAGTCACCAACCTGCGTATTTGTGAACATTTTCTAACTCCAATCCATTTTCTTCCCACTTCAGAAAAAAATGAAAATGTACTCCAGCAAAGTGCTGTTGAAAATGTACTCCCATACAGGGCTGGCAAAATCCCCAGGGTTGGAAAAGAAATGTCTCAACTCTGGATGTGCTGGGAGTGTATGGGAAGGGCTTTCTCTGTAGGGAAGCAATAAAGGTGTGTTTGCACTCAGGATCTTGTTCCTGCTGTGCAGATTCTCGGCTCTGAAGATCTCCATACAGCGGGAATAAAAGCCTACATAGAAAGCCCTACTAAGTATTATGCTTTGAAAACTGCATCTGGTGCAACTTTCCAGTCATACTTCTAAAATTTTTGTGAATAGAAAAAAAGCAGGAACCACACATTCAGACAGATGTGTTTGCCTCCAATCAGTATTTTTTCTACTTTTCGGTGAATCAGGACCATGCCCATAATGTGCAATTGGAGTTAGAATA
This sequence comes from Triturus cristatus, assembly GCF_964204655.1. Lineage (NCBI taxonomy): Eukaryota > Metazoa > Chordata > Amphibia > Caudata > Salamandridae > Triturus > Triturus cristatus. The sequence goes on from NC_140587.1 coordinate 282,771,085, forward strand.
ATAAATCTGACCACCCCACCACAATTATTGCACATTCATTAGTGTTTATATTATTTAAGTTAGAATAGTAAATGATCTCCTGTCCAATACTTTCTCAATGTTTGTTGAAGTGCAGTTAGAGTATACTCAACCCAGTATGTGCACTTTTTATGTTATGTTATCCTATGTTATATTATGTTAAGCGACGTTATGTGTATTTGTAAAGCGCACAGCTGACCCTGGTAGGTATCTTGGCGCTGAGTTACATATAGTTATAGTGGTGTTTTGTTAGCAATTTTTTAACACAACATTACAGGAATATTTTTAAATAAAATATAAAATTGTGCGTACTTTAGTAAATAAACAATGAACATTATTAAACAGGGGGATTATATTACATTAATTTATCATTTATAAATACATATTTAAACATAATAAGATATTTAGATTACATTTCAAATTTAAAAAATGTATTAAATAAAACAATAATTTAAATATAACATTCATCAGCATTTAATGCAACAATATCAAACTTTACATCATGTAATACTATGTAAGTATTTTATTTACATGAAATAGAAAAACATGTATCTATATTAATGAAAGCAACATTCAATGTATTTCAAAGGTAGCTATTGGAAGAATAGAAAAACATAAATAAGTATGCTATTGAGCCTGGCACCCAATGATGAAACATAAGCAGCATATTTTTTAGGGTATTTACAATAAGGAGCAAAGCTTCTATCACCAGACAGGTCACAGGTCCAATTCACTCAACCTCTGCCACTCACATACAATCCCCCACTATGGTAGAATTGAATCTTCATCATAGTACATTCTATACGACCAATGAAGGAAGATAAAAACACATCCCCCTTACTACATGACAAAACAAACTGAAAACAAAAAACACAAGGAACATTCACCCCATAACATTCTTTTACAACTAAAGAAATCTACAAAAACATAAATTAACAGGTTACTTAGATTATACATAAGCCTTCAACCATCCAGGTCTCTTTGGTTGTCTATCAGTCCTCCTTCTAGGTTCTTCTTGATCGATCCAGCTTGCATTTGAAGAAGACACTGAAGTACTGTCTTTACTGGATAAAACATAAGTAACGTCTACCTTAATATCAAAAACACCTTTGGGATCCAATACCTTGCCAGCCTTTTCCAACCTTGACATACTCCAAACTTCACCTGATTCTAGAACCACAACATTCCTCTTTACACTCTTAATCATATAGGGACCAAGACAATTTGAGGTTCCTTTTTTCACAAATCTGACTTCTTGACAAAATCCATGCCACCAACATGTCATTCACTACTTCTCACTCCATGTATTTATCAAACCATTTTGTGCATCTCCTCTGATATTCTACAACACTCTCTCTTCCTTCATTCCCACAATTCCCAGACAACCATACAAGGGATAACTTGCTGTTGTCCTTCCTGCTCCTCAAACCTTACCTTCAGAATGAGATATCCCAGTTACAGGATTGGAGATTGTTCTGTGTGCCCATAAAGTTTCCCTGAGCATATCAATTAATGGTACCCTATTCTGTAGTGCTCTTTTAACAAAGCCCTAGACCATTTTGTTCACAATATCTGCCAAACCATTTTGGTTTGATGGTGATAAAATGAAGTACATAAATGCTTGATTCCTAATGCATCTAAAACACTTGCATTCATTGTGACACAAATTGCACACCATTATCCTTCACTAAGGCTTTTGGGATACCTTTCCTGGAAAATTCCTTTTTACAAAACACAATCACAGTCTTAGATGTCACTGTATTGAAACATCTAGTAGTAACCCATTTAGTGGAGTAGTCAACCAATGCTATCACATACTTCTCAGAAAAACGTAGCAGCTCAAATAGCCCCACAATATTCATAGGCAATTTATTCCAAGGCCCACTAGCAACAGTCACTGTTCCATTTGTGCACACAATACACAACCACCAATGGAAATCCTGCAATCTGGATTTGGTCGAATTCCTTCCTAAATTAACTTGCACTAATTAACTTATCTCACACCCTTTGCTCTCACATGTTCTTGTCTCCTCTGACCAACTCCTCTGCCCCATATAGTTCATTCTTTATCACATAAAATCGCCTCTCAACCTGATCAATATTCTTTGAATTGGACCATTCTTTGACTACATATACTTTTATGTTGCTGCAGATCTTAGCCAGCTCACTCACTAACTTCCACTGCTTTTTCTTCAAGGTACCTAAGATAACCCCCAAAACATTGTGTTTATCACAAACCTCTTCTTCCCTTTTCTAAATTGGTAACCTAGAAAGACAGTCCGGTGTTTGGTTCTTAGTCACTTTAACATATTGACCTCAAAATCAAATTCACACACCCCTTCCAACCATCTGCATATTCTGTGTGTAACTATTTAACGCCCTTTAATGAAAAAAAGATTCACTAAGGGTTTGTGATCACTGAGTACCAAAAAAAGGTAAACCCCATAAGTCACACTTGAATTGTTTCACTGTCCTCATGCACGCAGGTGCTTCTCTCTCAATTATAGAACACTGAATCTCGAAATCCTCAAGTGCCCTTACTGCAAATGCCACATCTTTCTGTTCTCCATTTCCATTGAACCAAAATTTCACCTAACCCTCTCAAATTGGTATCAGTCATCAAACTCATTTTTTCTATGCATTAAAATGTCACAAATTTGGCATCTTACTCAACTATCGCTTAACCACAATCTACTCAAATAGCTCACCCTTCTTGGGAATTTGCCTCATAGGATGGAAATGGGATGTAAAATCTGTAACACATGTGTAATAATACCCTGATAATCCTAAAAAGGATCTCCATTGTTCTTTATCTCTTGGTTAGGTGATTTAATGACAGACTCTACCAAGTCCAATTCAGGACTAATTCCCTCTCCAAAAATGGTATGCCCTAGGTATGCCACAGCTTGTACCCTAACTTGGCACTTCTTTCTATTCACTGTCAACCCACTCTTCTTCAGTTTGATCAAAGCGTCTAACAGAACTTTGTCAGGATCAGTTTTATCCTTCTCATAAACTCAGTGGCGTCACTAGGGGGGTGCGGGGGGTGTGGACCGCACCGGGTGACACCATCACATGGGGTGACACCCGGCACCGTGACACCATCGGGGTACTGGGGGCGTGCTTTCGAATAGGAGATCAGCCACTGACTTCCTTTAGGCCTGGAGGGGGGAAAGTGATTCACCAATCCAAACTCTAGCAGAGTGGTGGGGGGTTTCAAAGGATAAAGACATGCCCACGCCCACCCACGTGAGAAGAGGCCAACGTAACAATCCCCTGCGCGGCTGCGCCGGCCTCACCGCGCCCAGAGCACAACAATGCGCGCGCTTAGAACACCTTCCTGTAACCTGAAACCGCACACAGCGCCAAGTTGCCTGCTTAAGTCCATAACTACTCGCTCCTGTCTCACAGGTAAGTGAAGATTACTTACTGCCAGCGAAAGCCATCAGCTTCCCCACCCACAGCAAGTAAACACCGCAGCCAATTGTCGAACCATTCGAGCTCCCCTTCCGCCCGTGCTCCTCCCTCCCCCCGGACAGTGCCTGTACGTCAAAGCCTCGCCCTACCACGGAGAAGAGGCATAGGAATACCTCAAATATTCGAGGAAAGGAGGATTTACTATTAGTGGGTAATTTGCACACAAAAAAAAAAAGTGCCGGGGCTCGCTTCAGGAGGCAGCTTGCGCCAGCGCATTTCTCCTGTTAGCGCCGCCTAATATAGAACCAATTACTAACCATGAAAGGGTTGGGGGGGGAAGTGACGTAATAGTCAGAGCTGCCGACTTCGCAGCTGGAGAGCCGGGTTGAGTCTAACCACATTGGACCCAATTACGAGTTGGTCGATAAAATGAGGGGGTAATGCTGGGCTCATTTACTGTCCACTACAAGTAGGAGGAATAGCAGACCGGACCCAGTATTACTGGGATATTTACCACTTCCACTGCCCCACCCCTCCAATTCCAGATCGTTTCACTCGCCTCAGAAAGTAAGACAGAGTGGTAGCAAACTGGCCAGATTGATTTTATTCACACCCAAACACATTAGCGCCACTTTTACAGTTTGCCAGTGAAGCAATATTTTTGTTGTCTTGGCTTTGTTTTCCCTGGGCTTGGATCTAGTGCACCAATCCTGGAGGTACTGCAATGTGAGGATTGAAAAACAAAATTTGTACTGCTGCTCTGTATCTAGGGATGTTGTCTTTTTTTTTACCATACTGCTTTCGTTTTGTAAGGATATAAGCAATGGCCATTGAAATGGGTCCATTCAGGGCCCTGTTGTCATGTCCTTAACTCTTCAGGCAAAAGCACTCACTGATTTCTGAACAGTGAGTGTAAAAGCGTTGAGGTAACCATGGTGTTCCTGCTTACATTTCACATGGTTTGCAAAATTTTGTGTTCCCTATGATTGTTTGCTTTTTACAGGATGCTGTCACTTTTTTTTGTAGGCCACATATTGCTCTTGCCCAGTGCGTAATTTAAATTGAGCCGCATCCAGGTGTTTATTGCTGGCAACAATTGGGTTGTAGTTGAAGGCAGTCTGAGTTTTTCTCAGTGGGGCAGTATGGTGTTCAGTGGGGGAGAGGATGTGGCACTATGGCCAGAGCTGCTGAATTTTGAACTGGGGACCCAGGTTCAGACTTAATAACCAGTCCACCAGACCACTCTCCTGAGAGAGCACCATCTCATGCTAGACCTTAGAAGGCTTCGCAAGACATTAGAATCCCTGGTGTCGTAGCACCAGCAGGTGGACCCTAGCATGACAAGTGTAGGTTAATCTACAAGGCTTGTCCACCACTATTCATACTGAAGTTCACCTCCAGTCTTGTGGGCAGGCCTATGAAGCAGTACACCCTAGAACAACAGTGACCTTGTCACTGAGATCACAGGACCCTTGAGAAGGGTCAGCTCTAGGGCGGTGCAACCGGTGTGACCACACCAGGTGCTGACTTTAGGTGGAGGTATCATTTTTGCAAGTATATTATGGCTTTAAAAGCGCTTGCTGCCTCCTTCCTGGCCTCCAGTAATTTACGGTAACAATAAAAATGTCATGATGACTGGTGATTAATGTTCTTGCTAGAGAGAGATCGGAATATTGTCTAATGGAAGATTTGACTCATGGAAAGGTAGCTCAGTGGGTTAATGTACCTGCTGCAAAGAACATGTACCATGCAGATCACAAAGTGCACATAATGTAAATAGGCCAGTGGGCTACTTCTTTTGTCAGAGAGACCCTATTGTTACTTGCAGTTTATGAGTTAAAATCCTAACATAGAACAGTGAGCTATTAAGTGTCATCTACTCCGCAGCAACACAAGTCACATTTTTTATTAACTTTTGATACGTTTGAGCTACAAACAATGTATTAGTTTAAATGGTCAGATCATGCTGCAGATCTTGCATTATGAGGCAAATATGGCAGAGCCATTATTATTTAAAAAACATTTGCAAACTAAGATTTTTAGCCATTCATGTTTGAACTACTGTTTTGGAAAACAGAGAAGTGCTGATGACAGAAACTCCATGGCTCGGAGACAAATGGCTTGGGCTTCCACATTTTATCGTATTTGGGGACATTCTGTGATTAGAAGCATATCCCACTTTGTGAATACATTTTACTGTCAATAACTCATTATAACCTTAAATAATCATGTGTATCCATTGGTTGATAAAACTGGGCAGTGAAACCAAACAAATACAAAAAATTGGTATGTTTGCGCATTCTGGCCACGCCTCTGGCTCTGCCCACTGATCCAATCCTTGGGTTATTCCCGCCCTCTGATTCTCCGCCCACAGTTCCCCTACTTTTTTTCCCCCACTTTGACCACTGATATATTGTGTTTCTGGATAGTGGGAACACCACACCAGTAAAAAGTACCATACCTATGATATTATAAATTCCAATAAACTGTTGACCAGCAGATAGCCCACTGTACAACCTGATTAATGAGTCATTATCACACTGTAGTTAACAGGCACATTTTGTAAATATAGGACCTACATTTACAAACGTTACTAAGGATTCTGTATGGTCCCGTTATTTGCCAACTGTGTCCACTGGCGGACTCGGAGCGGAGGAGGTCCATGCGGTAAGTCGTGAGGAGGTGACACCATGAGTTACCCGCACCGGGTGACACCAACCCTAGTGACGCCACTGCATAAACTAAATTACTATCTTGGAAAAATATAACTTGTCCAAAACCATCCAACACCATTCTCATGACTGTTTGGAAACAAGCTGATGCCAACCCAAATGGCATGTGAATGAAATGGAATGCACCTAATGGGGTGATAAAATTGGTAAGATACTTGTATCCTCACTTAACAGAATCTTGTGATAAACCACTAAAGACTTGTGCACCTTCCAGCAAAGATAACTTCTCCACAACTTTGGAAGAGGTAGTTTGTCCAACCAAATCCTTCTAATAAGATCACGGAGGTCCACACACATTCGGATGTTCTTCTCTCCATCCTTGGGCACTACAACCACTGGCACTAAACACTCAGACAACTCAGTTTCTTCTATCACTCCAAGAGCTTTCATTCTTTCTAGTTCTTGTTTAAATGGTTCTATCATTAAGTACTCATGAACGTACTCATCTGGTTTCGATGGGTGACTATTCTTCTGTATCCATGGTCCTGGATAAAGGGGTGCTGCAGGGTTCAAATTTGAGCCCCACTTTGTTTAATGTCTATGTGGCACCCCAAACAAAACTCATCCAGTCATGTGGGTTTGAAACCATCTCTTATGCTGATGACACACAATTGGTCATCACTATGGACCCTAATCCTAAGCTGACCGAAGTCAAATTTAAGAACTGTCTACTGAGAATCTCTAGGTGGATGACAGATAACTTTCTGCAGCGTAATACGAACAAAACAGAGATCCTTTTGTTTGGAAAAACTCCCTCAGTCTGGTATTCCGACTGGTGGCCATTGGAGCTGGGCCCACCACGTATCCCAAAAAAATGTGTAAAGAATCTGCAAGTTCTCATAGATGATAATCTCTCCAGGAGTGAGCATGTCAAAACCATCTCCAGAACTTGCTTTGGTCTAATGCAAATGCTTAAGAGTCCTTACATTTACCCCACTACAAACCAGGAAAACTCTTGTTCAAGCCTTGATAATAAGTCTTATTGACTATAGCAATGCTTTAATGGTAGGAATTAATGAAAACATCTTAACTATGCTCCAGGTAGGGCAGAACTCAGCTGCACGCCTGGTCTTGAACCTTTCCCCTCGGTCTCCTTCAGAGCCCCACCCTCCGTTTTCTCCATTGGCTTCCGATTAAAAAACGCATCCTCTTCAAACGTCTTTGTCTGATCTTTAAAAATCCCGAAGGGAAAGCCCCCCTTTACCTCAGAATCAAACTTCTTCAGCTTTACTCCTCGGTCTGTCAGCTTAGGTGTAGTGATCTATTACTCCAACGTCCCAAACGTATTCGAGCAACCAGGTTTGGGAGTCGCTCTTTCTCCTACCTCGCCCCTCATCGCTGGAATCAGCTGCCTTAGCCCATTCGTGCATGCTCTGACTTCACCCTTTTTAAAAATAACTCAAGAAAACCTGGTTATTAACGTTATAATTTCATCTCATACTGCGCTGCATCCCAGCAGTAAAGGAGCCTAGAGATCCTCTCAGGAATGATTTGTGCGCCAAATAAATAAATAATAAATAAGTGTGGACCCTGTGAACCTAATGAACAAAACCCTTAGCTCTCTCCTTTAAACTATTATAATCCTTCAGTAAACCAAATTCATTAGAGAGATTTTCAGAGAACTGATTCACAATATCACTGTCATCACTAATATGATTAAGATTTGTGTGAAAAAACATAGATTTAGGAAACAATATTTTTGTCTTGAATGAACCTAGGCAACAAAAGAGCATGGATCTTGAAAGCAACAATGATATTCAAAGTAATACACAAATGATGATTATTTATATAACAAATCTTTAATTTTTATATAGAAAAAGGAATCAATTTTAAATCATACATATAAAGATGCAAATAATTGACATTGTTTCATTGCTATGAAATAATTTTAGATCATAAATTGCATGAATAATCACAAAACATGAAAAGTGTATTAATGACACAATGATAATAAAGTTTAGAATATTTTTCATAATCCACCAAATTTGTCAATAGTACGGCCTTAGGATATTTCCAAAATCCTCACTAATATGATTTACCATCAAAACATGATCAGGAGCTTTTGGATTTATTTTAGTTCCAAATCACACTTTTGTTGTCAACCCAAGAGGTTCTCACCTCTCCTCTCCACATAGACCTTGCCAGCAGTTTCTCTACCCTTGAAGATTATCTTCATAGGTAAATAATACCGTCACAAATCCATCGAGACTGCTCTATGCCCTACAGGATTTATGTCAGGTTATAGCAACTGAATCCCCTCCGCACCAAAAATGGAATTCCAATTCTTGTCACCTATTAGTGTAAAAGGCAAATCCAGAATCAGTCAAAACACTCAGCTCCTTACCACCACCAACAGTATAATAATCAGCCATGCTTATCAATCCCACATTACATTAAGTTGAAATGTTAGACATATCTGTTACCCTGAAAACCACCCTGCTCAAACAATCTTGTAAAAAGTATACTTGTTTATTGGTGTCTGAAGTGAAATACATCTTGACCTCCTCACTCTTGCACATGGCCATTCTTGCCTCATTTGTGATGTGTGGACAACCTGGCAGAACAGTATGGGAAACTGAAATCATGTGTAGCTCTACCACAGATATACCATTTGAATTTGCTAGCACATAATGTTTTGTCCTTCTCCAAAAATGGATTCCTATCTTTGTTATGTCCTGCGTGATTTTTGTCATTTATTTATTTATTTATAGGATTTATAAGCGCTGGATGTACCAGAGGTATCAGAGCGCTTTACAGGAGTATAAAATAGATACAGTCACAGGAAAAAAATCAGCTACAAACAACAACAGTGAATAATAACAGGTTACAAAAGAGAGACAGTTTTAATAATACAAATACAGGTATAAGATCAGGAGCAATTTACAAATCTAAAAGGAATGATAGGAAAATGGGTTAGGGTTAAGACCCCCAATCTATTAATTCTAGCTACTTCAGAACCTCCCTTCTTGTCACTTCTCATTTCTTTAACCCACCTCGAAGCTTGCTCCATACTTTCTAGTATAGAGATGGACTCTTTCAAATTAAGGTTCTTTGCTAAAACTTTATTTTGTGCTTATGAGTTATTAGTACACCTTACCAATTGATCTCTAATAATCAACTCAGTTAAATCACCAAACTCACTTGTCCTTGCTACGTTTTTTAAACTTGCCACAAGGTTCAAAATGTTCACCTTCTTTTTCTTGATGTTGTGAGTAAAAGTTACGTCTTTCTATCACAATATTCGTGTGAGTTCTAAAATGTAATTCTAACGTGTTTAATGATATTTCAAAAATATCATTTGCCACTCCTTCTTCTTGTCCCAAGGTTGTGGATTAAAATGCCTTGCTTCCTAGCAGGGAAGAACCTCACACCCCCTAAGGCAGCCACATAGGACTCAACAAACGTCCTCCACCTTTTCCACGCAAGGATGGATTCTCTAGTCTCAGAAATGCAGGGGGCTGTGTCATGCCGATCCCTGCCATTATATTTGTCAAAACAAGTAACTAACACAATAGTTTATGATAAATACCTAATATAAGAAACTAACACAAGAAACTAATTAGGCAAATATATCAAAATATGTCTGTGGTACTCGATAATAACATTAGAACTGCCAGGTGTAATTCCAGACAGTGCAGGTTGAATCACTTCACTTTTCTAATTCACATGGAAGCCATTTCTTATCAGCACGCTTCACTTTGGAAACTAACATATATTAATTTTCCATCTAGACTATTCTCAGTGGGTTTAATTTAAACTTGAACAAATATGTCCAATCATCTCAATAGCATACACGGGGCATATTCACAAGGATCTATCGCCGAGTTAACGGCACTTTATTGCAGCCAAAGTTGCGATAAACTTATCACCCCAATCACAAGCTGGTGTTAACATCCCACAGCACCAGTTTACCCGCGATCGCAGCCGCAAAAAACATCACCACAGATGACCCCCGCAACTATCGCTAATGAGATGCAGAGTAGGCGTTCCCATGCCAAAAGCTGCGACAACACCACTCTACAACATTCACAACGACCAGCCAGAACTGCGATAAGAACACAAAACAGGCGATAAGTTGCATTAGCAGCAGGAAAATAACACCTGTTCTGACCTGGTGCAAAGTCAGACCATAGCCTGGACCACCCGGGCAACTGAACATGCAGCCCAGAGGGCCAAAAGGGCAAAAGGGCAACAACACCCACCGCCACCACCCCCAGAACCCCATCTCCGACGGCACCCCCCGACCAAAGACATGCCACATCAGCTACACCTAAACATGTACAAAATAATCCGCATGATGTTGCACAATCACAACTTGTGACATGCATGTGTCGTCACAAAAATGAGCATCACACATTCACTTTCGAAGCAACAAATTAAACTTTATTAAAATGGACACTGAAAGAGAAGAAGACACATGGTGGCTCCCCTCGGGACAATCCGTAGGTTACAGCCTGCAAGACAAAAATCATGATGAAAAGGTGTGTCCTGCGCACATCAAAGGACAGAGAGAGAGCGAAGGAGGGAGAGAGGGAGAGAGAGAGATAAGAAGAGAGGGGGAGAGAGAGAGAGGATGACAGGGAGGGAGAGAGATAAGAAGAGAGGGGGAAAGAGAGAGAAAAAGAGAGGGGAGAGAGAGAAGAAGAGAGGGGGAGAGGGGGAGAGAAAGAGAAGAAGAGGGGGAGAGAAAGAAGAAGAGAGTGGGAGAGAAAGAGAAGAAGAGAGGGAGAGAGAGAGAGAGAGAGAGAGAGAGAGAGAGAGAGAGAGTGCCGCCCCTGTGCACCCAGGCCACACTGCTCAACTGATGCCACCGGTGTGTCTCCAACCACTTGCCGGTATGTATAGCAGTTCACCAGGTCACACAACTGAGACAGACCCATCATCTGAAACAGAGTCCAGTTACATGATTGGCACATTACACACAATTACACAACATCGTCTGCCTGCCCATGCACACCCAGGCAGAGGCACCACAGCCCCTCCCGCCGCCCATCGGAGCATGCCCGCCCATGCACACTCAGGCCTCACTGCTCACCTTCCGCCACCGGCGTGTAGACAGGAGGTCCCACCACGTGCCGCTAAAAGCCACAAGCCCGTGGCCCGCGGACATGGCACCCTCCACACCATGCAGCCCCGCCACAGGCCACCAGGTCTCACGTTTGGTGCTGGGTCCTGATTACTCCATGGCAGAGGACATACCAGTGCACCCGGCCCCATCGCAGGCTGCACACCTGCTCAGCCCAATAGGTGCCACTAACTCTGGGATCCCAGAAGCGATGCCACGTGGCGGTAGGCCTGTGCTGCCCAGTGGCTCTGGCCTACACTGAGGTCCAGCATGGCACACAAAACCTGAGCTGTCCGGACTGCCGGAACGGGGCATCATCGCAGGCTGCACACCCGCTCAGCAGCTTAATGTGCCCCTACCTCAGTGCACCCAAAGTAACCATCCCCTGGCGGGGTGCCTCTGCCGGCCGCAATGCTCTGGGTGCCACTAACCCTGTGCGCAACAACTCATGGGCCCTTTATGATTGAGAACCATGGAGCGTCCGTCATCCAGTCACCACCGGCATAGGGGAGTGTGACGTTGTCGGCCCCTTATATTTGTGGGGTCACATGGCCTGTGACGCATGTGCTGGATGGATGTGCTGTGTGGGCAAATCTGCCCTCAGGGAGTGGCCCGCCTAAGCTGGTGTCGGTGCGGGGAGTCCTGCCCGAGCAATACGAGCAGGGAGGCCCGCCAAAGCTGGCATAGGTATGAGCGGGGAGGCTCGTCTCTGGAGAGGATGCTATAGGTGAGACACGATTCTTGGTTTGGATAGTCACAATATTAAGTTGTTTCACTGCGGGGTCATGGGGACCTACATCAGGAGGGACTTGGGAGCGTAGGGTAAGTGGAGTCAGTTTCAAAACTACCTGGGTCCCCCATTCAGGTTGCAGACAGGAGTGCAAGTTCAGAGCCCGGGGGTGGGGCACAGGGGACCAGGTGGCAGAGTCAGGGAAGACAGGCAAACCGGAGTAAGGAGTTACAACCAATTAAGGGACATCCAAAGCTGTTGCTCACCACACTTTGCCATTAAGGGGAAGACCAGAAAATAGGAGTGAGAGAAGACTCTGAACTAATTAACTAGGGTGCTAAGGTCCAAGAAGGGGTCAGAAGAGGAAGAATTTGAGCTGTACGGGCAGGAAGGTGCCGGCTGTTATAGAGACATGGGCAGCAACATTTCATCTATGCTAGTGTTCTGTAAAGTCCTCGGACAGTCACACTAATTTCACAGATGGACATAATCGGAAAGCCCAAATAAATTATGGAAGTCATACTTGGGCAGGGCCGGATGACAAACTTAGGGCTCATATGGTCTATTATACAGTGGAACATTTGAGCGACTGACCGGGGTTAGGGTACCATAATATGGGTCCAGCTAAGATGGGTAAGACAATTTTACAGATTGAGGTACACCAGTTATATATCAGTCATTCCAGGGGTGCCCCAACCCAGAAGGGGTAGGGGGTGCGGCAAAGGATGAGGTGGCCACTTTGGAGCTCATTGGGATTGCAAAAAAGGGCTCTACATGATGGACATGATGGCAGACATGCATGGGCACATGGCTGGGGGACGGGGTCAGTCCAGTGGTCCAGCAAGGCATGGGCAGCTGTAGTTTTCCACAGACAGGGAGGGGTGGACAGGGTCTGGAGGGACAGGCTCTTATGCCATTCACGTTGGACAGATAGGAATTTGGGCTTTTCTACTATGGATGTAAGGACATCAACAGGCTGTGGTTACAAGGTTTCCCGTGGAGATTCAGTGTGGGAGGAAGGCCAGAGAGTGTAACACTGGGCGGCTACCTTGCATTCACAGTCAGAGGCAAAGTGGGCAAAGAGATTTGATAAGGTAGGATGGTAGGGTTCATTGAGGAGGGCAAGGAATGAGTTAGCTGTGCCCCCTTTTCGGAGGGGTACAGAGGAGGAACAGGGACAGTTAAGTTGCCTCAGGACCTTTCATGGTGAGGTTCCGTGTGGGACGGAACGACACTTTTGAGTGGTGACGAATATGGATGAGTTGGGTATCTATGAACCGCAAATGACGAGTATAGTGGGTGTACGCAGTTTCGCTACGCAACCACGTATGGTTCGTCTTATTTTCGGGTTTGTTCATCTGAACCCTCGGGTTCCATTTTAGATACGGCATCCATTTTGTTTCTTGCCCTCAAGTAGCCAGCGAACGGACTTTTTGCTTCGTGACCCTGGGACTCCCAAGCTTATACGAGGGACACGTGTTCCTTTGAGTATGACTTTTATGACGAAGGAAATGACACGACGAAGGCAGATGGCCCCGCTCAAGGCTCATCTTGCCGTGCCGGTCTATTGTTTCAGTCATGCATACATTAGACACGGGGTCTCTGATCCCGTTATCAAGTTTCCTTTACTACCCCTAACACTCTTCTCTAATCTGTTGTGCATCCTTGTCCTTTCTTTGCATCTGTTCTTGTCCCTTCTCCTAATGTGTTTATGGTCAGGATGGAATGTGTTTTATTGCAGAGGAGGTATGCTTTTACAGTTGGGAACTGGCAATACTGTTGTAATTATGTTCCGGCCTCCTGAAACATGAGCGCGACTCTTTTGAAGTTTATTGTGGGAACTGAGTTGTAATCTTTGTTCACCATACTGTTCTATGGGAAAAACGTGTATAAAAGGAGCGATCCACTTTTGCAAATTGAAGCAGTCTCCGAGAACCTACACGTTGTGTACTTCTTGTGACCTCTGTATCCCTGCAGTAAATAAACGCTGATCTCTGACGTCGCTGGAAGTGTCCCGTGTCTCTGTGTTTGGTACGCCAGAACAGGTAACCCACGAAGGTTTCAGGTGTTGTTCCCTGGCACCGCTGGGTCTTAGAATAACCCAGTCCTTCAGTTGGCGCCCAACTTGGGGCGACATCAACGGTACCGGTCCAAAGCCCGACGATCGTGAGGAACTTCGTGTGAAATCTCCGAGGGAAGGTGCACCCCGCTTCATCGATCCAGTTGTCGAAATAAGTGGCCCGACGTCTTTTCCCGCGAAGATTCCCGCCTCCTGACGGCTGCGACGGACTGATGCCCTGACTGTCGACCTGTTTTGGCGCCTGGCGTAGTCCTTTGTACGGCGAGACGATAGACGGGCCTTCCTGGTGACGCCATTGTTCTCTCAGTTAAGTATTTGTGGGTCGCTCCCAGTGTTCCTTTGTTGTTTGCATGGTACCATAGCATTTGTGGTTCTTAGTTGTTGGGTTTTATTTGACGATTGCAATTGCCAAAAACCGAGGGTCTCGCAACTTTTTTGCGAGGATATCATAAATTCGATAGCCCTTGAAGTTTGTAAACTCGGTTAGTGTGCGTGATGCCTAGCCGTAGTACTTTGTTTGGGTTTCTCAAATGTTGCAGAAAGGATTCCCGGCTGGAGGATTCATGTCCGATACCTCCGGTTGGAACTCCAATTTACGAGCTCTATAGTCGCCATGGTGTGGGTCCTATCGTGTATAATGAATATTGGGTCCGCTACACTAAAAATGATGGTGTTCTTAGTTGGCCATCTCATGGTAGTTTCGAAACTGCCGTTTTAGATAATTTGGAAGCTAAACTGTTTAAAAAGAAGGCTAGGCCGGCCATGTTTGATTCCTTCCGGTTATGGCGGAAAGAGGCCAAGCAGAAAGAAATCAAACAGAGTAAGAAAAATAAAAGAGAAGGCGTTATTACGGTGATGCGAGATGCTGAACAGTATCAGCGAGACAAAGATGAGAAAGAGCAGGAAGTTAGTGCTCGACTTCATCATATGGCGGTGGATAAATGTTATCCGGTGCTACCGTCTAATGTCGATAAGTCGGGAGAAGAACCGATAGAGGATTCGCTATTGTCTTATCTGTTGAAATCACCACCTCCCTATGCTCCCGATACTCTGGGCCCTGTGATTCTACCTCTTCCTCCACCTGCTGTTTTGGCGGCTGCTGGTCAGCCCGCCGTTCCTCCCGCTCTCCCGAATCCCCTTGTGCCGCAGATCGTTCCTCCTCTTTTACCGGCTTCTCTTCCTACTGCGCCTTTTCAAGTCCCTCCTCAGTCTGTCGTTCCCGCTACTCCTGGTGCCGCATCTACTTCTACTGCCTCCACCCCTACTGTTGCTGCGCCTGCATCTTCTTCCTCTTCTCCTTCTGTTCGTAGCCGTCTCCTGACTGCTGTTGCTACTCTTTATTCTCCGCTTTTTGGGCCAATACTCGGCTCGACTCTTTCAGATGTCGCTCAGAGGCGCAGCCAGCTTCCTGATGGTAGGGAACGTGAATCGCTGGTAAAAATGGCACGTAAATGGATTCGTAATCCTGTTAAATACCCTTCGCGTGTAGTGTTTGAAACATTTTCTCAGTTTAATGCGCCCACTCAACGATTCGTGTTTGAGGAATTGTGTAAATCGTTGAAGGAGGAGTGGGATCATGATGTGGTAGATAATGTACCGTCTGAGGTTTCTGAGCTCCAGCATCGGTTCACAACTGGTGTGATCGTAGGTGACAAGGTTCGAGAAGCTCTAGAACGTTTGTTATCATTTCGATGTACAGTGCAACCTCGAGCATTGTTTAAGGAAGAGACTGCAGAGTGGATGGCAAAACCTGGTCAATATCCGATGAGGGAAGTTCCCCCAGTATGGATGCCAGGTGATCCTAATGCTAACCCTGCTGTCCCAGGCCGTTTTCAGAGAGTGTGGATACACCTCCCTTGGAAACGATCGGAAGTCTTACAGGTGAAGCAAACTTTGCCTGATCCCCGTAAAAATCCAGCAGGTTATTATAAGGAGCTGTCCCAATTGGTGGATGCTACTGTTATGAACCTTGCTGATATTGACATGTTGTTTGGCAATGTAGTGCCTCAGCCGATTTGGGCGAAAATTCGTCACGAGAATCACGCGGCCGAGTTAGGCGGTGACTGGGCTGCCCTTACAGCGGCAGACGCTCAGCAAGTCGGTGGGGCTAAGCCTGAGCAGCTTATTGCGGAACTGCCCCAGAGGATAATTACCCTTATGAAAACGCTTATGCCGGCGATGCGCGTCAATTGGGACAAGTTGTCCGCGTGCAAGCAAAAGAGGGATGAAAGCGTTTCCGATTTCTTTACGAGATTCGAGGAAGCATTCGTTGATCATAGTGGCCAGGACATGGGTTCAGAGGGTGGTCAGCGGCTGTTTGTTGATAAGTTTGTATCGAACTTGTTGCCCGAACTTAGCAATAAGTTGAAAAATTCTGAGAGTTCGTGGGCTGTTTCTACCACTGCTCAAATATTGGCTACGGCCCAATATTACGAAAATAGGGAAAAGGAGGAAAGTGAACGTGCAGATAAGAAAACAAAGGATCTTAAAACTAAGGTCTTATTGCAGCAAGCGTATCCTCCGCGCTCGAATTTCAGTGATTCGCAACAGCCAAATCGATCGCAATCACAGTTCTCTAGATCGCAGACGCGAAATGACTCTTCCGCACCTCGTTTTGTGTTGGGTTATAATCAATGTGCGTATTGTCGAGGGGAGGGCCATTTGAAGTTTAATTGTCCGGTTCTCCGTGATAGGAATAATGGTGTGTCAGCTCGAGGAGGTCGTGGTGGTCCTCAACAAGCTTCCCGTGGTAGAGGTCGTGGAGTTACTCAGAATCAGGCCGAGCGTTTTGCCACTTCCTCAGACTCGCAGAATTGTTTCGATCGGCATGAACCATCGTCCGGTAGATCTGCACAGTATCATGTGGATGACTGTTACGTCGAGCGTGATGTTGATACGGATGGTATCTACTAGGACAGCCATAGACGAAGGAAGGGAGAAGTATCAGTTCCGGTTGATCAGAGAGGGCCTTATGTTGCAGTAGCCACATTGGGCGTCGTTGAGCCTTTTCTGTTGGACACTGGTGCAGCAAGAAGTTCCATTATGCATTCGAAACTCCCTGGCGCGCCTTTGTCTGGCTTAACGAATGTTTCCGTTGAATTCTCTGGCGCCCCCGTTAGCAATCCAGTTTCTAGCCCCTTGCCCCTTACGATTGGGTCTCATGAGTTAGAAGCTCCTTTGATTTTGACTACTGGTTGTGGTGAGAATCTTTTTGGCTTGGATTTGTTGAAGAGGTTACATGCGACTTTGTACTGCTCTCCTACGGGTGTGGAGCTTACATTGGGTGAGAATGTGATTTCCCCTATGTATCTATCGATCGATAAGCTCCCACCGGAATTGAGTTCTCTTCCGGTTTCTTTGTGGGCGACAGGTCTCAATGATGTGGGCCTGCTGGATATCCCACCTTATGTTGTTCAATTGAAAGTTGATGCGCGCTTACCACGCATACCCCAGTATCGTATTTCCCTTGATGGTGAACGGGCACTATTAGCGATCATTTATGATCTGATCGGTAAAGATGTTATCGAGGAGACACGAGGTAACGTGTGTAATAGTCCCGTGTTGCCTATTCTGAAACGAACTGATCCGTCCAAGCCTCCCGTGTATCGTCTAGTTATTGACTTACGGGAAGTAAATAAAATTGTTGTCCCGCAGTTTCCTGTGGTTCCAGACATTACAGCTTTACTGACTCTGATTCCAGCCTCTGCATCATGGTTCTCGGTAATCGATCTAAAGAATGCGTTCTTTAGCATTCCGATTGCTGAGGAAAGTCGTGATTTGTTCGGATTTTCGTTAGGAGGTCGCAGTTTCCGGTTCAAACGCGCACCTCAAGGCTATTGTGAGAGCCCATCGATATACAGCCAAGCTCTTAAGAGTCAACTAGATGCATTTGTGCTGCCGACTGGTGCGGCTTTGATTCAGTACGTCGACGATCTGTTGGTAGCTGCAGATACTGAACAGGTTTGCAAGACTGCTACTGTGTCATTGTTACAGCATCTCTGTGACTTACACCACAAAGTGTCACCTTCTAAATTGCAATATTGTTGTCAAGAAGTTACCTACTTAGGTCACTTATTGTCAAAGGCGGGAAGAAGGTTGACCCCTGAAAGAATCGCAGCAATTGCTCGAATGACTGTGCCAACAACCCAGAGAGATGTGCGTGCCTTTTTAGGTATCACGTCATACTGCAGACAGTGGATTCCGAATTTTTCACTGTTAGCGAAGCCATTGATAGCTCTCACGTGCAAGGACGTTTCGACTCCTTTGCCATGGACGGAGGAATGTCAGAAAAGTTTTTCTGAACTACGTGATGCACTGTGTTCGGCTCCCGTGTTAGGTACTCCTGATTACAGCAAGCCATTCACATTATACGTTCACGAGAGGGAAGGTTGTGCGTTGAGTGTTTTAACGCAACAATTTGGTGGCAAGCAGCGCCCGTGTGCATATTTTTCCTCGACCTTAGACCCGGTAGCTAGAGCGTTGCCAAGTTGCTTGAGGGCGACAGCGGCAGCAGCGGCGTCTATTCGGCAGTCCGCAGGTCTTGTTATGGATAATATGCTCATGGTGATGGTTCCGCATGCAGTTGATACTCTTTTGAATCGGACAAAGACTCAACATCTGACGAGTGCAAGGTTGTCTGGGTACGAGCTGACCCTTTTGGCAAGTCATATACAGACAAACGTTGTAATGTACTGAATCCGGCGACATTGTTGCCGATTAATATGGAATCAGATGATGTGCCACCACATGATTGTTATTTACGAACTGAGGAAGAAACAAAAGGTCGTGTGGACCTGAAAAACACTCCCTTGACAGATCCCGATGGTACTTTGTATGTGGATGGCTCGTGCTTTAAATTGCCGAATGGCGATGTGACGACTGCGTATGCTGTAGTGACGTTGAGCACGGTTGTGGAAACTGCGAGATTGAATCAGAATTCAGCACAAGCTGCAGAGTTGATTGCATTGACAAGAGCGTGTGTTTTGTCTAAAGGAAAGCGAGTGAATGTGTTTACCGACAGTCAGTATGCATTCGGTGTTGCGCATAACTTTGGAAGACTGTGGAGAGAAAGAGGATTTATGACATCGCATGGTACGAAGATTCAGCATGGGCAGCTCGTGAATGACCTTTTGGATGCACTTACACTGCCTAAACAAGTGGCGATTGTTAAATGTAGTGCACATCGGAAAGTGACGGATGATGTTGGTCGTGGTAATGCGTTTGCGGATGAGATTGCTAAGGAAACGGCTAAGGATCTTGCGACCCGAATGTATGTCACGAGTTCAGTGAGGTGGCCGACGGAGACTGGTATGTGTGAAAATACTATTGAGAGTGTGAAAGCAATTCAGAACGAAGCTACTAAAGCTGAAAAGACTAAGTGGAAATAAAGTACGGGAAAGTTGGACATGCATGGATGTTGGGTTGACCTGACGGAATGTCAGAGGTGGATGTTACCAGATGCGTACGTATTAGCTGTTGTGACGATGGCTCATGGGTTGTCACATATCAGTGCGAAAGGAATATGTAGGTTCTTGTCCCCTGTATGGAGAAATGAGGGTATTGTTAAATGTGCCGAGAGAGTGGTTAAGAATTGTATGGTGTGTTTGATGCACAATCCTGGCAAGGGCACCCCCACTCCACCTGGTCATTTTGCTCCTCCTGTTTGTCCCTTTGAGGTTATCCAGCTGGACTTTATCCATATGGAGAGATGCAATAACCTAAAGTATGTTTTGGTTGTGGTTTGTGCGTTCTCCAGATGGATTGAGGCCTATCCTCTTAAGGATAACACTGCCCTGTCCACAGCAAAAATCCTGCTGAAGGAATACTTTCCTCGGTACGGAATGCCACGGATCGTGTGGTCGGATAATGGAAGTGAGTTTGTGGGAAGTGTAATGCAGAGTGTGTTTAAGGGTCTTGGAATTCGTCAAAAATTCCATAGTGCTAATCATCCTCAGGCAGCGGGTTTGGTTGAAGGGTACAATGGTACCCTAAAACTAAAACTCGCCAAGATTCAATCTACGACTGGTCTATCATGGCCTGATGCCTTGCCTCTGGCTCTCCTATCGACCAGAGCGACCGTACACTCTCGAGTAGGGCTTAGCCCATATGAGATTGTGTTCGGCCGCCCTGCGAATATTTGGGGGGTCCCGAGACCAAGGGCTTTTGATAGTCTTGAGTATCCAATGTTAATTGATTACCTGCATGATTTGACCACTAAACTACGGTTAATCCATCAACAGGTCTTTGAAGCTCTACCGGCGCAGACAGAGGGTCCTGGACACCAGCTCCGGCCAGGGGACTGGGTTGTTACCCGAAATTTCGGTCGGAAACGTAACTTGGAGCCAAGATTTGTAGGACCCTTTCAAGTCTTGTTGACAACGAGGACTGCGGTTCGACTGGAGGGCCGGAAGAACTGGGTACACGCCAGCCACACGAAAAAGGTACCGATCCCCTTACCAACGGATGGTTGGGTGAGGACTGGGATTTCGGCAACAGAAACTGAGACTCCTTTGCACTTTGTGCCGTTTAGCGACGCTCAACCTGTGGGGAATGATTTGTCACTGCCAAACCCACATGTGGAGTCATCGGTAGCAGAGAGCCCAAGGTCTGACTCGTTGTCCACTTCATCGAATACTGTTGCGCCAGCTGAACAATTGTTTGTAGAGCAAACTCGACCTGGAAGAAGTCGATACTTTCTTCGTTCAAGGACTAATAAAAATTAGTTGTATATTTGCTTTTTGATGTTATGAACATTATGGACAATTATATCCTTTCTTTTTGAGTTTTTATGTGCTGTCCCACGGCTAAGAGATTTGTAATCTGAACTTTTCGAAACCTCTCCATCCGGGTCACCGTAGGGCCGTGCGGGTACTCCTTTCTGTTTAGCAGGTTTCTGACGCTAGGTCGGTTACTTTTGTCGATTCCTGGGAACTCCTGGGGATTGATAATCGCTACTCAGAACGAAGTGCGTCAAGTACGTCACGGACGGTTTGTAGAGGATGGCATTCTCTAAGCTGTTGGAAGTAGAAAGGATGTCGGTGCAGAGATCAGAATTAAGAAGAGTTGTATGTACAAAATGTTTTTTGTTTCAGGTGTTCCTACTGTTCCTGACCGTATCCATGTTATTGGTGGGTGGAGTGTATTTTGGAGTACAGTTGTTATTACCTTCTGTTTCACCTACCTTTTCTCCTAAACTAAGCTCCCTCACCACTGTTTCCCCACATTCTTTTCATCCTCTGCCTCAACATGAACAGGTTAGACGTGCGGAATTTATGAATAACTCCTTCATTCAACTTCTACATCAGCATCAGTTGGTGATGAATACTACCAATTGTTGGGTGTGTGGGTTAATGCCACATACCATGGATAGGGGTATTCCATATTTGGTCCTTCCGTACAGCTCCCAGGGTTCGGCTCGAGCATTCCAAACTATGTTCCGTAGTGCACTAGATTCCTACCCCAGTCGAGAGCCACGTTCTGCCAATTTTGGTCCTGGGCCGTATCACAAACCTTTGGCGATAGCGATAGCGGATTTAGATAGAGATGTTTTTGATGCATCGCTTATCCCAAGTGAAGAGGTACAGGCTTATAAGGATCTGAGCGAGGCTGAGTATAGTACGTCAGTGGGTGATACACAGCTTAAGAGCTCGTCCCCAATATGGATTGTACCACACCTCGGTAATTTCTGCTTGAAAGGTTTGGGTCAAAATCCGAGAGCACAACTTGGGAACAGTGCTTGCACTGACACGTATGTTCTGCCGATGCTCTCTTCCCCTGTTTTTCTGACCGCTAAGGGCACTTATTTTGTATGTTATGAACGCGCATATACATGGTTACCCCGTGATTTTTCGGGTACCTGTTATATTGCGAATCTTTTACCACCGACTTTCACTGTCGCCTCAGATTATCACAAAACTAGAGTTGTGAGAGGCGTTATTAGCAAAGAGGATACTGCCGGTCAAGAAGCAGGAGACTTCTTTAAGGGTTTCTTGCCGTTTTGGAGACCTATGGTTAATAGTAGGAACCTAAGACAGTTGACACGTGTAGTTGAGTCGACTGCTAATATTACTGCAAGTGCCCTTGGTAATCTAACAGCTGAACTTCAGGCGGATAGACTCATGACGTTGCAGAACCGTATGGTTCTAGATGTTGTTCTCGCAGATAGAGGTGGTGTGTGTAAAGTTATCCATTCGAGTTGTTGCATTTTTATTCCTGACAATGCTCCAACTGTCTACCAAGCCATCTCGAAGTTGCACAAGATTTCCGAGTCCATACACGTGGACGAAGGTAATTGGACGCTTCTAGGATGGTTTTGGGGCCTGATGTCAACTTGGGGTTGGAAGATTCTGATGATCGTAGGGGTTGTTGTAACGTTTCTGTTCACGTGTTGTCTTTGTGTACAGTGTGGTCCTGCCTTATGTGGCCTATGTGCTACAACGTGTATAAGACGGCCATCTGTTACCAAGGAAACGTTGATGAATAGAATGATGTTCCAGCAGCAACTGAACGATCTGATGAATATTGAAATAGATTCCGATCTTGACTAGTGCTTGCCTACATGAGGGCAAAAGGAGCGTCTGAGGTTCCGTGTGGGACGGAACGACACTTTTGAGTGGTGACGAATATGGATGAGTTGGGTATCTATGAACCGCAAATGACGAGTATAGTGGGTGTACGCAGTTTCGCTACGCAACCACGTATGGTTCGTCTTATTTTCGGGTTTGTTCATCTGAACCCTCGGGTTCCATTTTAGATACGGCATCCATTTTGTTTCTTGCCCTCAAGTAGCCAGCGAACGGACTTTGTCCGCTTCGTGACCCTGGGACTCCCAAGCTTACACGAGGGACACGTGTTCCTTTGAGTATGACTTTTATGATGAAGGAAATGACACGACGAAGGCAGATGGCCCCGCTCAAGGCTCATCTTGCCGTGCCGGTCTATTGTTTCAGTCATGCATACATTAGACACGGGGTCTCTGATCCCGTTATCAAGTTTCCTTTACTACCCCTAACACTCTTCTCTAATCTGTTGTGCATCCTTGTCCTTTCTTTGCATCTGTTCTTGTCCCTTCTCCTAATGTGTTTATGGTCAGGATGGAATGTGTTTTATTGCAGAGGAGGTATGCTTTTACAGTTGGGAACTGGCAATACTGTTGTAATTATGTTCCGGCCTCCTGAAACATGAGCGCGACTCTTTTGAAGTTTATTGTGGGAACTGAGTTGTAATCTTTGTTCACCATACTGTTCTATGGGAAAAACGTGTATAAAAGGAGCGATCCACTTTTGCAAATTGAAGCAGTCTCCGAGAACCTACACGTTGTGTACTTCTTGTGACCTCTGTATCCCTGCAGTAAATAAACGCTGATCTCTGACGTCGCTGGAAGTGTCCCGTGTCTCTGTGTTTGGTACGCCAGAACAGGTAACCCACGAAGGTTTCAGGTGTTGTTCCCTGGCACCGCTGGGTCTTAGAATAACCCAGTCCTTCAGTGGCCAGCTGGATAGTCAGTCAATAAATTTATATATGAGGAAAAGGTTTCTGTGACATAAGTGAAGGTAGCATTAATTTTAAGGGAAAAAGTGAGACAGGGGGTGCTTATGGTGAAGAGCTGCATCAAGTCTGCCTTCTGTTTGTTGCCAGTACACCATTCCAACTTTCAGCTGTGTGAGAATCCAATACCAGGACAGATGCGAAGGCGGCAAACTGCATCTAAGGAGATGATCCTTTTAAGGTGCTCTCTTGGGGTGCTGCAGTATATTCTTACAATGGAGTTCAACATGGTGCTTGGGTCACGGCGCATAAAGCATTACCTGGATGACATACTGGTAAAAGGGAAATCCAAAGCCACGGACAGACAGCGCAGGCTGGTAAGCTCCAGGAGCTCATGGGTGATCAGGTTGACATTGGCAGCAGAAGGACGCAGTGGGACCCAACACGGTCTTGTTTTTTTTTTGTATAGAGCATGATTCAAGGTCTATGGAAACCTGGTTGCTGGGGGACAGGAGAGTTACGAGCAGAGGCTTCTGGAGACAATGTTGGGGCAGGCAAAAGTAATAGGCAGGAAGGTGCAGATCATGTTGGGACATTGGGAACCTTGCATGCAGGGTAATGAGAGCAGGGTGGACAGGGGTTAAGAGGTTGGGGTATCTTGCTTGGGTTGCCATTACCGCACATGTTATCAGACTGGCTGCAGAGGTGGCGAGTCTTTCTACAACTCTTTAATAGGATTCCCCTAAGAGTATTGGCAGACAGGGTTTTTGAAACTGAGATTTGTGCAGGAGCAGCGGTGGGCCTTTGCTTTTGGGCCTTCTTGGCAGGGGCAGTGGTGTGCCAAAGTTTGGCCACTGGAGGGAACGCGGAGTAGCCTCAGCATGACCTTCTAAAAAATGTTTTCCCTTGGGGTAGAAGGGGCATTCTCGGGGGCACAGTTGCCATACAGGAGTCCACTTTAGAATTGCCAGGTCAGTGGTATGGGTGGGGAATAGGTCATCAGCAAGGCAGCTTTGAGGTGTTGTTGGGTTTTGTTCCAATATACGGCCTCTTGATATCATGTTGGGAGCCAGGAAGGTACCAGGTGGGGACACCGGCATTGTTGATACTCTGGCTAGTGCACAGTGGGAGGGGTTACATGGTCTGGTCAAGTAGGTGGACAAGGTCAAGACCAGCATGATTCAGGATCTTTAGTCATTATGGGGAAATGGATGCTTTAGTTGATAGCCATTTTCTATAGCAATATAGAAGAGGGCGGTTTATACTCAGGCCTGGTCTGTATTTTAGCGGGTGGGGCCAGGGGGAGGTCAGAGGATTGGGGTAGGATATAAGACATAATGGGATTTATAAGGCCCTCATGGTCAAAGGACAGTAAGGAGCTAACATCTGTGGTAACCAGTCAGATATTGCCATCAGAGGCAAGCTTTGGTGGGATTATTCACCCTCCACAGGTGTGATTGGGAGGAGAATATTTAGAAGGCCAGAAGCTGGCTGTTGATCCTAAGTGGAGCCCTTTGTCCTTCTGCACTTTCAGTGCGGTGCACTTGTTTCTCCCCAGGACATGCAGTGGGAGCGTCAAGGTGGTTTTTGTTCCCAGCCATTGGGTCCAAGATGTTTTTTCCTGAGCTTTGCAGGTCAATGAACTTTTTAGGGTTAGGGGGAGTAAGGCCGTTCTCTGGGAGGTAGTCAATTAGTCCGTAGTAGGCCTGTGGGTATGGATCTACATATCTACGGCAGAACAAAGGAGTGCAGGCAGGAAATGGTGGCTCCGGGTATGTCACATAGTTAGGTTTGCTTGGTTCGCTCGGGGGCCAGCCATTCAGATGCATTTAGTGCTGGGTCAGCGCAATGTTAGAAGGGGAGGAGGGGTGTTTGTTGAAACACTGGTACAGGTTGTCAACTTTGTTTCTGGTTTTCAGGTTTTGTTCCCGGGCCACAGGCTGCGGGTTTGAAGATATGGATTTTTGGGCCACTCATACGTCAAGACATTAGATGTCCAGCAGTCATAAGGCATTTTTGTGGTTATTTTCGCTATGTTCCTCATCAGCTGGTATGAAAAAGGGGTATGAGGGGGGCCCTCTCCCTTTGTAATTAGACTACCAAATGTCCTGATACACTGCTTATACATTTAGGTAGGAATACATCAGTGTTTCAGCAGTGTTGGTCAGTGTTGACTCTATGAAGAAGGGCAGGTGGGTGATTCATGAGATATGGGCTGGTTGCCACGCTTTGTGAATGGAGTCTGTTCCACGATAGGCTGGGCATGGGACTGTCAAGCCAGCAGCCATAGTCAAGGCTAGGGGGGAGCAGTTCTAGGAAATGCTTCCCCCATTTTATTAAAGGACATTGTCCTGGGCAGAGTTGAGCATTTGGATCTTCATTGCGAGGATGTGGTATTTTCAAGGCGTTAGGGTGTGGTTCTCCTCCATAGGCTTTGAACTCTACCTGTCGCATCTACAGCTGGTGTTGGTACTCAACAACCGGTAGTTCAAAACTCTTTTCCTAGGGTGTGGGTGCAGAAAAAGTACGCACTAGTGGGCCCCCTTTTTCTGGGTGGTGGTTGGCAGAGAAGTTGCCATGGTTTACGGAAGTTTATTGTTGTTGTCAGTGGCAATTCAGGCAGAAAGAGAACGGGTAGGTAAGTTCACAACCGGATGAGCCAGGAAGTTTAAGGTCCTGTAGGAAGTTTCATTTGTTAAGAGGTCAATAGATGTAGTAAAGAGGGAAGGAAGTTTAAAGGTCTCAATTGTAGTTGACCAGCTCTGGAGCATGTGCAATATGCTAAAGTAAGTTGTGGTGGGGGGGGACATTTTAGGGGTGGGGGTAGCTTAACATTGGTGATTAACTTTGTATAGTGGGGCTGTAGTTTTGTTAGGCAAAGGCCAAGGATGTTTTGTGATGTGCACCTGTTTCAATAAAGCAGCCTTTTTCACACAAACCTAGTGTCAGTGGTCTGTGCTGCTCCCCTCTTCTCCAAGGGGAATTTGGGGGGTAGCCGACCACAGAGAGGTCTGCCACCCGGGGATTTTGGGGAAGTGGGGCAGTCAGATGATTGATCAGGGTTTGGGAATTTTTTGGGCTACTTTTGTAGCCCGGGTGTGTATATGCGTCCATTTTACGGTACCAGCAGGCACCATTTTATCTTGGTGACACGGTGGCTGGCACCTGGTAGATAACAATTTTGTCCCACCCTCCCATCCCTCTACTTTGGCTTTTCGGCTGGGGGTTTCCCCCTTTTCTCGTGCATCATTCCCATTGAGCAAGTTTTGTTGCATACAGGTATACAAAGGACTTATGTTGTAAAGGTTGTCACTTGAAGCAGGTGCTTATGCGGTTGGCAGAGAAGTTGCCATGGTTTACCGAAGTTTATTGTTGTTGTCAGTGGCAATTCAGGCTGAATAGGATGGGTAGTCAAGTTCATGCCTAGACGAGCCAGGAAGTTGAAGGTCCTGTAGGAAGTTCCATTGGTTAAGAGGTTAATAGATGTAGTAAAGAGGGAAGGTAGTTTAAGGGTCTCAGTTGCAGTTGACCAGCTCTGGAGCATGTACGATATTGCTGAAGTAAGTTGTAGTGGGGGACATTTCACGGGTGGGGGTAGCTTAACGTAAATGATTAACTTTGTATAGTGAGGCTGTAGTATTGTAAGGCAAAGGCCAAGGTTGTTTTGTGAGGTGCACCTTTTTCAATAAAGCTGACTTTTTCACACAAACCTGGTGTCAGTGGTCTGCTCTGCTCTGCTCCCCTTTTTCCAAATTCACTGTCTCGGAATCTGCTATTTCTTGCTATAAAGTGCCCAAATTGCCAATCCAATATTCCGGAACAAAGGTCCTGTGGTGGGTATAAGTAGTACCTGAATCCAGTGCAGGCCACTTGTTGCCACTTGTTCAGCCTGCTGCCCAATGATGAAACATAGGCAGTAGGCTACTTAGGGTATTTATTATCAGCAACAAAGCTCCAATCACCGGACAAGTGACAGGGCCAATCCGGTCTTCTCTGCTCATTCTGCCACTTACATTCCACTCTCTGTGTTGAAATTAAATCTTCATTATGGGACATTCTATACTGTCAATGATAGAAGATCACAACAGACGTTTTAAGAACTAATATAAAATAAAGTCTGATATTCTCAAGAACGTGTGTTAACTACCGCAAAAGTAGCTTAACGCAACTCTTCACATCGCAGTCTATCGCGGGAAAATAACACTGTGTTAACGTGGTATTCTCAACACGGCGGCACCATGCGATAGACCCACCACAATGCATCAAATGACCAAGTTAAAACCAACGCAAGGCCGCAAAAATGCGAAATACAAACACCAAAAAAGCTGCGATGAGTCCAATCGCAATACAAAAATCAGCGATAACCATCAATAGGCCTACAAGTCCCACGTGTCATGCGGGAAAAGGCACCATAAAAGCAGAGTACAAAAAAACGGTGAGATGACAATGTACGAGCACAACCCCACATCCGTAATGTAGGACAAATGGCCATTGCCCCACATCACATAGGCATCTCCACACAGTCACAATGTACATTGACATGCAGTCTGCATGTAAACTGCGCCAATGCAGACACATGCATGGAACAC
This sequence comes from Triturus cristatus, assembly GCF_964204655.1. NCBI lineage: Eukaryota > Metazoa > Chordata > Amphibia > Caudata > Salamandridae > Triturus > Triturus cristatus. Next base: position 282,799,202 of record NC_140587.1, read on the forward strand.
ACAGTGAAACCGCATCTACCCTTCACATTGCAGAGTGACAAGCAACCCCCCCTGCACACAGACGTGTCATTGCCATGATCAATCAACAATGACAGCGTGGACGAATGTAGGGGCAGAGACTCCCACTTACGTACATGTTGCCCATGTTGTGGGACTTGAGTCACAGGGGGCATCCCTGCATCATGGTGGTACATAACTGACCCCAAAAGGAGCCCTGTTGTCACCTGTAGGTCACAAATGGCAGCCAAAATTGAATGATCTTGGTCACACGTGAAACGCCGAAGAGTGGGATACCCTACTATCTGTGACACACAGAACTGGCAGTTCAAATACGTGACACCCCAAACAGCCCCTCTGCACAGAGGTGACACACCCATCATCCATGAACACATCATAAAATCGTCATCAACACATGTCGCACTCACACCTGTCTGAGTGATGTGCCCGAACAGATGAGTGACATGCACTTAGGGAACGTTATTTTGGAATGCATTTATTTGCACATGCTGTGTCTGTGGTTATCCTGTACTGTCCCATGAGTGCCAAGGACTGTCACAATGTAACCGGTTCATCAGAAGAAATTTGCAGTGATGGTGTCCCTGCGGGCAATTCCTGCTGCGGCTGCAGTGGGGTGTGGTCCACCTGCCTCATCTTCATCATCATCGTCCGGTGCCTCTGGAACTGGTATCCATGGTGCCTTGCTGCATACACATATGTTGTGCAACACACAAAATGCAACGATCGACTTGCACACAATGTCTGGGCTGTACAGGAGCCTTCCACCTGTGACGTCCAGGCACCTGAAACGTGACTTCAACACGCCAAATGTGCGTTCCACGATGCTCTTGGTGCGTTTGTGGTCCGCATTGTACTGCCTCTGGGCCAGTGTGTTCGGGGCTCGGAGGGGCGTCATCATCCAAGCGCAGAGTGCATATCCTTGGTCACCTGTGACAGCGCAGAGAGACATGAGTCAATAGTTGGTCCTGCATGATGTGTTGGCCGGTTCACTGGTTCATTGGTGTGTGACATGTGTGATCTTGTGATTCCTGTATGATATGTACTGCTTGTTGCAAATGAGCGGCATCAATGTGTATTACGTAGCCTCACTGCTGCTCCTCCCTCCCCCCAAGCCTATTCACTAGTGTGCGCAGTGGGGTTGCATCACTCGCACCCCTACGGCACACCATTGTCATGCCCGTCTGCGCATGTCCACAAGCCTGACAACGACACAGTAATGTTGTGCGCTGAAGGTGGGGGCCACATGTGTGTAGGCCTATGGTAAGGACAGAGTGGACACAGATGTAGAGTTCATGCCTGGCTAAACTCGCCCTCCTGCGGTTGAGGGTAGGCCTTTGGCCTATGCTGCAGAAATAGCGACACACACAGAAGTTGGCATGTATGACCCCTGGTGGGCTTGCTCACCCTCATGTACCCCTCGGCCGAGGCTGCAATCCGTGGGCATGCTACATGTCAAAATTGCACATTGCGTGATGGCTGGCGCAGACACTACACCAGAGACACACACATCAGTTACCTCCTTGTCAAGGCCAAAACTCAACCACGCCCAGAGCCACGTGTTGAATGACCACACGTCTACGCTGCACTGCCGTATGCCGGTCCACTCACTTACGCTCACAGGGGGGTCCGGCACAGCTACATGTCCCAGGTCTACCCCACTGCCTAAGGTGACAAGGTTGCGCACGCTATACACAGCACAATGTGATGTGGTATGACTGGGGCCCTCATGCATACATAATGACCACACGGATACACTGAGAGAATTTGTAGAACTGGCTACGGGCACGTGCGTCCGGCCCCGTTTATTACCAGGGTCATACGTCCAGTGACGCCTGTGCTGGATGGGTGTTGGGTAGTGTAAGCAACCCCTCAGGGGTTGGTTGGTGCGCGCAACAACTACAACAGTGATCAGACAATCAGAAATTCAAAGTGCAAACAGCAAGGGTCCATGACGTGAGCTGCAGAGAGTTAGTGGTCCCGGATGTCCTGCGGCCGGCACGGGCACACCCGCAAGGGACGGTGACTTGTGGTGCACTGAGATAGGGCCACGAGTGCTGAGTGGATCCTCGTTGATGTCCAAGGTGATTGTCCCGGAGTGTTACTGGGGACAGTGGACGGTGTCCATCCAGGGCATGATGCAGAGGGCAGAAGCAAGCAGAAACAGGCAATATGGAGGAGTTGAATGCTACAGTCTCCTTTTTTCCCACCATGTCAGTATCAGCTACATGATGAAGACAACCCACAGGCCATAGACTCAGACGCCAACAAAGTTCAACTGGAGAGTGCCCATGACTCCCGTGGCACAGAGTCGGAGGCACCAGAGCTGGAAGGGGCTGCAGGCTGCGATGAGGCCTGTACAATGATGTCAACTCTGCAATTAACAAATCAAGACTCAGTTCTAATTGTGTGTCCTACTCGACCTAAGTATGTGCAGGAGGCAGCGGTCAGCGTGGGGCAACCGCTGTGCAGCCAGCTCCTCCTGGATCTCTAACACACGGCTTTGGAATAGCATGTGTAGAAGATTACTGGTTGACGGAGGTGGGGGCACCAGAGCTGAGCGGTTGTGCACCCTGCGACGATGCCGTGTCCTTCCTAGGACGGAAAGGATAGGATTTGTCTGAGGGCTGCTGGACTGGTGTGTAGGCCTATGGCAGAAGTCCTCAGGGGCCCACAGACATGTGTTATCGGAATGCTATGCACAGAGTTGGTGGCACCACATCGAAGAGACTATAGGGATTCAACCTCTGCCTTAAATATGTACTCTGCCATTGTGTGAACAAGAATCAGTTCCAAATGTGTGACCTACTTGTCCGCTGTGTATGCCGGTGGAGTATGTAAACGAAAAAGGAGTACTTCGGGCCTTGCTCGCGGAGGCCGTGATGGTCTGAGGAGGCTGCCAAGGTCGCAGGCCTTGGGCTTGGAGCTTGTACTGGCACGTGGTAGGCACTCTTGGAGACACACTGGTGTCGGTAGGTGAGCAGTGAGGCCTGGAATGCGCAGGGGCAGACGAGACTGGTCCTGGGAGCAGCGGCCCGGGGAGCGGCAGGCCCCAGGTTCGCAAGCACGGCCACACATGGCGTCGGCCTCATGACAGGGTGAGAGGCGCCGCCCTGGCAGAGACGTTGGGCATTCCGGAAGAGAACCACACCCAGAGCTACGTGCTTTTTATTCACACCCCAACGCTAGCCTGGCGTACGCCGGGCCAGCCCACTCCGCACACGCTTACAGGGGGGACGTACCAAGCTACATTTCGGTGATCTTCCCCACTGACTGGGGTAAAATGGTTGCGTCCACTGTCCACGACACTACCACTCCCAGCATTATATGTCGACATGGATATGTCTGTCGTCTGCATACTGCAGTCTGTCCAGCACATCCACGCCACACTTGGCATTGTGTACATTCTCATTCATGGGTCAGTTGCCTCCTTCGCACTTGGCTGGTTCCCACCTCTCCCCACATCCTGCTATTGTGTGGCTGAGGTGCCATGCTGTTGATGGCTCACGTACATGGCTAGCCCAGGTTACCACAGTAAATTGTGCTGTTGTGTCTGGTGGGTGGGCATGTTGTTTGGCATGTTATATGTGTGTGTTTGTAACATGTGTTTTGCCAGAGTTGTGAGTTGCATGATTGTGGAGTTGAGGCGTGTTCATTTGGTACTTACCAACGAGCACTGCGTTTCCGTAGGTGCCATCCTGGAAGCGCCGGTTGATGATGGACTGTCGGAAGATGTATAAGTCATGCACACTGCCTGGGTAGTTGGCTACGACATTGGTGAAGAGTCCCCAGTGGTCCACTATTGCCTGCACATTGATGGAATGCATGTGCTTTCTGTTGCGGCAATTGTGTGCAGTGTCGACAGGGGGCACAAGTAAGACATGTGTGCAGTTAATTGCCCTCAGCATGTGCGGGAATGCAGCTATGGCGTAGAAGCCTTGCTTGGTCTCCAGCTGTTCCTGAGCAGTGTGGGGGAAGTATAGGTACTGAGGTACCATCCTGATGATGGCATCTAGGACAGGTTTGAGGAACTTGGATAGAGCTGGCTGTGAGACTCCTCCGACTCTGGCGGTTGTTGGTTGGAAAGTCCCAGACGCCAACAGGTGCACCACAGCCAGCAGCTTTGTCTGAGGAGGGATGTTGGTTGTCCGCTGTGTTGGTGCCATCAGCCTGTGGGTAATGATGTTCGGGATGCGGAGGATGGTTGTCCTTTTGAGTCTGTAGTGGGCAATGACATGCTCTGGTGTTAAGTCTTTGAGGCTGGTGCGTTTCCTGACGGTCCGCTGTCTTTGTCTGCGCTGCCTCTGTGGTGGTCCTGGGGGGGGGGGGGGCGGTGGGGTACCGGGAGGGTGGAGGTGCTGGGGGTGGTGGCGGTGGGTGCTGTGGCCCTGTTGGGGCTCCGAGCTGCATGATGAGTAGCTCAATGGCATCTGTTGTTCTTCAGGTGTGGCTCTGGGATGGGCTCCCTTTTATGCTGCAGATTGTCGTCCGGCTTTGCACCAGGTCAGAGCAGGTGTTAATTTCCTGCTGCTAACATGCCTTATCGCCTGTTATGGGATCTTATCGCCGATCTGGCTGGTCGTTGAGAATGTTGTGGAGTGGTGTTGTTGTGGCTTTTTGCTCAGGAACGCCTACGCTGCATCTCATTAGCGATAGTTGCCGGGGTCATCTGTGGCGATGTTTTTTGAGGATGCTATCACAGGAAAACTGGTGAAATCGGATGTTAGCACCAGCTTGTGAATGGGACGATAAATTTATCGTGACTTTGCCTGCGTTAAAGTGCTGATAACTCGGCGATAGATCCTTGAGAATATGTCCAAAAGTTGTTTTCTTTCAATGATATAAAGTAAATGTAAATTTGATACTTGTATAGTGCGCTACTCACCCGCAAGGGTCTCAAGGAACTTGTACGAATACCGCTGTGGAACCCATCCTGGCTTTCCCTGTGAGGCATCCACTCCTGGGCACCCCCAAGGTGGAGGCCAGGCATCCTTAGTGGTGTGGGGGCCATTGTGGAGATTAAGCAAGCTATTGCCCAGAGTTGCAGAGTGGGACTCCATGAGTGGAATAAGCACCAAGGCGAGAATTATCAGGTCTGTGGAATTTTTGAGCCCAAGACCCGCCGAGGCAGGGAATTGAACCCTGGTCCCAGGCTAGACCTCTGCATCAGGGTCTGCCACTCTAATCATTGAGCCACACTTCTCCACAGTAGAACATATCTAAAATAAGGTACATCCATTTTGAATGTAGATATATACTATAATGTACAAACTAATATGAATTTTGAAGTTAATAATTTAACATATTTGACAAATCATTTTAGAGACAAAAAATGTATTACTGTAAACATTTTCGTACATATTTTAGGCTCAACAAAAATTACATAATTTTCTAACTGAAATAAGTATATTCCATTTTTAAATTGACTGCAATGTATATGTAGTCTCTTATTAATTTTGTTGCTCCACCATTTTCTTTTACTTTACGTCCAGCAAAAACTCATTTCTTTACTTCATTGCCCAGGGGACATTGAGGAATCTGGCTGCAGGTTACCATGTTGTCAGATGAGATAGAGAAGCTAGGTATTTTTATTAATATATAATGTAGAGATTGGTGGGTTACTCTATGGTTAGTTAAGTATAATACAATAGTTTATATTATACAGGTTAAGACTTTTACACTAAATTACTGCATTTTTATTGTTTTAGTTTAGGCCCTATATGGAGGTGAGTAGGTTTAATAATATCTATAATGGAGTGGGTAAGGAGTTTTGTGTTTTACATGAATTGATTTGTTGTAGATAGTTCCGTTTCAAGTGCTTTGGGTGAGGTACAAAAGTCAAATGTTTTGATCTACAGGACAAGAAGGATGTCCCTGAAGAACATTTTGTTTAGTAGTTGAGATACTTTTTCTTTTTTATGTTTTTTAAAGTCAGATATGTAATTATTTTTATTTCATTTTTTTCTAATTATTTACATTTTTTGGTTTAGGAGACTCTTTAGGTCTGACGTTAGCCAAGACTTTTTGATTGTACTAAAATTATATGTATAGTATACTTACAAAAATTCATCTCTCTCCATCCATTGGTCTGTTCATGATTCATTCACATTTTGCTTCCTCCCACTATGGCATACAGTTTGGGGTAATAAATCAGCCTACTTCAGTCAAAGGCTAACTTCACTTTGAGTGACTGGATTTAGCCGTTTCACAAGGAGCACATCTGCACACAAGGTAGTTTCCTTCAGTGCCAGTGTTTTTGTTTTTACTTCTTTAATACTTTAGTGTTGCCTTTGTTTGTAGAGTCTGATGTGATAGCAGCATGCTTTTTACCAGATGAGAGCACAGGGCAGATTGCAGCTTTATCAGTTCCTGCCTCCTGCCAATTCTGTTGTAAATACCTTTTGAAGTAGCCTTTGTTTATATGATTACTGATTTTCGACACCATACTAGCAGTTCTAAATACGTTGGATGACCGAAGAATCTCCCTTGGAGTAAAGGAGTTACTCCCCTGCAAGGCAGGCACCAAAGACGCATCTGTCCGGTTTGCATCTACGCAGCTCCTGAAGTACTCCGAAGACTTTGCAACACAGGAGGTGGGTTTCCAAGCTTCCCCAAGGCCGATCCGTGCTCTCAGCAACTCTGAAATCCATAGCCCTCGTGGGGGCCGTGCAACCCGAACCCCTGGACACTGTGCACATTTCTAGCAGTATATGCTTCTTGGCAATCCCTGAGGCTGTGCTTTGGGCTACTTGTAGTCCAGAATCCGAGCAGTTATTCCACTGAAGATTACTGGCCTACACTCCTCGAGTGACCCGTGGGCTGGTATCAAGTGATTCCTCTCGAGGTCCCTTCGCAATCCCTTGTCCATCAACTTGTGGGTCCCTGAGAAGGGTATTTTGACTTTCAATGGGCTTTCCTGGTTGCTCCAGATGTGTCCTGACTCTCCATTGCTTGGGGAGTCCACAGGACCTAGCTGGTCCACACCGAAGCCGTTTTACTCTCACCGTGTGGGTTGCCGTTGCCAAGACTTGTTGGTCTCCAATCCAGACACCAACCCCCCAGCACTCGACATCCTTCGTGGGACAGCTCACCTGCAGACTGTGGTCATCGTCAACACCTCCTGGTCTCCGTGGTGGTGGAGTCAAGCTTTACCTCATCACACCTGAAACACCCGACATCGGTGGGCATTCGTCTATCGTGCCCCTGGTCACTGGCAAGTGACCCAGATTCTGTCCCCTCTGCTTTCAGGTTCTTCACATCTTCAATCCAAGCTTGGATCACACCGTACACTTTTCCTTTCCATGGCAGCAGCACTTTGCAGCAACTCTACATTGACGACATCGAAGATTCTCACCACCATTTGACACCTATGCACCCGGCTTCCCTGGGTTACGTAACACGAGTACTCTGGTGCTCACGTGGGTGCTGGCCTTAGGACCTTCTAAGACTGAAAGGGTTTGCTCCCAGTCCTCTCCTAAGTGTCCTTAAACTCTAAAATTCCAACCGCGACTTTCCCGTAGGATTGTCTGGAGCTCGCGGCTGTGTTCTCAAACTGCACGCGTCCCCCGTGGGTCCCCTGTGTCACTACCTTGGGTGGTTCCTTGGGGTCCCAGCGATTCTACGTGCTCTAGGCACTGTGTCTAGTCAAGTTGTGGATCTTATACCACTTTCTTAATATATGGTTTGGTCTCCCCCTCAGGCCCATTGTATATTGTGCTATTTACTGTCATTTTAGAACTGTATTATTGTGTGCCTTGCTCTCTAATCTCATAAAGAGGTTAGTAGAGAGTGTTAAGAAATAAATACATACATTATATATATATACCTTGTGCGGTTCTCCTTTCATTTAGTTATTCAAGAGGTTATAATCTGGTAAACCAAGCTGCTTTACACTCCTTCAAGACTTAGCCTGAAGGCTGCTCTCCATAGCTACCACTAGGATAGCTTTCAACAAAGGTTGTCTTAAACCTAATCATCCATTAGGTTGTTTTGGACTGGTGCAAGGTGCCCACAATAACTAGTGGGCAGCATATACCAGGACAACTTCTCACACTTTGATACAACTTTTCCCATATTACTTCCCAACTACACATACACCCAGTCTCCTACATAAATCTTGCGTGCTTCTCTCTTCATTTTACCATTATACCTTTGCTCATACACAATCTGCTAGTCTCTCACTCTCTTACTCACTGTTTCAGCATCATATCCCTTCTTCATATACTTTCTTGTCCACTAAAGACAAGCAATTGCTGCACACTCTCTTTTAGGCAGATGCAAAAAAGACAACTCATTAGTAACTGAGGGGCATATTACCAAGGGCCCTATCGCCACTTTAGCCGCGCTTTTTACCGCTAAAGCAGTGATTTTTTTATCGCCCTATCAGCAAGCTATCGCTAACAGCAGTTAGCAACAGCTTTCTGATGAAAGCGACCGGTTTGAGTGCCGCTTTGCATGTCAGCGATATTTATCGCTAATGACATGCAAAGTAGGCGTTCCCGACCAACAGACCTGATAAACAGCCGCTAACAGGCCTATCGCCTATTAGCAAGGAGGCCCTGGCCCCGGTTAGCGATGTAAAAAGTCGCGATAACCGGGGTCATCGCCGGTTTTTTAACACCTGCTAATTTCATGATTTAGCAATACCTAACATGGGGGCGTGGATTATGCTGAGACGACCACAGGGTAGTATCAGCAAGGTTTTCCCCCTTCCCCATGCAACATCGCTGGTTTTGTCGCGATGTTGGCCCTTCCCTCCCGCTATCGCTGGAATATATATCACCATAGCGCTAATTGTTGGTAATACAGCATTAGCGTGGAGATATATACCAGTGATAGCTGGCGATTAAAATTTTCGCGCTAAGCGCGCTTTTCGATGTTTTTCGCAGTTTCTTGCTAATATGGCCCTGAATGAGGTGTGGATCTACAATTCCACAACATGTTCTGTAGTTTCTGTTTCCAGTCCAAGTTAATACTATTAGGCAATTGCAAACATTCTACCAACCCTCTCTCTATTGAATCTCTCGGCTAATCTGTTTCCCCTGGAATGAAATAACACAGTCCTAGGATGGTCTATGTTGAATAATAAAAGACATCAGACATTTTTTCTTAAACAAACAGAGGAACAGTATCTGTAACAATCTCTTGAGGAATTACTTTTTTTGAAAATATATCCCTACAAAAACACATCAAATTGTCAATTTTCACCTCATTCATAATTCAGACCTCTGACCATTTGGAATAATAATCAACCATGACCAAAGCAGATTTTCCTCTTAATACACCATGGTTAAAAGGACACATATATCCCTCTACAGTTTCTTCCATTGCTTATCTGGATATTATATTAAATTGACACATTAGGAGATTTCCTAATAGCACAAGATTGATCACTGAGAATACAGTTAGGACAATTCCATACATATGTCTCTTTCCATCTTTGGCCGTCAAAAGTCCATACTTCATTACGTTTCATGGCTAACAGACCACTATGTCCTTCATGTAACAATGTAATCAATCTTCAGTGAATAAAAATTGGCACTGCCAATCTTTCTCCTCTGTAAAAAATCCCATCTACCTTTGACAGTTGCAGACGAGATCAATCTAAATGTTGCAAGTTGTTCCTTATTAGCCTATTCCTTCTCCCAGCCTCCTGCTAAATGTTGTTTTACCAACAACAAACTTTCAATCCGACCCAAAGCCATCTTACACTCTTCTGGAGTAATTCCACCATATATTGACCCTTCCACCATAGCAACAATCCATTCATCAGTTTCACTGTCATCTGCATTAGGTAATAGTAATCAGGAAAGAAAACCAGCCTTGATATTTCTCATCCCTGGTACAATGATCTCCTCAAATTGTTTATACATCAATGCACGCGTTAGATGAACTTCGCTGGGGCCTCATACGTCACAAATATATTTACTAAATAAACATCCCTACACCACGTTGCACTGTCTACTGAGCTACACACGCCACATTTAAATGTTTTTCAATAAAGTTGAACACGCCTATACAAGTGGCGTACAGTTTGCTCAGCATCTCATTTTGTAATAAAATCATCCAGCTTGGACAAACGTGACGGGTAAGAATATACATTTGTGGTGATTCGCTCCATCCATCACATTCAGTGGGACTACCCAAACAATGGCTGGTATATTGGCATCATGAGGTCCTGCTGATCCTGGTTGCCAGTGAAGGAACACTCCATTTTGGAATGATAAGCAGGTTTATTGAAGTATATACGCAGGAAAATAAATATCCCACCTGCCTACCCCCCCCCCCTCGTTTCTCACATTCTAGCCAGAACCCTTCACCAACATCCCACATTTAAAGAGGTAAAACTATTTACATAGAATACACAAATTTTACCAGATTTGCAAATTGTCTGTCGAAATGTGCACCTTCAAAACATCCAAAGGGTGCAGTAAATCCAGACTGTTTGTAAAGTCGATTTGGGCTAAAATTCCTGCTGGCATTCAAATGAGGATTATCTAGGCACTCATAATGAGGCAAGAGGAGTTAGGCTGTTCCGTACTATCACAAGAAAGAAAAATACGACAGAAGAAATATAACTGTAGTAAAAGCTTAGGTCCAAACAGCGATAGAAAAATGTTAAAAGGGACCTGGCGGACACTGGGTGCGTCGGGATGGGACATTTTTCACAGCCAGGAGTCGTGGGGGAGAAGCAGAAGGAATTCAAGTGAGCAGCCCTCGATGTTACAAGGGATCACTGACATAATATCGACTACAAAAATATAGACTTACAAAAATATCGATGCCAAAATATAGAATACCAAAATATCGACTCCCTATCTCCAAACAGGAAAATACAAAAATATAGAATCCAAAATATCGTTGTAAATAATATAGTTAGTCAAAATATCGAATTTTTTAAATGTTTTAAAAGTAATGTCAAATTAATGAAATAATACATATAATTAACTGACACATACTTAAAAATACTTAAATAACATTAAAATTAATAAATAATTAATGTAAGTAAAAAAAAAATGAATACAGATATATTAACGTAATATTTATTAAAAATATTCAATATTTTCTGCGTAGGATAGCGGGCGGGTAAAATTTACTATTACCACTCCAGTAAGTGCAATAGTAGGGAAAGCGTTGGATAGCGGGAGGGTAAAAATTACTATTCCCACTCCAGAGAATGCAACAGTAGAGAAAGCATTGGATAGCGGGAGAGTAAAAATTACTATTCCCACTCCAAAGAGTGCAACAGTAGGGAAAGCGTTGGATAGCGTAGGGGTAAAAATTACTATTCCCACTCCAGAGAGTGCAAACGTAGGGAAAGCATTGGATAGCGGGAGGATAAAATTTACTATTCCCACTCCAGTGAGTGCAACAGTAGGGAAAGCGTTGGATAGCGTAGGGGTAAAAATTACTATTCCCACTCCAGAGAGTGCAACAGTAGGGAAAGCATTGGATAGCGTAGGGATAAAAATTACTATTCCCACTCCAGAGAGTGCAACAGTAGGGAAAGCGTTGGATAGCGGGAGGGTAACATTTACTATTCCCACTCCAGTGAGTGCAACAGTAGGGAAAGCGTTGGATAGCGTAGGGGTAAAAATTACTATTCCCACTCCAGTGAGTGCAACAGTAGGGAAAGCATTGGATAGCGTAGGGGTAAAAATTACTATTCCCACTCCAGAGAGTGCAACAGTAGGGAAAGCGTTGCAAAGCAGTAGGGTAAAAATTACTATTCCCACTCAAGTAAGTGCAAAAGTAGGGAAAATAATAAATTAATATTTTGTTAACAATTAATTAATTATTAATACCAAAACAAGTATTACAATTAATTACCATTCACACAAGATTTAATAATTGATTATTTATAAATACCAATATATTTTTGTTTAATTAATTACCTATTAATAATTAATTAACAACCAATTGTTTTTCAATAACAAACATTAATAAATGCTAATAATACCAATTAATCATTAATTAATAATATATTGATTAACGATATACACAAATTATTTAAATAATTAATTTTTTACAATTATATTACTTCCCACCATATTCCCCTATGAACACACTATCCACTACAAATATTAAATAAATACAATTAATATAATTATCAATTAAACAATTAATACAAATTAATTACCAATTAATACAAATTATTTACCAATTAATAATTAATCAACCACCAATTAATTTTCAATATCAATTAATAATTAACTAATAACAATTAAATTACTTCCCACCCTATTCCCCTATAAACCCACAACCCGCTACAGAAGTAAAACGCTAAATTAAATTAAAGATATATTAATTAACAATATACACACATTAATTAAATAATTAATTATTTACAATTATATTACTTCCCACCATATTCCCCTATAAACACACTACCCACTACAATTATTAAATAAATACAATTAACATAATTATCAATTAAACAATTAATACAAATTAATTACCAATTAATACTAATTATTTACCAATTAATAATTAATCAACAACCAATTAATTTTCAATACCAATTAATAATTAACTAATAACAATTAAATTACTTCCCACCCTATTCCCCTATAAACTCACAACCCGCTACAGAAGTAAAACGCAAAATTAAATTAAAAATTATTAATAATCCCAATAACTTATTATTTAATGTATTATAATTAAATTACTTCCCACCCTACTCCCCTATAAACCCACAACCCGCTACGGAATTAAATTACACAAAAATAAAATAACATAAAATTCATTACTTTAAAAATATTCTAACATACATTACAATATTAATACATACTTTTAACACATATACTAACACTTAAAACACTATAAAAAATTCGATATTTTTAACAACTATATTATGACTGTCGATATTATTTACTTCTATATTATTGCAATCGATATTTCTTACCTCTTTTTCGATATTCTTCACCACTATATTTTGGTAATTCGATATTCTGTCCATTCTATATTTAAAACTCGATATTCTGTCCACTCGATATTTTTTTTTCGATATTATGTCTATTTACCGTTACAAGAGAGTACAGCGTAATGGCAGAAGACGCAAAATGTGCGTTTTTTCTTCCGTCAATAATAAAGTGCCCTCTTTAACAAGCCCAAAGTGAGTTGGTGGATGGCCCATTTTAAATCAACAATACGGTCGCTCTTTTTATGCCACCTACCCATATATCAAGCCAGGCGATAACATTATCACCGCTTTAGAGGCAGAAAACTGCCGCTAAAACGGCGATAATGGGCTTGATAATATGCCCCAGAATCACCATGTCAACATGTCAGCACTGATAGCGCCCAACCAATTATCAGGAAATATAGTATTAACCAATGCCCTGGGCCATAGCTACTGTACTCCAGCTGGGATTGTCACCTTTCTCAGAGAAAAATACCAGCCAGTTGTTCAGGTTTTAAAATCCCACAAAGGCCCAAGGGTTATACTTAAATAGGACTTTATAGAAAAGCTCTTAACATGACTTTTCTGCCTATGTTTCATTTAATCAGTCATGGATCATTAAGGCAGCTTTTGAACACATTTTAAAATGCTTTGGTGCAGATTTACAAGCCCCTTGCGACACATTTACGCCGCCGTTGCGTCACTTCTGTGAGGCAGCGGTGGCGTAAACCATGCGCCATGTAGCGCCTTATTTACAACGTGACGCATCTAGGGAGATGCGTCACGTAGTAAAGCCCTGCGCCACATTAAACCTGCGTCAGGTTTAATGTATGCAGGGTGGGTGTTCCCTCGGAAAAAGCCTCGGAAAAGTGACGCAGTGAAATCTACAAGATTTCACTGAGTCACTTTTCCGATGCTGCTGCGTCAAAACCCTGCGCCTGCTTGAAGCAGGCGTAAGGCGTGACGCAGCATGTTAGATATGGACAGCCCCGGAGCATTTCTGGAGTTGTGTCGCTCTTGCAACACGACTCCAGCAATGCTCTGCCCTTATGCCATCAGATGCGTCACGCATCTGTTTATCCTTGCGCCACGATGCGCCGCATTGTAAATGCGGCGCATCTGTGGTGGCGCTAGGTAAAGTTGCGTGACGCATCTTGCCTGTCCTTGTAAATCTGCCCCATTCTTCTTATGTTTGCTGTTTTAAGTGTGGACTAATAAGAGGAACATTGCAGGTTTTGGTTGATTATATATTTGTCCTGGGCGGGGCATTATAATTCCAGTCATGCCGGTAAAAAAGGAAAAAAAAAACAGACTGGCGAATGCCCCAAGTGCGCGGCTCCTGGTAATGGAGTGTGAGGAGACCACAGCATCCAACATCTATTTTTTGTTTACATACCACAAACTAGACACACTGGGCCCGATTCACAGAACAAACTTAAGACTAAATCCTAAACTTAGTACCATTCTGGTATTCACAGAATGAACTTACTACTTTTGCTATTCACAGAATGAACTTAGTACTTTTGCTATTCACAGAATGGATTTACGACTCCTAAACTTACGTCCGCACTCGGGCCGGAAATTCCGGCCCGAAGGCGGAGCTTCCGGGCCGGAGGCGGAGCTTCCGGCCCGGAGGCGGGGCTTCCGGGCCGGAGGCGGGGCTTCCGGGCCGGAGGCGGAGCTTCCGGCCCGGAGGTGGAGATTTCAGCCATAGCTAAATCGGCCGGAATCCCCACCTCCGGGCCGGAAGCTCCGCCTCCGGCCCGGAAGCCCCGCCTCCGGGCCGGAAGCTCCGCCTCCGGGCCGGAAGCTCCGCCTCCGGGCCGGAATTTCCGGCCCGAGTGCGGACGTAAGTTTAGGAGTCGTAAATCCATTCTGTGAATAGCAAAAGTACTAAGTTCATTCTGTGAATTGCAAAAGTAGTAAGTTCATTCTGTGAATACCAGAAGTACTAAGTGCATTCTGTGAATACCAGAATGGTACTAAGTTTAGGATTTAGTCTTAAGTTTGTTCTGTGAATCGGGCCCAAAGATATCAGAGCACTTTACATAAGCACCAATTGCGTATAAGACGGACATATTCATTTTTAGGCACAGAGAGATTAAGTGATTTGCCCAGAACCACAGGATGTTGAGTGTCACTGCGGAGGATCGAACACGGTCCGTTGGGTTCGAAGGTGACTGCCCTAGCAGTTAGGCTACATACTTATTTACTATTAAACCGAGCATGGGCACCTATTGACCTAATGTAAAAGAAAGCCAAGAATGTATTCTCTGTATGGGAATGCTATCTAGGAACTCTGAAATGGCTCCATGCTGAAGTGCACCTCACCAAACCACAGAAAGGAATGATTAAGAAGACAGCGCCATCTACCGGCGAAGGTTAGACTGTAGCGTGACACTACTTGTGTATCGCGGAAACAACGGCCACTTTGTGTGGTTACGAAATCTTCGTGCGGAAGAGAAACTTGAGTATTCTAAGGAGCATAAAGTGTAAGTTTCATGCAACAAGAAATGTGTAAAATACACGCATGTTATACACGGGTGACTAAAAAACGTGTCTAAACAATTTGAAATAATTTGTTCTGTCAATGCCGATTTCAGAGTCGCCCTAGAACCCCCCTCCCGGTCCTGCCCTGAATGGATGAAAACAGTTGATGCGGAGCAAACAGCTGTTAACGCATATCCGATGCCTCACACGTGTCCTTTTGCTTCAACAGGGATATACTGTACTTGTCGGCCCAGCGCTAAATCACTGCACGGGGCGCTCGTGCAATAAGGCCTCCTTTGTTGCTCGGGGAGTGAGTGACATGTCTTCTGATGAGGGGAAGCATATTAGCAGAGGCAGAGAATGAAAGCGGTCTAAGATTAGAAACACAACCGAGCCGTGTTTAAAGCGACCTCTGTCTCCCACTTTATAATTTACATTATCATTGTGATTAAATCTCATATTATATAACAGGATGTGATATTTTTACTGTGGGCAGGATGCAATGACTTACAGTAATGGGCGGCTGGTTTTGGCACGGGATGAAACGGGAGGGTATTTGCCAAAAACGGTGCACTAGAATTTTGCTCGATAAGAATTATTGCAGCGCGCGGTGGCACGTTCAGTTCTAGCGGCAGGGTGCATTGATGTCTGCTTCTTCCCAGGAGAAGCAAGGTCGTGGTACAGGCCACCTTGGAGGTGTTTTCGACTTATCGCTAGCTACACAAACCAGATAACAGCTTTAGGACTGGAACCCTGTATCATGCACAGTCTGCATACAAATGGTGTCATTTCAGAAGTCATGAGTGTTCTTATGAATGCTATAATTAATCATGTTACAAGTGATGTAATATGTGAGGGTATAAGATGTGCACGTGGAAGGCAGTAGTTATAATTAATGTAGTGTGGGGAGCGAGGTGACAATACTGTGTACCGAGGTGTGCAAATTACAGTAAATTTTGTGTGGCACAAATTATACCTTTAAGTTAAAAAAACTATAACTTAATAATTTCTAATGCTTGTGTAGTTTAAGTTTGGTTTGCATACACATAATAAATAAAGTTTTTCCAGATATAACTAATCTTTAACCTTTTCTTTTTTATTCCTTTGGGGAAAAAAAAAGAATAAAAATATCTATCTATCTAGATATATATATAATCTATAGGTATATATATAGATATAAATCTGGGGGTGCTAATACACGTCCCCGTTAATGACTGATAATCGCAATGCCAAATATACTTTAGTCACCAATCTTCTTGGTGCTGTAGTGGCAAAGAGCTGAAAAGAGCATCAAAATGACAAAATGAATGAATGTCTGCCCTAGGTGCAATCCGCAAGAGGCCATATTCTGTCTTCATTGCCTTTTTTCCATCCAATTGGTGGTGTACTGTCAAAGCATACAATTCCATAGCAGTAAAGGTGAGGTCCTTTGGTTGTGTCTGCATGTCATTGCCGAAGTGTATTGTAAAACACTACCCAAGTTGTCCGATAGTTAGGTAGTAAAAGACAGCTATAACTGGTAGTGAGCAGACGGGGAATGGGGGAAGATAAAATGGAAGAGATGTACTCTCCAATAATTCAGTGCGGTAAAAACATTCAGCTGATTGAACACCAGCTTCAGTGCGCTACCCAGCACAGGATGGGACATACCAATCCATGATGCATCCAGTGCAGTGCACTGAAGCCTAAGAGTAGGAGGACCCAATTACTGCCCAACCATGGCTGTCTTTTACCCAACCAGCGCCAGCAGGGGTTCTTCCGCCTGGCTTGCATCAGGTCTCTAGGCACTGTCGCAATGCAAGAAAACCATTTCTCACTAACATCTGCACTCTTCAGCTGCAGATTTGCTAAGCTTGTACGCAAGCAGCGCGACCAAAAAGTTGCTGTGCTGAGTTGCATGAATGGAAGCGAACAGAACAACACCATATGGCGCACTTTTGGTGGTCATGAGCCAACACAAACACCCTTGCACTATATTGACTTTTAGACAGTGCTTGTTTTACTTTGGCGAGAGAGTTCCTCCAGCACTTCTAGCGGTCCACTTGAGTGTTGCGTGTCTTCATAAAAAATCAATAAACAAATAAAGCATTTGCAAAGACAAAGGTTGGCAGCTAATGCCACACTTACTGGCACTGCCAATGAGTGTCACAATTAGATTTACGTTCACTTTTGTGTTTTCGTCTTAAAAGAAGCCATTCACCACTTCAGGACATAGACTGAAAAGAAGAAAAGAGTTAAGCAACACCTAACAAGAAAAAGAAGCGAGGAAGATGCCTGACAGATAACATGCCAACAATTATGCCAGCTAATACCCTGCACTAACATACTATTGTACTGTTAATCTGGTACAAAAATACCATTTGCTCTTTCGTTTGATTTTTAAAAATGATCACAAAACTATATTTGCCACATTTTCTTTTTCCTCCTTTTGTATTCTCCAACAAACATAAGTTGCATTTCTACAAAGCCATGCAAAGTCTTATCCAACATGAATGATATGTTGTCTCAGGCCCAGGGCCCTAGGCCCTGCAAAGCTGACCCTAATTCTAAGGGCAGAGCCAAACCTGAGACCTGATACACAAAGGCTTTTCGTCTTACAGGGTTAATCTCCAAAAAACTCATTTTGTGAGGTTAAATTCCCAACCCTGATTCAGTAAATAAGGGCTTTCAGGATTTTCCCTGCAAAGGTTATTTGTGAAAATGATATTCTGCCAGTTTGATGGAAATTTCCCAACCACAAATACAGTGTGAGCAGCTGATTTTGGCGAGCATGTTTAAATAATAGGCGAACATTCACTAACACTTCGGTATTCACATATGCCTTGCAGGGACTATACCACAATAGAGGTCACACAATATACTCTTGATAAGGGCAGGAGTAAGTGCATTATTTCCCTGGTGGGACTGCGGAGGATTCACTCTCATATTTCATCGGGGTGTTGTGTGAGGGCTTTCCTACATGACAAAAACGTTTTCCTCCCGGAGGGGTTAAATAAAAATGTAATATAAAATACAAATACACATGTGTGAACATTGCCACTAGACTTAATGTTCGCATAAGTGGAATTTCTGCCTGCACACATGGAAAAGCAAAAATGAGGAGAAATAATTAATTTCTCCTCGTTTCGTCAACTTAAGACCAGGATTTTCCTGGTCTTAAATTTGGTGCTGCCTCCCATGTACGCCATCCTCGTGCATATGGGCAGCGTCAAATACAATGGGTGTTGCGGTGGAACGCCCACCACAACACCCACTGCACGCCCCTTTCACGCTAAGTTAGCGTGAAAGGGTGCCTTATGTACAAGGCAACATTAAGCCACGTTAAGTGGCTTAACGCTGCCTTGTACATAAGGCAAGGCCCCTATCGCCACGGGAATGTCACAATGGCGATAGGGGCTTGTACATATGTCCCTACATGTGCCTACGGGAAGATCAAAAAATGAAGAGGCCAATTCGCCAAGTTAAACATACGTTAAATGCCGAAAATATCACCAATTCCAAAAGGATTCCTGGCAGGCAAAGTGCTTTTTCTACTGCGCATTTCTCTGCCAAGAGTGTGGAGAAATTTGAATTAGAAATCCCATGCAATGGGTGGGTTTTGGGTGTAACGAGGCGTGGTTAGAGTTGTGGGTTTGACAGGTTCACATATTCAAACATTTGTGGACATTCCCAAGCTCTGATTCGACTCTTTCCCACCTTGGCAGTGGTTGCAGAGTTACTCCAACCAATGGCTGGAGTGACTCCTCTTCTAGGATGGGTGCCGGAGCAGAGGACCCCCAGATTTGAGGAGCGGGGGAATGCTGCACATGGGATACTACCTGCAACTGATTCATATTACGCTCCCTCTCTTTGCTTTCGCAGACACTGTTTGAGCTCACAGTTGCCCAAAAAGTGACACATAACGCTTTTTTTGGTTTGGAAGTCATAGCAACTACTGCATTATTGCCCCTATTGCATTAAAGTGCGATTCTTCGTCTAAAGGTTCAATTTTTTTTTTCGTTTTTTAAATGATTCAATGCAGTAATACAATACAACAAGCTTTTTTGCACTACGTACATTGAAAGAGATTAATAAAGCATCTTTACACAAAAAACATTTGGTATTAAGAAGTCGGGTTCGTCTTGGGGAAGAAAGATTATTCGTCTAATGATGCTGTATGTGCTGTTAACACTGTCCATGTGGCTTCCAGAGAGCAGAATTTGTTCCACAAATGTATCCGGTTGTTGCGGCTTCCCAAGCAGTATGTTACCGTCAGTCATAGTGTACAGCGCTGCGCCCCTCGTATTCCGCGTATTGCAACATCCATTCTTGGAATCTGACCGTGCAAAATTGCAAACACCACATTTCTGTTCTTGCAGAAAAGCAGCTGTTCACTTCCTCAAGTGTTTCTGAGAGTGGCCCTTTGTTGCTTCACCCTGAGGGACTTTGCTGCAATCATCGCCCCGGCCTTCCATAGTGTGACACGACAACTGGGAGCACAGAAGGGAACGAAAGAAAAGCACTTTAGAATGGAGAGTCCGTTGAAGACTCTTTCCCTACAAGTCGACAATCTCCCAAACCATTGTCTCCTGAAAGCCACCTGAAGCAATCTTTAGTTGAGTCAGTCTGCCAAATGCACATGCATCAATCAACATAGCTACAACACGCAGCCGCAGGGTGTTGAGAGGTCTTATAAGTGCTAATGATGACATAAATATATGTGTATGTGCCTGCAGAGGTGCTAGAAATCTATTTCAATGAGAAGAACATGGCCACCACCATCATGGCCAGTGCAGGTTTGTGCACGAGGGTTTGATGCCGGTCAGGTGCAAATTGTGTCTGGCGGGCGCACTTGTGGCATGATTGAATTTTGTCTATTTGTGAAAGGGAAAAAATAAACAAGGTGCATTCTGATTGAATATAAACACTATGTGAACAAAGAAATATGATTGAGTGTTGGAAACCAGACCCTAAAATACACAAGAATTAAATGGACTACCTAAAGGGGAGTTCATTTTATTTTCAAGAATCAGCATTGCGTAAAGTTATGGATTCTCTTCAGGGTGGCTTAGTATATGTTCAGATGATAGGGGTGCGTGAAGTTATGGATTCTCTCCAGGGTGGCTCAGTATATGTTCAGATGAAAGGGGTGCGTGAAGTTATGGATTCTCTCCAGGGTGGCTCAGTATATGTTCAGATTATAGGGGTGCGTGAAGTTATGGATTCTCTCCTGGGTGGCTCAGTATATGTTCAGATTATAGGGGTGCGTGAAGTTATGGATTCTCTTCAGGGTGGCTTAGTATATGTTCAGATTATAGGGGTGCGTGAAGTTATGGATTCCCTCCAGGGTGGCTCAGTATATGTTCAGATTTTAGGGGTGCGTGAAGTTATGGATTCTCTCCAGGGTGGCTCAGTATATGTTCAGATGATAGGGGTGCGTGAAGTTATGGATTCTCTCCTGGGTGGCTCAGTATATGTTCAGATTATAGGGGTGCTTGAAGTCATGGATTCTCTCCAGGGTGGCTCAGTATATGTTCAGGGGTGGCTCAGTATATGTTCAGGGGTGTCTCAGTATATTTTTAGAATAGGTGCAGGAAGTTATGGACTCTCTCCTGGGTGGGTTAGTCCATGCTCAGAATATAGGGGTGTGTGAAGTTCTGAGCTCCTTCTAGAGCACTTCTGCGTATGTTCAACAATTAGGGGTACACGAAATTGCAGAGTTGTGCAATTGGCCACTTTGCCAATTTTTGTATACATTTTATGAGTTTTTTGAAAGTGAGAAATTCACAATGTTTAAAAAAAAATGAAGAAGGCAGCTGGAGCGGAACTGCCTGTCAGCTGAAAAACATTCCCTGTGTAGCTGGGACCACAGACGCAAGCCAGTGGCTGGCGCCTCTTGCCTTCTGCCCTCCATCATAGCCCTACACCACGGCCTATTCTGACCGCCACCACTGCCGCTCACAGCATCACCTGCATTTAAGACCCCCCTCCTCTCTGATCACTCTTTGGACTTCAGGAAACCTGCCCCACGTCCCATTCACCGACCCATTTGTCTCACTCCTCCCACCCATTTTATGGTTAGAAAACTTCCAAGTAAATTCTGCCATGGCTAAGTTGGGTGAAGTCACAAAAAATGCCTGTCTTCGGCTGGGCAAAGATTCTGACTTTGCGTGACCTCCTGGGCTACGGTGTTGCCTTCTCCGCCCCCCTGCCGCACCCCCGAAAAACCTACACGTTAGAAAATGGATCCAGGAGAAACCATCTGTAACTGGTCAGCTGGGATTTCCATCCGAACCACCAGTTCCAGACCATGCCATTATAATCAGCCTAGCTTCTCCCAGTGCTCACAACAAATTAACTCACTGTCTTGAATTCTTTTCTTAGTCTCTAGGGAAATATGTCAAAATGTTGCCGGGTAATCTTTTGAGAATTACAGTAACCACATAAGAGGTTGGTGGCGTTTGCTTTCCGTTTTAGTCGCTGTTTGATGCCCAGCAATTACCCACACCTGTCATCACTTAAAGCACGTCATATCTTCCCTAATCTATGTGCATTTTCACGCTGCATTTAAATCACAAATGTTGAAGGGACAGTTAAGTAGCCATCGTCCAATTCCATTTGACGCCACCATTTTTTTTATGGTGCAGTGATTAAAATACCTCCACAAATATGCAGAGGCCTAGGGGAATGTGCGCCTTCTGATTAAAAGCCATGCTAGCTTTAAGCTGCACATGCGAAAACGCCGTCCCCGTCACTCACGGGCACAGGGCCAAGCTATTTAGTGTGCAGCATGGGCACTGAAGTGAAAGGTAATATTAGGAATATGTGACGTGTCAATGCTGCCCTCTAGTGGAAACAAAGTAATCGCCCAAGCAACAAAGATGGCCGGCAGAAAAAAGGGCCTGCTTCTGAAACCTGTTCCAAATTAAGGCCCTCTTCGATATGTCTCTTTATGTCTTCAACGCATTGCTCAAGACAGCAGGGTCCATACATGGGACACACGCTAACCAAAGCAAGCGCAGAAGGGTGAGCCATCTAGCCACGTCCTATGCCATAAAAAGGGGCAAACTATGCTGTAAATTAAGCCTCACAGAAGCTCAGGTCCAGGATGACTTGCATGTTTGGTGAACTGCTGTTACGGCCTGCTACATTGTTACAGGAAGGCAGGTATAGGGTTGGGTGATGGTTCAATTGTCCATTGAAATACAGTTTCACAATAAGGACACAATGGCCCCTAATGCAAGCAAGGAAACTGCCCCCATCCACTGCTTTGATACCAAAAAACATACATTAATTGGGGCAAAATGAGCCTCTCACGCTCCTGGGCCCTGGTGCCACTGCACATGATGCGCTATTGATAGATAGCTGCGCCCGTGGTGAAATGCCGCGCAGGGACAATTGAAAACAATCAAATCCATCCCCAGCACATCTAATAAATGCACAGTGGGTTTAAACAAAGGTGGGGGTATTTACAAGCCCCTCGCGTCTCCAGTCCTAGTAGCCGTTCTCTTCTAAAGTTATAACAAGTGCGCTGAAAACACTTGTGATTAGATGTTTACCTGTTAAGTGGATGGGGTCATCATCAACCCACGCAAGAAACACATTCTTTGCGGGCATAATTTAAAGCCCCTATCGCACCCACAGCGTCACTCTTCAGGACGCTGTAGTGGCGATACGGGCTTTGCCTTATTTACAGAGTTAAGCCACTTAACGTGGCTTAACGCCGCCTTGTGAATAAGGCCCTCTTTCACGCTATACTTAGTGTGAAAAGGGGTGGTCTCTGGGTGTCGCGGTGGGCGTTCCGCCACACCACCCATTGATTTTGACGCTGCCCCCTATTTACAAGGGCAGCGTTAATAGGAGGCAGCGCCAAAATTAAAACCAGGGAAAACCTGGTCTTAAACAGGCGTAATCATGAGAAATATTTAATTTCTCCTCGTTTTTTCGGTTTTCATGTGTGCTGCGTCGTGCAGCACCCGTAGAAACAGCAAAAGGCCATTGATTGTTTATGTGCAGGAAGGTGACCCATCCTGAACATACACAATCAATAGAAAAAATGATGTTTTGCAACTTCTATGTGTGCTGCATTAAGCAGCACACATAGAAGTTAGAAAACACCATTTAAAGTTTGTTTCTGTGCAGGAAGAAACACATTTCTGCACATAAACTATCTTCCCCTCAGCGCAGACACCCTAGCACTATCATACAAGGGCACTTGCGTTGACGCTAGGCAACTAAATTTAGCTCCAGTGGAAGGGGAAAACGCAGGGCTGCACCATATTGGTCTAAATATGGCGCAACCCTGCGTTTCAGAAGTAGCGGGTGCAGCATTAAGCCAAGGAGGCTAACGCCGTGCTCCGCCACTTCGTAGTGAATATGCCCCCTAGTCTTCGAAGGACTAGATTAAGGCCTAATTTCACGCAGAGACCGGCCACGCAATTTTAGTAGAATCTGACTTTGCATAAAAACCAATAGGTGCCTGCACTATTCTCTCTTTTTGTTACACCCATTTGCATAGGTGATAGGGTGCTGGCGCTTTGTGGTGCAGAGAAATGTTGGCGCTGCACTTGCTTCAACTTTTGACACACATTTTTTTTTGTTCTTGAGGGTTTTTGAAGTTGCTTTTTGCCATGCTTGTATTGTAGAAGCGCTCCCAGAACATGTAGTAAATCTGGTTATAGATAAAATCACATCCTCAGAAAGATATGGAAAGACCAAAGTCTCAAGGTATCCACCCCATGCTGAAATGAGGAGCTCACCAACATGAAATGAAGGAAAGAGACAAATATAACAATGCTCCAACAACTGAAATAAAACCTGCTAAAAACATACAAGGGATGATAGCATGGTGCAGCAATGAGATCAAAAGGGACATTTGTATTTATGAGCATGCTAATACAGAGCATTTGAGAAATGCACCATATTCTAACCCTCAACCTTCTGAAAGTCACCTATATATATTGTTAATCAAAAACAATAAAAGCTTGAAAGACTATGCCGAACAGACTGGTAAGATTACAGCATCTCACAATCTTTACTCCAGGATTTGACTATTTTGACCATATTAATAGGTTCCTAGCAAACACCTGGCAAACTACAGACCAGTTCTGAAACTCACCTGCATAGGTACCATCCTTGAAAAGGAAACCACAAAACAACACTGATGCTGCCCCACAAATAGCCATCAGCATTGAGAACTATAACCAGTGCTTAATTTGTGCCGCTGGTTGGAGGTGGTGGCACCAGCACGCATTTCACGGACCATTATTTATTTTTTCATCCTCAGACTGTGACCAAGACTAAGTGGGAGAAAGGCAAAAAATAGAGGAAGAAAGAGGTAGAAAATAAAGGAAAATAGTGGCAAAGGGAGAAAGTAGGGATTAAAGAGAACCCATAAGAAGAAATCTGCTGTTCAGCAGTGCCCATGGCGGGCTCTTAAGGAAAAACTTTGGTCCTGTACACTTATTTTTTATATATATAGTATCGAGAAAAGAAACATGACAACTCCTCATTTTCGTAGGCCCAGACGCAGCATATGATAAGGTTGGTTACATAATATTTTTTAAAAGACAAGAAGCAAGACTGTCTAGGGACTTCTGCCCCATTGTTCACCAGTGTCACCATTTTGTTTCTATGTGCTCCTGTATTATCTGGCTGAACGCTGCCCCCTGCGATGTATATGCAGCTATAACTCCATCACTGCCTTGCAAACGGAAAATCACACATCTCAAAAGCCGGAGTGGCGTGCTTTGGGGGCATATTATCAAGACAGGCGATAAAATTGTGATAATATGCTTGATAATATGCTCTATGCAATTCCTATTCAAACCCATGTTAGATGTGAAGGACATCTAACATGGGCTTCAGTTGGAATTCCATAGAGCATATTATCAAGCATATTATCGCCGTTTTAGCGGCAGTTTTCTGCCGCTAAAGCGGCGATAATTTTATCGCCTGTCTTGATAATATGCCCCCTGGTCTTTAGTTGGGTTGGTTGCACTGCCTCTGAGGTGTACAGAGGAGGATTTTGCTGAGTGTCACCTCAGTCCTCTGCCCAGAGAATCACCTCCAGACAAAAGCATTGTGTATGTACAAGGCATGCATTTCAAACATCGAATTGCTACATAGTGTGTATAAAGGAATTTGTAAAAAGTTCTTGTGTGACCTGGCCTTCTCTGCAGGGTCACCCCAGATGTTTGCCTCCCCTTGCCTTCCCTTGCTGAAACCGTTTTTGTGGGCTTTTAGGGCTTTGGGCACTTTTTCCCTGCTCACCAGTTGTAAAGTGCTTCTGCTCTTTCCCTAAAACATGGTCAAATTGACCTACACCTGATTGGTTAATTTAAGTTACTTGTAGGTTCTTAGTGTATGGCACTACATGTATCCAGGACCTGTAAATTAAATGCTACTATTCGGCAGCAGCACTCATTGTGCCACCCACTAAAGTAGCCTTTTAAAACAAGTATCAGGTCTGCCCCTGCAGCATGGAGTGCAGTTTTAAACTGCTATTTTATACCTGTAAAATAAACCTTTTGCTAAGACTAATTTTTTAATACTTATAAGTCACCTCTAAGGTAGGGCCTAAAGGCTCATAGAGTAGGGTGAATGGTATTTAAAATGTAGGGCATGTGGGTTTAAGTTTTACATGTCCTGATGGTGAAAAACGTCTAAGTCGTTTTTCGCTGAAGTAAGACTCTCTCTCCCATAGGCTAATACTGGGTTACCTTATTGCACTTAAGTGCTAACTTCAGATTAGGAACATATAGATAAATTATGTTTACATTCAATTGAATTGTAATTTAAAATCCTCTTCAATGGTAAAGTAGGATGTTAAGCTACTATTGTGAAAATGCATTTTTAGAAACTTGCCTTTATCACCCTAGATAGTTTTAAGCCAGGACCAGGGAAGGGGACGAATTGACTAGAACAAGATTTCTGGGGTAGGTCAGGGAATCCCCCCCCAGCATAGACGGGTACCAGGTATAAAATGGGACCTTCTAAACCTCTCATCAGAATACTCTTGGACCCGTGGAAGATTCAGAAGAAAGACAGCCCTACTCTGAGGAAGTGGGCCTGCCCTGCTTTCTGAAAAAATGTTCCCCCGAGCCATAAATATGACAATACTCTTAACTCTAACACTTGCCTTTGTATTTACGGATCAGGGTTGAAAGGAATTCTCACCTTAACTACCCTCATGAGAGTCGTTCCTACCTCTTCATGAGATTTCATGACATCATTTATCACAGGACACACCTAATACTGAAGTACACACAGCACTACTCAAAAGACTTGGACACTATGGACCCCGGCCTCGTGCTGGAAACTGTGCTGAGAAAATACATACATGAGTGCTTAGCCTCCTTCTTGTTCCATATTCAATCTAAGTGAGTTGTCAGAGCCTGATACCTATGCAGTGACTATGCCACTGTCATCCCAAGGCCTCAAGTATCCATGCCCATTCAGTTTTATAGAACACCTGCTTTTTGGAGGAGGGAAAGAGAGAATGTCAGTGCAACACAGACCTGGCCTGTCTCTGACACAGTCTGCCCAGGGAACAGATGGATCTTCCCTAAGCTGCTGAATAAATCTTGGTTACCACTTTGCTATGTCTCAAGCAGACATACTGCCCATGGTCATTCCATGATGTTCTTAGAGCCTAGTGAATTGCCAGACTTCTCACGTGCTCAATTAATCCATAGCAGCCTGGACTCTCATTTATCTAGTGCAGTCGAGTGTGCTTGGCATGTGATCACTTATGAAATCAAAAGAAGAAAACCTCTGGACTTTGTGGCTACTATGAAGCAAGATAATATAGACATTTTTTTTTAAAACAATGAGGAATAATGCGTTCCTGACTCGTTGGGCTGCCTGAACACCCAATATGAATTAGGAGTGACTATGTCTCTTGATTTGCTACTGGAGTTCCTTCTACCATTGAACCGGCTATTTTCTCAAGCTGCAGCACATGACTAATGTCTTGTATTTGAAGTTGTGCAAGACTTATCATCTAATTTGGGATTTGGTGACAAAGGAGCCACACCACAAATGTGGTTCCCCTGTCTTAATAAGAGGTTGGGGAACTACCCCATTTCCACTGGTGAAGCCTCAGGTGACTCCAGAAACCATTGACCTGGTCGCCAGTTGTGTTATGTTATGTTATGTTAATGAGATCTATAGCGCACGAATACCCACGGGTGTCTTAGCACTGGGGACTCCAATCAGCATACTCTGCGCCTAATACTAAAAAAGCCAAGTTTTTAATTTTTTCCTAAAGCCAATTAAGGCGCTGGCATTCCTAAGTTCCAATGGAAGAGAATTCCAGAGTTTAGATGTGCCGTAATGGAAGCTGCGGCCACCCCAATGAGCAGTACGAATTCTAGGCACCAACAGCAGTCTTGCCCCCATCGACCGAAGATGTCTGGTCGGTTGGTACCATACGAAAAGATTCTGAAGAAAAGAGAGGCCTGTGTGATTCAAGGCTTTGTAGACAAGACACAGTGATGTGAATTTGATGCGCTGAAGTACAGGGAGCCAGTGCAAATTGCGGATTTCATTAGATACCGTTTTATGCCTGAGAATATTGAGCAGTAGATGTGCCGCAGAATTTTGAATCATCTGAAGCTTCTTTAGGCACTGCTTCTGGGCATTCAGGTATAGCCCATTGCAGTAGTCTAGTTTAGATTGAATAAGAGATGTGACTACTGTTTTCCTAGTATCCACCGGGATGTACGGAAATATCTTCCTTAATTTCTTTATAAGAAAGTATGATGCAGAGACCACAGCATTAGTCTGTTGACAGAGTGTTAATCTATTGTCAATCAGCACACACAGATTCTTTACTTTCGCCGCTGGTTTGGGAGGTATGCCCATCTCCGCCGGCCACCACAGATTGCTCCAGGTTGGCTGCATGTTGCCAAAAATCAAGACTTCTGTTTTATCGGAATTAAGTTTGAGGCAATGTGTACTCATCCATTTGTTAATAGTACTCATGCAGTTTTGAAACTACTGAAAAGGAGAGATTTGATGTTTATATGCAGCTATCACAATCTGGGTGTCATTGGCGTATGACGTCAGACTAAATCCGAATTCTCGAATCAATGGGGCCAGCTCGGAGATATAGATGTTAAACAAAGAGGGGCTCAACGAACTTCCCTGAGGGACACCACAAGGCAAAATGTAAGAAGCCGAGTTGAATCCGTCAAGAGACACCGTAGATCTCTGATCCTTTAGGAAGGAGGACAGCAGCGCCAGGGCCGCTTCACCCACTCCCAGCTTCTCCTCCACTGGGTCACTGGTTCACACTGGTGACCTTATTTCAGGTGAAGCTTTGGATACTGATGTTTCCTGCCTAGGGTCGTCATGCAGAGTATGTTGGCTCTTAGAAGAAAATAGGAAAGTATCCTGAATGCACAGGAAGAAAACTACCTGTGCATCCGAGACTTTTTTCTTTATGAACTAACCCCAAATTTGGGGGTTTGTTTCTGAAAGAGAAAAAAGGAAACCGAATGGCTCACAACAACATAACAGCCCACTTAGCAATCAGGTTTGTTGAAAATAATCTACTACATAGTCATATGCACTTTTGGCAAACAGATCCCCACTAGGCAGATGGAGCTCCCTTAATGGGGTTGGTAGTCCTGCACCTGGGAGGCAGAAGCAAGGGCCTCTATTGCACCAGCCAGTTGGTGTGACAACCGCGGCATTCTAAATGCGCTCATTGATTTTTGCTAACCCTGAGAACATTGTGTGGGCGAAAATAATAAGACCCCACTTCCTAACTGCACCTTTGCTAATTAATGTCACCCCTGTGTAGGTCTAGTAGCCCACAAGGGGATTGGAATCAGAATATTGGAAACAAAAATATTGTGTGGACAGAATATTGTGTCAAAAATATCGAGGACCAAAAAATAAAGAAAGTAAGTGCAGAAAGGTAGGTATAGATTTGCTATTCTCAATTCAACATCTACGTACCTTGAAGATATATGTCGTCAAGGTACATATACCTGGAGTTATATATAGTAAAACTTTGCTTACCTATAGAAACATACAATATTTTTGTTGGCGATATTCTTGACACAATATTTTGTCCATGAGAAAATCACTAGAAGGCACTGTTCCGGGGTGGGTATGGTCAAAAATCAACCAAGTCCAACCCAAAAAATAAGAGGGTGAACAAAGAAGAGATAGGGTCTAGGGTCAGGTACTAAAGATGGGGGGAGACAGCAAAGTGTCTCTTGTTTCCCTCACACACCCCGAAGGATGTCATGCTTCATCATCGGGCGTGTGCTCCTCGTCGGGCCGGCGGTGCAATGCCCTACGGGTCCCCCGAAGGGTCTCTTTGGCGGAGATCTTTTAGAGAGCTGCCGATGGGTGCATGCGGGTATGTGGAGGGAGAGTACCAGGATAAGTGGTGGGGGTAGTGTGTGCAAAGATAAAAATACCTAAGGGTTGCCTAAGGGAGTATTTTATTAAAGAGGTACCCTTGGTACAATAAAAACGTGAGTTATAAGTTACCTTTCAAGACGTAATGTGTCTATGGTAGCTGGAAAAAATGGTCGACATGTTATCAGCCCTAGATGGTGTGGGCCTCCTACGCCGCTTAAACTCAAGGGGGCAGATTTATGAGCCCCTTGCGTCACTTTTGCGTCACTTTTAACATGGGAAAAGTGACGCAAAACTGGCGCAAGGGGCTCATAAATCTGCCCCTAGGAGTAATCCCAACTCCATTCTTAGGTAAGAATACACCCTTGATTTTCCCGCAAGGTAACGTGCGGGGCTGTATGTGTAGCCACTATCCTTAGTGATATGACTATCCCTGTAAGTCTCGTCAGCCGCTACACGTTTGGTGAGCCCACTGTCCAGCCTGGTGTAGGTTGATGTCGCCCATGGGAGGCAGGAGATACCCAGCCCCCTTATCATTGCTGGATTCTGTGACCCCCACCGGGCCCCGATACTTATCATCCGTGGCTGACATGGGACATCACCCGAGCTGCTCGCTCCTCTAAGCTCATAAATACTTGGGCCATTGGTATGTGATAGTATGACTGTCTCCAAGCAGTGTGTGTTTTCTCACCGCTTCTTACATATGCCGAATGACATGGCACTTCCGCATATGGATTTTAACCTCTGTTTTGTGTTATGTGTATTATTTTCTTTTTGGTCTAGGTCTATTGCAAAGGGGGCATAACATACTCCTTGATCACACACCACCTGGATAGGAGACACTAAATTCCCCCCTGTTGCCTAGTGATAGGGTGATTATTACCCCTCTCACTACACTTAGTCTGTGCACCCCTTTACATCACCCACTCTTACTGGTCCTGATGAAACGCCAGGGATCGCTTTGACCACTTAAGGCGCGAAACATGTCGACCATTTTTTCCAGCTACCATAGACACATTACGTCTTGAAAGGTAACTTATAACTCACGTTTTTATTGTACCAAGGGTACCTCTTTAATAAAATACTCCCTTAGGCAACCCTTAGGTATTTTTATCTTTGCACACACTACCCCCACCACTTATCCTGGTACTCTCCCTCCACATACCCGCATGCAGCCATCGGCAGCTCTCTAAAAGATCTCCGCCAAAGAGACCCTTCGGGGGACCCGTAGGGCATTGCACCGCCGGCCCGACGAGGAGCACACGCCCGATGATGAAGCATGACATCCTTCGGGGTGTGTGAGGGCAACAAGAGACACTTTGCTGTCTCCCCCCATCTTTAGTACCTGACCCTAGACCCTATCTCTTCTTTGTTCACCCTCCTATTTTTTGGGTTGGACTTGGTTGATTTTTGACCATACCCACCCCGGAACAGTGCCTTCTAGTGATTTTCTCATTGACATTTCGGAGCATAGGCACTGGACCATGAACCATCTCCTGGTCCCCCCCTCTTCCTTTTTTTGATGCAGTATTAAGCACGGCGGCTCAGCCGAGGGACCTTCCTTTCCCTTTCGCTCTTGTCTTTCTTTTTCTACTTTCTCTTCTTTTTCTTACCCTTCTCACCTCCTACCCTTCCTGAGACATGTCACTTTCCACTATGGGGGACAACCTAGGCCTCAGCTTCGGTGAAGACATAGTGGCCGAAATCTTGAGGACTCCATCACTCTTAGATGGCGATGGTAAGACAGCCGGCACCAGTGCACAGGGCGACTGGAACTCCCTGACTTCCCTTAAAAAACTTCAGGTAAAGACCGCCCTCCACGGTTCCAGCATGACCGAATACCTCAGAGCAAACTCAGCACCCAACGGACTGTTGGTCCGTACAGCACCAAGGATCTTTTTGGAAGACCTCATCTTCAGACGGGAATGGAGCCAGATTGCATGGAAATGCACCCGGGACTGGATTGTTCTAATTATTAGCACTGCGAAGCGCTTATCTGAAGCCTTGATTATAAAGATCAATATAGCAGAGAATGGTCTAAAAACCAGTATCAGCCTCTCTGCATACAAAACTCGCCTAGCAGAAATTAATTCTGAAATCTCCGACCATCGAGACTACCTCCTGACCCAGAAGATAACAAAACTGTAGAAGGATCTGAAAAGATTCGACAGGGAAAAGATCTATCCCTACACGAAAGAGGACTTCCAACCCACAGAGAATGACACGATCTCAGATGATGGCTCATCCACCTCTAACCAGTCAGGCCGCTCCTCGGGCAGCAACTCAAGTAACCAGAGCTGGGGCCGACGCTCCAATCAGCAGGGTCTATTACCACCACCACCCGGTTTGCCGCCATTCTATGGGTTCCCACCCCAACCGTTCCCACAACATGGACCCATGTGGAACCCTCCGTATAACCCACCACAACCAGGGTTTCAACAACCATTCTTCCACACCCCTCCTCCTCCTTTTCAGAACAGAGGCAGGGGCAGAGGCAGAGGAAGAAGAAGAGGGAACAAACAGGTCCATTGGCAAGATCCGGACAACCAGCAGAGAACAACAAGGAGCATGGCACAACAACAAAAAAACTGATTGTCAACCTGTCTTCTAGACCCCTTAATCCTGACGAGACAACAGCCCTGGAACTTGGACTGGGCTTTGTCCCCACTCCAAAAGAGGACAACTTCAGGACTAATGAGGAACTCCACCAACTGTTTCGCAAAGTGAGACTGAGGGCTTTCTTTAAAAACAACCAAACACAGACTCAGGATGACACTGGTCTTAGACCCCTGTCGAGATTCACCCCGACGTCTGGTATGGTCCCACACGAGGTCCTCACTTTCGAAAAAGCAGTCCTAAAGGAGGTTAACCGATTGGAACCTCCCAGTTCTTACAACAACTTTCCAAAAAGACTACGTAATGCGGTAACCACTCTCAAAAATGACGAAACTATTATCATAAAACCGGCTGACAAAGGGGGCGCCACGGTAATCCTCAACACACAGGACTACGAACAGGAGTGTCTACGCCAACTCAACAACACTGAGTACTACGAGATTCTTGAGACTGACCCCACCACAAGACTACTGGGTCAGATCCGTGTCATGGTCAATGAAGCAGCAACAGAAGGATGGATTACGTCGAAAGAAGAAGCATTTCTGGTTAATCTCACACCAAGGATGCCCTATTTTTATCTCCTTCCGAAAATCCACAAGGGGGTGACCCCGTGCCCTGGTCGCCCGATCGTATCTGGGATTGGCTCCCTCCTGGAACCTTTGAGCCAGTTCAGTGACTACTTTTTACGTCCTCTGGTTCAGGCAACACCAGCATACCTTAAAGATACCCGCGATGTCCTCAATCTCATTCGGACCATCAATGAAGAAAACACCGAGGAAATTAACCTACTAATAACACTGGATGTAGAAGCGCTCTACACAAATATACCGCAGGAGGCTACCATTGAGGTAGTAAGCAATCTCTTACTAGAATCAGAACTCCCCACCCAAACTCCGGCCTGTTTTATTTCAGCGCTTATTGCTCTGGCTTTAACCAACAACTATTTTATGTACAAAACCACCATTTATCACCAGGTACAAGGTACCAGTATGGGCAGCACCTTTGCGCCGAGCCTGGCTGGGTTGTACATGTCACATTTTGAATCCAACCATATCTTTACAGACACCAACCCATTTCACCAACACCTTGTCACATGGAAACGGTACATCGATGATGTCTTGATCCTATGGAGAGGTCCGACATCTGTGACACTGGAATTCTTCGAATGGATAAAC
Organism: Triturus cristatus; assembly: GCF_964204655.1. Taxonomy (NCBI): domain Eukaryota; kingdom Metazoa; phylum Chordata; class Amphibia; order Caudata; family Salamandridae; genus Triturus; species Triturus cristatus. The sequence continues at coordinate 282,832,757 of NC_140587.1, forward strand.
AATCAAGACCCCCACCTACGCTTCACTATGACTTCTAGCAAGGAGACAATCCCTTTCTTGGATTTATCTATCCAATTTGAAAACGGGATACTACATACCAGCACATACAAGAAAGAGACTGATTGCAACAGTCTCCTGAGTTTCAAGAGCCACCACCCTAAAGCCTTAAGGGAAAATCTACCATATGGCCAGTTTCTAAGGATTAGACGCAACTGTAGTAAGATACAGGATTTTGACATGCAAGCCAACACCTTAACAGAGAACCTGACAGAGAGGCACTACCCGGTAAAAGTGATCAAGCAGGCCAAAAAACGGGCCAGAAACAACACTCGTGAGGGCCTCCTAGAAACAAGAGAGCCCGATACTAATAACTTGATCACTTGTGTCACCACATTTACCCCTCTCTCAAATAAAATCAAAAGGATCATCAATCGCAATTGGAAAATCTTAAACAGCGATGCCTTGAACATCCCCACACCTCGCTTCGCCTTCAAAAGAACCGCAAATCTCAGAGACGAACTGATCAACACACGACCACGTCCGAAACAGGTGAGAAAGGAGAACACCCTCTGGGACCTCCCAACAGTTAAAGGCCACTACCCGTGCGGCACATGCAGTGCCTGTGCCTCCACACGACACACTAAGTTCTTACAGCTGGGCAATCTAAAATGGGAACAACGAAAACATACAAATTGCAATACTACTAATTGCATATATCTGATCTCGTGCCCATGCGATCTGCGCTACGTCGGAATGACCACCAGACCCATCAAGATAAGGATTAGTGAGCATAAAAGTACTGTCAGGCGAGCTCGCTCAGCCACAAAATTGACAAACCACTTCTTGGAAAAGGGTGACCCGTGTGAGGCAATCCAGTGGACCATTCTGGAATCCAATACCAACTGGACCAGCGAGTCCCTCTTTAGGCGGGAACAACGCTGGGTTCACCGCCTACGTACGGATACCCAGGGACTTAATGATGATATCCCATGGTCTGAACTATAACATGGCAACATTCAAGTACATTCTTTATGGGTATGTTCATTTTATCACCTTACCTCCTTTGAGGTACTGCACTGAACCATTACAACAACCAAGATGCCTTGACGCCTCAAGGCTATCACCCCCTTGTCTGGGGCCCTTGACTGATATCACGCCCGTCTCTCATCCATAAGGTTGTTCCTTCGATGTGAAATTGGGGACACCCCATCTCTCTACCTTGGTACGATTATACAGGAGTCCCCTCATGTACCGCATGCGCTGAATGACAAACACTATTCACACCACGCATGCGCGAACTACGAGACACGCATGCGCGAGAGAACACTGAGACCCGGGAATCCCTCACTCATGGGCAGCTCCGGGTTCACTGACCGAGCGTTTTTTCATTACCGGAAACGGGCACCTCCCTCGTAACCAAGCCCCACACTTTAAAAACACGGGTCAGGGCGTTGTTTGCCTACCTTCGAGCTGGCGTCTGGATCGGGCAGGTTTCCAGTGCCGTCACCTGAGTAACCCGTGAGTATTCGTCGAGGCAACTAAACTCTACTTCCTAACGTAAGTCTCTACCTTGCGCCATAGACATGTGTAGTGTTTCTAACGCTGTACCACTTAAATATTGTTTCCTCTACCCGCTGGGCTGGCTCCTTGCTGATACCTACAACTACCGGCTATCAGCCCTAGATGGTGTGGGCCTCCTACGCCGCTTAAACTCAAGGAGTAATCCCAACTCCATTCTTAGGTAAGAATACACCCTTGATTTTCCCGCAAGGTAACGTGCGGGGCTGTATGTGTAGCCACTATCCTTAGCGATATGACTATCTCTGTAAGTCTCGTCAGCCGCTACACGTTTGGTGAGCCCACTGTCCAGCCTGGTGTAGATTTATGTCGCCCATGGGAGGCAGGAGATACCCAGCCCCCTTATCATTGCTGGATTCTGTGACCCCCACCGGGCCCCGATACTTATCATCCGTGGCTGACATGGGACATCACCCGAGCTGCTCGCTCCTCTAAGCTCATAAATACTTGGGCCATTGGTATGTGATAGTATGACTGTCTCCAAGCAGTGTGTGTTTTCTCACCGCTTCTTACATATGCCGAATGACATGACACTTCCGCATATGGATTTTAACCTCTGTTTTGTGTTATGTGTATTATTTTCTTTTTGGTCTAGGTCTATTGCAAAGGGGGCATAACATACTCCTTGATCACACACCACCTGGATAGGAGACACTAAATTCCCCCCTGTTGCCTAGTGAAAGGGTGATTATTACCCCTCTCACTACACTTAGTCTGTGCACCCCTTTTACATCACCCACTCTTACTGGTCCTGATGAAACGCCAGGGATCGCTTTGACCACTTAAGGCGCGAAACATGTCGACCATTTTTTCCAGCTACCATAGACACATTACGTCTTGAAAGGTAACTTATAACTCACGTTTTTATTGTACCAAGGGTACCTCTTTAATAAAATACTCCCTTAGGCAACCCTTAGGTATTTTTATCTTTGCACACACTACCCCCACCACTTATCCTGGTACTCTCCCTCCACATACCCGCATGCAGCCATCGGCAGCTCTCTAAAAGATCTCCGCCAAAGAGACCCTTCGGGGGACCCGTAGGGCATTGCACCGCCGGCCCGACGAGGAGCACACGCCCGATGATGAAGCATGACATCCTTCGGGGTGTGTGAGGGCAACAAGAGACACTTTGCTGTCTCCCCCCATCTTTAGTACCTGACCCTAGACCCTATCTCTTCTTTGTTCACCCTCTTATTTTTTGAGTTGGACTTGGTTGATTTTTGACCATACCCACCCCGGAACAGTGCCTTCTAGTGATTTTCTCATTGACATTTCGGAGCATAGGCACTGGACCATGAACCAGCTCCTGGTCCCCCCCTCTTCCTTTTTTTGATGCAACAATATTTTGTCCCACAATATTTTTGTTTCCGATATTTTGTCTAAATACCCCACAAGGTAGTGTGCATAGTATTTAAAAGTGGTATATGTTGAGGCTTAATTTCACCATGTCCATACAGTGGCAGACTCCTAAAAGCTATTTCCACTGAAAAAAGGCTCTTACTGCTCTATAAGGAAAACTATTAATAATATATATATCTATATATGCACACACACAAATATATATGGTGGGAGAAGGAAGTTTCTTGGGCTGAATGTAATGCACGCCACAGTAGCAGGATTGCAATGTGGGTGTGTTGCATTGACGATTTGCTTATCCTGTGGGTGGTAGATGAGTCATCGTTGAGTGAGTATATTGCCATTTTAAATGCTAATCCCTACAATTTACAATTGACTTTAAATTGGAGCACACAGGAAATTGATTTTCTGGATGTAAAACTACAAGTGGTACGGCACTCCATGCAAACTAAGGTTTTTCGGAAAAAGACTGCCTGCAATTCCATTCTGCATGGCAACAGTGGCCATCCACGCTCACTAAAATGGAGTATACCATACAGTTAGTTACTCAGGGCATGCAGGATCTGCTAAACTGATGAGCTATTTGAAATGGATTTCTGTTCTCTGAAAGGCGATGTCCATCACAAGTTCTCAGAGAAGCCAAGCAGAGGGTCCAAACTAAAAACAGTTAGAAATTGTTGAGCACCCAGGCCAAATCCATAACTGCAATAGAGGTCATAAGGGACCAGGTTCAAGTAACACGTTTATACATGGGCTGCAACATGGACTATGGCTCCATCAGTTCCCTGATCAACAGGAATTGGCACAAAGCATGATGAGCATTTGAAAGATGTAATAGGTAAGCATCCGAAGATCACATTTAGGAAAGCACCATCCTTGCGTGATAAGTTAAATAGGTCTATGTATGATCAAGAGCCTGATTGGCTGACCACCAGGAGTATGAGCTTCAGAAGATGTGCCACTTGTAAGGCTGGAAAATTTGGAATGAACTGCACAGAATGCAAGACCTTTGAGGGCAGGACATGCAAGATCAGGGAATTGAGCACGTGTGAAACAGAGTTTGCTGTCAATGCGTTGGAATGCGGTTGTGGCATGCTCTACATTGTCAGTACCATCAATAGGCTGAGACTGAGGATTTTGCAGCACATCAGGGATATCAAGCTTCAGGATCGAGCCTGGCAAAGCACTTTTGGGAAGTGCACCAAGGCAACTTAACAGCTTTACAATATTATGGCATAAAACATATTAAAGCCCATCCGCGTAGAGGCAATAGGGAACTGGAACTATGACAGTGCGAATCGCAGATGATTATTCTCCTAGGTACTGAGAGACTATGGAGATTCAATCTTGATGCTGAGCTGCATGTCCATTTATGAGTGCCAGTTATAGCCCAGAAACCATCATTCAGTCCTAGCCTTACTTGAATTTTAACACCTGACTCTCCTTGATCTGAGACCTATGTGACATCAGTTGAATATGAATTGGTTTTTATCTATACATCTTTGATGTTTAGTTCTGCCCAGCACTTGCCCTTTAGTTAATATTAGGTAACTTCTATGAGGAATCTACAGCACTTTGGTCACAGCAATCTGGATGCACCACGCTAGGGGGAGTGAACAGCTACATTATTAGGATACAAGTGCAATCACAGATGAATTGTATTTAGTTGCAACATGTTTCAATTTAAACAGTTGGGGTGTGATGCACCTTCACTTTATATATATGTATATATATATATATATATATATATATATATATGAAGAAGTTTTTCCGCTGAACGCCTGCACATTAGCGTCGGTGCCTGCCGTGGTAGCGGTAGCCACAAATATGAGTAAAGTTCAATCCACAGTAGGAAAGGGGCGGCACTCCGTCCTGGTGTTCAAGGTATGTTTAATCGCTCACAAACAACAACGCGTTTCAGTCGCAAGACGCCCTTTGTCAAGTTGCCTGTGCGTTCCACAATGCCGATTTAAAAAAAACAAACAACGTCATGATAGACATGGAAAAAAGACTTCGTAAATCTCATGAGTAGTTCATTAATTCTGAGATAAACTGGTTAATAATTTTTACACATAATAATCATAAATTGCAAGAAATGAAAAGCAATCAAAATTGGGAGAAAATTAAAAACAGTTAATGCTTTTTTCTTGTGCTTCGAGTGAAATCATTTCATGGAAATAGAAGAGAGACGGTAGCCCATCATAACGAAACTTTTTGCTCTCAAAACACTCATGCATGAATTTTCGTCCAAAAAATAAATAAAGGACTGATCAAATATATGATTATCAATTCTGAAGCCATGATTCATTTTAAATTACAATTTAGCATTTATACTGTAATCAAGATTTCTCCACTCAAAATGGCATTGAGGACATGCTAAATTGCTAAATGCAAAATAGTGGGGTGTGTGATGCAAGAAAGAGAGGACTGGTATGCGGGGAAGGTATCGGTTGTATAAATACTTTTTTCATGTCAGATCTCATTGTTGATCCATGAAAGGACAATGGTAAATACAAAGTCCAATAACCCTGAATTGGGATGTATAGGGAATACAAGTAATCACCCTGAAATTTAATACAAGTGCCCAATAATTTACTGTCACAGAAACCAATGGAGGTCGCAATGAGCATATCAAAAAATTATAAGATTATATCAACCACAGATCAATATCTGTACCAACCTAACCACGTAACTAGTCACAATCATGTGCGTATATTTTCCAAAATAATATGAAATGTGAAAAATTATAACAAAATCAGTATATATACAAGGTACAATACATCTTATTGTACCTATCATTGAATCACAGAAAAAAACGTGATAGAGGAAATACAAACATATATGCACAAAGGACATATAATGGGTTGCAAGAAGGTCTAGTTTAGTTTAATGACCAATATGAGTATTGAGTTCCTCTTCCCTGTTTAATCCATACGGGGCCCTAGTGTTTAGGTCAATTATGTATCTTGATTCCAAGATACGTAGATGTTTCTCTCTGTCTCCTCCACGTATGTACTTCAGTACTTTATCTATTCCACAGAACTTCAGAATGCGCTACGTTGGTAGTACTAAACTCCAACTAAAAAAACGTATCCTTGAACATTTAAGGGCTATAACCAACTTAGATTTCAACTATCCCATAGCGAGACATTTTCATATTTCACATAACAGTAACAATACACTTCTGAAGTTCTGTGGAATAGATAAAGTACTGAAGCACATACGTGGAGGAGACAGAGAGAAACATCTACGTATCTTGGAATCAAGATACATAATTGACCTAAACACTAGGGCCCCGTATGGATTAAACAGGGAAGAGGAACTCAATACTCATATTGGTCATTAAACTAAACTAGACCTCCTTGCAACCCATTATATGTCCTTTGTGCATATATGTTTGTATTTCCTCTATCACGTTTTTTTCTGTGATTCAATGATAGGTACAATAAGATGTATTGTACCTTGTATATATACTGATTTTGTTATAATTTTTCACATTTCATATTTCATAAAATATACGCACATGATTGTGACTAGTTATGTGGTTAGGTTGGTACAGATATTGATCTGTGGTTGTTATAATCTTATAATTTTTTGATATGCTCATTGTGACCTCTATTGGTTTCTGTGACAGTAAATTATTGGGCACTTGTCTTAAATTTCAGGGTGATTACTTGTATTCCCTATACATCCCAATTCAGGGTTATTGGACTTTGTATTTACCATTGTCCTTTCACGGATCAACAATGAGATCTGAAATGAAAAAAGTATTTATACAACCGATACCTTCCCCGCATACCAGTCCTCTCTTTCTTGCATCACACACCCCACTATTTTGAATTTAGCAATTCAGCGTGTCCTCAATGTCATTTTGAGTGGAGAAATCTTGATTACAGTATAAATGCTAAATTGTAATTTAAAATGAATCATGGCTTCAGAATTGATAATCATATATTTGATCAGTCCTTTATTTATTTTTTGGACGAAAATTCATGCATGAGTGTTTTGAGAGCAAAAAGTTTCGTTATGATGGGCTACCGTCTCTCTTCTATTTCCATGAAATGATTTCACTCGAAGCACAAGAAAAAAGCATTAACTGTTTTTAATTTTCTCCCAATTTTGATTGCTTTTCATTTCTTGTAATTTATGATTATTATGTGTAAAAATTATTAACCAGTTTATCTCAGAATTAATGAACTACTCATGAGATTTACGAAGTATTTTTTCCATATCTATCATGACGTTGTTTGTTTTTTAAAAATCGGCATTGTGGAATGCACAGGCAACCTGACAAAGGCCGTCTTGCGGCTGAAATGCGTTGTTGTTTGTGAGCGATTAAACATACCTTGAACACCAGGACGGAGTGCCGCCCCTTTCCTACTCTGGATTGAACTTTACTCATATATATATAGCCTCAAAATGGAACATGGGAAGGTAGTCACCGCCCTGTTCCGCAAGGCCACTGCGGGCAACAGTGTACTCCATGCCCTCAGCAGCCATCCAGAGGCACTCTAGTGGAGTATCCCCTATGGAGAGCTGCTGCGGGCAAAACGTAACTGCAATAACACTGCATCTTATTTTGAGGAAAGAGACAACATCACTGCCAGGTTTCTGAATCGAGGTTACCCACGCTGGGTCCTCAACAAAGCCAGAGACAGGGCAGACAAAGTAGAACGCAAGGAGACTTTACAAGATACTGGTGCAGTTGAAGAACAAGGAGAGGCGGGGACCCGCCTCATCCTGACTTACAACACTGACTCTCAGAAAATAAAACATTTAGTTTCCAAACACTGGAGTATTCTCAAGGCAGACAACACACTAGGGGATCTCATCACTGATAGACCCATCATCACGTATAGAAGAGATAAGAACATACGTGATTGGGTGGTCAGAAATGATATTATGAATTATCCCACCACAACAGATCATGGATTGATAGGTTTCTACCCATGTGGCCACTGCAAAGCCTGCAAATACAGCAAATACAAAGCATCACTAGAATACCGAGGGGTAACCAAAAAGATTTTTCAGTTTTTAACGTGCAGCACTAATTTTGTGATCTATGCCATCATGTGTACATGCAATCTTTGGTACATTGGTAGCACTACTTGTGCGGCCAAAAAGAGGATATTGGAACACCAAAGAGCGATCACGAACAATGATCCCAAATATCCCTTAGCCCGCCATTTTTGTGATCGACATTACTCCAATGTAGCAGAAATGAGTTACTTAATTTTGGAACATATACCCAAGAACCCTCGTGGGGGAGATAGGGTATTGGCCCTAAGACAAAGAGAATCCAGGTACATTATAGAGTTCCAAACCAAGACCCCTGGAGGCCTCAACATGGATGAGGAAATGTCAATACACCTTAAAACTGACTCCTAACTTTAGAGATGTTTCCTTTTGTTGTTGTTTGACGATGTAATGCTGTACGTGATGATAACTACTGCATAACTTTTCGTATACACAATCATTGCTGCTGTTCCTTCTGTCAACCTCCTCATTAGAATGAGTTTTCTCATTCCGCAGTTCATGTTTTTAATCTAGATTTTATCTATTTGTATTTCTTACAGGAGAGAAGGAAGGGGCCCCATCACCTGACAGCACCTGCACGGGCATCCTACCCTTTTCCCTCTGATTTCACCTGCACTACCCATGAGTCTCACAATTTGTATCCTTAATCAACAATTCTTATATCACTCTCTTGTGTGTTACTCTCAGTGACTTTCACGATATGTTTGAAATGTGGAGTTCAACATTATTATGTTTGAGTTCGATGCCCACTTGGGCAGATTCATCTCACACACTCCTCCATTGATCCTGCCTCCTTCACCATCACTTTAGTGTATCCAAGCACAGAATATATATGCTATCACGTTCTCTGCACTTTTATCCCACTCCAACTTGGATTCTTGATAACACCTAGCAGGCGGACATGTGACCATTAGCATCATTTACTTATGCACTTGCACTATTGGTTACGAATAATTGTCCCACTTACAATCCGTGTTGACACTGATTCACAATCCTGTACCTTATGATGTGGACAGCGGTATATTTCCGTGATGAATTTTGCATTGTGCCAGACAGGCATATATTTGTATTACAGTATATTGAGATTTACTCAGCAGGCACTTTTTTATTTTTATTTTATTTTATTTCATTTTTTCCTTTTCTCTGCCAAGCATAATGATAATGTACTTTACTTTACATCTGTTTGCATGTTTTACCTACTGAGGTTCGTGCACAGTCCAAGATGGCCGCCGATTACGGTTTTGTCTGTGGCTGCTTGGCGGAGTTAGTCCTATTTTGTTGTCCATTTTCATTTGACCGCAATGAGATGTAAGACTGTTGGTTTCATTTCTTTTCACACGTGAACAAGGCTGCGTGCCGAAACGCGTTGTGTGAATTAAACCTGACCTGCAATTTCACTGGGGACTTCGTCTTCCTTTACTGAGAGCATACTGAATCGTGGTTTTGAATTGGATATTTTCGCCGGCTGGCTCCGCCGGAATGTATGCCAACCTCCAAGGGTCCCGGTAATCCAGAAGGAGCACCTTCTCTACTTGGATAACTTATCGAGGATTACATTTTGGACCGGCTGCAGAGGACATTATAATACTTGAGTGCAGACCTCCGACGTCGGAGAGATCGTCGTACAGCTGACCCCAAAGGTAAGTCTGCCCGTTGCATGTTCGTCCTGTTAGGTGGGGGACTGGAGTTTTATCGCTGGAGAGCGTGTAACCACAGTTACACCACCTCGGGTTAACGACTAGCTGGGCGACTTCACCTCTCGGTCATTAGCGTACTTGACAATACTACAGCACCCAGTATTTTGAGAAGCAGTAGATTTCTGCACTGTATTCGGTTTCTCTCAAGAGTGGACTTCCACTACGATTACCGATCACACAGTGTACTCCCGGCATGTGAAGCAACCAGTCCGGGGCTTTTCTTAGCAAAACTGTTTTGGCAGCAGAGGTAACTTCCGTACTTTGTGGAAGGGTACTGCAAGACGATCCCCATTTCCAATATTTCTTGGTCAGGTATCAGACAACATGGAGGAGGAGGCTGATAGGAGAGCGGCAGCACTGACGTTATTCAGCAGAAAAAACTTAGCTATCACCAGACAAGACATGGTCAATAAGAATGATTCACCCACACAGGCGCTGGAAGAAAAAATAAAAAAACTGGAAAAAATGAAAAGAGCGGAAGTGTCAAAATGGTGGGAAGCTATTTCCCTTCAAAACTATGTAGACCAGAACATGGCACCAAGAGGATTGCGGATCTTTGTTACTCCAACTTATGAAGCCCCTAATCCCAGAATGCTAGAAGAGTGGTCACAACACTCAGCACTGAGTTCGAAGGGAATGAGGGAAATACTCATTAAATATGCGTGGCAAGATAGAGATGACTTATTAAAACAGATCAAACTTCTTATGGCTGACCTACAACAACTTATGGACAGTGATGCACTCAGCAAAATTCTAGATCCTATGAAAGAACGTCTCGGCAAGCATGAGGAAGAAATTAAGGCAAGAAAAGCTAGACAGATGAACCGAGACTATGCCGACTATGAAAGCGGAAGGATTTTAACTTTCAGTAAAAAATACGATCATCTCTACAAAGTACAAGAAACTACCACGACAAGCAATGTAGCTGCGACCAGCAATCCCATCATTTCAATTAATGATAACATCTTGTTGAGTGACACCGAATCGGACATTTCTGGAGGCAACACATCGGGAGAAGAACACAACCCCAAACAAGTCAATTTTTTAGACGAATTTCGGGTCCTGCAAAAGGATCGTCAAACAACAAGAGAAAACCAACTACCGAAAACACGGGGACGTGGACGAGGAAGAGGCAGGGGAAACGCCGGAATAGAAAAAAGAGACTTGCACAACGCTGGCTCAACAGAGAGAGGAAGGGGTACCATGGGAAGCCGCAGAACCCGCTCAAACAGGAACTACTAATGGATATGACTATGGTAAATTTAACAGTAGTTAACCTTTCAAAAAGACCCATGAGTGACATTGAAAAAAGAACTTTGTGCCTTGGTTTATCCTTCTGTCCCTCCTCTACATTCAAGTACACTGAAACTAGGATAGATCTGTTTAAATATGTGCGCAAATTGAAACTAAAAAAATGGCACATATTGAAAAAACAAAGCCCTAACATCAACAATAGAGCTAACACAGTCAATAACAACGACAATCTGGCCATTGGGGATATAGATACTTTAATCACCATGACCGAATTAGCCTATAGTGAGAATGGGGAGGAAACAGAGACCAATGCTACACAGGTGTTAAGTGACATGGAAATTAATACAGGTAGGATAGAAAAAAACCCTTTCAAAACCAAGTCCACCTTTATACCAACCTTACCACACGACCACATTGACACCTTTCAAGACTGTATTATCAAATCACTCACTGAATTGAGATTTAGTAAAAACAAAAAATATTCCACCAATGTTAACAACTTATCTTGGGCACAAAGACAGGCACTTAAATCTCTAGCCTCTGATACCGAGATAATCATACGTCCTGCTGACAAAGGAGGAAATATAGTGATCTTAGACAGAGAGGACTATATCCTAGAGGGTTTACGTCAACTTGAAGACACTAACTTCTACACTCCAGCCAATTGGGATATTTACCATCAGAGTATCACCAGTATTTAGGATAAATTGGTTACCTGGAGAGACAAGGGCCTTCTAGAGTGGGAGGAGTTATGTTACTTGAAGAAAGATCATCCTAGGGTACCCATCTTATACCTTTTACCCAAATTGCACAAGAGTAACATCAAACCCCCAGGACGCCCGATTGTATCTTCCATCGGGTGCATTACTGAAAACATCTCTAAATATGTTGATTTTTTCCTTAGGGAATATGTGGTATCTCTGCCCAGTTACCTAAGAGACACGAAAGACTTCCTGGGCAAGATTGATGATCTGATATGGCAACCTAGTTATCTTTTTATTGTGTTAGATGTGCAATCACTCTACACAATAATTGACCATAGTCAAGGTCTCAATGCATGTGAATTTTTTCTCAAACAGAGACCATTAAAATATCGTGAGCATAGCCTCATGATTTTGGAGATGATAACATCCTGTCTCCAAAATAACATTTTTTCTTTCAATGGCGCCCTCTACAGGCAAGTGAACGGTACTGCAATGGGTTCTTGCTTTGCTCCCAGTTTTGCCAATCTCTTTATGGGATACTGGGAGCATGTCATCTCGAGCAGGATCCCATTGCAGGAACATCTTTCCAAAGTTATCATGTGGCGTCGCTACATAGATGACTTGTTCATTGTCTGGAATGGCAAAAAAGAAGAAGCTGAGATCTTTATTGATACTCTCAATGCCAATGAATACAACATTGTACTATCCGGGAACATCGATGCCCATAAGGCAGAGTTCTTAGATGTTAGCCTCAAAATTGAACATGGGAAGGTAGTCACCGCCCTGTTCCGCAAGGCCACTGCGGGCAACAGTGTACTCCATGCCCTCAGCAGCCATCCAGAGGCACTCAAGTGGAGTATCCCCTATGGAGAGCTGCTGAGGGCAAAACGTAACTGCAATAACACTGCATCTTATTTTGAGGAAAGAGACAACATCACTGCCAGGTTTCTGAATCGAGGTTACCCACGCTGGGTCCTCAACAAAGCCAGAGACAGGGCAGACAAAGTAGAACGCAAGGAGACTTTACAAGATACTGGTGCAGTTGAAGAACAAGGAGAGGCGGGGACCCACCTCATCCTGACTTACAACACTGACTCTCAGAAAATAAAACATATAGTTTCCAAACACTGGAGTATTCTCAAGGCAGACAACACACTAGGGGATCTCATCACTGATAGACCCATCATCACGTATAGAAGAGATAAGAACATACGTGATTGGGTGGTCAGAAATGATATTATGAATTATCCCACCACAACAGATCATGGATTGATAGGTTTCTACCCATGTGGCCACTGCAAAGCCTGCAAATACAGCAAATACAAAGCATCACTAGAATACCGAGGGGTAACCAAAAAGATTTTTCAGTTTTTAACGTGCAGCACTAATTTTGTGATCTATGCCATCATGTGTACATGCAATCTTTGGTACATTGGTAGCACTACTTGTGCGGCCAAAAAGAGGATATTTGAACACCAAAGAGCGATCACGAACAATGATCCCAAATATCCCGTAGCCCGCCATTTTTGTGATCGACATTACTCCAATGTAGCAGAAATGAGTTACTTAATTTTGGAACATATACCCAAGAACCCTCGTGGGGGAGATAGGGTATTGGCCCTAAGACAAAGAGAATCCAGGTACATTATAGAGTTCCAAACCAAGACCCCTGGAGGCCTCAACATGGATGAGGAAATGTCAATACACCTTAAAACTGACTCCTAACTTTAGAGATGTTTCCTTTTGTTGTTGTTTGACAATGTAATGCTGTATGTGATGATAACTACTGCATAACTTTTCGTATACTCAATCATTGCTGCTGTTCCTTCTGTCAACCTCCTCATTAGAATGAGTTTTCTCATTCCGCAGTTCATGTTTTTAATCTAGATTTTATCTATTTGTATTTCTTACAGGAGAGAAGGAAGGGGCCCCATCACCTGACAGCACCTGCACGGGCATCCTACCCTTTTCCCTCTGATTTCACCTGCACTACCCATGAGTCTCACAATTTGTATCCTTAATCAACAATTCTTATATCACTCTCTTGTGTGTTACTCTCAGTGACTTTCACAATATGTTTGAAATGTGGGGTTCAACATTATTATGTTTGAGTTCGATGCCCACTTGGGCAGATTTATCTCACACACTCCTCCATTGATCCTGCCTCCTTCACCATCACTTTAGTGTATCCAAGCGCAGAATATATATGCTATCACGTTCTCTGCACTTTTATCCCACTCCAACTTGGATTCTTGATAACACCTAGCAGGCGGACATGTGACCATTAGCATCATTTACTTATGCACTTGCACTATTGGTTACGAATAATTGTCCCACTTACAATCCGTGTTGACACTGATTCACAATCCTGTACCTTATGATGTGGACATCGGTATATTTCCGTGATGAATTTTGCATTGTGCCAGACAGCCATATATTTGTATTACAGTATATTGAGATTTACTCAGTAGGCACTTTTTTATTTTATTTTATTTCATTTTTTCCTTTTCTCTGCCAAGCATAATGATAATGTACTTTACTTTACATCTGTTTGCATGTTTTACCTACTGAGGTTCGTGCACAGTCCAAGATGGCCGCCGATTACGGTTTTGTCTGTGGCTGCTTGGCGGAGTTAGTCCTATTTTGTTGTCCATTTTCATTTGACCGCAATGAGATGTAAGACTGTTGGTTTCATTTCTTTTCACACGTGAACAAGGCTGCGTGCCGAAACGCGTTTTGTGAATTAAACCTGACCTGCAATTTCACTGGGGACTTCGTCTTCCTTTACTGAGAGCATACTGAATCGTGGTTTTGAATTGGATATTTTCGCCGGCTGGGTCCGCCGGAATGTATGCCAACCTCCAAGGGTCCCGGTAATCCAGAAGGAGCACCTTCTCTACTTGGATATATATATATATATATATATATATATATATATATATTCACTGAAAAAACCATAGGTTTCACACACGTTATAGTTACGAATTAGCATTTAAAAAAACCTTGCAAATTCACTTAAAAAACCATAGGTTTTACACATGTTATAGTTAGCTGGACATTTCACTCGTAAAAAACCAATGAAATTCCCCCGTTATAGTTACTGCAGGCAACTATAACTCACGCGACCGCAATCCTCTGCTGATGACGTCAGATATTACATCACTGTATTTAGACACTTATTTACCCATGTCTTCTTCCATTGATCTTTAGCTATACATATATTACAAATATTTATTCTTCATAAAGACGCATATGTCATCAGTGATGTAATATCTGAAATCATCAGCAGAGGATTGCGGTCGCGTGAGTTATAGTTGCCTGCAGTAACTATAACGGGGGAATTTCATTGGTTTTTTACGAGTGAAATGTCCAGCTAACTATAACATGTGTGAAACCTATGGTTTTTTAAGTGAATTTGCAAGGTTTTTTAAATGCTAATTCGTAACTATAACGTGTGTGAAACCTATGGTTTTTTCAGTGAATTTGTACGGTTTTTTAAATGCTAACTTATGTATTTCTTAAATTTTTTATTTTTCAGGTTTTTCACCGTGCGCGCACCGTGAATTTTTTTTTTTTTTTTTAAATCGCGAGGTGCGCGCACCATGCGCACGCTGTGGGCGCTCGTTGCGCTTCGCGCACCGAGCACCCACGGTTCGCAGTGCGAGCCGTGCGCGCAGGGTGCGCGTACCTCGCGATTTAAAAAAAATAAAAAATTGTTTTTTTCTCCCTTGGGGGTCCTTCTGTGACCCCCTGACCAAGGCTAGGGGGTCAGGAACTGTCCACTCTGCCCCCTTTTCACGTTCTCCACCTTTTTTTTTCACCCACTCAGACTGCGAGAGACAAAATGGCGGCCGACACTTCCTGGTTTCGACCGATTTGAATGTTTACCGACATCTAACAACCAATCAGAATTGCGCACGCGCACGGCAGGGTGCGCACACCGTGCGCGCACGGTGCGTGCGTACAGATATTGATATGCTTTTAAATGCTATTTTCTCAGGAAATACTGAACAGATTTACACCAGACCTGCAAAAGGCACTTCCTTGACCTTATGGCTACCTCTCTGCCAAATTTCACGTAATTCTGTTCAGCCGTTCGGGCTGTAGCTGCGACTAAAGGTCCTATGGAAAAATGCATGGGGAAAACGCGTTTTGGGACCCCCCCTTTTTCTCGGCCCCCGCTTGCCAAATCACCCCGAGACTTTCAGGGTAGGAGCTGAGCGGAGCGCCCCATTAGTTTTGAAAATTTCGCGAGGACTCCTCAACCGGCGCCAAAGTTATTCAAAATAGAATTTTGAGATTTCCTATGGAAAGTAGGTTGTAACTATAACTATCTACTGGCGACCGCCAGTAGGTAATATATATATATATATATATATATATATATATATATATATATATATATATATATATATATATACATGCAAACAGGATCAGCTCTTCCTGGGGATCTCGCCCGTGGTTGGGTGGCGCGTAAAGCCGGTAGAGCTACCGCCGGCAATAATCAGTCCAAATTATATGCAAATAAGCCACGCACTCTCAGTAGCAGTCACGAGTAACGAGTTTAATACACACTGTTACGCGTTTCGGGAGTCGCGCTCCCTTGGTCACACAGTGATATTTTCGAACACAATCCTCTATAAGTGCATACATTTTGGTAGACATAGTCATAGGACTTGGGATCATAGTCATGTGTAAACAGAAGTGACTTTGGCGGCCATTTTATAGTGAGTACATTCTGATATGCAAAGTGAAGCAAACATGTTAATTTGTTATTGCAGTCAGTTTCTTACATAAAAGCACAGTGCATTATCAGAACTGAACACGTAAAACTCATCATAGTGACTAATGAACATCGGAAGGCCACAAGGAACATCATTTAAGTTGGCGCCTTCAAACTTGTTTATGAAAACGCGTGCTCATACTGTAAATTAATCCTGTTCACGTCCTAGTGACTTTTGGCCAGTACATATGCACACCGTACACTTACTGATAAAAGTTTTTCCATGGCTCAATACTTACACCATAGTGGTGGGACATATGGCCATAAATAGACCCAACAACGTATGGACACAATAGCATGTACTCATTATCTTCATCTAACCAATACTCGCACCATAGTGGTGGTACCATAAGGAAAAGCTTTTTGCCTCTAATAAAGTTTTCTGACTATAGACCATCTGATAAGTCCATCTACACAAAATGTGCATACACAGAACAGAAATTTGTGAAAAAAGATAAGTGTGGAAAAAAGTGATATCACTTTTATGTCACCTTGACGCAAAGAATGTTGGCTATTAATTACTTGTGATTGCTGAGATGTGGCCACCCTAAGCGTGATCCCTGGAACATGTGTTTGGTTGTTTTGTTTGCACACAAGTCACTATGACGAGTTCTAAAAATGTTTAAGGCAATTTTGTACAGCTACTGGTCCTTTTATGAAGCTACGTCCCACCACTATGGTGTAAGTATTGAGCCATGGAAAAACTTTTATCAGTAATTGTACGGTGTGCATATGTACTGGCCAAAAGTCACTAGGACGTGAACAGGATTAATTTACAGTATGAGCACGCGTTTTCATAAACAAGTTTGAAGGCGCCAACTTAAATGATGTTCCTTGTGGCCTTCCGATGTTCATTAGTCACTATGACGAGTTTTACGTGTTCAGTTCTGATAATGCACTGTGCTTTTATGTAAGAAACTGACTGCAATAACAAATTAACATGTTTGCTTCACTTTGCATATCAGAATGTACTCACTATAAAATGGCCGCCAAAGTCACTTCTGTTTACACATGACTATGATCCCAAGTCCTATGACTATGTCTACCAAAATGTATGCACTTATAGAGGATTGTGTTCGAAAATATCACTGTGTGACCAAGGGAGCGCGACTCCCGAAACGCGTAACAGTGTGTATTAAACTCGTTACTCGTGACTGCTACTGAGAGTGCGTGGCTTATTTGCATATAATTTGGACATATATATATATATATATATATTACCTACTGGCGGTCGCCAGTAGGTAGTTATAGTTAGGACCACGTTTCCATAGGAAATCCGCAACATTCTATTTTGAATAACTTTGGCGCCCGTTGACGAATCCTCGCGAATGTTTCAAAATAGGTGGGGCGCTACGCTCCGCTCCTACCCTGAAAGTCTCGGGGGGATTCGTCAAGCGGGGGCTGAGATAAAAGGGGGGTCCCAAAACGCGTTTTTCCCATGCATTTTTCCATAGGACCTTTAGACACAGCTACAGCCCGAACGGCTGAACAGAATTACTTGAAATTTGGCAGAGAGGTAGTCCTCAGGTCAAGGAAGTGCCTTTTGTAGGTTTGGTGTAAATCTGTTCAGTAGATTCTGAGAAAATAGCATTTAAATCAATATATATATCTGAGCCAGCTTACGGTCCGCTTACGGTGCGCTTACCGTACGCGTACGGTGGCGTGCGCGAGCGCAATTCTGATTGGCCCTTAGATCTTAGTAAACATTCGAATCGGTCGAAACCAGGAAGCGGCGGCCGCCATTTTCTCTCTCGCACTCTGACAGGGGGTTGAAAAACCAAGTGCAAAAACATGTAAAGGGGCTGTTTACACAGCTCCCAAGCACCTAGCCATGTCGAGGGAGTCCCCAACGATCCCCCAAGTGAAAAAAGGCAATTTTAAGTTTTTTCGAAAATTTCGCCGATTACGCTTACCGTACGCATACGGTAAGAAATAATAAAAAATTTTTAAAAAATATCCACATTCTCCCCACCCCGTGTGCAAAAGGTGCCCGAAGGGCACCTTTTGGGCATGGCTTAATAGAGCTAAACAAAACATATATTTTACCTGTCACAACGATGCTCATCATATGTCCTCCATGTGCGCACGGTGCGCGAAGCGCATCGTGCGTTCATGGCCCATCTAGCGTAACATGGGCACGCGGTGCGCAAAGCGCACCGCGTGCTCACTGTGCGCGCACGGTGCACGAAGCGCACCGCGCGCGCACGGAACGAACTGCGTTAAGTGGGCGCGCACGCCACAAATGGCGTAAAGTAACTTAGCATTTAAAAAACCGTACAAATTCACAAAAAAACCATAGGTTTCACACACGTTATAGTTAGGAATTAGCATTTAAAAAACCTTGCAAATTCACTGAAAAAACGATAGGTTTCACACATGTTATAGTTAGCTGGACATTTTACTGATAAAAAACCAATGAAATTCCCCCGTTATAGTTACTGTAGGCAACTATAACTCACGCGACCGTAATCCTCTGCTGATGACATATGTGTCTTTATGAAAAAAAAATATTTGTAATATATGTATAGATAAATTTAATGGAGGAAGACATGGGCAAATAAGTGTCTAAATACAGTATTAGCATCAGCAGAGGATTACGGTCGCGTGAGTTATAGTTGCCTACAGTAACTATAACGGGGGAATTTCATTGGTTTTTTATCAGTAAAATGTCCAGCTAACTATAACATGTGTGAAACCTATGGTTTTTTCAGTGAATATATATATATATATATATATTCACTGAAAAAACCATAGGTTTCACACACGTTATAGTTAGGAATTAGCATTTAAAAAACCTTGCAAATTCACTGAAAAAACCATAGGTTTCACACATGTTATAGTTAGCGGAAATTTTACTGATAAAAAACCAGTGAAATTCCCCCGTTATAGTTAGCGCAGGCAACTATAACTCACGCGACTGCAATCCTCTGCTGATGCTAATACTGTATTTAGACACTTATTTGCCCATGTCTTCTTCCTTACATTTTTAGCTATACATATATTACAAATATTTTTTTTTCATAAAGACACATATGTCATCAGCAGAAGATTGCAGTCGCGTGAGTTATAGTTGCCTGCGCTAACTATAACGGGGGAATTTCACTGGTTTTTTATCAGTAAAATTTCCGCTAACTATAACATGTGTGAAACCTATGGTTTTTTCAGTGAATTTGCAAGGTTTTTTAAATGCTAATTCCTAACTATAACGTGTGTGAAACCTATGGTTTTTTCAGTGAATTAGTACGGTTTTTTAAATGCTAAGTTTTTTTCCCTTATAATAAGCCCTGTACATTTGGTGGCCTTCGGCCACCAAAAGCACAGGGGGTGGGGTAAGTGTGGATAGTGTTTTTTGCCCTTAACATAAGCCCTGTACATTTGGTGGCCTTCGGCCACCAAAAGCACAGGGGGTGGGGTAAGTGTGGATAGTGTTTTTTTTATTTTTATTTTTTTACCGTACGCTTACGGTAAGCGTACGGTAAGCGTACCCCGCGAAATTGCCGAAAAAAAAATAAAACCGTTTTTGCACTTGGGGGATGTTTGTGGACTCCCTCAACATGACTATGTGGGAGGGAGTTGTCAAAACAGCCCCTTTACATGTTTTTGGGCTTGATATTTTAAAAATCACTCTCAGTGCGAGAGACAAAATGGCGGCCGCCGCTTCCTGGTTTCGGCCGATTCGAATGTTTACTAAGATCTAAGAGCCAATCAGAATCGTGCTCGCGCACGCCACCGTACGCTTACCGTAAGCGTACGGTAAGCGTACCGTAAGCTGGCTCAGATATATATATTGATTTAAAGGCTATTTTCTCAGAATCTACTGAACAGATTTACACCAAACCTACAAAAGGCACTTCCTTGACCTAGGGACTACCTCTCTGCCAAATTTTGAGTAATTCTGTTCAGCCGTTCGGGCTGTAGCTCGTTCTAAAGGTCCTATGGAAAAATGCATGGGAAAAACGCGTTTTGGGACCCCCTTTTATCTCAGCCCCCGCTTGACGGATCCCCCCGAGACTTTCAGGGTAGGAGCGGAGCGTAGCGCCCCACCTATTTTGAAAAATTTGCGAGGATTCGTCGACCGGCGCCAAAGTTATTCAAAATAGAATGTTGAGGTTTTCCTATGGAAACGTGGTCCTAACTATAACTACCTACTGGCTATCGCCAGTAGGTAATATATATATATATATATATATATATATATATATATATATATATATATTACCTACTGGCGATAGCCAGTAGGTAGTTATAGTTAGGACCACGTTTCCATAGGAAAACCTCAACATTCTATTTTGAATAACTTTGGCGCCGGTCGACGAATCCTCGCGAATTTCTCAAAATAGGTGGGGCGCTACGCTCCGCTCCTACCCTGAAAGTCTCGGGGGGATTCGTCAAGCGGGGGCTGAGATAAAAGGGGGGTCCCAAAACGCGTTTTTCCCATGCATTTTTCCATAGGACCTTTAGAACGAGCTACAGCCCGAATGGCTGAACAGAATTACTCAAAATTTGGCAGAGAGGTAGTCCCTAGGTCAAGGAAGTGCCTTTTGTAGGTTTGGTGTAAATCTGTTCAGTAGATTCTGAGAAAATAGCCTTTAAATCAATATATATATCTGAGCCAGCTTACGGTACGCTTACCGTACGCTTACGGTAAGCGTACGGTGGCGTGCGCGAGCGCGATTCTGATTGGCTCTTAGATCTTAGTAAACATTCGAATCGGCCGAAACCAGGAAGCGGCGGCCGCCATTTTGTCTCTCGCACTGAGAGAGATTTTTAAAATCGGAAGCCCAAAAACATGTAAAGGGGCTGTTTTGACAACTCCCTCCCACATAGTCATGTTGAGGGAGTCCCCAAACATCCCCCAAGTGCAAAAACGGTTTTATTTTTTTTTCGGCAATTTCGCGGGGTACGCTTACCGTACGCTTACGGTAAGCGTACGGTAAAAAAATAAAAATAAAAAAAACACTATCCACACTTACCCCACCCCCTGTGCTTTTGGTGGCCGAAGGCCACCAAATGTGCTGGGCTTATTACAATGGAAAAAAACACTATCCACACTTACCCCACCCCCTGTGCTTTTGGTGGCCGTAGGCCACCAAATGTACAGGGCTTATTATAAGGGAAAAAAACTTAGCATTTAAAAAACCGTACTAATTCACTGAAAAAACCATAGGTTTCACACACGTTATAGTTAGGAATTAGCATTTAAAAAACCTTGCAAATTCACTGAAAAAACCATAGGTTTCACACATGTTATAGTTAGTGGAAATTTTACTGATAAAAAACCAATGAAATTGCCCCGTTATAGTTAGCGCAGGCAACTATAACTCACGCGACCGCAATCCTCTGCTGATGACATATGTGTCTTTATGAAAAAAAAATATTTGTAATATATGTATAGCTAAAAATGTATGGAAGAAGGCATGGGCAAATAAGTGTCTAAATACAGTATTAGCATCAGCAGAGGATTGTGGTCGCGTGAGTTATAGTTGCCTGCGCTAACTATAACGGGGCAATTTCATTGGTTTTTTATCAGTAAAATTTCCACTAACTATAACATGTGTGAAACCTATGGTTTTTTCAGTGAATATATATATATATATGCCAAGAACTGTTCCCAAATGCCACAGAACAGGAGGAGACACAGCGGGAATTTCAGGAAAGGGCTTTATTTCAAAAGAGCAGGCATGACGCGTTTCGGGCATTCCCTTTTTCAAATGCCAGCTACAACATCGTTTCTCCCAACAGTCCCTTCAAAATACCTTCAGTCGTTCTGCCATTGGTGGCTTTCCAGGTGGGCCGGGCCTGAGTCTCAAACACACCTGCAGTTGCATCGGCGGACTGCAGTTCCCAGAATGCACTTCTCACTGCATATCAGGTGAGTACTCCACTCGGCTCCATCATATCCCTTTGTGGGTGCTGGAAATTGCTAAAAACGCTGTTTAAGCTCCGTGGGGAACGCTGCTGATGAAACACAATCCCTTCCTGAGTTCCCAAGACGCCTCAACCGCAAGAATCCACATTCAGCTCAGCCTGGAAAAACCGGACACAGTGCTCCTTTTTCCTTCGTGCAATCACGAACTGCAATAGGCAGTGGCATGAATTCTAAGCATGGTTGCGGTGGGTCAGGACTGTACCAATAACTTGGTTGTATAAAGAATGCCGAAGCTGCCTGATTAGTCTTGTCCTCTTGATAAGGCGGTTCTCCTCATGCGTGCCCAGGACATGCACGCACCATATGCCAAGAACTGTTCCCAAATGCCACAGAACAGGAGGAGACACAGCGGGAATTTCAGGAAAGGGCTTTATTTCAAAAGAGCAGGCATGACGCGTTTCGGGCATTCCCTTTTTCAAATGCCAGCTCCAACATCGTTTCTCCCAACAGTCCCTTCAAAATACCTTCAGTCATTCTGCCATTGGTGGCTTTCCAGGTGGGCCGGGCCTGAGTCTCAAACACACCTGCAGTTGCATCGGCGGACTGCAGTTCCCAGAATGCACTTCTCACTGCATATCAGGTGAGTACTCCACTCGGCTCCATCATATCCCTTTGTGGGTGCTGGAAATTGCTAAAAACGCTGTTTAAGCTCCGTGGGGAACGCTGCTGATGAAACACAATCCCTTCCTGAGTTCCCAAGACGCCTCAACCGCAAGAATCCACATTCAGCTCAGCCTGGAAAAACCGGACACAGTGCTCCTTTTTCCTTCGTGCAATCACGAACTGCAATAGGCAGTGGCATGAATTCTAAGCATGGTTGCGGTGGGTCAGGACTGTACCAATAACTTGGTTGTATAAAGAATGCCGAAGCTGCCTGATTAGTCTTGTCCTCTTGATAAGGCGGTTCTCCTCATGCGTGCCCAGGACATGCACGCACCATATGCCAAGAACTGTTCCCAAATGCCACAGAACAGGAGGAGACACAGCGGGAATTTCAGGAAAGGGCTTTATTTCAAAAGAGCAGGCATGACGCGTTTCGGGCATTCCCTTTTTCAAATGCCAGCTCCAACATCGTTTCTCCCAACAGTCCCTTCAAAATACCTTCAGTCGTTCTGCCATTGGTGGCTTTCCAGGTGGGCCGGGCCTGAGTCTCAAACACACCTGCAGTTGCATCGGCGGACTGCAGTTCCCAGAATGTACTTCTCACTGCATATCAGGTGAGTACTCCACTCGGCTCCATCATATCCCTTTGTGGGTGCTGGAAATTGCTAAAAACGCTGTTTAAGCTCCGTGGGGAACGCTGCTGATGAAACACAATCCCTTCCTGAGTTCCCAAGACGCCTCAACCGCAAGAATCCACATTCAGCTCAGCCTGGAAAAACCGGACACAGTGCTCCTTTTTCCTTCGTGCAATCACGAACTGCAATAGGCAGTGGCATGAATTCTAAGCATGGTTGCGGTGGGTCAGGACTGTACCAATAACTTGGTTGTATAAAGAATGCCGAAGCTGCCTGATTAGTCTTGTCCTCTTGATAAGGCGGTTCTCCTCATGCGTGCCCAGGACATGCACGCACCATATGCCAAGAACTGTTCCCAAATGCCACAGAACAGGAGGAGACACAGCGGGAATTTCAGGAAAGGGCTTTATTTCAAAAGAGCAGGCATGACGCGTTTCGGGCATTCCCTTTTTCAAATGCCAGCTCCAACATCGTTTCTCCCAACAGTCCCTTCAAAATACCTTCAGTCGTTCTGCCATTGGTGGCTTTCCAGGTGGGCCGGGCCTGAGTCT
Source organism: Triturus cristatus (assembly GCF_964204655.1). Classification (NCBI taxonomy): domain Eukaryota; kingdom Metazoa; phylum Chordata; class Amphibia; order Caudata; family Salamandridae; genus Triturus; species Triturus cristatus. The sequence continues at coordinate 282,856,887 of NC_140587.1, forward strand.
CAAACACACCTGCAGTTGCATCGGCGGACTGCAGTTCCCAGAATGCACTTCTCACTGCATATCAGGTGAGTACTCCACTCGGCTCCATCATATCCCTTTGTGGGTGCTGGAAATTGCTAAAAACGCTGTTTAAGCTCCGTGGGGAACGCTGCTGATGAAACACAATCCCTTCCTGAGTTCCCAAGACGCCTCAACCGCAAGAATCCACATTCAGCTCAGCCTGGAAAAACCGGACACAGTGCTCCTTTTTCCTTCGTGCAATCACGAACTGCAATAGGCAGTGGCATGAATTCTAAGCATGGTTGCGGTGGGTCAGGACTGTACCAATAACTTGGTTGTATAAAGAATGCCGAAGCTGCCTGATTAGTCTTGTCCTCTTGATAAGGCGGTTCTCCTCATGCGTGCCCAGGACATGCACGCACCATATGCCAAGAACTGTTCCCAAATGCCACAGAACAGGAGGAGACACAGCGGGAATTTCAGGAAAGGGCTTTATTTCAAAAGAGCAGGCATGACGCGTTTCGGGCATTCCCTTTTTCAAATGCCAGCTCCAACATCGTTTCTCCCAACAGTCCCTTCAAAATACCTTCAGTATATATATATATATATATTACCTACTGGCGGTTGCTAGTAGGTAGTTATAGTTAGGACCTATTTTCCATAGGAAATCCGCAACATTCTATTTGCAATAACTTTGGCGCCGGTTGACAAATCTTTGCGAAATTTTCAAAACTCGTGGGGCGCTCCGGTCAGCTCCTATCCTGAAAGTCTTGGGGTGATTCGTCAAGCGGGGGCCGAGAAAAAAGGTGGGTCCCAAAACGTGTTTTCCCCATGCAATTTTCCATAGGAACCTTTAGTCACAGCTACAGCCCAAACTGCTGAACGGAATTACACCAAATTTGGCAAAGAGGTAGCCCTTGGTTCAGACTCATGCCTTTTTGTTAAATGGTGTAAATCCGTTCAATAGTTGCTGAGAAAATCAAAAGTAAAATCATATATATATCTATGGCCGTGCTGGATCCGCTGTATGCTAATTGACTGTCAACACTCCAAACCAGGAAGTGTTGGCAGCCATCTTGTGCCTCGGTAGAACCGAGGCACAAGAAAACAGTAAAACAAATGCACAAAACGCAAACATGGGGCATGGTAGAAATACCCTGACCCTCTAGGCCTGCTTAGGGGGTCCCACAAGGACCCCCAGGGCCCACAATTTTCTTTTTTTTTTTTTTAAATCTGCAAAATCCGTGCTGGGTGCGCGGATCCTGCCGATAAGAAAAAAAAACAAAGCGCGGGCTCCCGTACGTCCTTGCTATTTAGCCCCCGGGGGGGCCAAATCCCGGGGGCAATATTGCTAATGTAATGGGGGGCCCAGAGGGGCCCCCCAGCCCCGGGGACCACCACCCCCTGGGTACTACTTAAGTTTGATTGTGGGGGCACACTGCCCTCCGCAGCCCCAGGGACCGCCACCCACCGGGGCTTCTTACTTTAATGTTGGGGGGCCTCTAAGGCCCCCCCAAGCCCTGGGGACTGCCACCCCCGGGGCACTACCTAATTTTAATTGCGGGGGGCACAATGCCCGCCCGCAGCCCCGGGGAACGCCACCCCCGGGGCTTTTTGTTAAATAAAAAATAACCTGTGTGGGGGGGCTCAAGCCACCTCCCCGGGGCTCTAAATATTAACATTGGGGTGTCCGTGACGGACCCCCAGCCCCGGGGACCACCACCCCCGGGGCTTTGAAAATGTTGGGAGGGGGGCCGCGCGGCCCACCTCCTGGAGCCCTTGATGGCCCTGGGGACACTGTAGTTTACTATGGCAGGAGCCTCGTGGCTCCCATCCTGCCATAGCTAACTTGCTTTGGATTTTGAAAGCGAGAGCAGGGAAACCTGCTCTCTCTTTCAAAATGCAAACCAAATTGCTTTTAAACACGGGGAGCTGCATCTTAGCAGCTCCCCATGTGGAAAAGCAATGCTGGCTCCCGAGGAACGCAGGGAGCCGGAGGGACCTTGGGGGGATTGGGGACCCCCCACATTTCCCAACGAAGAGGGCCAGCCCCGGGGGATGGGGTCCCCGGGGCCATAAATGGCCTAAGGAGGGGGGCAAGGCGGCCCCCCTCAAAAAACAAAAATTAATAAAACAAATGGCCATGCCCCAGGGGATGGTGTCCCTGGGGCAGGTTATGGCCTCGGGACGTGGCCCCCATCCCAATTTTTGGATTAAAAAAAAAACTTTGGGGGCAGGCCCTGGGGGATGGGGTTCCCAGGGCCAAGAAATTAGAAAAAGAAGGTGGGCTACACAGCCCCTCTTCTTAAAAAAAAATAAACGGCCACAGGTTGTGTTTGCACACATGTCATCTCAGGCCCCCCCTCTCTTCTCTCTTCACCAGTGTGCTAACGCACCCCGTGGCGCGTTTTAAAAGATAGTTTTAATCCCCATGCCCTATTATATACTAGGGGCTTACAGAGGAGGTCATGCTAATCACAGGGGGACCCCAACGCATAGTGTTCCCTAGTGTATGTAGGTGTTTTCACTGTATTCTAAGTGTCTTTTAGAATAGCACAGGCTCTAGGCCTGGTTAGTTAGACTCAGTTACCGCCAGTATCCGTCTGAGGGTACAGGATGATTTTGCAACAAGGCTTCTTTCTGCTCTTCTGTTTGTTCTTTCTGCACGTTTTCATTCTTCCTGCACTTTTCTTCGTCTTTGAGGACTTCTGTTGCTTCTTTCTGCGTTTCTTTTTTTTCTTTTTGTGCGTTTTTTCTTCTTTCTTCACATGTCCTACCTCTGTAGGCATAGTTAGAAATTAGCATTTAAAAAACCTTTGAAATTCACTGAAAAAACCATAGGTTTCAGGCACGTTATAGTTAGGAATTAGCATTTAAAAAACCTTAAAAATTCACTGAAAAAAACATAGGTTTCAGGCACGTTATAGTTAGAAATTAGCATTTAAAAAACCGTAGAAATTCACTGAAAAAACCATAGGTTTTAGGGAAAGTTATAGTTAGTTGGACATTTCACTCGTACAAAACCATAGAAATTCCCCCGTTATAGTTAGTTCAGCTAACTATAACTCGCGCAATGCAATGCTGATGACGTCACATATTACATCACTCATGACATGGTCAGTGACATCACTGATGACATTACTGATGACATCTCAAATGACATCACTGATGACATCACTGATGACATCATCCATGGGGTAATTTGATGCATCTTCTCACACCCTAATATAACCTTTGATACCCCCACTCTAAATTACAGACTGCCATTCTCAAAACCATAGACACTCCAACACCAATAACTACATACTCACTCACTGATTCTTAGGTCTACACACCCATCCACTCACTCACCCGTTCAGTCAATCATACTTATGGTCACTCAGTACAGGACTATCATATGCACTCATACACCTATATAGACACTCACACACCACCACTCTTCCATAGAGGTGCTCACACACCTACTCAGTCATGCAAATCATTAATCACACTTCCATTTACTCACCTATACAGTTATACACACACCAGCTCAATTACTCATACAAATACTAACACATTCTTACGCTCTTGTACAATCAATGATACAAGCATACACTCATCCATACAGCCACTCTCACAATCAGACACTCTCACTTATAGTCATTTATATACTCCAACACACATATATATTGCCATTCATATATGTAGTTACTCACACATGTACCACTGAAATATACATTCACTCACTAACACACCCATACACACACTCACCCACCCATACAGTCCATCAAAGATGCACTCTTGAAACCATGCACCCAGTGAATCACCCACTCAGACATCTATGCACAGAGTCACACACACCCCACCCACACAAACACTCAGGCACCCATACAGATACTCAGACAACCAATCTATAACCCATATAGACACTCATGTAGCTATTTGCAAACCCATGCTGCAGCTTACACACCAACAGACAGACGGATACAGACATTCACACAGTTTAGTCACTAACCCATGCATTCAGAAACATACATTTAATCACTCACTTATAGAGTCAGTCATGCACCTACTAAATCATCCATTCAGACACTTATATACCCACTCATTCTTCAATATGCCTTTCCCTATATATATATTAAACATATTTAAACTTTACAGAAACACACAGTCACTGGATGATGTCATCAGTGATGTCATTTGAGATGTCATCAGTGATGTCATCAGTGAAGTCACTGACCATGTCATGAGTGATGTAATATGTGATGTCATCAGCAGTGCATTGCGGGGGCGAGAGTTATAGTTAGCTGAACTAACTATAACGGGGGAACTTCTCTGGTTTTGTACGAGTGAAATGTCCAACTAACTATAACTTTCCCTAAAGCCTATGGTCAGGCGGCGCTAAAGTTATTGGCAAAACAAAAAAGGGTTTTCATACGGAAACTTTGGTCCTAACTATGACTAACTTCTGGCCATCACCAGTAGGATATATATATATATATATATAACGATCAAGCCCCAAATCGGGGGTTGGGGTTTACAAAACCTTCGCTGGGCCAAGAATTGGATTATATTCAGAGGGACAGAATACAAACTTTGCATCCACGAGATCAGAATGCCATTACCCCCAAAGAAAGAAGCGAGATAACCAAAAAAGACGGGCAAGAAGGTAGCATAGAAAACAGAAACAAGCCAGGCAACAAAAAACCTGCAAACAGAAGATGGAACAGACGATAAAGGACACAATGGATTCAAATACAGTCATCAACTTAACGAAAATGCCGCTGGGTGAAGAAGAAAGAAAAACCTTGGCATTAAGACTTTCTTTCAGCCCTGTGAGAGACATTGACTATGCGCAAACAAGGATAGATATGTACAAAGATGTGCGCAAAATCAAATTACGAAAATACCATGCAATTCAAGGAACACACCACAGAGAGGGAGAAAATAATATACCAGATGAAGGCAGTGCGAGCCCCACGGTGTCAGTGGGGGATGGCGCCTTGTTGAGGGATTTGCAACAACTCCTTGATGAACAATATACAGTCCCAACATCGGAGGAAATTGATTCGGTTGAAACACAAATTGGAACAATTGCACAAACCAATTTTAGACCTAAATTTACGTTTTGTCCAATTCTGCTTCGTGACAATGTGGACATTTTTAATGAGAAAGTCGTGTATGAATTGAAAAAAACTTTATTGTTCAAGCATGCGGTCTCAAAGGAAATACACCAAACAAGATTACATTTACTCCCAACTAATCAAGAAATTACAAGTAGATGACAATATCATCATTAGGCAGTCAGATAAGGGCGGCAACGTGGTCATGTGGCCATGTGACCTTTACATGGAGGAGGCCCTGTCCCAACTTAATGACAGGAACTGCTACAAAAGAAGCACCATCCAAGCTGTCAAGTGTGCAAGGGGTGAATTTAACAGTAGACTTTTGGCATGGAAATCCGCAGGTCTGCTAAGCATGCAAGAATTCAAATTTTTCAAAGTGGACTGCCCTGTCATACCAGCTATTTACTTTATCCCCAAAATACATAAAGATATGCATAAACCTCCGGGGAGGCCCATTATATCGGTCAACTTGAAAATACTTCTAAGTACGTGGACTTCTTCCTTCAGGATCATGTCAGGAAGCTCCCATCGTATGTCCAGGACACGGGGGACTTCCTGCGCAAAATTCAGAATGTGAACTGGGAAGTTGACTGTGTACTTATAGCTCTTGATGTCACCTCGCTGTACACAAGTATACACAATTGCGATGGTATCAAAGCAGTTGAATTCTATTTGAATACAAGACCTTTGCAACATGCTTCGCACAACAGGTTTTTACTTGATATGATCTCCTTTTGCCTAGTAAACAATTTTTTTCCTTTTCCTTAATCAGATCTTCCGGCAGGTCAGGGGTGTTGCCATGGGGGCCTGCTTTTCCCAGTTATGCCTGTTTGCATATGGGCATGTGGGAGGAGCGGGTCCTCATGGCAACGAACAGAGAGACCCTAGACTGGCATGTACTTTGCTGGTATAGGTACATTGATGATCTGTTTTTTGTTTGGAAAGGGAGTGAATGTGATGCGCAGACATTTGTATCTGAACTCAACAACAACAACTTAAACTTGCAGTTTGTAGCTCAGATGAGCAAAGTTAGCATAGTGTTTCTCGATGTAGAGATATATGTTGAGAACTGTAAATTGGAAACTCATCTACACAGGCAACCATCTGCAGGCAACACTGTACTGCATGCCTCCAGCCACCACCCCAGCCATCTGATCGACAGCATTCCTTATGGGGAGATGCTGCGGATCAGAAGGATATGTAGCCTGGACCTTGACTGCATGCAGGCTCAAAAGGGTAGCAAGGATAGGTTCATAGTGAGGGGGTACCCAGAAGGGGTGGTTAAAAAGACCATTGAGAAGGCTAACAAACAACAACGTTCAGCGACATTAATGCCTAAAACATCTAAGGTGAATGCAACTAATGAACCCATATTGGAGCCAACTAGATTAATATTAACATTTAATCGCCAACACAAAACCCTCTGCAAAATTGTTAACAAAAACTGGCCACTGGTACTTAATGACCCGGTTGTAGGAAGCTGTTTGACAGCTACTCCAAGTATTTCCTATAGGAAAGCTCGTTCTATGAGCAATGCTCTTGTTAAGAGTAGCCCAGAGGTGATAATGACCAAAAATTGGTTGGGCAGCAGTATTGGCTTTTACAAGTGCGCCACCTGTAAAGCCTGAAAACAAGTTTTGAAAACTAAAACATACACTACTCCCTTCAAACCTAGGCCTGTTGCCATCACCAAATTCCTGAAATGCAAAACAGAATTTGCAGTATATGTGCTGGAGTGTCCGTGTGGCCTGCGCTATGTGGGAAGTACGAAGCTTCAGGTCCTGAAACGGATACTCCAGCACATGAGAGCCATCAACAACAAAGATGCCACTTATCCAGTGGCACGACATTTCCAGGAACATCATGACAGCAACATACAACACTTGAAATACTTTGTTGTGGACACTGTCTTGCCCCTTAGAAGGGGAGGTAATCGGAGTATCTTCTTAGGAAACTCGAATCCAAATATATCCTGGAGCTTAACTGTAAAACACCGTATGGTCTTAATATCAGTGAGAATTTTTTCACCTGCCTTTAAGCATAACTGTTCTTATATCCAGTATCTTTTAGCTGGCATCAGAACTGCCTTTCTTTAATTTTAATGCTTTTATATTTATATTAATTTTATGTATATGATCTCATGTCTTTGAATGACGGCTGTGATTCAAAGAGGGTTAAAGCACGTTTCTTCATTATTTTTTAGCACTAGCACTTTGTATATTGAAGAGTTACGCATGAGTATTGGCCCACTAGGGCAGGACCTTCAAACCTAGAATGTTATATCGACAGAGCAAGTGTGCAATTCAGTTTTGCAAGCAGAATGTGAGCAAGCACGACAAGATGCGCCATTATATTACCATGTGGGTTTATGACAGAGTTTTTAGTAGGGTCTTAATTGGCCACTAATTAATAAGATATCGTATATATTGTTGTATGATCTATTTTATGACAATTTTATATTGATGTTCTTTTAGCACTGTCATTGCAATTCAATCTTAACTTATTTAATCATTTATTTTATTTAAGCTGCCATGCTTGTCTTAAATATTTATGATTTCATGAATATTTATTGCGTATTTTGCACATATTTATGGTACCCCCACAGTGGGGATCAATCATTTTAAGGCTCTGAGTCATTACGTTCACTATTTTCTCATGAAGTGTAACTTTTATGTCTATTATGCACTTTCCACGTGTGAGTTTGTGCACTGTCACTTTTAAAAATGAAAAAATGGCTTTGGAACGCGTCATGTGATCAAGGCCTCGGAGGAGGCTGAAACGCGTTATGGCGGTGGTGCGGGCATTCTGTGAATAAACCCGTTTTTTGGGACTGAACCTGGGTCTGCCTTCTCGTCTTTTAAATTGCTGGCGTGAAATGTTGCAGATATATATATATATATATATATATAGCGAGTTTGAATCAACTTAAAAGGAGGCAGGGCTTACTAACTTCTTGCTGCAGACCTCCAGGACACTTGGGCACTGACGAAGGCTAAATGAAAAGCCTAAATGCATTCGCCAACAAAGATCGCAATAAAGTGCTTCCAAAGGTTCTTCCCCTGTGTGGCCTCTGCTCTCTTTCAGGAAGGAGTTTGTTGGATATGTTGTCGCGTCAGCCAGAGACGCGAAACAGAGGCACCCGTTTCGTAAGATGGCCTGGATGTCACTGGCTCTGCTGCGGCAGTTTTCTTTTCGTGGTGCAAGGTATTGGAAGGTCCAGGCACGCCTCGTATGTTGGGAAGCGATTAAGCGGTAGTGAGGTTATTAACCTCATGCTGGGCGGAGTACATTGGCACTGCTGCCCCCGCCGACATTAATCCTGACTCTGGGGCTGAAACGGTAAGGGGACCGGAGGAGGCGCTTTGTTTGATTCACAAGCAGGAAATTGGGATTTGAACTGTATGCAATGTACCCTGCACCCCCGCACAGCCACATGGTGTTAACTTTACCCCCACACACTACCTACCTGGATCCACCACAATGGATTCTGGGTGTTGGAGTTCAATTAAGCATCGTGAACTCGAACAGGTGAGCGGACCATCTGGGGGCGGAGCGAGTTTGAATCAACTTAAAAGGAGGCAGGACTTACTAACTTCTTGCTGCAGACCTCCTGGACACTTGGGCGCTGACGAAGGCTAAATGAAAAGCCGAAATGCATTCGCCAACAAAGATCGCAATAAAGTGCTTCCAAAGGTTCTTCCCCTGTGTGGCCTCTGCTCTCTTTCAGGAAGGAGTTTGTTGGATATATATATATATATATATATATATATATATATATATATATTCATATATATATACATATATATGAAGAATCCTCGCTTTTCTGTATTTCTTTAAACGGAAAACCAAAGCGAGAGTGCTTGTCTTATTTTATTGCAAGTGGAAACACTCCGCCATCACGCGTTTCGGCAGCTCCTCTGCCTTGATGACATGTATATATATATATACATATATATGTACATATTTCCATAGTTGTAGCGCAGACATTTATCTCCCGCCAGTGGTTACTGTGTTTAACCAGTTAATATTCACCAATTTTCATAGCCCTCCAGTGGGCCTCAGAGTGCCTGCCAATTTAAATTATGAATCTGTCGTCCCGCTTGCAAGCTCAGCATAGTTCAAAACACTGCGGCTCTTTTTCCATTCATCAGTGGTGCAACCCTCCACAGCCGGACTTCCGTGAATAATGTTTCTATAGTTGTCCTGAGTTAAGGATGCACTCGACGACAGATGACTTATGTAAGTCCTTTATTTGCAAAATCAACATTCTCACTCCGATTCGTTCAAACCTCGCCTTACACGTTTCGGAGCGAGCTGATCCTTATTCATAGGCACGCACTTGACGATAGAGCAGTTAAAATACGGGAGTTGGTGCCTCTGTGTTTTTCAGCAAATGCCTATGCATTTTCCATAGACTATTGTCAATATTTGTGATGAATCGTTTAATGGGTGCAAAAAAAAAGGGGGTTCCAAAACACATTTTTCCACCAATGCATTTTTCATAGACTATACTCTTTAGCGTAGTATGAAAACTGCTGAATGGATTCACATGAAATTTGTCAGACTTATACATAATGGTGCAAGATGATTCTTTTTGGGTACTGTAGTTAAGTAGGGTAAGTATTTTTGAAAGTTATGAGTCATTTTAAACTTAGTAATATCTGTTTCCGCTGTACTTTTGCAACATTTACAGAACTTTCTGTAACTACAGCAGTACATGGCTGTAACCTTATTTTCAAATACATAAAAATATATAAATACATTTCCTACCAACTACCACTTTAATAAAGTGGTAATAGGTCGGGACCTACTACTTACTTATATCTAAGGCCCTAACACTGAACACATCCAAATTGTAGTAAAACAATTTCGCTGCCTTTTCATTCTCTAAAAACAGTCATCACCCAATTACATACTGGCTTGTCATCACCATGTAGCACAGTATACTGCAAAATTATCAAGGTATACCATGGTCCAAAATATATCTAAGGTATAGCTGTATTATTGGATTGTGGTTGCCTTGCGTCACTCAAAGTGTTGCATAGGCAATGCAATACTTAAGTCATATTTACAAAGGAATGCGTGCCTGCGTTGATTAGTACATCACGGTTGAGTATCATTATTTGTGAGAACACAGTGCATGGTAGACTGGTGAGTTATAGTTAGTGCTGTCTAGTTAAAAAGCTGCCTAGTTAGAAAGCTGAAAAGAGTGTGTAACGAGGTCCACTACTTATAATAAATTGAAGGTGGACAGGAAAGCGGCACTGCCAAAAACTGATTCTTCAGGTACACATATATATATGCTCAGCATCGTGAACAAGGCCGTGAGGTAACGGCTGAAACGCGTTGATGTTACACTTATCGGAATAAAAGCCAGATTGAAAACCTGCAGAGTGCCGATTTCACTTTCATTTTGGTAAAGGAGGAGGCATTTTTCGCTAATGTATACACACACACACACACGCACGCATGCACGTGCACACACACACACACACACACACACACACACACACACACACACACACACATATATATATATATATATATATATATATATATATATATGAATTCTGCTATCTTGGGTTTGGGACAAAATAGAGAAGTGGTTCAACCACTATTTAGGATGATTATTAGAAATACAACTCAAGGGTAAAATTAGATGTTTAATAAATGCTCAGGAAAAGTAACTTTTAGAAAGCTAGCCCTTTCCTGCCTGAAGATCCTATAAGCTAATTTACATTAGCTTGACAACAGCTGTCCTGTCAACGCTCAACCATAATTAGGAATGAAAACTTCTCTCAGAGCAGAGACGCTAACTTAGGCATGATGAAAGGAAGGGCTGGGTGCAGAAAGTGTGATACATATCATCTCAGGAAGTCCAGGTGGAGAGGTTACAGGAACTTCAATAACTTGAAATGGACAAATGTGAAGCCTGCCCACTCATAGTGTAAGGGGAGACCTGAGTAAGAGAAAGTATTTGTTCTTTAGACCCAAGGTCCAATGGGGGTCCGTTCCCAGAGCTAGTTTGGTGTAGCTTAGGATCAGTAGACTTCTCATTTCCATAACCACACTGTCTGGCACACAGGCTCCTTCCAAAGGCAGAAGGCCTGAGCCATCTTGAAGTTCCTCTAGAGCAGTGCATTCTGGACCAGTTTGCAATAGACCACACAGGATGTGCTCCAAAGGTGGGCAAGGGTGCTGCTGGGAGCTTTTCCCCCATTGGTTGGGGAGTGGGCAGGAGTCACCCCCCTACCCACTGGCTACTGAATTATACAATAATTGGCCTCACAGCCAGCACCTCAGAACACTTTCTGTACCTGTGGCAGAACAGAAGAAGGACTGCACCTGCTATTTGAGACCTCCATCAACTTGAAAATGACCCAGTCACACGTGCACATTACATTTATATTGATGCATAACCTTTTCTTGGTCCTTTTCTGTTAACTCTTTAAAAATTCATATCTCCGGTTCCCCTTATTAAACTTTTTGTTTTGGTGTCATTTTGTTTATTAAAATCGTCTCCATTTTTATAAATTGGAGTGTGCCTTTTATTATTTTCTGTTTTTGACTTTTTAAATGTTTTGGTACTCCTACATTCTTTACACATTTTCTCTAAGTCAAGCTGTCTACTCTCTTCGATAGGAACCAGGGTGTTACATTTTTAAATCCTTTGCCTAAACGTAGCATGATAATGACTTTACTTCTTGTGGTAGAACGCCATCCACTCCAATTATAAGTCACTTTCTCACACTAATGTAGTGCAGTTCATATAGAAAGGGCCAGTGTGAGTTACTATGGGGATCCAGAAGTGCCGCAAGACAGTTTCCAGGCAGGATTTTGCATTATATCAATGATGTTTTTCCCCTGCAGTGCAGCTCTCAGACTGCAGTAGAAAATTGAGCCATCTCAGTGCCTGGTTTATGAGTGAGGCAGTGGGGGGTGGTGGGCATCTGCATTGCTTTTTCCACCATTAATTTCATTAAGTCAACCAACACTGCAAGATTTCATAACATACTCATTTTAAAGGAAGAATACATTAATGTATACTTTCTTTGAAGTCAAAGGCACAACTTATAAAAACAAACATAGTTCTAACGCTGTTTAATGGCTTTTGTCAAGGGACGACAGATTCAAATGTCTACTGAAAGTCAAATATCACTTAGAATTTCAGTCTTCACTTATCTTTTGAGCATGTCATATAGAGTTCAGCCAAAATGGATTTTTATCTAAAAAAAGGATGAAGGCAGTTTCCCTGATGGCTCATTTATCTGTTCTGCTGAAAGATTGTGTATACCCGCTGTCTACACATGAAGAAGTTGTAATCAATTATTCCTAAGTACCATACTTGCTTCTCTTTCACTTTCCATCAAGTCCATCAGCCACGTCAAGCCACTGTGTTAAACACGGCACTTGTTCAAAAACAGGTGGTGCACAAGCAGGACAGATAAAATCAATTACAACTTTAAAATGCAGCCTGAAGCTACAGGGAATGTGAAAGGAACCGACGAGGCCCTTACCTGGGACAGCCAAATTATAGAAAACAGCACATATATTAGCCATATATGACAGTGTACAGCACTTGTGCAGCAGGCAGATATACTTACTCTGGGACATATTATCAAGCCAGGCGATACAATTATCGCCGCTTTAGCGGCAGAAAACTGCCGCTAAAACGGCGATAATGGCTTTGATAATATGCTCTATGGAATTCCAATTGAAGGCCGTGTTAGGCGTCCTTCACATCTAACATGGGCTTCAATTGGAATTCCATAGAGCATATTATCAAGCCCATTATCGCCGTTTTAGTGGCATTTTTCTGCCGCAAAGGCGGCGATAATTTTATCGCCTGGCTTGATAATATGCCCCTCTATTCGTCCAGTTTCACTGCTGAAGGTAGGGTCCCGCAAGGGGATTGGCAGTAGTCCCTGCATGTCGGAGCACATTTTGCCTACAGGGAGTGAGGGACCTACAGCATGTGGCACCGGCCATCGCTAACCTGGGCTTACAGCTGCAGAGCAGAAGGCAGGGAATGGGGGTAGCGGGTTGGGGGGAGGGGGAACGAAACATTAAAAAAAATACACTTACCTCCTCGTGGCAGTCTCGGTCTCTCCTCCATCGTTGCTGACGAGCCCTGGAAGCACACAAGCTCCCCTGAGCCAATCACAACGCTGCAATGCAGTGTTGTGATTGGTCTGAGTGCTGTGGTTTGGTGCTCAGACGGGGACAGGGAGCCTGTGCATGTCCCCCACCAGGCTGTGTATTACAGCCTGGTGGGGAACATGCAAAGTGCATATGACTGTTTGGCCAGGCCAAGCCCGCATGCACACTTAGAGTGTGAATGAATCACTCCTACCAGGCTTCGACACCAGCCCTGCCCCACCTAACCTTAGCCCCGTAATGAGGTTATTATCATTTTATTTTTATTTGTTCCTGCTCTGATAGCAGTTGGGCGATGCTCCTCTGCCCTATCAGAGGATCCACCTCTGGCAGGAGGTCCTGGGCATGTCTGTCACTGCTGCTGGCTCTGCCCCTTTCTGACACACCATAATGCTTAACTCAGAATGAAAGTGCCTCCTGCCCTTAATCCATGGAATGTGGTGGCAAAGAAGGCTCCTCTGCCTGTCAAGGCTCCTGATGCACACTTTGACAGTAAGCAAGCAAAATGTGGTCACTCACATTATCTGGCAGTTTAACAACAAATGACTGTGCGCTGTCCAAAATGAGAATAATTCTGCTAAAAGCAATGGTCCAAGATGGCGGACCCATTGCTTCACTCTATGTGTGGTATCCAGTAGGCTGATGCAAAATGGGAACTACACTCTAACAAAGCAATTGTTGAAGGGAGATGACCAAAAGTCCCTCCTAGGCCTTATCATGATTTTTCATATTTAAATTTTTATTTACAAAAGCTATGTCAGAGAGCTATCCTGTTAGACCTGTCAGTCCTGGCGTGGGCTTCCCCCAAACCTGTTGATTACCTCCTGCTATACTTAGCGTGAAATGGGTGGGCAATGGGTGTTGCGGTGGGCGTTCTGCCGCAACATCTATTGATTTTGACGCAGCCCCCTATTTACAAGGGTGGCGTAAATAGGAGGCAGCTCCAAAATGAAGACCAGGGAAAATCAGGTCATAACATGGCGAAATGAGGAGAAATGCTTTATTTCTCCTAGTTTTTGCTATTTCTATGTGTGCTGCATTGTGCAGCACACATAGACACAGCAAACTGCCATGAATGATTGTTTATGTGCAGGAAGGGACACCTATCTGCACATAAACAATCATTAAAAAAATGACAATTTGCAATGTCTATGTGTGCTGCACAATGCAGCACACATACAAGTTTCAAATCACCATTTGTGATTGTTTATGTGATGGAAGGGGCACCTTCCTGTACATAGACAATTATTTCCTCAATGCAGGCACCCTTGCACAATGGTGCAAGGGTGCCTGCTTTGGCTCTAGGCAGCTGAATTTAGCGCCAGCTCTAGGGTAAATGCAGGGATGTGCTGTATCTTTACAAATACTGCTCATTCCTGTGTTTTAGGAATGGCGGAGCGTGGTGTTAGCATTTTGTGCTTAACGCCATGCTCCACCATTCCCTTGTAAATTTGCCTCTTCGTTTTTCACTCCTGTAAGGCCTATATCTCCCATAGGATAACATTGGGAGTACCTTATTACATTTTATAAGTGTAATTTCCAAATGGGAAGACATGACCAGTTCATATTTGGTGTCTCTGGAATCCTAATTTTAAATCCTAACTGTTGGTGAAGTCAGATTTTAAATTACCATTTAAAAAATGCCTCTTTTAGAAAGTTGGCACTTTCTTGCCTTAGCCATTTGGTGCCTGCAGCCTGTCTCCCGGTGTGGGTGACAGTTGGGCTTTGTGTATTCCCCCTAGACAGCCACACACAATGGGGACCTTAGGTGTGACTGGAGGGGTTATCACTGGCAGTATGGGAGGGAGAAGGAGGACTCAGCCCCACTTACACTTGAATAGGCTTTGTTTTGCCATCACACAAAGTGCCTAATGACCCTGCATTATCACTACAACCAGCTTGGAGCCAGGGCAAGTGAGGCAGGATATTCCATACACTTCAAAGCCACTGTCTTGAAGCTTCTTGCACCTTCCAGAACTAGGGCACTAGGGTATAAAAGAAGAACCTCAGACAACAACACTTCTGAACCTGTGGATACTCTGCCAGGAAGGACTGCTGTGCTGCTACAAGGATTGCCACCCTGCTGGACTGTTGTTCTGAAGAAACTGCTATCCTGCTGTGCTGCCCTCTGCCTGGGGGAGAAGGACTGGACCTAAATCTGTGGAACCCAGAGCCCAGAGTCACTCCAAGGTCTAGTTGGCTGGTCTCCAGATCTGAAGCCTCAGGGAACTAACAGGCTTCCAATGACCTTACACCTGCGCCTGGACGCTGCCATCTGTGAGTTCATCCTGCCAAGTGGTGCCCTTCCAGTCCTTGACCCTTGGAAGTGGGCCTAAGGTGCTTGCCAGTCTCTGTGGATCCAGGGAAAGCTACGCATCTCCTCAGCTGCATGTTGCATCCCCGAGCATAACCAACACATTGACCTGTTGCACGGTTTGGACCTATCGCAGCCCGGTGCAGCCCTCGGAACCGATGCAATGCCACGGCTGCACCTCGCAACCGCAGTGCGGAGCCTTGCATCTCCTGTTGATAGCATACCCGGCGACGACACCAGACTCCGCAACGCAGCCTCACAGCTCTTCGGAACCAACTCATTGCCCTAACTGCATGCCACATCCTTGATGTCGGACTTTGCATCGCAAGCCCCTATTGACGGGGTCCTCTACAGCAATACAGGACCTCGCAACGCAGCATCACCGCATCTCTAAACCCATGCATCACCTCGGCTGCACTACGCATCTTTGACGCTGATCCACGCAATGCTCTGCAACCCAAATTTTGAGTACATTGTTAAGGGGCCCTAACTGGGACCTTGTAGCCAACATGGGCTCCATAGCGGTCAGCCTGAACTTGTGACTTTGTCCCGTTCCAGCACGACCAGTTATCCTCAGCTGGCGCTTTGTGCTTTTTGGAGCGATTTCACTGAAATCTTTAAAAACCCATAACTCTGGTTCTACTGATTACTGTCATTTTGGTCTTGATTTATTTATAAAAACATACTAGATTATTTTGCTAAATCTGCTCTGGGAACCTTTTGCTTTGTGTTTTCAATGTAGTACCTTACACATTGCCTCTAAGTTAAAACTGACTGCTCTTTGCCATGCTACCAGGGAGTTGAGCACAGGTTAATTTGGGGTTTGTTTGTGCCTTACCCTGACAAGGATTGCGGTTGCTGCTTGACCAGGGCTCACATCCTAGTTAATCAACAACCCTCATTAATTCATATCCAAATCTAAAAAAAGAACACCAACAGTAAATAGCCATTCTCATTCTGTAGCTGCCAAAGGGACGACTATCTCCTTGGTAGTTATAAAATGAGAGTACTCCCTTTGGAAAATCTCATGTCATTTCTGAAACTCTAGCAAAATCCATAGTTTGTAACATTTCTTTTCACATAGGTTCTGCAACTGCCATCCCTGTTCCATTCATGGAAATATTATATATTTACTATTGACCCTGTTAGTAAACTTATCACTTTTGATTTTCTATCCTGAATGAGTTTTAATCTGGTCAAATACATGTGGAACATCCTCCTGAAAACATTCTGCCTTCCTAGTGTTCTAAGAATGGTTGATGCTAAAACTAAAAACCCTTACAAATTACCAGTTACCACACTACGGTATGCACAACCTTTTCCCTTATTATTTTAAAATTTTGTAAAACAGCTACTGCACCAATGTATCAACTATATTTCGATAGAACCTTTTGAGCATAAGTATCTTTTTGAGCCAGATGGAGATTCAATTGTATTTTCACATTTGTGCAGAAATTTAGTAATTAGATCAATACTTGAGGAACAAATTATTTGTTTCAGCTGTCATTCCACAAATATTTCTTAAAACAAAGGGGCATATTAACAAGGTGGCGATAAAAAATTATCGCCGCTTTTGCGGCCGTTTTCGGCCGAAAAGCAGCGATAATTTTATCGCTATATCAGTAAGGCAAAGCTATCGCGTGAATCCTTGACTTAGCGCCCTTTCTCGTAACGCCCACCTTTGCATCTCTAATGAGATGCAAAGTGGGCGTTCCAGCTCAAAATAACTGGAGAAATGTCGCTAACCGACATTTCTCCAATTATCAATGGGCACACTAACAAGCATAGCGATAATAAAAGTAGCGATAACCTTGGTTATCGCTACTTTTCCTACGCCTGCTTTTAGTTTGACTTAGCCATGATATCCAATGGAAGGTGGATATCATGGCTGAGTCTGCCCTTCCCTATCAGCAAGCTATCGCCAAACTTTGTGCGATTATCGCTGTATTTCCAGCGATAATCGTACAATTGGCAGCTTGCGCCTGGAACTTTATCGCTTTTGAGATAAGCGTTCCTAATAGCACGCTATCTCAGCGATAAAATTCGGCAATAATTATCCTAGCGCTAAGTGCACTTAGCAATAATTATCGCCGGTTGTTGCTGATATGCCCCATCGTTTTTTTTACTACATTTGTAATATTTTGCAGTACCTATTAGTAATATTTGTTATATCATTTGTCTTTTTCCATATTTCTCGTTCTCTCTCTTGTGTAAAGTGTAGTGTTTCAGAGTAGAGTTGCATACAGTGGAGAAGCATAGAGTGTAGGGGGTACAGGGGAGTGGCGTAGACTGTAGTGACGTAAAATAGAGTGGTTTAGAGTGTAATAGCTTATAGTGGATTGACGTACAGTGGAGTGGGGTAGAGTAGAATTGAGTACCGTGGATTAGAGTAGAGTGGAGTGAAGTATGGTGTAGTGACTTAGAGTGGAGTGGTGTAGAGTGTAATAGACACACAATTGATAGACGGAATGCAGAACAGATCAAAACATTCACCCCCAGTCAAGAGATCTGGGTTAAATCCATCATTATTTTGCTCACCATGCCACCCCAGTTTAGAACTGGCCATATGCAAATCAGTCTTGACCCTGTGCCTCATGGGAACAGTGCAGCCCAAACTGCCAAGCCAGGTCCTCCCTGGACCGGAAACAAGCATTCTAGGACTGGTTTCGGGGTTTCACCCCTCATCAGCCAGGATTGCTTGATTCCCGTGGCACAGTGAGCCCAGGACCCACGTCTGGGCATACCTGGCGCACTTATGGCGAGAAAGCAAAAGACACACAATTGATGGACGGAATGCAGAAGAAATCAAAACATTCACCCCCAGTCAAGAGATCTGGGTTAAATCCATCATTCTTTTGCTCACCATGCCACCCCAGTTTAGACCTGGCCATATGCAAATCAGTCTTGACCCTGTGGCTCATGAGAACAGTCCAGCCCGAACTGCCAAGCCAGGTCCTCCCTGGACCGGAAACAAGCAGTCCAGGGAGGACCTGGCTTGGCAGTTCAGGCTGGACTGTTCCCATGGGGCACAGGGTCAAGACTGATTTGCATATGGCTGGGTTCAAACTGGAATGGCATGGTGAGCAAAAAAACGATGGATTTAGGCCCATATCTCTGTACTGGGGTGAATGTATGACATTGTTCTGCATTCTGTCCATCAACTGTTGTTTTTGTAGAGTGTAATAGCCTAGAGTGGAATGACGTACAGTGGAGTGGTATGGGGTGGAGTGGCGTAGAGGGGAGTTTGGTACTTAAAAAAGATGTAGCGTGAAAGTGGGGGAATGGATGAAGATGTAATGTGGCAGGAAAGTAGAATATGAGATGTAAATGCTAATTTTTGGTAGTAGGTGTAAATAGTGTAAATAGTTATTGGTGTTAAAATACTTAAGGCCTCATTATGATGTCAGGAGGAAAGCCATCCAACAGCTCATCGGAGGCTTTCCACCCGACATCAGAGGTTTCCGTCCGACCGCTGCATTACGATACCGGCGGTTGGAGGGAAACCTGCGGGGGATTCCGCACCACTTCTGACGGGCTCCCAGAGCCTGTTGGGGCAGTGGTCAGAAAAGTAATCACCAAATGGCAGGGGAGCCAGCCTCGGTTCAGCCATCAGAGTTACAATTTCAATTTCCTCCTGCCCATTCATGGTGGCCTGCGTGCCATGAAAAGACAGACACACAGTGACTTTGGGGGACCCTAGAAGGGCCCCCTTGCCCCTGGCCCTCCACAGTGGGGACTGGTGAGCACCAATGGTGCTGCCCCAAACATCCCTGCATTGTGTAGCAGGCCCAGCATGTTGCCTGGCACATGGTGCATGGATGTTTGAAAACATCAACTTTTCTATTGCAGCTTGTGCTGTGGCCCTTTTCTGTCCACCGCACAAGCTGCAATAGAAAAATGGATGTTTCTGACTGCCTATAGGTTGGTTGCATCCTAATTCGGCAGGTAGAACCACCGACTAATAGTCGGGACGAATTCCATCCCACTGCAGTGTCGGTCATTGCAATAGGCCACTAAGTAATATACTGTGCCGCATTATACCACTGTAAGTTTGCGATGTACAGCAGTACATACCAATAAGAAGGGAGTATCAAATTGGATAATGGCTGCCTTTAGGAAAAGTAAAAGACAGCCATGCAGTTTTCAGCACACCTTCGCTGCATTCTGGGTTAGGGCCTTTTATATAGATAAGGATTTGGTTTTATAGTTGGTCTCTACCTATTACCAATTTATAAAAGTGGTAATGGTTAGATACATTTATTTATAATTTTCTATATATTGTTCTCGCAGTTTAGGGAGAACTGCACTTTAAAAAAAAATGTAAGCAGCGCAGTCATTTTTAGGTATTACCGTGGTACTCCGTTGACTTTTTTGCGAATATTTAAATATGTTAAAAATTGAAAATACACTGCCGTACACTATATTCGTAAAATATAGTTTAGTACAGTGTAGTTTGAATTATTTAACATATTTATTTATTTTTACAAACCTAATACTTGCCTACATCTAAAGGCGAAACGCAGTCACAGCCAAAATGTACCTAAAAACAACATGGGTGCCTTTAAAATATGCTATGTACCACAGTACTTCTGTGAAATTCTGCAAAATTTCACAAAAATAGAGTGACAACACATATCAGTTAAAACAGCTTATAACTTAAAAAAGACTTACCCTACTTCAATTTTCAATACAAATGAACTTTATTCGGCACACGGCCACAAAAGTTTCGGCAAACGAACAATACATATTTAAAATAATTTTTTTTTAAAGATATTAAAAAAAGATCAAAGTTCCTTTACAAGCTAAAATCATAATTATACATAAGTGTAATAATGGTCATAGAATTTGGAAACAATTTGACATAAAAAATACAAATCATTTCATCTCCCCTCCCAATTATTGCACTTCATAGTGTTTCCTAATGCCCATTGCTGTTTTAATGAAATTTAACACAGCAGTGCAAATAACAGGATTGATCAGTGATTGCAAATATCTGTAACCCTCAATATATATACATGGGTGAATATTCATTAACAAGGGTACCAAAAATCTACTCCTTGGTTCTTTATAAAGTGCACAAAAAAGAGTAAAGTGCAAGGTGCTCTGGGTAGTTCTATTATCACATTGGCAAGAAATAAGGTTGTCCATCCACCCAGATTGTTTGGGGAACGCTACCAAAAAGTGATAGGTGCTAAGGCGGAATCTTGTTAAAAGAAAACGTACCTGGCTGTTCTTGGTAAAGGATAGGTAATATTACTGTTTGGGCATGAAAGGGCAGCTAAGGCCTGGTACCTCCAGTTGTGAATGTCGCAAATGTACCCAGACATTATACTCCTCGTTAATTATACCTTTCACGTTTGTGGGGATACTCGACGGGGTGTCAAAGTACTCACCCAACCCAATCTCGGATAACCTATCCCTCACAAACCGAAGCCAGGGGATCTTCACAGACTTATCCAAATTAATATAGTCTTCGATGATCTCCCTGGAAAACTGTAACTCTTTTGAGATCCACATTTTGGCCCACAAGAGCAAGGGGGCAGCGCAGATGCGGTCTTCTATGTATTCTATCTCCACTTCTCGATGAGAAAATGAGGTGGCAGAGCTACTTGGACTCATCAGCAGATGTTTTATAAACTTATTCTCCACCACTTGTAGCGAGCGACTTCTTTGATAGCCCCACACGCCCGCCCCATACGATGTAACCGACATGCAATTTGCATTGTATAAGGTAACAAGCTCGGGCACTGGCTTGTGGCCTAACTTACAGGCAAATCTAAAGAGCCCCTCCACTACTCCTCGCTAAACATGTTCCCCAGGTATGTAAACTTCAACCCTTTCAATGGACTTACCCATTTCGTTAAACTGAGCAGCGGAGCTGGCTGACCTTAAATGTGAGGAAAATCGATTTTCTTGCCTAATAAAAACGCTTCCAGGCCATTTGTATAGATTAAAAAAAGAAATGGAGCTAAAATGCACCCCTGCCGAACTCCTTCGGTTGAGGCAATAGGCTTCGTCCTTTCCCTATGTGGTCCAAATCTTATGGAAACAGATGTATTAGTATGAGCCTTTTTAGGAGCAGTTAGTGCACTTTCAAAGCCCATTTCTGTCATGAGTGCCCACAATTTACTTATGTTCACAGTATCAAATGCACAGGACACGTCCATGAAGGCAAGGTGGATAGAGCCACTCTTTGCCTTCATGTACTTGCCCATGATCAGAGACAAATTTAGGCACTGCTCTGTTCTTCCCATTCCCCTCTGAAAGACATACTGCGTTTTTGAGCTAATCCCCTAACTAGTTGCCCATGTCTCTAGTCGGGCAACGATTCCACTACTCAGTACTTTAGCAGTGGAGTCGATAAGGGAAATAGGACTATAACAGGCAGGATAATTTCTATTCCCTTTTTTAAACACAGGTACAACTATAGCCCCTTTCCAGGATACTGGGATTGGACCAGTCACCGCTGATTTAAAAACTTGAGTGAGCAGAGGGTGCCCACAGATTTAAATTTAGCTTAAAAAAATCTAGTGGGACTCCATCTGGGCCTGGAGCTTTCCTACTTATCCCCTTTGCGAGTGCATCCTCCACCTCAGTCACAGTAAGTGAGGCACTAAGCTCTACTGCCCGTGTCATGTCGGGGGTAGCTCTTCATTATGCATCGACAGCTCCCTACTATTTGGATTAAAGATAGGCGCAAAATGCAGTTCCCAGGTATCACCTAGGATCAATGACTCCATTTTTCCCGCTTCCTTAGTAAATTGGGGTCGATTGATGATGACCCATAAACTTTTGCTATCTCTAAGAGCACTAGCTCTCTCCAGATCATCCAAAGCTATGCTCCTCAGCTCCTCTATTCTTTCACTGATGGTGGTTTTATATAAGCGTCTGGCACATTTTATTTGTTCTCAGTTACGGGGTATGTTTGGAGGGCGGTTTTTAAGATCTTGTGGGCTCTAGAGCATTCTGCATTAAACCAGCGGCTCTCGCGGTGCTGCTTGGGCGTGATTGGGCATGTCTATTAGCTACATTAATGCAGAGCTGTTCAAAGTTCTGTACAATCGTGGTTGAGGAAGAGTCCTGCTCCAAGCAATCCATGATCAGGTCGAAGTTAGATCTAACTAATTCCTCCTCAAAAAGTGTTGGATTTATTTTTCCCCAGTTTACTCTTACACCTTTATTGCAATTATAATCGGTCAAGCGACCCTCACCCTCTGTGGTTCTGGCTATTACTTTAAGTAAAACAATTAGTGGGTTGTGGTCACTCGCTATTTCCGGATCCACATGAAAATCACACACCAGTGAGGAGCACTCCCTAGAATTAAACATAAAATCAATAGGACTTTCCCTACCCCCGCCAACAAAATTAGGGCACTGGACTGAAAAACTATTAGTCAGACTGTCCAAGTTGTTCTCAATGATAATGGTATTCAGTGCCTGCGGGGTGTGAATAAAATGCGCCAAAGGCTGATCATCTGTGTCCAAGAGACCACAAACTCTTTCATTACTGTAGTCACAGGATGTGCAATTAAAATCCCCCACCTATAAAACACATAAAGGCTGCCACTTCCCAGAAACATTAACGATTTCCATTTGCAAGACTTCTATAAAATGACAATTGTTTGGGTCAAAAATAATATTGTACCAATTTACAAGAAGGACTCTCACCTGGAACATGTTAACAATTATAATCAATTGAAACCACTGAGAGGATCCTACACAAAAAACGTTTATGGAACCAAATCTAACTGAGAATAAGGTTACCAACCCTCCTTTTGCCCTCCCCGATGACGATGCTGTGGCAGGCACATCAAATGCCTGATAGCCATCCATCTCTATACTTTCTTTAGCCCACGTCTCCTGTAAACAGATTACATCGAAACCCCTGATGTATTCCAACCAAACCTCATCTGTTAGTTTCGAGCTAATACCTGCTATATTCTAGGAGATTAGCTTAACGGGGGTTGTAGAGTGGGTCAGATCCGTGTCCGGTGATATGACTAGTGAGACCAGTGGGTGTCTGTAGCGACACCCCCCCGCCGGGCACCTATTTTCAGGGGTTATATTTACAACCGCCTTGTTGGGGAAAGATCCAATGTTCATATCCTGGAGTCTCGGTGACCCCTCTGAGAGAGTCCACAGCGCCAAGGGAGCCACTCACAGTTGAGGTATGGTATGGCACCCCTTGCCAAAGCACTCCCTCTCCCCTTGTTTGGGAAGGATCCAGTAGTTAGGCTGAGAGTCTCAGAGATCCCTCTGAGAGAGTCCACTGTGTCAAGGGAGCCTAACGCAACGGAGATGTGGGAATGATTCCACTTCCCCAGGGATCACAGCTTACCGGACCTTGGACGCAGCTTTTTTTCATCTACCGGTTTGTGCCCCATCCCCCTCCACCTCCTCTTTCATGCTCTGTCTCCCACCCTCCCCCACCTCTTTCCCTCCTTCATTCTTTGTCTACATCCCCTGCTCCTACCCCCTCTCCCCTGAATCTCCCCCATGCCTGCTCTTTCCCTTACGTATATGTCCTTATTGTTTTTCTCGTAATTATGTAACTATGCTCTGAAACTGTGTAACCTTGTAATGATAGAACCTGCAACTATGATCCGATACTCATGTAAAGCGCTCTGATACCTTCTGGTCTAGCCAGCGCTATATAAAACCTTTCGAATACTTAAAATAAATAAAAAAATAAAAATAAACCACTGTGCAAAATGTCAGGTTATTCATGTTCTCCTTTCCCAAGGGACCAGCGGACTATATAATATGGTCTTTGTGGAGCTTTGTGTTACCATGGGCCTCTTTGGTCCCAGCTCCCCCTACGTCACCATATGGACCTACCCTACTTACCTGTATTACCAAAAAGAATAATCTGCACACTAGAATCTAGAATCCTGTGAAATTTCTTGTAAATCCAATTGGCTGTTTGGCCTCTATAGAAGTCTATAGAAAACACATTGGTGCAAAAACATGTTTTGGGACCCTCCTTTTTTCGCTGCACCCTCTTGACCAATCACCTCAAAAATGTCCATCCTCTGCCAATGAAGAACAAAGAATAGGTCTGCAAAGTTTCGTGGAGAGAGATTCATCAAACAAGCGCAAAGTTATTAATGGTCAAAAATCTGAGGAATTCCTATCTCTGGCAATCCTAAATATATCAAAGGAATGGCTACGGCCACTCTGTATATATCATTATTTATTGATATATAAAGATATATGTGTAGATATATATAGGTATATATATATATATCTATATATATATTCACTGAAAAAACCATAGGTTTCAGGGGTGTTATTGTTAGCTGGACATTTCCCTCGTACAAAACCCTAGAAATTCCCCTGTTATAGTTAGTTCAGCTAACTATATCTCGCTCCCCCGCAATGCACTGCTGATGACGTCACATATTACATCACTCATGACATGGTCAGTGACATAACTGATGACATCACTGATGACGTCATCCAGTGACTGTGTGTTTTTCTGAAAAGTTTAAATCTGTTTTATATATTTAGTGGAAGGCCTGTGGAAG
This sequence comes from Triturus cristatus, assembly GCF_964204655.1. NCBI lineage: Eukaryota > Metazoa > Chordata > Amphibia > Caudata > Salamandridae > Triturus > Triturus cristatus. The sequence continues at coordinate 282,881,990 of NC_140587.1, forward strand.
AATGAGTGGGTGTACAAGTGTGTGAATGGATGATTTTCTAGGTGCGTAACTGACTCTATAAGTGAGTCATCAAATGTATCTTACTGCAGACTAGTGACTAAACTGTGTGAAGGTCTGTATGTGTCTGTCTGTTGGTGTATGAGTGGCTGCATGGTTTTGTGAATAGCTATATGAGTGTCTATATGGGTTATTGATTGGTTGTCTGAGTATCTGTATGGGTGCCTGAGTGTTTGTGTGGGTAGGGTGTGTGTGACTCTGTGCATAGATGTGTGACTGGGTGATTCTATGGGTGCATGGTTTTAAGAGTGCATCTGTGATGAACTGTGTGGTTGAGTGAGTGTATGTATGGGTGTGTTAGGGATTGCATGTATATCTCAGTTGTACATGTGTCAGTAACTACATATGTGAAAGGCAGTATATATATGTGTAAGAATATATAAGTGGGTATATGTGAGAGTGTGTGATTGTGAGAGTGGCTGTATGGATGAGTGTGTGCTTGTATCAATGATTGTATAAGAGCGTAAGAATGTGGTACTATTTTCATGAGTAAGTGAACTTGAGTGTTTATAACTGCATAGGTGAGTAAATGGGAGTGTGATTAATTATTTACATGACTGACTAGGTGTGAGAGTACCTCTATGGATGATTGGTGGTGTGTGAGTGTCTATGTAGGTGTATAAATGCATATGATAGTCTTGTACAGAGTGACTGTAAGTATGAGTGACTGTACAGGTGAGTGAGTGGAGGTGTATGTAGACATAAGAGTTAATGAGTGGGTATGTAGTTATTGGTATTGGAGTATCTATGGTTTTCAGAATGGACGTCTGAAATTTTGAGTTGGTGTATCAACGGTTAAATTAGGGTGTGAGAAGATGCAGTAATTTATCACATGGATGATGTCATCAGTGATGTCATCATTGATGTCATTTGAGATGTCATCAGTGATGTCATCAGTGATGTCACTGACCATGTCATGAGTGATGTAATATGTGACGTCATCAGCTTAGCATGGTTTTTTCAGTGAATTTCTAAGGTTTTTTAAATGGTAATTCCTATCTATAACTTATCTCTGAAGATATCATGTTTAATGATTTTCATTGGATTTGTATATTTTTCAAATTCAGAGTGCCAATTTCATTAATTCAGTTTTTTTAAAAATACTTTTTTATCACCATTTCTTAAACTTATTTTTTCAATTAATTCTTTTAAAAATTAAAACATATTATTTGAACTTAATGGGTTTTTCAAACATATTTTTTTAACTATATGTTCAAAACTTTATTTTATATATATTTTTTCAATGTTTTTGGATGCGCGCAACCTAAGCGCACCGTTCTCGATCCCTACGCGATAGCATCCGCGCATGATAAGCGTTGGGTACGTGTTTAGTGTGCGATTGCAATGCGACCGGTACCCGACTCCCAGCCTATACGCGACACGTTCGATGTACGTAATGCGACATTTACGCGCTTCCGCGATGCGTCATCTGCGTCTATGACACGGTAGGTGCGCGGATAGTTAACAATTTAAAAAACCATATATATATGTATTTCATGTGAATATTAATTGGAGACAAACTCTAAACCAGTCTTAAAACTAATATATTTTCACATCTAATCCTATAATTTTTTTAATTCAATTTCGCGGATGCGCGCTGGGTGCGTGCTGTGTAAGCGCAGGGTGCGTGGATCCCATGTGACCTGCAAAAAAAGAGATTTGATTGGTTCATTACACTTCCTCTTCTAACTATTGAAAGACCCCACCCATTTCAATCATTCTTCTTTGACCTTCTTTAGAGCACCATCTCTTTGGAGAGAAGATTTTTTAGACTAAGTTTACACTTAGCTCTAACTTTTTCAACCAAAAATGGCTTCAGGGCATCAGGCATCACGTGCATCACCTCATACTTCTGAGGATTAATTTTTGGAGGAGGCACCACCCAAAGAACGTTTTTCTTCAGTGGTGTGGAAATTTTTTACTTTTCCCTAGGGGCAGAATAAGACCAATGCCACCTTGGTCACGTGCCAGATTTGCAAAAGAGTCCTGTCGCGAGGGGATCCTAACAAGAAATACTCGTGCGGCACGGCAAGTATGATGAAGCACATGAGGACCCTTCATCTAAACAATCTTGCACGAGAAGAGTGCCAACGGATGAGAAACACTCCTGCGCCATCCACCTCATCGCAGCCAAACACCTCAAGAGTGCATCCATCAGCCCAAACCTTGGACATCCGTCCTCAATTTCAATTTTTAAAAGTGCTCTGCACTAAGTGCAGTACGACTTTGTGCTATGGTGAGCAGTCGATCGATCTGATCTGCCGCCGGCAAGAAAGTCACATTTGCTAGGTTTTTTTTTTTTATTGTTCATTGTTTGGTTTCTCCTGTTTTGTTTTTTGGGGTTTTTTTTGCAGAAAAACCCCCAAAATTTAAAAATTGTTCATAAAACTCAAAAAAAATTATAAAAGAAGAAAGAAGAAAAAAAAAGTTCTTGTAAGAACTAGCTTTCCTGGTTTAAAAAAAGAGCAACATTTCTTTGTTAGTGTTAGTTTAGAATTCAGGGGTACTCATAGTACGGCCCGCGGGCCACCAGCGGCCCGGCAAGCCTTTCTTGGCGGCCCGCGGACCTTTCAGACATCGTACCGGTGTTTGGTTTTTTTCCTAACAGTGTCAGCAAACACAGACTCTGCTCTGTGGGGGCCCGGGGATTCAAGCGATAGTTGGAGTGGAGCTGCTGGGGCGCTAAGAGGTGAAATACAACAAAGCCTCGTTATCATGCAAATGGTCTCTTAAAGACCTGTGAAGTACTCGGGTGGGGCAGTGTGTGTGCCCTGGAAGGGATGCTGCCTCAGCTGCCACGCAAGCGGAGGGGGGTGGGGGGCGGGAGGGGGGGAGAGGTGACAAAGAATGACAAGAGAACAGCAGGTTGTGAGAGTCGGGGAAGGGGACAGAGGGTGACAGAGGGCAGTACGGAGAGACAGAAACCGACAGAGACAGATAGAGATAGAGACTAACAGAGACAGGGACAGACAGAGACAGATAGGCAGAGACAGGGACAGACAGATAGAGGCAGAGACAGACAGAGAGGCAAAGAGACAGATGGAGAGGGAGACGGAGAGGGAGGCGGAAAGAGGGAGGGTGACAGAGAGAGAGGGAGATGGAGAGAGAGAGGGAGACGGGGAGAGAGAGGGAGACGGGGAGAGGGAGGGAGACGGGGAGGGAGGGAGAGAGACAGAGAGGGAGGGAGAGAGACAGAGAGAGGGAGGGAGACGGAGGAGGAAGGGAGACGGAGGACGGAGGGAGAGGGAGGGAGAGGGAGGACGGAGGGAAACAGAGGACGGAGGGAGACGGAGAGAGAAGGAGAGGGAAGGAGAGGGAGAGAGGAAGGGAGAGGGAGAGAGGGGGAGGGAGACAGAGAGGGAGGGAGACAGAGAGAGAGGGAGACAGAGAGGGGGAGACGGAGAGAGACGGAGAGGGAGAGAGACGGATAGAGGGAGAAAGGGAGGGAGACGGAGGAGGGAGGGAGATGGAGGAGGGAGGGAGATGGAGGAGGGAGGGAGACGGAGGAGTGAGGGAGGGAGATAGAGAGAGGGAGAGAGAGATATGTGTATGTCGGGTCCGGTGGCTCAGTGGACGAAGGCATCCGCTGCAGGGACTTGTGTTCCACCTCATGGTCACAGTTTTTTTTGTTGCTCTAGCCCTGCCCTCTCCCCCAGTGACCCCGCCCCCAAGGTGCGGCCCTCGGCCACAAACCACACTGTAAATTTGGCCCCCAAGAGAAAGTTTGTGAGTACCCCTGGTTTAGATGAATGTATGAGTAGTATGTAATTGACTGAATGAATGCATTAGTAGCGTATGGTGAATGTATAAGTGCAGAACTATGAGGACGTGCTGCAGCAGCACTCTTTAACTGCAGTGTGCTGTAGTACTTCCGAAGCACAGGGATGCAACATATGTACATAAATATGTTGCAAATCTATGCTTCTGTCTGCACAGCTGCTTAAACTCCAGCCATGTGGTGACAAAGGCACCCTTGCACCATAGTGCAAGGATATCTGTGTCATGTGCTTTTTTTTTTGTACAGGAAGACACACCTTCCTGCACAAAAACAATGAGAAAATGCATTTTTCTCCTTCAATGTATGCTGAACATTTCAGCATGCATTGAAGATATAAAAATGTGGAGAAATTAAAACAATTCTCCTTGTTGTGCTTTCCTACACCAATTTTAGAATGGTGCAGCATTCACACACATATCGAGATTTATGATTTCTGATAAATCTAGACATGTGTCTTGTTCTATGAGTATTGCATGCAATCATGCACAACAACACTTATAGAACACCCTTACAACACAAAGTGGTCTGCATGATGAGGTTGTATTTACATGGAGTATAAAAAGTGCACAGAGTGCCTTTTCCTCTCTTTGTAAATATGAAAGAGTATCTTACACAATAACTATGTTACAAAAAGTGACATATTTCCATTTTTAAAATTCCTTGCGAATGATAAAAGGTAAGCACAGAGTTTTGTCGGCAAAGATGTTCAAAGAAGAATGATTGAAATAATTGCGGTCCTTCAATAGCTAAAATGGGAAATATTATGAACCCCTCAAATCTCTTTTTTTGCAGGTCACATGATATCTGATTATGGTCAGATTTCAAAACTACAAAGGTATAAACAGAGTGTTTTTAGAAACATGTTTCAACTTTGTAGCTTCTTGCAGACCTCCTCATTCTGCATATTGAGACTTAGTTAAACTTACCTTCACAGTAATAGGAATAAAAAAAGGTACACATTTTTTTCACATTTTCATTCCAATCTAAATTAATAAAAATTGCTTATTTTAAAATTTGGATCTGTGAAAGAAAAGGAATAAAAAATTATAACATGTAATAATACATTTTTTACAACACAGCATAACTTCCACAAAGTAATTTTTTTGCCTTTTTTGCTCTTCTCAGAATATATTACATTTCACTAAAAATAGTGATTTCAATCGTACACATCACTTAACAGCGGGCAAAAAAAAAACAATCTCAAAGATTGTTAAAAAAAAACAACATGCTATTCTCAAAAAAAAACCAAGATACATATCACACATATATAAAATGCATACAGCTAACAAAATGTTATAAGTTTAACTTACAAAAACTGTAAATGTTGTCACTTTAAAATATTCACCGAATCTAAGGATGAATTTTTGGAGGATGCACCACGCCCACAACGTTTTCCTTCAGTGATGTGGAAATTTTCTACCTTTCTCGAGGGGCAAACAAAGACCAATGCCACCTTCGTCACGTGCAAGATTTGCAAAAGAGTTCTGTTACGAGGGGATCCTAACAAAAAATACTCGTGCGGCACAGCAAGTATGATGAAACACCTAAGGACCCTTCATCCAAACAATCTTGCACGAGAAGAGTGCAAACAGATGAGAAACACTCCTGTTCTGTATATGTAAAAAAGAATCACAAATAAATGTATATTAATAACTTTCAAATTTATACTATTCCATTACTGTACAAACACATATTATATACAAACTGACTAAGAAACTATAGCCCTGAACCACAAGTGTGACAATGGTTAAAACACTACATTCATAGTGCATACTACTTTGAAGCAGTTCATGCCCTAAAGCCTACCCCACTAAAAGACTACATGCTAACTGACTAAATGATTACAGTACTATAAGGAGACACACTGGGTGAGTGACAGGGTGTTTGCTAGAAGTGTATGAATACTAACTAGGGAATTGAAGGTGTGAAAGACAACTGTGTAGGTGATTAGAGGACTGCATCCATACTGCATAGGCATTTAAAGCAGTCCATGTGCTAAGGCCTGGCTCACTGCATGACTACTTGGGTACTGACTGAATGATTAGAGTACAGCAAGGAGAGTGCCTAGGTGAATTTATAAGTGGTAGGCTTTTCGCACAGGGAATGGATTAGTACTTGGTACTGAATGGGTCACTAGAGGAGTGCAAAGGGAGTGACAGGATGTTTTCTGGACTGTCTGGATACTGACTAGGGAATTGAAAGTGTGAAAGACAAGTGTCTAGGTGGTTAGAAGACTGCATACATAGTGGATAGGGGTTTGAAGCAGTCCATGTGCTAAGGTCTGGCTCAGTGCATGAACACTTAGGTACTGACTGAATGATTAGAGTACTCCAAAGATAGTATCTTGGTGAATTTATAAGTGTTAGGGTTTTGGCACAGTGAATGGATTAGTACATGATGCTGAATGGGTCACTAGAGGTCTGCAAAGGGAGTTACAGGGTGTTTCCTGGAAGTGTATGGATACTGACTAGCGAATTGAAAATGTGAAAGACAAGTGTATAGTATGTTAGAAGACTGCATGCATACTACATAGACATTTGAAACAATCTATGTGGTAATGTATGGTTCACAACATGAGTACTTGGAAACTGACTAAATCATCAGACTACTGCTAGCTTAGTGCTTGGGTAAATCTTTTACATTTTCAGTTCTGGCACAGTGAAGAGAATAGTACATGGTACTGCACTTAAGTGTCAAACCCTGACTCATTTTATCAATGCATAAGCAAAGAATAGCTTCTAAAGCTACTAAAACTTGACAACACGACCGATTTTAAAACAGTTATCTGTCATCAAATACACTATGTTACCAAATGCTTCTCTCGCAATCCTTACCCAAATGTACACAGACTCACAGTGTGATTTTAGACAAGCAACACTATCCCTAGCAGTTTACCAAAACTCATTCACTAGTCTAGAAGAGGTAATGGTACTGCACACAATCTACATATTTAAGTACAGCACATTAGTGTCAAAGCATGACTCATTTAATCAACGCATAAGCAAAGACTGGCTTCTAATGCTACTAAAACTTGACAACATGACAGGTTTTAAAAGAGTTATCTGCTAAAAAATACACGATGTTACCAAATGCTTCTCTCACAGTGGTTCCCAAATGCACACAGACTCACAGTGTGATTCTGGACAACAACCACTATACCTAGGACTTTAGCAAAAATCATTCACTACTGCGGAACTGATAAGGAAACTGCACACAATCTACATATTTCAGGACTGCACTTTTCTGTCAAAGCCTGGCTCATTTAATAAAAGCATAATCAAAAACTAGCTTCTAATTCTACTAAAACTTGACAATATGACAGGTTTTTAAAAAGTTATCTGTCAGAAAATACACAATGTGACCAAATGCTTCTCTCACAGTGGTTCCCAAATACACACTAACTCACAGTGTGATTCTAGACAAGCACCACTATCCCTAGGAGTTTACCAAAACTCATTCACTACAGTGCAAGTGGTAAGGGAACTGCACACAATCTACATATTTCAGGACACACATTTCTATTGGTTAAACATTTCAACCCTTTCCAACTGAAATACATTTAAACCCTTCCCCCAATCTGCCTTCTACCTGTTACCATAGAAACAGCTCAATATACACCCTACCTTTTAGTGTAGAAAGTAGTCCAACCAATGATTTCTTGCCTTTTTTAAAAAAAAATTCCCGTGGATCCGCGCACCCAACGCGAGAGAATCTGTGCACCCAACGCGGTAGGATGCGTGCACCGAGCGTGCATTCCGCCGTTTTCTTTTTTTTTAAAAGGGGACCCCAGGGGGTCCTTCTAGGACCCCCTAAGCACCTCTAGAAGGTCAGAGTATTTCCACTCTGCCCCCTTTATATGTTTTACACACTTATTCCCCTTGCTTCTTCAGCCTCGCTTCTACCGAGGCAGAAAATGGCTGCCAACAGTTCCTGGTTTCGAATGTAGACAAACACTCGACAGCCAATTAGCATTCAGCGCGCGATCGGGAGGGTGCGCGCTTGGTTCGGGGAGGGTGCGCTTATGGTGCGGGTAGGGTCCGCGGATCCTCCCGGCCATAGATATTTATGTACTTTTAACTCTAATTTTCTCAGGAACTACTAAACGGATTCACACCATTTATGCAAAAGGCACGAGTCTGAACTGAGGACTACCTCTTTGCAAAATTTGGTGTCATTCCGTTCAGCGGTTCGGGCTGTAGCTGCGACAACAGATCCTGTGGGAAATTGCATGGGGAAAACGCGTTTTGGGACCCCCCTTTTTTCTCGGCCCCCGCTTGACGAATCACCACGAAACTCAGGGTAGGAGCGGAGCGGAGCTGGCCAAAAGTTTGGAAAATTGCGCGAGGATTCGTCAACCGGCGCCAGACTTATTGGGAATAGAATATTGCGGATTTCCTATGGAAAATAGGTCCTAACTATAACTACCTACTGGCGACCGCCAGTAGGTAATATATATATGTATATATATTGTTAAAAAAAAAACAACATGCTATTCTCAAAAAAAACAACAAGATACAAATCACAGATATATAAAATGCATACAGCTAACAAAATGTTATAAAATGTTATAAGTTTAACTTACAAAAACTGTAAATGTTGTCACTTTAAAATATTCACCGAATCTAAGGATGAATTTTTGGAGGATGCACCATGCCCACAACGTTTTCCTTCAGTGATGTGGAAATGTTCTACTTTTCTCGAGGGGCAAACAAAGACCAATGCCACCTTCGTCACGTGCAAGATTTGCAAAAGAGTTCTGTTACGAGGGGATCCTAACAAAAAATACTCGTGTGGCACAGCAAGTATGATGAAACACGTAAGGACACCTATATATATATAGGGAGATGGATAAAGAAATGTATTTATCTATTTGCCCACTCTTTTGCAACAAAGACAGTGGATTCACACAGGGTTTCTGCTACAAAAAGTACATTCAGTTATGTGAGGGCTGCCATGGTCAGAGTGAACAGGGCTAATTTAGAGCTGTAAAACATTTAAATAAATGCACTTTTTGAACCATAGTGCCTGCGTCCACTGACTTTGTGTCAAAAGAGCGGGCATGTAATTTGTTAAGGTTGCCGTATACATTTTGTAAGTGGGGAGTGCTTGCAGAGAGTACTGGGGGTACTACAGAGAGTAGCGGGCGTGCCTATCTGACAGGTAGGGTGTAGAACTGGAGGATTCAGAAGGGAGTGGAGTGAACGTTAATTGAATCAGACTGCCTAGATTCTGTTCCATGGTGAGCCAGGTATGCTTAGGCTGATGTATATGATGTCAGGAGGATAGTCTGATATCAAGGGTGTTTGTGTTTCTACATTTTTCTTCTGTCGTTAGCACAGTCTCCATCTCTGTGAGATGCAATAGATGAAGGGAGTCTGAATTTGTTTATAGCTTTTCACAGTGACAAAATAGCAAAAATGTATGAAGTGAGTAAAGGAGCAATATAATTTGTAGGGAAAAATATGTAGGACAGGTAACTATTGATAGGGTGGAGGTTGAAAAAAAGCACTAGAAGTGAATAGTCCGGCAGTAGATTTGTTTACCTGTAAAATACTATGTATTTTTGTATAGAGTACTACTAATCACTGTCTTATTTATCTTTCCTCCTTTGAGGTCAACCATTGAGAACCAAAGGGGCCCACCACCACCATGGCCCAGGGTGGCCAATCCCATGGGGACAGCGCCAGTGCCACAGTCTCTGCACCATCCATTCTTGGTAGTCCTGGTAATTCTTGTCTATTATTTCTTCCTTTTAACAATTCACACCACTATGCACTTTGGCCTGTATTTTCCATTTTTACCAATTTTACTGTATCTACTTTAATATTAACCCGATAAACATCCTTGTGTTTTCTTTTATATTCTCACTGTTTCTCTGTTTCTGCAGTGGACTTCCTCCTGCTTGTAGCTTTCTTGCTCACTTTTTTATTACTTTGGCAGAAAACTTTCACTCACCCCTCTTTTACATATCTCCTTTACATTACCTTCCCAACCTTTAATCATTGTTTTTCTGATCCTTTCCATGCTATGTCCCTTCATTATTAAAAATTTGTTTCATAACATTGAATTTATTTTCTACTTGACTTTTAAAATGTCAGGTAAACATTTTTACGTGATAGCTTGGCTATCAATAGATTCACATTTGTTTGATATTTTGTTTTTACTTATGCAAATGATGTGGTTGGTATTGATATTCAAAATAAGTGTGTTACATTGTTGTCTAACTAAAATCTCAACCACTGTAGGCTACGGAGGAGGGCAAGGGCCATCCCGTGGAGGGGATACATTTGCTGCTGGGACGAGTGGTAAGTCACTTTCCTTTCTCACAGACAACTGCTGTATTTGCTAATGTTTTCCTTCCTTAATTGCAAACCTGCATACCAATTCTTTTGGAATTATCTATGCTGGATTTGGCCCTCTCTGCAGGGTCAGCCCAAACGTTTTGTCTTCATCCCTCCTAATTTTCTGAAGTTGTGTTTCTTGGTCTTAGGACTCTGTGCACGTTACCACTGCTAATCAGTGATAAAGTGTTTGTGCTTACTCCGTACAACACAGTAACATTGGTTTACACCTGTTTGGCATATATGATTTACCTATAATTCCCTAGTAAAGTGGATACAATATACACAGGGCCTGTGAATTAAATCCTCTTGTGGGCCTGCAGCACTTATTGTGGCACCCACTTAAGTAGCCATTTAAAACATGTCTCAGGGCTGCCATTAGTGCATGCCAGCAGCTTTTAACTGCCAATTTGACTTGGCAAAATAACCCTTGCCTACAACTCCCTTTTCAATGGATCTAAGTCACACCTTAGGTAGGCCCTAAACAGCTCGGGAGGCAAGGTGCATTGTAATTAAAAAAAACTGGACATGAGCTTTTAAATTGTACATGCTTAGGTAGTGAAAAACTCACACATTTGTTTTTCACTACTGTGAGGCCCAACTCTCCCATAGAATAACATTGAGCTACCTTATAATATTTAATAAGGGTTAATGTTTGAGTGGGAGCAGGTAGGACCTTCAAGTTTGGTATCTAAGGAATTATACATTTAAATTCTCTTTAATGGTAAAGTCTGATTTTAAGTCACAATTCTAAAAATGCCACTTTTAGAAAGTTGCCATTTTTGTGCACTATTTGGTGCTGCAACGTGTTCCTGGGTCATGTGACTAGGTGTAGTAGGCCTTTGAGTATTCCTCCCAGACAGTTTCACAATAGGGGGTCTAGGTGTTGGCAGTATGGCTCATCTTTGCCGTGATAGGGGGGTGGAGCTGTCACCTATCATACTTGCACTTCAAAAGAACTGGCTTAGCTCATACACAAAGGACTTCACATTAGCCTATTGTGCCCCCTGGCAGACTGAGCCCAGGTCAGGTTGGCAGGAATTTCCAGACACCTCTGTAAGGGGGAAACTTCAGAAGCTTCTTGCACTTCAAAGTGGTGAACCGGGTATGAATATTGGAGCCCCAGACCCACTCTTCGGATCAGTTCTGGACCTGAGGATGACTCAGAAAAAGGACTGCTCTGCTGCAAGAATGACTGCCCTGCTGCCTGAGTAAGAAGGCTGTCCTGCGACCTGCACCTTCAACCCGAGACCATCAGAGAGACTCCAAGGGATAGTTGGCTGGCCTCCTGATCAGAGCATCAGGGACAGAAAAGGCTCTAACCATCTTGAATCCTGCACCACTCCAGTCCTGGACCCTTGGATGTGGGAATAAAGGTGCTCTGCCAGCCCGGCTGTTGTCCCCATTAGGAATGACGCAGCGCAATGCAACCTGAGGCAGTCCTTCCAGTTCATCGGAACCAACAAAGCACACCACAACTCTCATTGCAGCACTCTCAGCTCCTCGTTGGAACCGACTCAGCGTGATACAACTTGATGCAGACTTCCTATGCAGCTTCTCATCAGAACTGAAGCAGCGGGAATGCTGCATCGCCCCTCAAAATCACCACTGCTCCGCATCATAACCCACATCAAGGACATAAGTTACATGCTCAGTGGGCCTAACCTGGTCCCTGTATATGTCCCGCACTCCATTGAGGTCGGCCTGAACTTGTAACTTTGCCCCGGTCCATAACAACCGGATAACCACAGTTGATGTTTTGTACTTTTAAGCACTATTTTTACCTAAATCTTTAAAATTGCATATCTCCAGTTATATTGATTGGAATTTTTGTCATTTTGGTGTCAAATCATTTATTAAATTGTACTCTAGTTTTCTAAAATGATGTGGGATTTTTCTTGTGTTGTGTTTTCACTTTATTACTGTTTGAGTGCTGCATAAATTCTTTGCCTCTAGGTTAAGCCTCACAGGTTTTGAGCCAAGCTACCAGAGGGTTAAAGCACAGGTTAATGTAGTGACCTTTTGTGGTTCACTCTGAAAAGGGATTGTAGTTGTTGCTAGAGAAGGGTTAACACCGCCCTCAACCAAGAACCCAATTTCTCACAATGTGCCTTCCGATGTTTCTGTTTCAGCCTTTCTTTCATTGAAAGTAATCAGGAGAAGATAAGGTGCATTGCCAAGTGCCCACTTATGCCTATTAATCCCCCATTCTGCCACAGCCAGCCTTTCAACCCATTTCGGCACATGTTAGAATTTGCTCACAATTTCTGCCTAAGTATCATCTTCCCATGGATTCCATTACAGTATTCCATCTTCAACCTTCCATTAACCCTGTGACTAAGCCTAATACACATGATATGACCCAACCTGTCTATAGCCAAACTTAAACCTAGCCAAAGGGCTGCAATTTTATCAGACCTTACCTTACCCAACACTCACTTTCTCCATAGCCCAGGAATAAGATATGTGTTGTACATTTATTGAATTTGAGGTGGAGAGTAGAGTGTGGAACTCAGTCTAGACTCAGAACGGGACTCAGGAGCGAGTAGGGTGACAGCAGGTGCATAGGAATTCTTATGACATGCCACTAGTTGTCCCAAAAAAGATGCTGCTCCTACAGGTTGCCTCAATTAATGGTGTGCAAGATATATAGTCAAATAAATTAAGCAGTATAATTTTAATCTGCTATATTTTTCTATGGTAATACAGATGTGTATTTTGTAGCTCAGTCATTTTGTTACTAACACGTCCAGTGCATGTTGAAAGTGTTATCCCCTAAATTCATTTACACTTTTTATTCATTTTAGAAACAAAAATCTATTTTGGATTATGGTGGTGGTCAGGAATTAATTCACACCACACACTTCATTATGTGAATTATGTGTGGGAAAAAAGGCCCCATGACAAAGAATCACATGCAAAATGTGCAGTGTCCCTAGGGGACCACCAATGTTGTGTTACTGTTTGACTTTATAAACAAGTGTTTGTGGCTTGTATTGCAATACATGATCTTTTCTTCTTCCTTTGAACCATCCAGCTCCCTTTGCAAGAAGCCAGGCCTTGGAGTCCAGGTGCAAAATAGCAGCTTGTCTGCGTCTTCATAAAATGAAGGCCATTGCGGTGGAGTATCACTGGCTGCTGATCCTAGAGGAGGAGGAGGAGGAGGAGGAGGAGGAGGAGGAGGAGGAGGAGGAGGAGAAGGAGGCTTTGGACGCCACCTTGGCTTCCACAGATCACCAGTTAGAGTCAACCTGGCCACGTCATCATCACCACTGTAGGCAGTCAAAGTGAAGAGCACCCATTCCTCCACAACCACAGAAGCCCTCCTCATCGAGTGCTACAGACCCTGTTGGAAGTTAAGGAAGCCCATAGGGGCATCTCACAGCAGAACATTTTAAGAATGCTTGAGGCCTTGGAGGGACATTTGTTTAGGGGGAGGTATGGGCCTGGTGTGGGAGGTGAGTATGGGAAGAATATTTGGGGACAGGGTATGTAGTTTGTAGGTTAGTTTACTGGGTTTTTGAGGTGAAGGTTTAGACAGAGGTGAGGGTGAGCATTTAGATTTCTAAGTTAATAAATGTTTTTTTTCAAAATGTGTCTTTTTTAATTTACTATTAGGCACATCCCAGATAACTAAATGGAAAGCTCCAGCAACGAAGTAATCACAGAGGCTGAGCCCGCATTTGACCCATCACAAAGCAGTTGTCCAACTGTGTCCATCCCCATAGTCTTCTCTTTAGTCTCCTCTTACCTGAGCTCCTTTGCCAAGATACGTAAATTACTTTACTTTACCTCCTCCAGTCCACCCCGTTGAAAAACTGACTATGAACACGGCCAACCCTCCCTTCTTTAATGGCCTGATCAGGTTAAGCAGCACCGTCTTTCCAGTTCTTAGAACTTCTTACCTGAGTGGAAAAGGTGATGTGTGCTACCTCCTCCAATCGGATCAAAACCCTAATGCAGGGTGTTCTCAAAGCCCTTAATGCTGGTGGCGGCCCACTGCTAACAGCAAAGATATAAGAAAAAACAAGGTTCTTCTTATTCTGAATGATGCTGGTGAATCAGCCATATGATTCTTAATCTGCATACAGCCAACTCGACTAAATGAAAACACAGTGATTTGAAAATCGAAGGCAGAGATGATAATGGTAAAACAACTAACTTCATAATGTATGAGTTATTTACTAAAGAAAGCATAATGAAGCCCTCAATTCTCAGAACTCAGGCTACCTCAGTAGAGCCCATAGGGAGTAGATGAAGTAAAAAGTGCACATTACCTATTCTTGCCAATTGTTGTAAATTATTCTCTGTCTTATGAAGCCCCTTTCTTGCTTGGTTAGGATGGGTGGCATGGGTAAATTTGCTATTTTTTGTTACCTCCTCCTGTAACAGTTGGCATAGCCAAGTGTGAGATCTGTTGATGGTGAAAATGAACATCACAAAAGATTGCACAACTTGGGTGAAGAGGGTCATAGATTTCATGAATGGATGAGTAGGTGAAGTTAAGGAAAGGTGAGAGATGGACAAACACAGCACCCTAATAATACAAAAATGTAACTGTGCCAATCATGTGATATGTTCAGACCACAGTTAATTAGAGTTTGCCACTTAAGCCACTAGTCAATTTAATAAATGTAAAAAATATAAAAATACACATTAAATGAACATTGAAAATTAAATAAACATAGAAACATGTGTTACATGTCTTTATTCTATGAAAATATATAAATAGTAGCATTATTTTTTACAAATATACAACTAACAACTTTTTAAATTATCCTCCTAAACACCAACAATACTAATTAAATGACATAAACTACTCCATCTACATAGAAATAAAATTTACCAAAGGTATTTCACACAAAAATGAATACATTGAATGTTCTTTCTCTAACATAAACCATTTTGAAGAAAGTGTAAAGGGGTGACAGTTTACTATTCCCACACCAATCTAAACAAATTTGGGGAAGGTGTTGAACACTAAACGGGTGACATTTAGTATTCCTAATCCAATCTAAACCAATTTGAAGAAGGTTTTGGACACTAAAGGGGTGACATTTATTATTCCAATGCCAATCTATACCAATTTGAGGAAGGTGTTAGACACCAAAGGGGTAGCATTGACTATTCCCACTGCAATCTATACCAATTTGGGCAAGGTGTTGGACACTAAAGAGATATCAATTACTATTCTTTCTCACTCCAATCTATATACGAAAATATTAATTTATACATTATAAATAATACATATTTATTCTATTTTCAGAATTGTTTTTTACATTTCAATTTGTTAAAATAAATGTAAATAATATACATTTAAAAAAATGCAAAAATGTTATTTACAATTACATTATTTGTCAATACAAATAGTTTAAAATTCAAAAACAAATGGACATTAAAAAATAATAAATATACATTTATTTATGCAAATGTATTTAAAACTGAGTAAATGTAAATTTTTACCAACATTTCTTTAATTTTCATAATTAGTTCATTTGTACAATACAATAATTTTTTTACATTTAACACAATTTATGTACACATTCAAAATAAATCAATAAAAGTAAAACAAATATTAATGTAAGAAAATACATTTTTGAATTTCACAATAATAATTTAAATATCATTAAAAAAATTAACATTACATTTAAAATACAATATTCATGCCTGGCCACAAGTTATGATGGGCGCTTGAGCCCGGAGCACAACGCGCCAGAGGGCCAGTGACGGAGACAGTGGCCCCCTACTCGCAGCGGGGGCTGCACACCATGGCCTAAAGACATCACCCGAGCCGGTGCCACGGGCTGACAAGGTGATGACCTGCTGCACAGCCAGGTGACAACGCCCCAATCATTGACCTTCCCTGACCCTCCTTAGCTAAACCGGGCCCACTAGGCTGGGCGAATCACTGGCCTAAATTTAGAGGTGTCGGCAGCCTCCCACTCTTGGTTCTCAGGATGCTGTTTGCCATCCAGGCTGGCTCCACTCCTGACCAGGGCGGGCAATGAGGGAGATCAGCTCAACACCCCAGGACCACACCTCACTGGCCGGGGGCCCCTAGCCATAGTGGACCATGCCTTAGCACACAGGGCCAGCCCAACACCTCTGGAGCAAGCCCTCTCAGTGCAGCATGGGGGGCTTGAAACAGCCTGAGGGGGTGCACTTTTAACCATCCAGCACCGGTGGCCTCCTGAGTGCTAGCTGCAGGGCACTGCCTGACGACCGAGCTAGACCCCCTACAGGCTAGGAGTGTCCAACATCTGGGGCCCAGCTACAATCCCAGGGCCATCTCCACATCTACTCTCAGGCCACTAACTCCAGCGCCCCTTACCCTGGCTGGGGCTCTGGACAACGGGGTAATCAGCAGACATGCAGGGGCGACAGCGGTTGAACCTCCGCCTCCGGGGTTTGACTGACTGAAACGGCCTACGGGAGGCCTGGGATGACCGAAGGGGGCCTACCTAGGGCAGAGCAGATGTCCATAATACTGGCACCCCTCCCTGTGCGCAGTACTCAATGCCCCACCAACGAGGTCAAATCTCTCCACCCCACAACGGCCACAGAGATGCCCACTACAGTGTGTCCCCACAACCAGGCCTAACTACTGACGCCTAACTGCTGACAGCCTCTGGACCCAGAAACCAGGGACACTCAAACCTAATTGAGATCCTGCCTCACTGCTGCCTACCATGGCAAGGCTGGACAACAAGGAGGATAAGCAAGTGAGTTGGAGGGGGGCTGGTGAGCCTACTGGTGTGTGACCAGGACATGGCGGCGACCTGTTGTGGAGACCCTGCCATGGGAACAGCTTCTACTTTCGTGCCCACAGGCACATTCCCCTCCCCTAAGCACTACACGACAAATGATGGGGATGGGCACTTAGCTGTAATACTTCACCTATCAGATGCCTGAAGATGGGATGCTGGCCATCCCCTTTCGCTGGCCCCGGCCTGAAGGTGGCCTTGGGCACTTGTAGAGAGCAGGACCTCCCTCAGCTCAGTCTGAAGAACCCTTCACAATAAGGTCAGTGGACTTTGACTAATAATGGGACCAACACTGGCTAGCGACGCCCCCTTTCTCTGGCCTGGGGCATCTGGACTGGAAATGTCCCAAGGTAAAATCACCAGCAAACTCGCAAGGGGACTTCTCTTCTTGGAGGCTCTTAACCAACCCTGCTCCATGGCCAGCTCACAGGGGAAGCCAGCAGCGGAGCAGTCTATGGCCCCCACTCGGTCACGGCAGGATACTACCATGGAGCATATCCTCCAGGAAGTCATGGCAGTGGCCTGCTGCCTCGAAGGGATGTACACCAACATATCCGAATTGATGGCTTAGACCAAATCCATCTGCCTGGACATTGCAGGGTTGCAGAACTGGGTGACTACCCTAGAACAACTAGTATCGACAGTGCAAGAACGCTTCAACACCATCCAGGAGCAGGATCAGGAACTTCTATACGTCCGTTATCATTGACCTGGAAGACAAAAGATGTAGAGACAGTGTTCGCTTCTTCAGCTTTCCGGAGCGCATGGAGTGGCCAGACATCAAATACTTCCTCAGGAATACCCTCCCCACTCTTACCAGCCTTACATTTGACCCTCCCCTGGAGCTACAGCCGGCACACCGCATAGGCCCAATGTGCCAATTCTGACCAATGCGGCCCATCCCATCATTGCCTGTTTACTGAGACACGAGTGGATCGCTCTCATGGCTCCTATGTGCATGAGTAAATGAGATACGCATTGCGGCGGATATCTTGCGAGAGACTAATGATCGCCACAATGCATTTTTATCCCTTCGGCCCCTGCTCTGCCAAGTGGACATAAAGCACAGCTTGTTTGTATCCGTTAGGGTGTGGATCTGCGCCTCTTCCTGGAAGAACTCTCTGCACAGGCCATGGATGTCACTCCACCAGTCCCACCCCATGCAACAGCTGCTCATCTCTCAGCAGCCCGCTTCTCCATGCCCCCTTGGGTGGGCGGTTATGCAACAAAGGGGGGACTTGCAACAGGGTAAGAGACCCCAACAGAGCGGCAAGATCTCAAGGTGACAGAGACCAGGCACTCCAGGCAGTGGCAAACCTCACACAGGACCAGGACAGGGACAAATCACGGTCCCCTCTGAAGCCTGCCCCTGCTGAAAGCTGAGATTGCCACAGAATGCTACATCTGACTCATGTATGTGTCTTGATGCAGGTGAATGAGAAATGAGCACACCTCCCACCAGACAGCTGAGTATCCGACTGCATGTTTCTTTGTTTGGACAATAGATGATGTGTAATGCTTTTTGCAAAAAGAACTGGTGATGGACAGAATGCAGAACAATGTCATACATTCACCCCAGTACAGAGATCTGGGCCTAAATCCATCGTTTTTTTGCTTACCATGCCATTCCAGTTTGGACCCAGCCATATGCAAATCAGTCTTGACCCTGTGCCCCATGGGAACAGTCCAGCCCGAACTGCCAGGCCAGGACCTCCCTGGACTAGAAACAAGCATCCTAGGACCGGTTTTGGGGTTTCACCCCTCTTCAGCCAGGATAGCTTGATTCCAGTGGCATGGAGAGCACGGGGCTCACGTCTGAGCATACCCGTCCCACTCGGGGTGACAAATGCAAAAAGAACTGGTGATGGACAGAATGCAAAACAATGTCATACAATCACCCCAGTACAGAGATCTTCGCCTAAATCCATCATTTTCTTGCTCACCACGCCATTCCAGTTTGGACCCAGCCATATGCAAATCAGTCTTGACCCTGTGCCCCATGGGAACAGTCCAGCCCGAACTGCCAGGCCAGGACCTCCCTGGACTAGAAACAAGCATCCTCGGACCGGTTTTGGGGTTTCACCCCTCTTCAGCCAGGATAGCTTGATTCCAGTGGCATGGAGAGCACGGGGCTCACGTCTGAGCATACCCGTCCCACTCGGGGTGACAAATGCAAAAAGAACTGGTGATGGACAGAATGCAGAATAATGTCATACATTCACCCCAGTACAGAGATCTGGGCCTAAATCCATCGTTTTTTTGCTCACCATACCATTCCAGTTTGGACCCAGCCATATGCAAATCAGTCTTGACCCTGTGCCCCATGGGAACAGTCCAGCCCGAACTGCCAGGCCAGGTCCTCCCTGGACTGGAAACAAGCATCCTAGGACCGGTTTCGGGGTTTCACCCCTCTTCAGCCAGGATAGCTTGAATTCCAGTGGCATGGAGAGCACGGGACTCACATCTGAGCATACCCGTCCCACTCGGGGAGACAAATACAAAAAGAACTGGTGATGGACAGAATGCAGAACAATGTCATACATTCACCCCAGTACAGAGATCTGGGCCTAAATCCATCGTTTTTTTGCTTACCATGCCATTCCAGTTTGGACCCAGCCATATGCAAATCAGTCTTGACCCTGTGCCCCATGGGAACAGTCCAGCCCGAACTGCCAGGCCAGGTATTCCTTTGACTGGAAACAAGCATCCTAGGACCGGTTTCAGGGTTTCACCCCTCTTCAGCCAGGATAGCTTGATTCCAGTGGCATGGAGAGCACGGGACTCACGTCTGAGCATACCCGTCCCACTCGGGGTGACAAATACAAAAAGAACTGGTGATGGACAGAATGCAGAACAATGTCATACATTCACCCTAGTACAAAGATCTGGGCCTAAATCCATCGTTTTTTTGATCACCATGCCATTCCAGTTTGGACCCAGCCATATGCAAATCAGTCTTGACCCTGTGCCCCATGGGAACAGTCCAGCCCAAACTGCCAGGCCAGGTCCTCCCTGGACTGGAAACAAGCATCCTAGGCCGGGTTACGGGGTTTCACCCCTCTTCAGCCAGGATAGCTTGATTCCAGTGGCATGGAGAGCACGGGACTCACGTCTGAGCATACCCGTCCCACTCGGGGTGACAAATGCAAAAAGAACTGGTGATGGACAGAATGCAAAACAATGTCATA
This sequence comes from Triturus cristatus, assembly GCF_964204655.1. Taxonomy (NCBI): domain Eukaryota; kingdom Metazoa; phylum Chordata; class Amphibia; order Caudata; family Salamandridae; genus Triturus; species Triturus cristatus. The sequence continues at coordinate 282,902,118 of NC_140587.1, forward strand.
CAATCACCCCAGTACAGAGCTCTTGGCCTAAATCCATCGTTTTTTTGCTCACCATGCCATTCCAGTTTGGACCCAGCCATATGCAAATCAGTCTTGACCCTGTGCCCCATGGGAACAGTCCAGCCCGAACTGCCAGGCCAGGACCTCCCTGGACTAGAAACAAGCATCCTAGGACCGGTTTTGGGGTTTCACCAATCTCTTCAGCCAGGATAGCTTGATTCCAGTGGCATGAAGAGCACGGGGCTCACGTCTGATCATACCCGTCCCACTCGGGGTGACAAATGCAAAAAGAACTGGTGATGGACAGATTGCAGAATAATGTCATACATTCACCCCAGTACAGAGATCTGGGCCTAAATCCATCATTGTTTTGCTCACCATACCATTCCAGTTTGTACCCAGCCATATGCAAATCAGTCTTGCCCTGTGCCCCATGGGAACAGTCCAGCCCGAACTGCCAAGCCAGGTATTCCCTTGACTGGAAACAAGCATCCTAGGACCGGTTTCAGGGTTTCACCCCTCTTCAGCCAGGATAGCTTGAATTCCAGTGGCGTGGAGAGCACGGGACTCACATCTGAGCATACCCGTCCCACTCGGGGTGACAAATACAAAAAGAACTGGTGATGGACAGAATGCAGAACAATGTCATACATTCACCCCAGTACAGAGATCTGGGCCTAAATCCATCGTTTTTTTGCTTACCATGCCATTGCAGTTTGGACCCAGCCATATGCAAATCAGTCTTGACCCTCTGCCCCATGGGAACAGTCCAGCCCGAACTGCCAGGCCAGGTATTCCCTTGACTGGAAACAAGCATCCTAGGACCGGTTTCAGGGTTTCACCCCTCTTCAGCCAGGATAGCTTGATTCCAGTGGCATGGAGAGCACGGGACTCACGTCTGAGCATACCCGTCCCACTCGGGGTGACAAATACAAAAAGAACTGGTGATGGACAGAATGCAGAACAATGTCATACATTCACCCCAGTACAGAGATCTGGGCCTAAATCCATCGTTTTTTTGCTTACCATGCCATTGCAGTTTGGACCCAGCCATATGCAAATCAGTCTTGACCCTCTGCCCCATGGGAACAGTCCAGCCCGAACTGCCAGGCCAGGTATTCCCTTGACTGGAAACAAGCATCCTAGGACCGGTTTCAGGGTTTCACCCCTCTTCAGCCAGGATAGCTTGATTCCAGTGGCATGGAGAGCACGGGACTCACGTCTGAGCATACCCGTCCCACTCGGGGTGACAAATACAAAAAGAACTGGTGATGGACAGAATGCAGAACAATGTCATACATTCACCCTAGTACAAAGATCTGGGCCTAAATCCATCGTTTTTTTGATCACCATGCCATTCCAGTTTGGACCCAGCCATATGCAAATCAGTCTTGATCCTGTGCCCCATGGGAACAGTCCAGCCCGAACTGCCAGGCCAGGTCCTCCCTGGACTGGAAACAAGCATCCTAGGACGGGTTACGGGGTTTCACCCCTCTTCAGCCAGGATAGCTTGATTCGAGTGGCATGGAGGGCACGGGACTCACGTCTGAGCATACCCGTCCCACTCGGGGTGACAAATGCAAAAAGAACTGGTGATGGACAGAATGCAAAACAATGTCATACAATCACCCCAGTACAGAGATCTAGGCCTAAATCCATCGTTTTTTTGCTCACCATGCCATTACAGTTTGGACCCAGCCATATGCAAATCAGTCTTGACCCTGTGCCCCATGGGAACAGTCCAGCCCGAACTGCCAGGCCAGGACCTCCCTGGACTAGAAACAAGCATCCTAGGACCGGTTTTGGGGTTTCACCCCTCTTCAGCCAGGATAGCTTGATTCCAGTGGCATGGAGAGCACGGGGCTCACGTCTGAGCATACCCGTCCCACTCGGGGTGACAAATGCAAAAGGAACTGGCGATGGACAGAATGCAGAATAATGTCATACATTCACCCCGGTACAGAGATCTGGGCCTAAATCCATCGTTTTTTTGCTCACCATACCATTCCAGTTTGGACCCAGCCATATCCAAATTAGTCTTGACCCTGTGCCCCATGGGGACAGTCCAGCCCGAACTGCCAGGCCAGGTCCTCCCTGGACTGGAAACAAGCATCCTAGGACCGGTTTCGAGGTTTCACCCCTCTTCAGCCACGATAGCTTGATTCCAGTGGCATGGAGAGCACGGGACTAATGTCTGAGCATACCCGTTCCACTTGGGGTGACAAATGCAAAATGAACGGGTGATGGACAGAATGCAGAACAATGTCATACATTCACCACAGTACAGAGATCTGGGCCTAAATCCATCGTTCTTTTGCTCACCATGCCATTCCAGTTTGGACCCAGCCATATGCAACTCAGTCTTGACCCTGTGCCCCATGGGAACAGTCCAGCCCGAACTCCCAGGCCAGGTCCTCCCTGGACTGGAAACAAGCATCCTAGGACCGGTTTCGGGGTATCACCCCTCTTCAGCCAGGATAGCTTGATTCCAGTGGCATGGTGAGCACGGGACTAAAAGAACGATGGATTTAACCCAGATCTCTTGACTGGGGGTGAATGTTTTGATTTGCTCTGCATTCCATCCATCAATTGTGTGTCTTTTGCATTCTCGACTTAAGTGTACCAGGTATGCCCAGACGTGGGTCCTGGGCTCACTGTGCCACTGGAATTAAGCTATTCTGGCTAAAGAGGGGTGAAACCCCGAAACCGGTTCTAGGATGCTTGTTTCCGGTCCAGGGAGGACCTGGCTTGGCAGTTCGGGCTGGACTGTTCCCATGAGGCACAGGGTCAAGACTGATTTGCATATGGCCAGGTCCAAACTGAGGTGGCATGGTGAGCAAAAGAACAATGGATTTAACCCAGATCTCTTGACTGGGGGTAAGTGTTTTGATTTGCTTTGCATTCTGTCCATCAATTGTGTGTCTTTTGCTTTCTCGCCCTAAGTGTGCCAGGTATGCCCAGACGTGGGTCCTGGGCTCACTGTGTCACTGCAATTAATCCTGGCTGAAGAGGGTTGAAACCCTGGAACTGGTCCGAGGATGCTTGTTTCCGGTCCAGGGAGGACCTGGCTTGGCAGTTCGCGCTGGACTGTTTCCATGAGGCACAGGGTCAAGACTGATTTGCATATGGCCAGGTCCAAACTGGGGTGGCATGGTGAGCAAAAGAACGATGGATTTAACCCAGATGTCTTGACTGGGGTGAATGTTTTGATTTGCTCTGCATTCCGTCCATCAATTGTGTGCCTTTTGCTTTCTCGCCCTAAGTGTGCCAGGTATGCCCAGACGTGGGTCCTGGGCTCACTGTGCCACTGGAATCAAGCTCTCCTGGCTGAAGAGGGTTGAAACCCCGAAACCGGTCCTAGGATGCTTGTTTCTGGTCCAGGGAGGACCTGACTTGGCAGTTCGGGCTGGACTGTTCCCATGATGCACCGGGTCAAGACTGATTTGCATACAGCCAGGCCCAAACTGGGGTGGCATGGTGAGCAAAAGAACGATGGATTTAACCCAGATCTCTTGACTGGGGGTGAATGTTTTGATTTGCTCTGCATTCCATCCATCAATTGTGTGTCTTTTGCTTTCTCGCCCTAAGTGTGCCAGGTATGCCCAGACGTGGGCCCCCGGCTCACTGTGCAACTGGTATCAAGCTATCCTGGCTGAAGAAGGGTGAAACCCCGAAACCGGTCCTAGGATGCTTGTTTCCGGTCCAGGGAGGACCTGACTTGGCAGTTCGGGCTGGATTGTCCCTATGAGGCACAGGGTCAAGACTGATTTGCATATGGCGAGGTCCAAACTGGGGTGGCATGGTGAGAAAAAGAACAATGGTTTTTAACCCAGATCTCTTGACTGGGGGCGAACGTTTTGATTTACTCTGCATTCCGTCCATCAATTGTGTGTCTTTTGTGTAATGCTTTTTGAGCGCCCCACTCCTGGTGGTAGATTTATGCCTCATTATATGCTGTATCACATTATTCTGTGTTTAATGTGTCCCCGTAGCACCACTCCCTCATGCTCTCCTCATTAGAATGGCATGCTTATCAATGCTATACAGTGTATTGTTGAATTTTGTGTTTTGCCACGCTATGTGCTAAGGGGTTGTTTCAATACTTCGACGAATGTCCCGCCTCTTCTCCCACCACTCTGCTTCCATTTTCTCTCTTTCACCCTCTCTTATTTTTTTTCTCTCCTCTTTTATGATCCCAACCACCCCTACTTGTGGACTTCCCTCCTCTGTCTCCCAGTACCAACATACTTTGCTCCTCTGGATTGGAACGTACACGTGCAGACGACCACCACAAGTACACACCACAACAATGGCAGACTTAGCCTCTCCTGCCCCTCAACCACCTCGCATCCTCTCATGGAATGTCAACGGGCTGACACACTATGTAAAACATAGTAGGTACTCTCATTTTACAATCGAAATGGGTGGACGTTGCCTTACTGCTGGAGACCCGCCTTGACAGCCTTGAGTCTGTCAAATTGCACTGGGACTGGGTGGGGAGGGTGATCCACAGCTGCTGCCCGGACCAACCGGCCGCGGGGAGTAGGACGTCCAGATAATGTGGTATAGCGATCCTGCTCTGTAAATCATTACCCGTCACTGTTGTCAAATGGTGGTCTGACCCGGACAGCAGGTATGTCTTTGCAAAATAGAAAATTGTGGACACGTCACTTTGCCTGGGGTAGGTATACTCCCCTATGGAATCTCAACAGCTTTTCTTACTCCAACTCAACCTCCTTCTTATTAAGATTGGGGCCTCTCACTTTCTGATCAGGGGCGATTGGAGATTTTCCTAGGACGCGGTGCTTGACAGGACAGGGCCTTTAGATGTGGGCAACAATCCAGACAGGTCCCTACTAGGGGACGTGATCTCAGACCATGGGATAGTGGACCACTGGCCCTTGCCCATCCGAAGGACAGAGAGTACACCTTTCTTTGTCTGTGCACAGTACTCAGTTACACCTGGATTACTTCCTTGTCTCTCAAAGGGTGGTGACCAGATCCTAGAAACTGCGTGTTCTGACCATGCTCTGGTCCTGATATCCTTAGACATGGGCCTTGCTCCTCGGGCTGCAAGCCCTGGCGCCTGAATGAGTAACGCTATTACACCCCTCAGGGTAAAGCCCAACTGAGGGCGCAGGTCTGGAGGATAATAAAGGGTCCTATAGGGTCCTATGGGGAGTTGCGAAAACAACCATTGGGGGACAACTCATGCGGCTGAGGTGGCGCTCCATGGCAGGCACAGTTGGTAGCAGCTACAAGTCTACTTGAAATAGAAGCCCAAAATTTGCACAATCTATATATCCCGGCAATAGCCTGGAAAAAGACAGTGAATACACAGGTCAAGAGAATATCCTTTGAAAAGGATCTGGAGAGCCTACACCACCAACCCAATCTTTCCACACTGGACTCCTCTTATATTCTGGGAAAACCTCAGTTTTTTTTTGAGCAAGCCCTGACAGTCCTGGCCTGGAAAAGAATCATCTACATGAGACTTCTCGCACTGCCCATTGCGGACTTCAATCCAACCGGGGCCCGGCAAGACAATTCAGTCGCCTGTCGTCTTTGTAGTTACCACCGTGAATCTTGGATTCATCTGCTGTGTTGCTGTCCAAAGTTAGCTAGAGAGCGGCACCGCCTGGTACTCCCAATTTGCAGGTACCACGGCTCCAGACGATGCAGAGAAGTTTTAGACCTGTGCTTCTCCGCCAATACAACTCAAACAGTGGCCCGACTAGGGAAATTCACAGATGCAATCCGGGCCGCACTGACACAAACTCTTAAAATATAAGATGTAACCAGTCGGTCACCAAGCCAGAGTGACTAGGATTAAATATTTTTCAAAACAAAACATCAGTCCTGTGTCTACAATAAACCCAGAGTCCTGCCTCGGCTTACAGTCACTACAAATCCCAGGCACAAAAGGGAACAAAAAAAAGGTCAAGACCTAAGGAGTAAGCACGTTTATCCAGATACCTGGCACTGAAACCAGGAAAACTCAGTTGTTTTAAATCGATAGTCAACAAAATAAACATTAACTTTATCGGGCATAGGGCCCATCTAAAAGGACGCACAAATCGGCCCCCAGATGCAGGAGTAACGTCTACGCACCCGCGCTTCAGTTCCAGCTTGGACAATTGTTCTTAAGATTTTTAAGTCTTAAGCAAACCCTGTGAGTCTTTTAACTTTTCTTTCTTTCTCCTTTTTTATTGCATATTGTAATGATAGTATATTGTAATGATTTTAAATAATTGAACAATAAAGAAGTATTACTACTACTACTAACTCATGCGGCCCTTTGAATAAACAAAAGATAGCCCACAAGAACGAACTGGAGGACGACATTGCATACCATACTCACCTATCCACGGCCCACCCCTCGCTTTCCGTGCCCGCCGTCTGGAACAAGCCTGCATGGCTCTCAATGGCCTGTACACATTCAAGGCTGAAAATGCGCTGCAGTGGTTGAAAGGATGCCACTACAAACAAGGGGAGAAAGCGGGCTGACTCTTAGCTGCCAAATTGTGTCAACAGGAGGCGGCTCTGGGTATCCCTGCCATTCAGTCCACGAGCGGCGAGGCCCACACTCACCCGCAGGACATTATTAAGGAATTTGCACCGTTCTACTGGGTACTTTACACCCCTGAGTGGCCAGGGTTGACCAAGTGGAGGCTTTACTGAAGGGAGTACAGCTCCCCCGTCTATCGGACAACGCCATTGGATGCGGAGATTAGCTAGGCTGAGATAGCACAGGCTATCTACAAGCTTCCCTACCACAAAGCTACCGGGGAAGACGGTTTCCCCAACTGAGTTTTATAAATGGGCAGGGGAGGAGGTCATCGACTCCCTCCATGCTGCCTTTCAGGAATCAACACAGTGGGGCTCCCTGGGCTCTATCTCCAACAGATCAGTGATAACAGTCCTCCCTAAACCAGCTAGAGATCCCCTCCTGTGTGGCAGTTACAGGCCCATAACTCTCCTAGATGGAAATATCCAAATCTTCGCTAGTGTCCTGGTGGCCAGTTTCGCAAGATCATCCTGTCCCTGATACACCACACACAGCTCCAGAAATCATCTTCGCACCCTTGCCCATGCCCTATGGGAGACCAGGGACTTGCTGGACAAGTCTCTGGCCCCATCCCTCGAAGCCGAGAAGGCGTTTGACTGCATCGAATGGGGATATTTTTTCACAGCCTTACAGAGGTTCGGACTGGGAGACCAATTAATTGCCAAAGTCCGACTGCTATACGACTGCCGCACGGCTCAGGTCAACTGTAGCGGATTCCTATCTGACCCTTTTCCAATATGGAGGGGGACACAGCAGGGCTGTCTGCTTTCACCACTTTGTTCCTTTTGGCAATGGAGCCCTCGGCAGCCACCATCTGCCACTCCCCACTTCCCACTGAAATACCCCTCCGGGGGGATGTCCAAGATCTACCTATATGCAAACAATGTCCTGCTTACTCTAACAGACCTGCACTGCTCCCTCTCACCATTATTGGTGATCATTGATGAGTTTGCAGCCCTGTCCAGTTATCAAGTGAACTGGGACATGAGTGAGGCCTTGGCCCTATCAACTATCACCACAGGAGTGGCAATCCATGGCTACCCCTTTCGGTGGACGCCATTGCGCCTCAAGTACCTGGGGATCCTAGTCAATCGAGGACTTGATCGAATGGCTGCGGATAAGATAGACCCAATTACCACTTGTATGAAAATGGTCACATCTAGGGCATTCCATCTGAAGCAGGGTGCAGGCGGTGAGAATGGTCACGCTACCGCTGTTTACATATGCTCCCTCTCCTGGTGCCTTTGACAATCCTGCGACCTATAGACCCAAGGATCGTGCAATTGGTGTATAAGCTACCTGAGATACAGGATACACCGGAATGGGTCACTACCAAATGACTGTTACATTCTAGCCAGCATGGCCTCAACCCTCTATATGGGGCTGACCCCTCCAGCCTCGACCTGTCAACCCAACGCAAACAACCTGGCACCGGGCACATTGCCTCGTCGGTGTTCATCCCCGCCTCCATATATGGGCACCCTTATGGGACAACTACTTTCTACTCATAGGTGGGGTGGCCCTCAACTGGGAATAATTGTGCACAGCGGGTATCCGCAGCCTTGATCAGGTCCTGGAAGGTGGCGACCTTAAGCCATTTGGATGATTACATAAGGAATTTGACCTCCTTCCCTAACAGGCGTGGAGACACCTCCAACTGAAGCACTGCATGGGGTGCTGCCTGGGAGCCCAGCCCTGGATTCTCCAGAACTCACCCGTGATGTCCTACCTTAGGACCTGGGGACGTTTCAGGGGAGTGATGTCGGGACTCTATGAACTCATTATGGGCCATCTTTTCTCGCAGCTCCTCCTCAACAATGTCCGCACCAAATGGTATTCTCGCCTACAGATTGAACTTGAGGGAGGAGTATTGGGCAGAGATCATGGAGGCTCTGGACAGGGGCAGGAGGAAGCCTGCATCAAATTCTGTCTCTTCGAGACCTCCACGAGTGGTACTGGACTCCGATGAAGTTGCACAGGACGGTCTTACTGCCCCACGCAAATTGCTGGTGATGCCTGATCACCCACTGTGACCTTGCACACATCCTTTGCACATGGCGTTCGATCCAGGCCTTTTGGAAAGCGGTTGGGATGACACTGTGGGACTCCATACCGCTTGAGACACTCCTCTCCCACTCTTGGATTTTGCTACATGACATTGTGCGCTCCCGATACCTGATCCACCGTCAGTGCTGCGTCCTACTCATGGCCTGTGTGACCACTAAAATATACATTCTCTGCCAATGGCGTTGGCCCCACACCATTCTTCACAGGAAGACTGGATGTTGGCAATGGTTCAAATGGCAGCCCATGAACGTGTCATTTACAGCCTGCAAGGCCAGTCTGCTCTCTTCAAGCAGGCGTCGGCGTCTTTCCTCAAGGACAATATCTAGCATATTAGCACATCACCTCCTCCTATTCTGTTGAACGCTTCTGGCCACTAACATGGGACACACTTCACCCCTCTTCTGTGTAATAATCCCATCCCCCTTCCATTCACTCTCTGACTCTCACCATGGGTACCCCCATACTCTCCTGTTAGATGTCTATCCAAGTTGCTTACCCCACTGGGACAATCGAAATTGCTGGCCCTCAAAGCCAAGGACTCTCACATTCGAGGATACTGTTAGAAATGTATGCATTGTTCAATTTCCCTCCATCTCTATCCTATTTCACCCTCCCCTTTACCCTTGCCCTCCCCACCAGTTGCAATTTGTACATCATTAGGCACTGTACTGTACCCTGGTGTCTATGCTCTGATTTTCAATAAAGAAATACAACATAAAAGTGCAACATTCACTTTCTCCCCACCCTTATCCCATAAAAACCCAACATCCTGCCGTTCAGAAAATATATATAAATACATTCTTTTTACACATTAATATGACTAAAAGTAAAATGTTCAAAAGTTTTGTAATTAATAAATTGTCTCACTAAACGCGCAAATTATTTTTTTATAAACACATAAAATCAAACAAACTGCATCAAAATACATGCAAAATAACGCTTATAAATGATATTATATACAACATTATGTTCTAAATCGATATTTTTGACAACAATAGTAAAAACAACACTTAAAATGATATGCTTACATTCAAAATTCCTGTTGACGATATAATTGACATCCCGATATTCTAGTCACAATATGTTTGTATCATGATATTTTTTATTCAGTCATTTGTCCAAACACCTGACCAAAGCAATGACAAGTTGCAAATGAAAATTTTAATTGAAAAAAACCCTTTGGAAAAAGAAAATTTACTGTAAAATACACTGAAGAAAAAGAAACAGTAAGTGCAAGTTCTAGTTCGAATCAACGTCCTGAGAAAAAAGAAATTCGAAAGAGTGAATTGACAGTTGCCAAGAGACCAGCAAGAAAGAGAGTTTTGAATCAAAATTATTCTGCACCTGAATGGGTATATCTAACTACAGTTCCAGAAGAAAATACAGATTTAAGATGATTATTTTCAAATGAACAAGTGCTATGATATTTTTGAGCAAGGGTCAGGTATAGACTCTGAAACTGAGAAAAAAACACCCAGATGGTGAAATAGAGGCTTTGAAATATTAAAGTTTTTGTTTCCAACACAGATACAAGGAAACTTGTGAAGAGACTGATCAATTAACTGAAATGACTAAAAGAAAAGAGAGATACCTGCTTAACATTTTGATGGAGAAGCGAGGAGCTATTTTTTTCCGTTTTTGAAATCATTTTCTTGCTATGATGTTTTCATTTTGAAATACAAAAAAGACTTAAATAGATTATTCATTGATTTAAAGAAGTAACATATTTTTGTGCTGAGATTTTTGTGTTTCTTTTGCTTTTTGTCTCAAACATGATGATGGAAAACAGCAAAAGCTGTAATAATGTAGGTATTGCGCTATTAACGTGGCTATTAGTAGTGTTAGTTGGCTTGCTGGTGTACTTACTAACTCCTGTGGGAAATATTTCAAGACAAGTAGTTAGTGAAGATATAACTAGATTTAAGACTACTCACGAGGAGCCGGAGCAAATTACATCAATTCAAGAAAAACTTTTAAATGATGTTTTTATAAATAATTTGAGTATACTAAAATTATTTAATTTTTAGGGAGTATGCTGCCATAATGAAAATTAGCAGTTGTTATGTATGCACTTTTCTTCCAACATCAGCAGGTAAAGGAGTCAAATATATAGAATTGTCTTATTATTTATCATGTAATGTGTTCATAGCCATCTTCAATTATGAAAAGTGTCTTTCTCCTTATTTGACTGACTTTAATGTGTCTTTTGAGAATGTATTAATTAGTGAAAATGATAAGGGCATTAAGTATGGTACGAATTTGAGAGAGATTGCACAAACAATGCTAATACTAATATGAGTGAAATAGTGAAGAGCACACTTTTATTAAAGAATGTAATGACAGAGGTGTAAAAGTGATGAGAAATCTGGATGAACAGAGCCGGCCGGGTATCATGGATAGTCATTTCTGTAGCATAAAGATCCTGTTGGTGTCGGTCGGTCACCACAGCAGTCGATGCTGTAGCATGAAGAGTTGATTTACCAGAGCTGCGCATTGGCTGCTGACGCAGGCAGCGAAGTCTTGGTGCGAACGATCGAGTTCTCATAACAGACCATAACAGACCAAAACCTTCACGGACCTCAACTGAGCCACCCCAAGGGTCCAGGACCTGAGAGGCACCACCTGGGGGTCTGGAACTCACTCCAACAGAGATAAGCAGGGCTCGCGCAGGTCCAGGCAGCAGGTCAGCTAGGTAGTTGCAAAGAGCCTCTGGAGCTTATTACATCCCTTTAGCTCAGAACAGGAGACCAGCTTGCTGACCCTTTAAGTCATGTCAGCCTGGGATGAAGGGTGCAGGGCCAGTATTCCTTCTCAGCATGCAGGGCAACAGGCAGCAGAATAGCAGGGAAGCAGAGTGATAGTCCTGTAAGCAAAGCAGCAAAGCAACACAGCAGTCTTTCTTCTGAAGTGTCTACGGGTCAAGAGTTGTACTGAAGAGTTGGTGCCAGATGTCTAAAATGGATACCTGGTGCCTCCCTTAAAGTGGGAGAAGCTACTAGAGGTTTCCCTTTGACGTGTATAGGTTTCCTGTCTCCCCTGCCCCGCTCCAGACTAACTACAGGGGGTATGCAATCCTTTGTGTGAAGGCAGGATACAGCCTATTCAGGTGTAAGTGGGACTGTGCCTAACTTTTCCCTCCCGTCCTGCTAGTGATGGCCCATCCAGACACTCCTAAGGTCTCTATTGTGTGTGGCTGTCTAGGAGGAATACACAAAGATCCACTGCCAACTACACCCAGTCATGAGACCCAGAACCAGGCTGCTAGCACTAAATGGCTAAGGCAGGAAAATCCAACTTTCTAAAGGTGTCATTTTCAAAATTGTAATTGAAAATCCGACTTTATCATATGAGAGGACTATTTCAGTACAAATCCAAAGACACCAAACTTGATCTTTCCACCTGTTCCCATTTGGAAGTTACAGCTAATTAAATGTAATAAGGTAACTCCAATGTTATCCCTTAGGAGATAAACTTAAAAGTGCATGTCCTACTTTTTAAATATATTGCACCCTGCCCTCTGGGCTGTCCAGGGCCTACCCTAGCGGTGGCTTATATGTATTAAAAAGAAAGGTTTGGGTCTGGCAACAGGTTTATTTTGCCAGGTCGAAATGGCAGTGTAAAACAGAACACACAGGCAGTAATGGCAGGCCTGAGACATGATTTGAAGGGTTACTTAAGTGGGTGGCACAATCAGTGCTGCAGGCCCACTAGTAGCATTTAATTTACAGGCCTTGGGCACATGTAATCCACCTTAACTAGGTACTTATAAGTCAATGAAATATGCCAATTGGGTATAAGCCAATGTTACCATGTTTTGAGGATTGAGCACATGCATTTTGGCACTAGTTAGCAGTGGTAAAGTACACAGAGTTCTAAGGCCAACAAAAACTAGATCAGAAAAATATGTAGGAGTAGCACAAAATATTTTGCGGAAGGCCACCTTAAGGCTGACAGGTCTAACAGTGAATATAGAAATGTTAGTGATTAGAGCAATGGTGATGCAGAATCGCCTTGCATTAGATTTTCTCTCAGCAAAAGAAGGCGGTGTCTGTAAGGTAATTTAAGCAAAAGAGTTCTGGAGAATAGTAAAGTGATTTATTCTTACATCACTAACATAACTAATTTAACACATTAGATGACATCATTAGATGAACCAGGATTATGGGAAAATGTGGGATTTTTGGTGACACAGTTAGGAAATGATTCTGGTAAAGTAGGTGAATGGTTAAGCATTTTTGGTGGTGGAATTATGCAAACTATTTTAACACCACTAATATTTATACTGATGTGTGCAATTTCCCTATTTTTCTTATTAGAATTAATAGAGGGTATAATCAAGAGATATATTAGTCGGAGAACGAGAAATGTGAAAAAAGTCTTCATAGAAAAGGAAAACATTGATGGAATTTAAACTTGATGATTATTGTGATAGAGTGTTTCAACATGTAAAGCAGATGGAAGAAAATATCCAACTAGCAAAGAAGATGAATACATCAAAGACTAATGGCTGATTACTAAAGTTTAATAGGGCTTTAGTGATTATTTAAATAAAATTAGAATGGGGAGTTTGTAATAGAGTTTTTAGAAAATGAGCAAATGTGCAGAAGCATGTGAAAATAGTTTTTGAATATTAATGATTTTAATAATGAACAGAGTCATAAATGATGAAGTAATCGGACTGCCCTTAAAATGAACTTGCCAAAACACTTGAAAGAATGTATGACGTTACAACGCATACATTTACAACACATGCCTTTACAAAGCAGTTTTTACATCGCAACATCCTTTACAACACACACATTTACATTGCATGCCATTACAACAAATTTCTTAAAACTACATTTACAACGCATTCCATTACATCGCATTATACCTTTACAACGCATACCATTACAACGCACACCATTACATTGCATTTAAGGTAAGTGTTGGATAATGTAGGGGTAAAAATTACTATTCTAACTCCAATGGGTGCAACAGTAGGGTAAGTGTTGGATAGTTCAGGGGTAAAAATTACTATTCTAACTCCAAGGGGTGCAACAGTAGGGTAAGTGGTGGTTAGTGTAGGGGTAAAAATTACTATTCTAACTCCATGGGGTGCAACAGTAGGGTAAGTGTTCGATAGTGTAGAGGTACTATGCGTTGTAATGGTATGCGTTGTAATGACATGGGATGTAATGCCTGCGTTGTAGTGACATGCGTTGTAGTGTCATGAATTGTAGTGACATGCAATGTAATGGCTGCGTTGTAGTGACATACGTTGTAAAGGATGTTGCGATGTAATGACTGCATTGTAAATGTAGTGCAATGTAATGACTGCGTTGTAAAGGTTGATTCTCTGCTTGAAAGTGCAAGTAAGATTGTAAGAAAGATATTCCACATTTTCATGAGAGACATTATTTTATTGAAATTAATGCAGTTTTGATATTTTTTGCTCAAGTTGCTTCTGCTCACCGACTTCTCCCAATATGTGCCCTGTTGCAAGTCTCTTCTCCCTATGTTTCAGTGGAGCATCAAGTGAATAACATCTAAGGTGTGAGTATAAAACATTGTATTAAGATGTTTGTATAATAAATGAGGCTTCCATAGTGCAACTAAAGTTAAATTTTCAAGGACTTCCATTGGAAGTTCTGTTGTAAGAGTGCTAATTCTATGAACCATTGTTGGGGAAATGTTTCATTTTGTGCTGTCCATCTCCGGAGAACAGCTGCTGAGGAGAGGACGAAAGATTTCTCTTACCTTAAGAAATGGGTTAGTTCAGAGTTTAAAATAATAAGTTGTCGTTCCTGATTTGCTAATGAGACATTAACCATGATTATACCATGCCAAATTTACAGAATCTATTAATAGCGTAAGTGAATTTTATTTAACAGCTCGTGGGTATTAAGAAACTATTGTTTTTTTGCTTTTTTTATTTTTGAGCTACTTGGGGTTACTTGAGCTTTTGGCTCATGGTCTTTTGGCTTTTGCTATTGACTGTATTGGGGCCACTTAGGCTTTTGACATGGTTAAAATGTTGTCAGTAGTATGAGTTTGACTCTTGGAGTTTTACTAGTTCACTTTATTTAAGGGATTTATTGAGCTGTTGACTTTTGCATTTATGCAAGCAAGCCTTTATGGTGATTCTTACATTTTTCTCTGTACTACAAATTTAACGATTCTGTAATAAATATAATTTTCCTTATTTTTGACCTAGATCTCAGTTAATATTGTTTCTGAAAATATATTTTGATTTAAGTTTGCTAAGCTATCAGATTTTGGTGGGTAAGGAGTATAGTCTCTTACTGCAAGGCCAACAAAATATTTGGAGCTGAAACTGAACAGGTACAGTTTGGGGTGTTCAAATACTGGGATTCAAATGATTATAGGGGTTCGGCTCCCATATGAGTCTAATTGCCAGTCTGTGCATATCATCCATCTCTGAGAAACAGGTCAGCCTCTCGTAAGACTGTCATGATGATGTTTCCTACACCACGCGACTCTGAGGACCATTGGTTTCTTTATTGTCCTCTTTCTCTACCTATAAACAAGACTAGTTATAGAACAACAGCTTGGCTATATGCCACACCTGGTTCAAGTTAGTCTTCAGGCAGGCACTAAAAAGAGGGCAAGGCTATTCAGGTGGTACAGTGGGGTCCGTTTCTCCATCCTGGGCACCACTTCAGATACTGACGGCAGCCTCCATCTTGGGTACCATTTCAGCTACAGCCTGTAAATGCAGTCGGCATACCCCAAACCTAGTCCATTAACAGGCCACACACTACATGGTACTTTCACAAATCCGTTGTGAAGAATGGGTGTTTGGGATAACACTCATGAAGTAGATTCTATTTCCCCCAGGCTCCAAGCACTGATACACAGGAATGTGTGAATTTACGCCACATACTTATTTAATGTAGATGTTTTGTATAGTCCACCTTGAATATACATAAGCTGCCTGTCTTTCAGGCAAGTAATGCAATAAAAATGATTCCTTGCACAGGCATACGCTCATCTTCCATCAGCCATCAAACCACGTGAAGATTCAAGTGTAGTATAAATAATTTGTTGAGTAAAAGTCATCTTTCTTTGAAGGAATGAACAAGAAACTTTTAAAGCACATAACGATTGCCCATGGGCATCTTGATGCTAAAACTGATACCACCAATCTTGGCAACCAATTGAACTGAATGAATGAGTTTTCAGTGCCTTCCTGAAACTTTCATAATCCAAGAGAAAGGGCATTCCAGGAGGAGAACAGAAAAAGAATGTCCTCTGATCTGGATCTTTATCCTGAGGGAGCATTATGAAGACATTCTGCAAATACCCACTTCTTTCAAGAAGTGCCAATGATTCAACTGAACATATACACACTGTTCCTGCACATTTTTCATCATTACACTCAGTGCTTTTGATAAGCCTAATGTGAATTTACTGTAAATTGGCTTCCCTGTACCTACATTTCGACAGATCAAACTGCAAATAGAATGAAACTTTGACTTTCCTTTATTTTGGGAACACATGACTGACTGGCACATGTCGTTCAGTTTATATACCAAGAAATTGTTTGTGAAACATTCAGCAAAGCGGAAGAAAGTGAAGACTCTATGTTCTTAATACTCCATTCAAAGGTTTTCACCTAAAAGTGGAAACAAAAAGCAGGAAGTAATAGAAAGCCAAAAACAAAATCTGAATAGAGAAATTGAAATGTGAAACTGGGGTGAAATTATTTATTTAGTTAATGTTTGCCATATAGGCTATATTGCCATATATTCTTGAACTTGTTCTTATCTTTAAATGCAAAAAAATTGTGGGCCCTGAAGAAGCAACGAACAAATGTTAGTATCTCGAAACAAATGTTGGCAGTTTTTTGTTTTGCTAGTTTCAGGACTTGAATGTGACTGCAGTTCTCTTTGTAAATTAGCATTTCCCCTTTTTTATGGCAATGTTAAAAATGAAGATCTGGAAATTGCCTTTTTTTGAAGTATGTTGTAAGTGAAAGAGTGGAATATCTCCTTACATACATATGTTGGCGGAATGCCCAAGAACTATGGTATTCTGGAAAAAAGATAAAACAGGTGAGTATGATTATTGGAGAGGAGTAAATATTTCAGGAAATATGGAGATATTTTATGACGTATCCAAAGTGCCCTCGAAAAAACTACAGAATTATGGATGCAAAATGCCATAACAATGACAATAAGCTGATTCTCCTTGTTTTGCTAATATCAAAGGTTACGAATTAATACTGTTACAGTTTAACCTAAATATGGCCAACAATTCATTATATATATTGCACTGCTTGTTCAAAGAAACCTAAGTCCCTACAATATGATAGATCTCCAAGGGGCCAGTAATCAGAAATCAACTTGCATTAACAATTTATTAGGATTCTTGATTAAGACCATCTGTCTTCACCTTTTACATTCTGTAGCCTGAAAAAATCAGAGTAAATATTTTGCCGCAGTCTTCCTCAGGGAATCAGAGCAAGATGCGCAATATGGAAACAATCATGAGATAAGGGGAGAAATCCTCTAAATGAGGAAAGAAAGGTTGATTAAACAACATCTCTTTGTTGAAGGAAGTAAGGTAGGGAATAGTGCAGATGGAGGGCGGGATGGAGTTCTAGATTTTCTGTCAATGTTTGGCAAAGGAGTGATTTATAATTTTGTTTTGCTAAGTAGAAGGGTAGTTGGGACAAGCATATCAGAACTTCGTAGTGAGTGAGACTCCCTGAGATTGCCACCTTTCTAGGAAGGTAGTGTGAAGAACAAGTGTGTAAGAGTGTGTATACTATGCAGCTCATTTTACAGAAGCGTCTACTCTCTGTGGGAAAGCAGCTGAAGGGAATGAGTGTAGTATGAGCAATGCTGAAATATGGCCAAATCCTTTACTCTCAGAAGTAATTTAGGTTGCAGCTTATAGAGTCTTTATCAGAGGGACATGGTAGGTGATGGGAACCCAATGAGAACGGAGTTGTTCCAAAAATAAGTCTGGAGAGTCTACTTTGGTGTTGTACATTTTGGGCCGGTTGTTGATGTGATCTGGATGTTGTGTTGATTGTTATAGATAAAGCCAAGGTAAAATTATGGTAGTGTACAATCGCATTCAGTAGCTGAGTCAAGCTATTTCTGAACTGGAATGTTAGAGTGAAGAGGGAAGTTGAGCAGAAACACAGTTTTGAGAGGATTGAATTTTCTGATCAATGGCATTTTCCCTGCTTTTCATAATGGCAGTTTTGGTTCCTCTTAGAGAACAGGTTGGGTGTCTTCCAAAAAGCTGCTTTGCTCTATGTAGACGTGTAGCTAATAGACTAATTCTGATTCAAGAATTCTGCTACAAAAGGGATGATATAAAAGAGTCTAAAGTTAGCTGGGAAGAGCGGTCAAACTTAGATTTTTTTAGTAGTCGGAGCACTACTGGTTCTATACCGGATTTGAATACTGACCTTTCCGCAGCGATGAGATAATGATGCATGTGATGTCCGTAGCCATAGCTTTAATACACTCCTTGACTGATGCATCATCAATGGTAGCTTCAGTTTGGGGACCTGTGCTAGTAATAATGACAAAAATTGAAGAAATACTAATAATTAACATTTCCAAATGGTAAACTAAATGCAAATATAAATGCAAATATTGAAACAAATGGCAAATAATCGAACACTAAAAAAATAAACAATTTGAATAAGCATCTGAATCAGCGCTGGATGTTCAAAATATCACAAATCCAAAGGCTTGTACAGTTGAATATATGCTTTTGAGTGCAAGACCAAGGGCCAGATGTACTATGGACCTAATTATGAGTTTGGCTGTCCATATGACCACCAAACTTACAGTGGAGGTGCGGTGGTGGTCAGGGACCAGTGGTCCGACTGCTGTATTACAACTATGGCGGTCGGACAGCCATAGGACTGCAACAACCGCCACAGATCCATGATCCCTGGTGGTGGCGTGGCAGTCTGAGGGCCTCAATATGCTGCACCACCAGGCATATTATGAGTTTCCTCACCACCACAGATTTCATGGTGGCGAGCCCGCCATGAAACCTGTGGCAGTGAGGAAACTAATGGGGCTCTACTGTTTTCTCATGGCCTGAAGATGCATGAAGGGGGGCACATGGTTTGCCCCCCTGTCGGCGTGCACCCCGTTTCCTGCCCAGCATGGACTGCATAGTCCACGCCGTGTAGGAAGGGGCTTTGGCATTTCCATTCTGGTGCCTTTTTAAAGAGCGCCTGCCAGACTAAGAAAACTCATAATCTGGCGGCCAAACTCATAATCAGGCCATAAGTCTTTTTGTGGTTACAAGCCCTGTGATTTGCACAGTCAGAGGGTTTGTGACTGCAAAAGGCCATTTCTAAAGCACAAAACGAACTTTACTTGTTGGAAAATTATTTTCTGACTCATAAAATGGGTTTTATGTCTTTTGTAATATTTATTGTAACCTATAGGCAACTGTAATTTATCCTCCACGAGTGGGTCATTTGTCACATTTCACCCTGCGGTTCAATTCCTCCCGCCACCCTTACCTTTGGTAGGTTCCCTCTCCACGGTTGAAGTGACAGATGTCCCAGTTGTAGAGGGAAGACTGAGAAGGAGTCGTGCTTGGTGTTTGCTTCGAAGGTGAATACATCTGTTCAGTTATCCCAGAGAGCAGTATTAATTTTCTTTAAATTATAACACTGACAACAAGTTTTGCCTATGATGTCTAGGGAGCAGTTAACTACACCATCATCTCTGTTGCAGATGGTAATCTTTTGATCCAAATGTATAGAGAATTTGGAGTGAGGAAGGTGCGGCAGACTCAGGTAGACTTCAGCAAGTTAACTTTATTAGCAACAGGGACTGGGCAGCAGCCGCAGGCATCAACACCAAAACTAACTTACAAACATATTCAAAACATGCATTCCAAGTTCTGTTTTGGAATGCACACGCGTGAGTCCCCGCGAGGGGTGAGCATTACACAACAGAGAAAGCCCTGTGATACAAACCGCTACAGAATTTATGAAGAAAGATCATCTTTTAAGTTATTCTGACTGAATAATGTTTTCCTTGAGAAAGCCTGTTTGCACCATTCTCATCTTAGAAACCCTCAGTGTGTTTTTCTGTCTGCACTATTAGAGACAAGCACAGCAAAATTTTCAGTGGTGACATGTTTACCATATCGATATACACTGTTCACCTATTGTTCATTATATAAGATGACATGTACAACTTTATTAGTGTTTTCTAGTTTTTTATATTACATATTCCACTTTATCTATATTGGGCAAATAATTTCTGTTGCTCAGCTTATGTGTTTTAGCAAACTTTGTTGCCTATTATATGCATTTATTTAGTTAGACCAAGGATGTGTTTCAATACTCTGTTCTTCATTATGGTACAATTTTTCTATGAATATTATTTTACTTTATCTATTGTGCACTGTGGGGAATTATACTATTATTATCTCATGCTGCAGTCATTTTCTCTTTTTGTTTTAGTGTTTATGAAATCTTGCATTGTGGCAGTGGCAAATATGTCCTACCCTACCCCACTTTTAAATGACTGAAGGGAGCCATTGCTTCCCAGGAAGAAATGGATGAGACATTTTGAATTGTTCTGATTACATTTGGCGGACAAATGTTTTTGCTATTAGTTAAACAACATGTGTTATTTCACAACATAGGGGTGCATGGAAGGAAAGTTTTCGACACTCCTCTTGATCCCATTTTTGAAGAAGGTGATAGAGAACAACTGGATGTTTTCCAAATATCTGTGAAAAAACTTGAGGACCTTTTTGGCAAAAAATATGTAATGGCATTTTAGAACGTCTTAGGTTCTTTGCTTGTGTTGAAGATAAGAGTGAAAGTATTGTAAATGTTATAGCTGATCTTAGAGGTATGGCCAATAGTTTACATGTTGGGGATATGAGTGTATTGCTATATTAATATTACTAAAATACAGTAAACAATATTGACAAAAGCTCCTAATTTAAAGATGCTGTTGATATAGCGTAGTATTGAACACATTACCGCATTTGTCGAAGAGATGAAAACTTCCCCTGAACAAACCATATGTCAAGTAAAACATAATAATTAGTATTACAAAAAACATGATTATCAATATGTCCGTATAAAACTGTCAAACTACAATGTTTTAAATGTGGAAACCCAGGTAATTTGACTAATAGGCAAACATGCTTTGCTAGCTCAACCCTGTGAAATGTGAAGAAAAGGGAAATTTTGCCCATGTTTGTTGGGCTATCAAATATCATAGTACCAATCATGTTTGTGTTATGGAAGTCCGAGAAAGCGGAGGACAAATTGGTATTTAAGGCTACTAATTCTTCAGAGAAAGTACATCAATCTATAAGTGAGATAGGATTAGATGGAAATTCAATAGAAATGGTCGCTAACCATGCTCACCTTACTCCTTCATTAGTAAAGACGTCTTTTCCCAACAAACAATGATATGCTTTAAAGGTTATCAATCCAGACACCCTACCAATTGTTGCCATGAGTTTGATGTATATTAGTTTCAAAGATTGATTGACTGAAGGAAAAGTGTATGTAGCTGAACATGATCTAACTTATTGGTGTGGTGACCCAAGATAGATCTAGGGATTCATTAAGAACCCAATGAAAAAATCCAGTTTTATTAATTAATAGATATATTGGTTGTGATGATATGTGCAAGGGGTTTCCCAATATCTTCACTAATCAATTAGGCCGGTTGAAAAACTTCCAAAATAGCATATGGTTATCAGATCCGTCTGTTGTGGTGGTTGATAGAGCATGCTGTATTCCCCTTCTCATGAAAGGACCACTTAAATAGGAACTGAATAGGCTTACCACCGAAAATACAATTCAACTAAATAATTCCTCAGAATTGCTCTTTACTATTGTAAATGCCAACAATGCAGGAGTGAGGGGAATTAGAATGTGTGTGGACTTTAGAGGTTTGAATTCAAGCATATGGGCAGAAAGGCATCCCCTTCCTGTAATTTGTGAAATCTTGAATATGCTGGCGAGTTCTTTTCGCTTCAGTGTTATTGACCTTGGTTGAACATAATTACCAGGTCAAACTTTATCACGATTAAGACCATCTTACTTCTTTCATTACCCAATTGGGTGCTTTTAGGTCCAAGCATATTCTTTCAGCAGTAAGCAAGGTGCTTTATTTTTCTAGGATGATATCATAATGCATGGAAAGAACATGATTGAGCCCAATGAAACATTGAGGTAAGTGCTGTGTAAATTGAGTAATTCCAGACTAATGGTTAAGAATGACAAGTTCCAGACTGCAGGAGGATAAATGTCAAATTTGCGTCATATCTCATCTAGAGAGGTTGTAAACCTATGATTTGGAGTAACTGGCATAAAAGGCCCCTTCTCATTCTCAAGAAGAATGCCAGTTTCTTAGTAGAGAGAGAGAGGTCTTGGTCTAGTTTTAGGCAGCAAGACATTTCTGCTTTATCTTATAGGATTCACCATTTATTCGTACAGACCACAGAACCCTAGTTACTGCTTTCACTTCCAAAGGTATTGAAAGATCCTGTCATCCTTTACCTCAATTCCAAGACAATGAATTGGAGAAAACCTGCATGGACACTATTCTCGAAATGGAGAATACAGGGATCATTGAAAGGAGTGGCTTGGTCATGAAAGAAGTGATACCACGCAAAATGCTGTTAATGGATTTTTGTTGAATAGGTGGCCTCATTTATCTTTCCTTGATGAAGAAAACCAAGAAATACTGGAAAGTTAGGACTTAACTATGTGTCTTGGATGGCAAGTTTTGCCGAGGTGATAAGGTTGATCCTCCTCAAGCCCTCTGGGACAAGTTAATTGACTTAGCCCATGAGGGTCATTTGGGAAGGAGTTTACAAAAAATAGGCTGCAATCTCAATACTGGTGGTCATGTATGGATGTCATCACAGAGAGGAAGGTTAGACTCTGTAAGAGTTTTGCCAATGGTTTTAAAGCTAATATTATTCTCAAACCTCCTTTGAGCCCAGTAGATATCCTGAACAGATCATGGATCATGATTGCCATAAGCATTGCAGGACTGGTTCATTAAACCATTGTAGAAGGATAATACTTTTCTGTCCCATTGTAATTATCATTCCAAATGGGTGGTTGTAAAGGTTATAAACCAAATGAACATTAAGTCCCTTACTGAATTGATATATTTATTTTGTTCCTAAAACCCTTATAATGAATAATGGGGTCTCTTGCACCCCGTCACTCTAACGACAGGACACCATGGGGTGAGTAAACACTGGGTTTATTAAAGATCTTCCCTACAACTTAAGCATAGCTGCCCCTCAGCCAGTCAAACTCCAGCTGACATCCCTGGTACGCTAGCTGAGGAACTTGGAACATGTAGGAAGTCCACTTTTCAGGGTCTAGGTGGAAGAACACAATATAAGCTTGCAGGCTTATAACATATCCTCATCCCTAACAAATACAAGGCAGGAAGCACCAAGAAAAGTAAATACACATCAAATTATTTCATGAATTGCTTACAAAACCAGCATAAACCTGGAAAAGAAAACAAGTAAAGAAATCCACATTTTTAATGAATATAGTCTCTCAGATACCCAGGTATCCTCCCACTCAATCGATAAGAGGCCTGGTAATTACAGGAATATTTGGGGTGATACTATAGCATTATGTGACGGCATAATGTTAAACAAAGTATACACTAAAACAGAACAACAATGTATAAATTAATATATGCAACTGACAAAGGTGGTCAGTCACCCCAGACAATATACAATGTAGAGAGCAATGCCCATTATGTATGACCCACAAAACATAACTGGTGTGCGAGTCATCGATGAAGAGGGAAATAAACTGCAAATGTTAGCGGTACACAGTTTCTCCAGTCAAAGTACAGTCAGCCAACAAATAATGGGTATGCAAGTGACTGATCGCTAAGCCAAAGTGAAGCAGATGTTTGTTTCCCAGTGCAGGGACAGCAGGAATTCAGAAAACAAAGCAGGCCGTTATACTTTAACAGGCGATACCAGACAACAGAAGAAGAATGGTGTGACCCCACACAAAGGACTGACTACCCCCAGAGGTAGCATGGCAGAGGACTTTTTTGAAAGGGATCCTTGTGCACTTCAGAGAATTCCTTTGAATTCACCCCCTACATCAAAGGCACTTTTGGGTATATGTACTGGGTCTCTGACTCCCTAAAATCAGACACTTCTGGATCTAGAACTGTACCTCTGTCAGAAGAACTTCTGTGTTGCTTAAAGGACTCAACTAGACTGCTTTGCTGCTCTGCCTCTGCTGAAGGAGAGTTGAACTTTGCCCTACCTCTAAAGTGATCTCCAGCTGCGTGCTGGCTTGCCTCATGTTTTCTGAATTCTCAGGACACAAAAGACTTCTTGCAATACTGCTGGTACTGCCGAATACTGTCACCTGCGAGTCCTACCCTTGCCTGAGGTGCCTCTCCAGTTCTGGACCGCAGACGTGGGTGCTACAGCTGTGTTGCTACAAAATTGTTGCATCTCCTATCTGCATGTAGCAGAACCAGCGCATCAATCCGCTTGCGGAAGTAAAATCGGCGCATTGCCTTGGAACTAGCACTTTGCCTTCAGAGATTGATGCATCGGACAGTGTGTTGCCGCCGCTGCAGCTTGGTGAAATCGACGCTACCCCTTGACTGTGTGACAAAATCTGGTACATCGCTCGACAACTCTCAACTCCGGCACCCATCTTCGGAACTGACGCATCGCCTTCACTGTGTGGAGAAGATTGACAATCCTGCACCTGGAGAACTCGACATCGACGCAGCTCGTTGCTTGAATCCAGGAGAGTGACTTTGTTCACAGGGGACTGCGTGGGACCTGTAGCAGGCCGACGCTTTGTTGGGCCGGGGTAACTTTGACCTTGCCCCAGTCCAACATGACCTAAAGTGACCTTTTTAGCGCTATTTGCTTCTAAGTGCTTTACTGCATTTATCCTTTTAAAATTAAATATCTCGACTTCTACTTATTGGATTTTTGACATTTGTGTGGAGTCTTTTTGTGGGGTATTCTTGTGTTACTGTTCGTGTGTTTTGCACACATACTTTACACATTGCCTCTTTAGATAAGCCTGACTGCACTCTGCCAAGCTACCAGAGGGTGAGCATAGGTTATCTTTAAATGTATCTAGCTTACCCTGACTCGAGTAGTGGTTCCTGCCTGGTCTGGATGCATACCTCAGCCAACCAGGAATCCCATTTTATAAAAAACCTTGTTCCAAGATTGCCATTGACTACAGCCTGGTCTATGCCTGTGCATATGTACAAACTGTTGATCTGGTGTCCTGGAGATAAAAACGAATCCTCTCAAAAGCAGTCCATAAAAATTCCCAGTATATCAGATCATCAGATTTTTCTGCACATAGAAGGGTCATCAACCTCTTAGCCCCCTCATCTTTTAAGTGTGAGATTGTCTTTATTGGAAAATGCATTTCAGCAAACCAAAGAATGCGTTGAAAATAAGACTTTGATAGTGTCCCAACATTCTCCTGACTACTGTAACTACACTGTTAGATTTCATGTACATTTTTTAATTGGATTGGAGGACCATAAGTGTGTGATTATATCCACATTTTATAGGATCATCAGTGGGTTTAAAAAATACACAGGTTATCATCCGGAAACATTCGATGGCATACTCTTTCAGTCCACATGTAATAAAAACCTGAGATGGTGTGAGAAAGGTATGTTCAGAAAACATGCATATAGTTCATTCCCAAAGCCATCTGGGCTGAGTGCCCTATCCACAGGTAATCCTTGATTGGATCTTTCTGATCCAGAGTTGTGTTTTGAACACAGTAGAGTGTTTGGCAATATTGTAACATGGTCAATACCATACCTGTCAGCAGCACACAATTTGCGGGTCTCACTTAGATTTCGACTTAAGCACCTGCAAAATAACATTCTCACCCCCAGACATCCGGATCCGCTCAGTGTAAGTTTTGGGAGGGATTCATCTTTTTTCAGCAAGTTTAATTCTCTATTTGTGGCTTCAGCGATAGCACAGGAGTATTTGGTATTTTGAGGAGCCAATTGTCCAAGATGAGGAGGTCCTGTCATATGCTTCTGAAATGTGAGACAGCCCTTCATGAGCCCCTTTCCTCTCAGCTTGCTGTTTGCAAGAGGAACTCTTAATTCATTTTAAGGTGCTCATCCAGGCATTTCCAGCTGTTTCACTCCTCTTCTTCTGAGGGCTCCATAGTTTCCATGAAGACCACATCTTCGCACACCAGGGGGAGCTAAAGCTTCTCAGGGGGCTGCTCAGATGAGAGGATGGCCCACATGAATTACCATTGCCAGTCCTTGATCTTGAAAATAACACAACAAAGATGTTATTCGCACAATAGTGGGTGCACGAACCACTCCTTAGTCTGCCACTCTGTGGAAAGCTGGACCCTCAGCAGATCCTGAGAACCCTGCACAGACCATTTATTCTACAAACTGGTTAATGTGAGAGCCACAGTCTTGGATATGTGAGGATTTCCTCCAGTGCCCAGAGATTCCCCCATCCTTGCCTGGGTAGTTGCCTCGCTACATACTTAATTAAGGAGCCCTGATTGAACCCCTGTACATTTAAGTCATCTAGACAGCCAGTAATGTTCCCACCTTATTCTGCAATATTTCTGAACTTTATCGATTTGTAGACTTTGATGCTCCCACACCCTTTCTCAGGCTTTATGGATCTGGTTTAGTTAACGTATGATCCCTCAGTGCTTATATATTTGGGTTTTGAGGTAGGACATCCATTTGCTCTACCCATGTAGCCAGTCCCATGCTTTTTCTTAGTATTCTTACCCCCATGATCTATTAGTCATGTTTCTAGTTTCTTAAACATCTTACTCTGTTACCACTCCACAGGCACACCACTATTGTTTTAAGTCAAGACCTGGGTTTATATTGTGGCTCATCATTCTCTTGCTAGGTTCACACTTCCCTTCCATCTACCTACGACTGTTCAGCTCTATCTAGCATGCTCGTCTTCCTTGCTGATGAAGTTCCCCATCCTTTTTCGCTTCCATATGGGCACAGAGCCATCCTTACAATGTTTAACCAAAGACCGGGCCCTACATTGAATTATGTATTTTCTTGTACCCTGTGTCTGGCCTATGGCAATGGGTATCATTGATCCTTTGTCGGGTTCCAACATTTGACCACCAGCCGATGCGCAGCTCTGGTCTTCCATATCCCACAGGATGTCATTGTACTCAACCCCCATCTGGCTGATACATCTACAGTATGTAAATATCCAAAGCAGAATCTGATATGTTGGTATAAAATATCTGGGACATGCATGGAGGTAGCCACAAACAGTTTATAGATAGCAATTTTGTGTATGTACAAATGTTTAAGTTTTTATGTCCTTAGGATAGTCCTGATGATGCCTAGACAGTACTCGACGGGCTGAAACACGTTGAAATCCCTACAAGGCTAACCCACCATAAGAAAATGTATACATTATTAAGGACTACTATGTCCAGTATTTGTAAAGCATAAACAATTACCCAAAGGTGTCAAGATGCTGGGGGCTGTTGGGAACATTAAGCGAGCCATTGCCCAGAGTCACATGGTGCTGGGCTGATCTGCCGCCAGCACCGGACCATGAGCCCCCTGGTTCGGGAGTCAGTTGCTTAGGCTGCTGCGCCACACTGTTCTTTGCTTTTTGATTAATAATGTTATTCTTGAAAACTGTGAGCTTCCTTACAACAAATAGCTCCCACACTGAATATTGGCTTGTCAAAAGATTGCCTCAAGGCCTTTTTGTTTTACGCTATCTTTCATGTATGCACTGATACATTTCTGTGTACTTTTTCTCCCTTTTTTATCAACTGTGACTAACCTAGGAACAGTTTTTGCCACACAATCTTTGTTTATACTTTAGTATGTGCAAATTCTTGAATAACTTTGGGGCGTATATATAAGCCCCTTGCGCTGCCGGTGTGTCACTTTTTGTGACTCTCCAGTGGCGCAGGAGCCTGCTCTATATTTACAAGACAGCACTAAAACCTTTTTTTGGTTTAATGCTGCCTTGTAAATATTGTTCCCTTTAACACAGTTTTCTATGTTAAAAGGGGGTGCAATGGGTATTGCTGGGGACGATACCAGTGAACGTATGACAGTATTCCGGAAGCAGGACTTCCGCTGTGCCTTCACAGCGCCGTCATTAGAACAAATGCGTCTTTAGTATGCATTCCTTCAGCACACAAGTCGTTATAAAGACTTGCCTTAGGGGGGCGCTGGATTTTGGAATAGTTAATTTACTATTCCAACTGCAGTCTGTGCAACAGTAGGAAAGGTGTTGGACTTTAAATCCAACACCATTCCACCACTGCGCCCCCCCAAAGCAAGTTGTTATAATGACTTGCATGCTGACCAAATGCGTACTAATAGATATGGCGCATTCCTGCCCTTTCCTTTTGTCGTAGGGCAGTGCAGCACAAAGGCCTGTGGCACTGCCCTATGGCAAAAACTCATAAATGAGGCCCTTCATCTTTAGAATGTTTCCCTGGTGTGCTGCAATTACCAGGCATACTTTCCCCTTCAAGGGTATGATGTATCCCCTTGTAAGTATGCTTGATTTAGTCCAACCAGGCAGAGGAGGTGGCTGTGGTTAAAGCAGCCTCTGACAGCCTGATATATCACCATGTTCAAACTGCAGAGGGATAGAGGTGGGAGAAAGGTGGATGGATTAGCTTGGCCTGTTGAGCAGAAAACACTTGCTCCAGTCCAACGTGAACTTTGAAATGGTGTCAGGCTTGAATTGCTAAACTCTAGCAAACCTTTTCATGGGCAGAGACAAACATAGCATTTAGTTATACCGCAGTTACTGCCAGAGATGCTGAAATTCGGCATCATCAGGTGATCTAGTGCTTTGAGTATATATTTCAAATTTAAAGCAGGGTGACAAGATTGGGTTGTAGGTTAAGGGGGTGAAACCCTACTCAAGCAACTACCACAATCCTTATCTGGGTGATCCATAAAAAGCCACTAAATTACCCTGTGCTTAACCCTCTGGTATCTGGAACAAAAGCAGTCAGCTTTAACTGAGAGGCAAGAATGCAGCACCCAAACAGTAAAAAAAAAGAAATAAAAGAACACAAGATAAAATCCCACTTTAATTTATTAAAATAGAATCTAATTTAATAAATTATCTGACAACAAAATGAGACAAATTCATAATTTGAACAGGAGTTATGAATTTAAAGAACATTCTTGTACAATCTAGCGCCTAAAAGATCAAAATGCAAACCGTGGACATCTAGTCATCCAAGACCAGGGCAAAGTTGAAAGCTATGGCCAACCACAATGGAGTGCAGTTCAGGTACACAAGGTGGATCTAGCCGGATCTGCGCTTTTCTTCGGACTTAAAATACATTTCCTAGAAAAAATGTCTGGGAAGGTAAAGTTCAGTGGGGCAAGGCAGGTATTGGTGTCTGAGAAGGAAGTGTCGTTATCAGGGTGAAGATGACTTAATTCAGACTTAGGGCCTGATTTCGAGTTTGGAGGACAGGATTACTCTGTATGAAACATGATGGATATCTCAAAATATCCTATGGTACTTGTAATACAGCGGCCAGGTTATCCGGAACATTTGCCATGGGGTAACCCATCTGCCAAACTCTAAATCAGACCCTTAGTCTCTCCAAGGGGACAAAGCTGTAGTCTGTATCCTCTGAGGGCTCTAGGAGGCTGCATACCCTTCCAGAGAAGAGCCTCTGAACAGGGTTTGCAACTGCAGAGAAGAACGTACCAGGAGCTACCGCAAAGTCAGGTCAACCGGCGATGCCCATTGGGCCCGTCTCCTCTCGGTTGTCAAAGCACTTTTTGGAAGAAAATGTTCTATGTCCCAGGTTTCTAATTTTAATTGTTGGGCACACTTAGTACCACTTCCAAGGATCCAGGCCTGGGGGGGATACTTTGAGGTTTGAGGGTCGGAATCACTTCAGGGTGGTTAAAGGTACACTTTAAAAGTTGTTGGAGCTTTTTATGTTCATGTAGCTCTGACGAGGAGACCATCAAACTAGCCTTTGGAGTCACTCTGATAGTTCTTGGTTTAAGCAGAAAAATAGGTCTCAAGCAGCAGGGCAGTCCTATGAGCACAAGAGGCAGGCATCAGCCAGTATAGCAGTCCTCTTGGAACAGCAGGGCAGTTCGCTGTAGTACACAGCAGGTCACAGGTAGCAAGTCAGTTCTCTGAGAGATCCCCACAGGTGCAGAACTGAACAGTAGGTCTGAGGGTCCTATTTTATATTTTTATACTTGGTGCCAGCTTTGAAGTGGAAGAAACTCTAGACTTTTCCATGAACAGATAGTCCTCAAATGTCATGCCTCCCTGCCCAGGCTCCACTTGGTCTGGAATCACAAAAGGCTAGTGTGAAGTTTTTTGTGTGTGTGCCGAGACAGCACAATTGAAATGTAAGTGGGTTTGTGCACAGCTCTGCCCTTCCCCTCCTGCCAGGTGGACCCATTCTGCCAATACCTAGTCCATCCTTGTGTTACTTTCTGGGATAAATACACAAAGTCCAATTGGAAACGACACCTAGTCATGTGACTAAGTATACAGGATGCAGGCACTGAATGGTTAGGGCAAGCATATGCCATCTTTCTAAAAGTTGCATTTTCAGCAATATGACTTAAAATCTATCTTAATCTTTAAAGATAATTTTCAATTACAATTCCTTAGACACCCAACATGATATTTCTACCTGTCTCTAAACAAAAGTTATCACTTATTAAATGTAATAAGGTAACTCAATATTATCCTATGTGAGAGGTAGATCTCACAGTAGTGAGAATCTAATTTTTGAGTTTTTCACTTCAGGACATGTTAAACTTAAATGTACATGTCCAACTTTTTACATACACTGCACCCTGACCTATGAGCTGTCTAGGGCTACCTTAGGGCTGACATAACTTATATATACTCTAAGGAAGTTTTAGGCTCGGCAAAAGGTTTATTTTGCCAGATCAAATTGAAAGTTTAAAACTGCTCACAGGCTGCAGTGCCAGATCTGAGACATGTTTTAAAAGGCTAATTTAGTGGGTGGCAAAATGAGTGCTGCAGGCCTACTAGCAGCATTTAATTTACATCCCTGGGTACATGTAGTACCACTTTACCAGGGACTAATAAGCTCATTAAACGTACCAATTGAGTGTAAGCCAATGTTATCATGTTTAAAGGAGAGAACACAAGCACATTAGCACTGGTTAGCAGAGTCCTAGAGCCAACAAAAACGAATTTCAGCAAACAGGAGGGGAGAAGGCATAGGTTTGGGGGAGGACCACCTTGAGGCTGACAGGTATAACATTATTACAATGGGAATGTGTGACTTTAGCCTGCCACAATTATAAGCACTACTTCTTAAAATGAAGTCAAAGATAAGACATAAACATTTAAACTATTAAGGCACTTTAGAAAACTGCTTCTCAATAATATTTTCAATCATGATAGGGTGAAAACAATACACACAATTCCAGGTGATAGTGGTATGTGACAAGCCAAAACAATGCTAAAACTAAGGGGCATATTTATGGGGATTTTATGCAGGGCGGCATAGCAAGTCACCTTGCTGCGCTGCCCTGCGTCAAAGTGAAAGGCCATGGCATATGGTGCATTCCTGTTTTTTCCCCCTGTGCTGGCACCGTTTCGGGAGCCTAGCTCCAATACAGGCACCCTTCCACCATGGTGCAAGGGTTCCTGCATTTCATACAGGATTGTTTTTGTGCAGGAAGGGGCACCATCCTGCACAAAAACAATTTTGGGAGGCTTTTTCCAGAATTGTTTTTGTGCAGGGAAGGGCACTATCCTTCACAAAACAATTCTGATAGGCTTTTTCCAGAATGCAGCACACATAACAAAGAGGAAAAAGCGAGAAGAAATAAAGTTATTCCTCCTCGTTGTGCCTCCCCTGGGGAAGCATAGGGTTTTGGCTCAACCCCAGGTTTTCATGGTCTTGTAAATCTGGAGATGGGTCAAAATCCATGGGTGTTGCATGGGAACACCAACCGCAATGCCCATGGAGCATCTCCCTAGCGCAGAATAAGGCAACACAGCGATTTGCCCTGCTTGCCTTACTCCATATCTATGAGGCCATTCAAAGCCACGCTAAGTGGCTTTGCGTGGCCTCAAACTATGATTTGGTGGTTTGCGCCACAATTGCCACACAAAAAGTAACACGACGGCAGCACAGGGGGCTCGTAAATATGCCTCTTAGGGTGAAATGTGAAAGTCATGCACAGGCCCAATTTCCGTCAGTTTTCCTAGTCTCCTTATTATTCTTGTAATACTGTAAAATAATTGAGCCAATTAAACATGTGAAAACTAGTCTATGGCAACCAATTGTCTAAAGTATACTTAAGTATTCCTTGCTGCTCACATATCTTGAAGAGCACAAACTGAGCCGCCTTTACGCGCTCTCAGTAAGGTCAAGGATCTGACTGACAGGGTGATTTGACTAGAGTCACACAATTCAATCTAACAGTGAAGACAGGATTCGACCCTTCCTGCCAAGGCTGAAGTCTGCAACAGAGCCACCAGCCTCTCATTTTATTCCAATGCATCTACCTGATAAAACAAAAGGATGAGTACATGACCTTGTTGTTGTGACTTGTGTTGTTACTTTGCATCCTTTCTCTTAGTTACCGGTTCCCAGCTGCCCGGTATGATAGTGATTGGAATGTTGGAATGCTTGATGATGCAGTGGAATGCTGGAATGCCTGGTGTGGTTGACAGAGAGACAGTTGGAGTGTGTGGGCTGAGCAGCAAGGGTGCTGCTCCGGGTGGGGCTGAACTTTTTAGATTCTACTTACCATCTAAACCTGCAACTAAGCTTAATAAATCAACTTGTTATAACCTACAATATGGCTACCTCCGGACTTCCTTTAGATTACAACACTTGTCTATGCTTGACATTCATATTCAGAGCGGGTCCGCCTTTCCTAATACAATCCTGCTGCTTGTAAGTGTTATTTCTTTGAGATATATTGCATTTGTTTTATCAGAGTAATATTTGTGACTTGGTTACATAAATTATCTTCTTAAGCACTTAAATGTCCTTGCTGGTGCACAAGAGTAATGCTAAAATCGACATCTCCATTCAACAATATAGGTGGAAATTGTGTTTTCTCCCTGTTTAAAAATATTCTGTTTTGAAATCGTTTTATGGAATGACGACTACAAAATGCGCTCTTATAAAGGTCATTAAGCTGTGTACAGATCTGCTTAATGGTAATGCCAAATGTGCTTTAAAATACACAAGTTCCCCACTATATTTCCAAAATGTGTCTTAAGGGGACCCCTTATACCTCTGGTAAATACTGTTTATACCACATCTGACTATTATCACTTCACCAATATGAAATCAAGCACGTACTCCATTTCGAAAATTTTCACTGGAGATGAACCCAGGTGAACCTTGTGAAGTGACCTTGGAGCCATATCTATTCTAATCAATGAATCAAAGATAATGGCTCGGTATGCTTTAACATGCACCATTTTCCACTAAAAAAGAAAATTGAGATGCCGTCAACCTTTCTATAAAGCGGTATTTAAGCCCCATCAGCTCTAAGCAATGATAACATCCCCAGTGTGCTTTAAAAATGCTCCATTTTCCCACAAACCTTCCAGAGTATTTTTAGGATGATCCCTAGTCCTTCCGTTAAAAGTTACATTTGAGTCACATCACTTCTGACTAATGACACTGGCACATTGTTGTTTATATTGCACCATTTCTCACTATTTTACATAAACGATCTCTGGACAACTTCCCAGTTCTGAATTAAGTTATTGACCTTTTGTACCTTAAAAAGCACTCATTTTACTGTGGGAACAAACAACATTATCTCCGTGATCCGTATGGATGTTTACGGAGCTGCACAACTATCACCCTCACCGTCGTCTTGAAAATATACCAGGTATGCAATACTTGTCCGCTTTCATAAACCAATTGTATCTCCAGTCAAACTGCATCCTCATTCTCTAAAGATGAGCCACCTTACAATCGACATATTAACCCCTCCTTCAAATTACTGCGATGGCAACTCTCATGTAAGGAAATAGACATTGACCCCTTAACGCAGCCTTGAAACAATCCCATATAGTGCATGGATCACCACGTTCCAGACCTTACCTCAAGATAATCCTCGGTACTTTTTAGTTTACTTCCCACTTTCTCCCAGAGGATCAAAGGCAAAGGATCTGAAACTATCACCAGTTATCTTCATCTTATTTATCCCCAAGCCCTCTGTTACCAGAAAGAAATATAAATAAAATCAGCTTGTTAAGTTTATCATTAATCCTGTGTCTCTAGGTGCATCTGAGAAAGATTTTCATGCCAAATATCTCATAAGGCAGAGCTGACCATCAATTCTCTCAATTACGCCTGGTACGTTTAGTCCAATTTCAGGGTCCTTTCGGACTAATTCGGTTAGCGTCAGGTTGAAATTGCCGCTAAATATAAAAAGAGCAGCATATATGTGACCAACATAATCTTGAAGATGGTTATTCACCACCGGCACATAATATGACATCACTGTAAATAGAGCTGAAGTCATGCCACAGACTAAGCACATTTTGCCATTATCAGCTTCACTCTTTAAAAGTTACAAGCTGTTATAGCCCCAAAAAATAATTGAAGTCCTCTAGGGGCTGGAAGAGACACGAGAAAATATTGACACATTTATAGCATTTTCCCGAGGTTCTCCCTCTTTTTCTTTATTTTGGGAATATTGGTTTCCTGCAGCATTATAACAATAACAATTCCAATACTAATTCCATTACAAAAAAACTAAGACTTCACGACTTCATGCATACACCCTTGCACTTTACCGAGTAGCCGATGTGGCGAGTGCAAGGTAAGAGGGATTATTTATTTATTTAAATTTACCTATCCTATTATCTGCGACTTATGCACCACCCGCGCCGCCTCACCATTCTTTCCTGTGCCAGCCGCGCCTGCAACACATGTCCCTTCAGTCTACTTCATTGTTCAACACTCACTTCTATTAACCCACACTCAACGCAGACATGAAATGCACATCTTGAGATCTAACATACTTAAACACTGATAGACTCAAGCTCATCCCATCATGTAAACCTCCCAAAAATACAATCACGTAAATGTAGAAAAAATTGAACCTACTCATTGTAAGGCCAAAGGGATATTACCTACCATGCACTCTTCTCTGCTTGGCATGGTGCCAAAATATTGTTATCAGAATACGTTTGATATGTAAACATTATTTCCAAATTATAGTTTACAAATATATCACTGCATTGGAATTAACAAAGAAAAACTACACAAATTGCAACAATATTCTTAGAAGAAATCCCCAGGGAAACATATTTATGTCAACCAATATTTCTGTACATGATATTCTGACATACAACACTCTACCTCTGGTCTACTGTCAGAAACAAACATGAAACATTATGTCATCTTAGAACAAGTTACCACTATCTCTTCATCAACAAAACATGGCCAGGGCACATTGCATTGGCATCATAGTACACTTGGTGTGAGAGGGCTATTCTATCATGACAGATTAAGAGAGGATGCTGCCTGCCAGTCATGTAGAGTATGTATACTAATAACAACTTAACCTTGTCATTCCTTACCGTAGCACCTTACCGTGGCAAAGTAAGCCAAACACTTCAACTTTACCCACATGCAACCAACCACTTGCATCTCTTTTACAGATCAGCAAGCAACAAAGCCACATTGCCAATGCATGTCAAGAAGTAGTTGCACAGTGAATACAATATTCTACTGCTTGGGCCTCATTGCTTCACTTTGCAAAGACAAACTAAAAGTTCTAGGTGTACACCAAATGGCCTACTCACGCCCATGGCCGTATCCTCAACCTGATCTTCCAAAAGATGGAGTGAGCAACAAGGATCTCCAAAGCTCGCCCATTCTTTTTATGATCAAGCTCCTCGGAGATCAACAGCAACCAACACCTGCAAGCAACACACTCTAGGTACGGTCCCCATGAAAGTACTCCTGTCACTTCTATAACCTACCCCTAACAAAAAAATCTTATAATAGAAATAAATGTTCACCTCCTCGTTAGCTAATCTATTGGGTTATCTATTGAGAATATAATTTGCATTGTCTCAGTGGGGACTTATCAAATCACTTTAACTCACCGGAAAGCATTTACTAGGACGACAGCAGATCATGTTTAAGTCTTAGATGCCTCAAGGTGTGTCTTGACATGAGTTTGGCACTCCATAGGGCGCCAAGCCTGCAGTGGAGGAGCGGTGGAGGTGCGGTGTGGTCGGGGACTGCTTCACTGGCAGTCCAAACACCGTATTACAACTACGGTATTCGGACCGAAATAGGACTGCCTCAACTGCCAGGAATCCGTGATGTGAATGCATGGTACGCCAGTCTGAGCCCGCAATATGCTTGGCATTGCCGCTGCTGCACCACCAAGTATATTACAAGTTTCCTTACCACATCACTTTCATGGTGGTGAGCACGCAATGAAAAGCATGGCAGTGAGGAAGCAAATGGGCTCAAACATGGCCCTCTGTTGTCTCAGGGCCATGGGATGCATGGGGGGGCTCATGCTGTGCCCCCCTGTCTGCATGCTCCCCCTTTCCTGCGGCATGGACTGCACAGCCCATTGCGTGCAAGAACGGGCTTTGGCGGTTCCATTGCGGTGCTTTTTTTAATAGGCACCGCCGTGGGAATTCCAAAGAACCGCCCACCAGACCATGAGATAACTTGTAATCTGGCGGGTTGGCCGGCAGTGAGGTTCGGTGGTGTGGGAGCGTGGCGGCCCGCTCCCACTTCGCCAAACTCATAATCAGGCCCTAATTGTCTTCACTGTCTCTTTAGAAAGAGTTTCAAGAAAAACATCAAGTCAACCAGTCAATGCTGAGATAGAACATATTATTAGTGTGACTGTTTTGTTAATAGAAATGCAGTGTTTGTTCTCATTTTGATGCTTGTTGTTCCTCATTTTGATGCTTGTTGTGTGGTCCAAAACAAATCACCTCTGGGAGTCTTACAATTTCCAGTATCAGCCTCTTGGACCCACTGCACAGGAAGTGCTGGATGCCAACTGAGTGCCTGGAGGTATTTTCAATGGCCATAGAAACTGTTGGGAAAATATATAAAACAAATGTTTTAACTGCTCCCAGCTAAGAGTGACATCTGAAGAGATGACTGAATGCGCACAGAAAGTAAAGGTCTCGTAACTTAAACTCCTCTTTAGAATTTAAGATCAAACCCCTTTCTGCATATTTCTCATTTTCCCGCCTTCCTTGGTTGGCTACCTGTGCCTTCAGGATGTTTCATGATGCATTGCATGCCATGAGAGGTTTTCATGAGGTGACCCACTTTAAACTTCATTGTTCGGGCAACCCATGACTTGCAGAGGCGTCTGACTCAATGTGCAGGAATTCACTTACACAATGAACTAACCGAAACCTGAAAGATCCGCACTGGGGGGTAGAAAATGTGGCAGCGGATCAGCTAACATCAGCTGCAAGGATAGCTTTGTGCACAGTGGGCCTTTCGGAAAATAAAATGAAATTGCATCCTCTTTTCAAACTAGAGTTTAAAATTGAAGCTCTCAGAAAATTTGACTGTTATATGGAGTGGGTGTTGGTCTGTTCTGCTTACAATTCGAATGCTGTGATATATAAATGCCAAAGCTAAACTACCACCACATACGTAGACTCAATGTAATCGACACGAAAATGTGAAAAATACAGGGTATTTTTTTGCAGTTTTATATAGCGCCAACTCGACCCGAAAGTATTGGAGCGCTTTACATGAGCACCAGTTACATTCATTTATGGTAGGCACGGGAAGATTAAGTGATTTGCCCAGAATCACAGGATGTTGAACCGACCCAGAGACTCGAACCTGGTTCCCAAGCTCCAAGGCCGGCAGCTCTGGCCATTACGCCACACCCCCTCTCTCTCTTTTACCCGCTCGGTGACCTCCCTGCTCGCCTTCTCTCTTGAACATTTGTTCCTCTTACTCATAAACTTTGGAACCTGCTTCCTGTACATGTTAGATGTGTATCAGCTCCACCCACGTGTAACAAACGTTTGAAAGAGTTATCTGCTGGTACCGGCTAACCAACTCTGATTGTGTGATTGTCAGCTCTATTTTATTACTCACTATGGGGCATATTATCAAGACAGGCGATAAAATTATCGCCACTTTAGCGGCAGAAAACTGCCGCTAAAACGGCGATAATGGGCTTGATAATATGCTCTATGGAATTCCAATTGAAGCCCATGTTAGATGTTTGTATCAAACCCTGTTGGGTACTCCAAGGGGGCTGCACACGTTTGTATCAATACCTGTTGGGTACTCCAAGCGGGCTGCACAAGTTTGTATCAATACCTGTTGGGTACTCCAAGGGGGCTTCACAAGTTTGTATCAATACCTGTGCGGAAGCCTCTGAACGTACAGTAACTACTGTGTGTGTTTTTTAAGAATTGAAGGTGTGTTTATTTCAAATATGTGTCTGCGCAGCATAATCATGCCAAATAAATGCTATGAACTGTCTAAAATATCATTGTATTTGTTTTTTACAGATAAATGATGTGTGCCTCGTGCATCACCAAATGGCCATCAATTGATGACCATTGCAGCATCTTCTGAGGTTTGCAGTGGTCACCAGTGACCCGCGGAGTGACTCAGTGAGTGCAACTCACTGCCACGCAGACCGGCGCAGAGCCTCCCTGCATTAGGGTGACCAACTGGCATGGGTGCAAATTCAGGACAGTGTGTGTAAAAATCCAGGACAAAGGGTCAAAATTCAGGGCAAAAATTCAGGACAGAAGGTCAGAATTCAGGACAAAAATTCGGGACAAAAGGTACATTTTACAGACACATCAGAGACGGTGCCGCAATATTACATAAATAAATAGACAACCAACACAAGCACAAGTCAAAATAAGTTTATGTTAGGTTGAAAGAACCTTGCACTGCACCTATTGTGTGCCGTAGTGTCACTTAAATACCTGAGTTTGCATATTGTATGCACCTGGTTAACATGAGCCAAAATGAAACCTATCCCCCCCCCCAGAGCTTGGCCCCTGGTGAGGTGACAGGAGCCCATAAACAAAAGCAGTTTGCCATACCCTGGGCTCTGGCAGTAGGAGGCCCAGCAAATGCTGTTACCGGCCCATTATCATTCTGTATGTGATAATTAGGCCAACATACAGAATGATAATGGGCCGATATCAGCCTGTACCAGGTCGGGGAGGAGCTACTGCAGCCCACTGATCACAGCAGGAACGCGAGCTGGCCACTGCAGTGAGAGTTAGAGAACTCTCAGGCTGCTTGCCGGGGGCAGCTCGCTCTAAAGTCTGAAATTACGGACAAAAGGCGTTCGTGGAAGAATTCTTCACGGACAACAGATGAGAGGTCCAAATTACCGGCAGTCTATGAAATTTACAGACGGTTGGTCACCCTACCCTGCATTTGTCGATGCATGATCACGAGGAGCTCTGAGGTTCCTTAGAGCCCCCCTTGTAACTGACAGTATGTGCATTACCACCACTACCACGAGGCACCCCTCATAGTGATACTCAGCACATTATTTATTTATTTGTAGCATGCCAACGGTTGCCTATGGGTATCCAGGCACTAGAGCTGCAGGGAAGGACCTGCAGAGGAACAAAACAAGAAAAGAAACCCAGAGGCAGCCAAAGACAAGGGTCAGACAGAAATAACAGGAACACAAAAAGCGGAATCCCTCACTCAAATAGGGTGGGGAAGTTCAGGTGAAGGTTGAGGGGAAGCTTGTTGCAGAGACTGAGCCCAAGTATTTTAAAGGACCAGACCTCAGATGGGGACTCATGGAAATGAGAGAGAGCGAGCAATGAAAGGGATCCTGATCCGAGGAGTCACCTGGATGACTGGGAGAAATCAGAGGAGACAGTAGTGTGGGACTCTTGAGGTAATAAGCCAGTGAAACAGGTAGAGGTCCTTAAGCTGATTGACCGGAAGCCTTTGCAGCGTATAATAAGCCTCTGAAAAGTGACAGAATTTCCAAAGATCATTCGCGACGAGTATAAACCCCTTTTTGAATCTTCTGCAACTTAGTGATTTAGTCAGAATGATCAAGAAAAGCAGGCATTACTCTCCAAGCTTTGGAGTGGAATGCATGATGCTTAAACAGGATTCCATTTGACTAAATGTCAGTTCCTCCTTTCCACCCTATGTAATGTTTTTCTGTTGGTAAATGCTTGTACATTTTAATAATTTATGGTAGAAATGTGACTTTCTTTGAAATGAAAAGTGACTGTTTATTCCTCATCAACTTTTAAACTGCCCTAATGTGTTCCATAATACATTGATGTGATTGCCTAGTTGTGCTGGCTTTACACATAACTAACAAGGGCACTGTAACGCATAAATTACAAATGTATTGCTGAAATTAAAAATGATCTATTGAAAACTTCTCAATCATGTGCTCCCCTCTTCTCATCACTTTTGTTAAGATCTAAATGACACACTGCAGGTCCTACATCTAAAAGATTCTAACGTAGAAAGTCAAGCGCCTCTATTAATGCTAATGGGCTTTAAAAGGTCCCTAGTAAGTGTATTTCAATGATTTAGTACTCTAAGGAAGGACATATTGAGGTGGACATTGATCACATTCTTAACCTACAATCAGGTGTTAAGAAGTGTCAATGCTTATAAACAATCTTCCTCTGATATGAATAGAGAGTAAGTCATTTTATATTTGTGTCTAAAGTACTACATTCAGTATTTCTGGGGGATTTTTTGTGAATCGTCTTAAACTGAGCTAAATATTTTACCGTAAACCACATTTAGACCAAGCCAATTGTTTTATAAAATTTACTCAACTGTGATCTTTGTTTGAGGGCAGCTTTCTTTTTAGCTTGAGACAGAACTTTGTCAGGGGATCCTCAATCTTTACATCTGCATATCATGTCCTTGGCTACTTCTTTATATTTAGTGTCATAAGTGCAGTTCATTGAAGCCCTTCTGATATTCACCATATGGGTGGGATGGCATGAATGGTGCTACAGGTGGCTGCTCTAAGTGTTCAAGTTGATTCATAAGAAAAAAGACATGGATAGGAATCGGTTAACCACAGAGATGTAAAGATGTAATAAATCAATACAATTTTTGACAATAGTACAAGGAAACTGGTGTCCCCAAGGGTTAATATTTAGTATTTTTTTTTTTTTTTTTTTACTGGCATTTCCCAAAAAAAACAAAAAAACATTGATACAAACATAGCAAACTACTGGCCAGTGAATGGTCATTACATAATCATCATTCAGACTGCGTACCATGTACATTGCAAATGTTATACCTTGCATGCCCCACCCACTGATAGAAACAGAAATTTTGAGTGTATTCACCACATTGCAAAACCATCTTCAAAAGTCCATGTGACGGTTTGAATCCAGTGCTACGCCCCCACATATTTTGCACAGCGGGTTAATCCACCTGACAGAAACACATTATCCCCGTTCCCCCTCTTTACCCCACATTCCCCGTATCTGTCGATATATTCCCAACCTCCCCCTGTCGCTCACGGGCCCAACTGAGAAATTGTTCCTATATGTCTCCGGGCCTAGAGGTGGGAGGCATTAATTCCCAGAATGTGGTCAATTGTGAGTGCCCATACGTGACATCACTGATCCACTCCTTTATGGAAGGGGCCCTCTTCCTCCCCCAATGTACGGCAATTTGGCATTTGGCAAAGAGGAGAAGCATTGCATGTAGTTTGCAAACCTTAACTGGTGTGTCCTTCACATAGCTCAACAAGGGGAAGGATCTATAGGTGTGTCTATTATCTGATGGATCATTGTGAACGCAGTGGACCAAAATGATGTGAGCCTCGGACAACTCCATGCCATATGTAAAAAGGTTGCTGGAGTGAATTCACATCTCCAACAGCTGCCATCATCTCTCAGTCCCATGCGGTGTAAGCCTACTGGTGTCCTGTAAAATCTACGTAGACTTAAAGTGTATTAGGCGGAGTTTATAGTTAGGAGATAAAGCAGTGAGTTGATTACAACTGAGCGGACTAGGGAGTTCATCATTGCACGCCTGTAATGCCCGTGGCCGCGTCAGAGGAGCCGAGGTTTGCATGTGTTTATAGATCCGTGTAATGAGTCTGTGTGGCGTGGTTGACTTTAAGACGTTCTCCAACGTAAGCAGGGTTGGCGAGGGGCTTGGGAATGTCTCATGCAGAGATCTA
The DNA here is from genome assembly GCF_964204655.1 of Triturus cristatus. NCBI lineage: Eukaryota > Metazoa > Chordata > Amphibia > Caudata > Salamandridae > Triturus > Triturus cristatus. Next base: position 282,943,965 of record NC_140587.1, read on the forward strand.
CGAGCAGCCCGAAGTTTATAGTAGACAAATAGTTTGGTAAAAGGCACCGTTTGACCCTCCTCTGCGTTCGGGGGCGGTCGAAATGTGTCCTCGGGATAAAGGTCTGCGAAGGTGCGCAAGTTCATCTTTTGTGCTACAGCCTTGCTTATTCCGTCGCCTATATTGGGTAGCATAGGGTTGTGTGCCAAGGAAATGGAAGGGGCATAGAGTATGGGAGCGTCAGCTCTCCTTCTCAACTCATTCACGCCCACCGCAGGGTCTCCACCATGTCTATGCCATCCCTGGGACGCCGGTAAGTCTGATATAGGGCCACTTGGAGAGGGACAGGTGCTGCTGCGTCTGTCTTCACAGCCACATGGGGTTGGAAAGGGTTCGGGTGCACCCAGTGGTGAAGAAACTGAGTCTGAGCGCACCAGGCATACAATTGCATATCTGGGGCTCCCAAGCCACCTTGACAAAGCGGGAGTGTCAGTAGGTCCCATGACACCCGAGCTTGTCCGCCCGCCCATACCAGCGAAACCAGAAGGGACCTGAGGGACTTAAAAAAGGCTTGTGTGAGAGGAATAGGGATGTTTGCAAATAAATAGAGAAATTTCGGCAGTACCACAATCTTAATTAGTGCTATCTTCCCAGCTAGGGAGAGAGGGAGCTTAGCCCATGCTGTGGATTTCTCTTCCAGCCATGTTATGGCACGGCCGTACTTCATGTTCCATATTTCTTGCATATTTCTGCGGAGCCATATGCCCAGATACTCTGCCCATTTTAGCGGGAACTCTGAGATTACCGGGATAGTGGTGTCCGTCAATGGAAAAATTACTGATTTGGCCCAGCTAATGGAGATGCCACAAAGGCTGCCGAATTTGATAAATTCCTGGAGTAGGGGGTCCATATGCATTGCTGGGTCGATCACATACAGTGTGACATCATCAGCGTATAGTGAAATAAGGAGGCTTCTTGTGCTAAACCCAATCCCCCTAGTGGTGTGGTGTTGTCTAACACACGTTGCCAACGGCTCCATCGCTATCGCGAAGAGCAGAGGGGAAAGTGGGCAACCCTTTCTCGTACCCCGCAAGATAATAAAGGGCGCCGATATAAGATCATTCACTCGGAACCGAGCAGTTGGCCACGTATAGAGCGGGCGATTCAGGTTTATATATAACGGGCTAAACCCCATGCGACCCAGAATGGCGAATAGATATGGCCATTCTAGCATGTCAAACGCTTTTGTAGCATCGAGGAAACCCGCAGCCGCCTGCAAGTCTGGGTGAAGATAATGCAATACCAGAACAGGGACCCGAGGTTGTGCGAGGTGGTTCTCCCGGGGATAAAACCTGATTGATCTGGACGGGCGATTAAAGGGAGTAGGGGCTGTAGCCGGTTTGTAATCAACTTTGCCACGATTTTAACATCCACATTTATTAAGGACAACGGTCTGTATGAGTCCAATTCGTTTTCGGGCATCCCTTGTTTTAGCAAAATTATTATTATCATTGCTTTGCCCATGGTCGGCGGCAAAATGCCAGAGATTTGGGCTTCTCATATAACGCTATTAGATGCAGCGCCAATTCTTCGACATAGGTTTTTTAGAAGGCGGTGGTTAGGCCGTCAGACCCGGGGGGCTTGTCCAACGGCAAGCTCCTGATTACCTGGGTGACGTCCTCTACCATGAAAGGGAAATCTAAGTAATCCCTATGGGCCCGATTCACAGAACTAACTTAAGACAAAATCCTAAACTTACTACCATTTTGGTATTCACAGAAGGCACTTACTCATTTTGGTATTCACAGAAGGCACTTACTCATTTCGGTATTCACAGAAGTTAGGAGTCCTAACTTTAGGACTCCTAAATGCCTTCTGTGAATACCGAAAGTCTTAAAATTAGGATTTTTCTCAGTTTAGTAGTAGTATAGTTAGGATTCCTAACTTTAGGACTCCTAAATGCCTTCTGTGAATACCGAAAGTCTTAAAATTAGGATTTTTCTCAGTTTAGTAGTAGTATAGTTAGGACTCCTAACTTTAGGACTCCTAAATGCCTTCTGTGAATACCGAAAGTCTTAAAATTAGGATTTTTCTCAATTTAGTAGTCCTAAGATTAGGACTCCTAACTTTAGGACTCCTAAATGCCTTCTGTGAATACCGAAAGCCTTAAAATTAGGATTTTTCTCAGTTTAGTAGTAGTATAGTTAGGACTCCTAACTTTAGGACTCCTAAATGCCTTCTGTGAATACCGAAAGTCTTAAAATTAGGATTTTTCTCAATTTAGTAGTCCTAAGATTAGGACTCCTAACTTTAGGACTCCTAAATGCCTTCTGTGAATGCCGAAAGTCTTAAAATTAGGATTTTTCTCAATTTAGTAGTCCTAAATTTAGATTTAGGACTACTAAATTGAGAAAAATCCTAATTTTAAGACTTTCGGTATTCAGAGAAGGCATTTAGGAGTCCTAAAGTTAGGAGTCCTAACTATACTACTACTAAACTGAGAAAAATCCTAATTTTAAGACTTTCGGTATTCACAGAAGGCATTTAGGAGTCTTAAAGTTAGGACTCCTAACTTCTGTGAATACCGAAATGAGTAAGTGCCTTCTGTGAATACCAAAATGAGTAAGTGCCTTCTGTGAATACCAAAATGGTAGTAAGTTTAGGATTTTGTCTTAAGTTAGTTCTGTGAATCGGGCCCTATGTCTTTGACTGAACCAAAGCAGTTCTAACGAATCAAGAAATGGTAGCAGGCCCTCCGGACTTGACCTCTGGGTAGCGGTATATAGGTTGGAGTAGAAACGGGAGAATTCATCTAATATTCCTGTTTGGCCTCTAATGACACTCTGTTGTGGCCCTATCAGTTCAGGTATCTAAGCAGTGGACCGTGGGGCACGGATCATCACCGCAAGAGTCCTCCCCGGCCTGTCGCCCTCTCCGTTTCTCCGCGCCTCAGTGTATTTCCCCAAGAACTTCACCTCGCGCTGGATAATATATTGGAAATAAGGCAAGGTCCCAGTCACCACCGTCCGTTAGAGGCAAAGTACTTTGTTTCTAGCTCCCTGATCTGGGTCTCTAGGGATGCAAGCAAGCCCCATATTGTCTTCAACACCCCAGCTTGCAGGGCAATGCATTTACCCCTGATAACCGCCGTGAACACCTCTCAGAGGGAGACCTCCGTGTCAACCGATCCAGAGTCAGGGGTAAAATAGTCAGTAATCTCTACTCTAATTTCTTCTTTGAAGACCTCATCTAAGAGGGCATTCAGTGGTAGCCGCCAAGTGAATAGTCGTGGAGGTGAGTTGGGAAGTACTAATTGCAAGAGGCAAGATGCGTGATCCGAGAGGGACCTGGGGAGATGTGATACCTCCTTAGTCCAGGTGGCTACGTCACGCGACACCAACCAGAAATCCAACCTGGACCACGCTCTATGGTGCTCAGAGATGCAGGTCCCCTCTTTAATCGTTGGGTGTCTACATCGCCAAATGTCTACCAAGTTTCCATCTGAGATGATGGCATTCAATGCTGCGCTAGCTGCGGGGTGTAATGCTCGGGATGTCCTTTTCCTGTCCAAGTCATCGTTTAAAATTGCATTAAAATCCCCACCCCAGATACTGGTGTCGCAACCTGTCGCCTTGACTCTGGCCCATATATCCTGAAAAAAGCTTGGAGAGTCAACATTGGGACCATACAGTGCAACTCTCACGACCGGGATCCCACCCAGAGTGCCCAGTCTGAAAATTAACCTACCCTCTGAGTCGTATGTAATTCCCTTTCCTTCCAGTCCAGACCTCGCTTGATCAGCACAGCACAGCAACCCCTCGGGAACAGTTTGAGTATATGGAAGAATACACTGAGCCCTACCTATTATGCTTCAGCCTGGGGAGGGTACAACATTTAGATGCGTTTCCTGTAGCACACAAACATCAACGTTATGTCTCAGCAGATAGGCGTGAACAAGCCTGGACTTCCTACCGTCGTTCAGCCCAGAATGTTCCATGTTAAAAAGTTCAAACTGATTACGCGGTGGCTAACTGAGTACACTGTAAAATTACAGTGGGAGCAGGGCAGCGAGTCATCCTCATAGGCATCAAATTGCGGTCCGGTGAGTTGTATAGTAACTTATTAGCTAAAAACATAGTATCAACCCCCCCCAAACCACCACCCACTCCAACCCCCCAATTAGGTTGTAGAGAACCCACCCTCAACATTATAACAAAACAGACAGCAAAATGGAGTTCTCCCATTGGGGTGCAGAATCACCAGCGTACTCCCCTGCCAAGACAGGGTGGCCAAGAGAACTGCAGAGAGTCATACCAATTACACAAAAATTGCGAAAAATATCCACACATCGTAGCAATAGAACAGGTGCATGACCAGTTCACTCAGCCCAGTCTGGCCCAACATGCTCCATCAGAATTTAGCCTGTCATAGAACCTGTCAAATCCGACCCGCATGCCTTTTCTTTAGGACCAACAACACCCATAACAGAGAGTGTGAGACATGACTGATGCATAGCAACCTCTTCCCAGCAATGAAAATTTCACATATGTCCCCCACCCCCCAATATAGTGCAGAACGGCTTGAGCAAATGATATAACGATACTGGAGCCACATCAGTCATTGTCACTAAGCCGGTCCTCAGCAGAGGCTGCAGTTTTGGAGCCTTGTTTGGGCTGTTTACCCCCGATGTGTTTTGCAAATTTAAGGGAGGATTTGGCATCTGTGAAGAAATGTGCAGTTCCGTCATGGGTGAATTTAAGCTTGGCTTGGTACAACAGCGAATAGGGAATTTGGGCTTGCAGCAGGAGATGCTTGGCAGGCAAGAACTCACGCCTCGCCGACTGCACCGCAGGCGTGAAGTCTGGGTAAAATGAGATTTGATTGCCCTTGTGCGTGATCGTTCCCTTCTCTCGTGCGAGGTGCAGAATGAAATTCACGGTCCTGGTAGTTCAGAATCTTGGCCAAGATTGGTCTGGGTGGAGTGCCTATCGGTGGTTTCGGGCCCAAAGCATGGTGCGCCCTCTCGACTGCGAAAACCGCAGAAAGATGGGTATCGAAGAGCTCAAGGAGCAAGTCAGCAACGTAGGTTTCCATCTTGGCAATGGCTGTTGTCTCCGGTATGCCCGTGATACGCAGGTTATTGCGACGCGACATCGCCTCCAAATCCTTATTCTTGGCACGGATGATTCCCAGCACTTTGTCCATATGTAGAAGCGGTTCCTTCGTTTCGACCTGGAACTCATGATAATCCGAGTACAAGTACGTCAAGTCTGGTCTCATGCGTTCCCACTTGTGTTTTGACAGCATCCAGTTGGGTAGTAAGCTGGTCCAGCTTGGTGTCGATGTTCCGCAAACTAGACCTCATCTCGAGCATCAGGGTACGCAGGTTCTCCCCACGGTCTTCCATCTGGGACTCTGCAGGCCTTTCCACGCCGGCCTCTGGGCCGGATTACGTAAGCCTCGTGGTCCTCCTCTGGTCGAAGGTCAGCTTTGGCTGCTTAGCGTCTTGCTTTCTCATGTTTCATGCAGGCACCACCGGCTTGTCGCACAGGGCCCTCCAACTGCACACGTCTAAGGCAGTGGACGAGCGACAGGCTCACCCACACGTCTGTCCACCAACAGTTCGTACAGCAGCAAACCGTGCATAAATGGGGCCAGTGCACAGCCACAGCCTGCGAAATTGGCCAAGGAATCCCTCCGCCACCTTATTCTGTTGTTGTAGGCGTTTTCGGGGTCTGGTGAGGGCTTCAGGGAGCTACCCCTCCTCATGTGTGCACCAGACTGACCATGTTGCAGTAGCTTCGGTGCTGGGCCCACACAGTACCCCTCTTGCGTTCTCCTCACTCCCGTGTCAGCTCAATACTGCACACCACCGCTGGGCACACCGTGGCCGTATTACCGATATGGCGCGCGGCGCCTCAGAATCACAAAATGGCATGTGGGGCGCGTGCCTTGCCTCCGACCACACATCCAGTCTTAAAAATTCTTGTGGCAATGGCGCATGTCACATGTCGTGCCCCTGGCATATCAGGGCCTCAGCACCGACACACCAATCATCCACGCAGGTCTACAGGCAAGTCTTCCACACTCACGGACTCCAGGACAGTGTGGCCTCCTCCCGCACCGTCTCGCCGCCTCTCCGGCTCCGCGCCTCACCTCTAGGGCGGACCACACCTCTCCTGCACAGTTCCGAATGACACTCTCTGAGTTTATGAGCATTGAGGCAGACAGTCCGCAACCGCTGCAGCAGCGGCCCACGCTTCAGGGAACACCGCGGGCTCGAATTCCAGGGCAGCCCGCACTCCCAGTGACAGAGCGAGCGAGCGCGGCCGGTCCTCTTCCAATTAGGCACACTTCTCGGCACAGAAGCTGAGTACAGGGACGCTGGTTATTTCAATCGAATCTGCGCGTTGTCGGCTTTCTGTGGGAAAGTGTTGTGCTCTGCAGTAACTCTCCAGGTGCAAAGATCACTGCAGGATAAGATCTTGGCCGGCGGAGCTCACTCAGAGAGCGGCCATTTCGCAGCTCAACAGGCCACGCCCCCCCCCACTATTTAGTATTTCATTGTGATTTCCATGGGGGAAGTTGGCATATCACTCCAGATTATAAATAGGCCCTCCATATACCTGATCCAGGTTTTAATATAGTAATTGTATTATTTTAATGCAAGATTAAGTCAAAAGTTGGCATCATCAGGTGTACATACGCAGAGGCAAGGGCCCCGCCCCTCGCTTTACTCCAGACAAAGAATAGTTCTCTAAAATTATCTAGTGAACTCAATCAGCATTTTAGTATGAGACAAAAGTGAAGGTGAGTGATCAGAGAGAATGTATTTAAATGAAGAGATACCATCATCATGATTTATGAATGTGTATAAAGAACATACACCAAAAGCAATAAGAAACCGGACCTTAAATCTGGAGAACCGGGTTTGGGTCTGGGCAACGACCCTCAGCATCCTGTGATTCTGGGCAAATCACTTAATCTCCCAGGGCCAAACAAAAATGAATGTGTAACGAAACTGGTGCTCATGTAAAAAAACTGTTGTCTTCAGTAGGTAAGCTCTTTGGTTACCGTATCACAACATTGGTATCTTTAACAAGAGACGATAATGCCGGTTATCATGCCGCTACACAAGATTATGCTGGTCTAAAGAACATACACCAGGACCTCATAGTAAATAAGTCCCCTGACGGGACGGTGGTGACTGGGACCTTGCCTTATTTTCAATATATTATTCAGGATACTTGAAACTCTGCAGTTCTTTGGCACGAGATTTCGCAATACATACCGCTATTGAGGCCAAATTTGTCCCCTGAGGTCCTATTTTACCAGTATAAACAACAAAAGAGTGAAGCCAAGGTGGAAAAGGCTAGAGGGCGGAGTCACTCATGTTTTTTAGAAGGGTCCTCACTCATCAACCTAGCTGGTGACATGCTTCATCATTGGACCCCCACCAGAGAGGCCGAGTGCCTCTCCGGTGTGCTACGACGCCTGATTACAGCGGAGCGGGATTTTTGAGTGTTGGGTGCAAGTGGTAGTGCAGTGAGTGGTGTTAAAATAGCCTATACTACTCCTTAAATTTTGGCTCCCACCTGCCAGCCATTGTTGTGTGTGTCAGCGTTCCCCTACAGGACCTATGCGGTAATTCCACCCCGGCTCCCACGTAAGCTTGACATCCGTGGTTGTCCTATTTAATCATAGTTTTTAAGGCACCCTTTCCACTTGGGCAATTATTTTGAGGAGTTTTATATATAGGACTACTAAGTCACCAAGATCACTTACTGTCGGTCTACTCTTTACATGCACTAGTTCACGTTGCATTTTTTAACGCCAGAAAAACCCACACGATGGGTAGTTTTTGGGCTATTTAACTCGCCTAAATCCTAAATGTGAATTAGGTGTTAGTGGTCATTTAGCTTGTCACTAATTATTGAACATACAGAATCACTAGACGGTTGAAACATACAACAATAAGCATTGACGTACATATGTGTTATGTGTTATTGTGATGTCACTGTTATGTTTTGCTTTACAGATCGGTAGCACATTCAGAAGTCCTGAAGGCGTGAATATTAGGAACCGTGAGTAGTTTGGTTCCTTTTTGGGCCATAGGTTAGGATGCGCCTTAGCGTGCGCATACCGCCATGGTCCACGGTCCTGAGGAAAGCCTCGCTAATTGCTCACAGAGGCTGAAACATGTCGACCTAATGTACAAAGAAAACGGATGTAACTGATCAATCTAATCAGTCACAACGTCCACCCTGCACTGTTTGTACTCTAGTCATACTACCCTATTATTTAAAAAAATGTAAGGAGTAGTATAGGATACTTTAACACCACTCACTACACTACCACTTTCAGCAAACACTCAAAAATCCCGCTCCGCTGTAATCAGGCGTCGTACCACACCGGAGGGGCACTCGGCCTCTCTGGTGGTGGTCCAATGACGAAGCATGTCACCAACTACGTTGGTGAGTGAGGACCCTTCTAAAAAACATGAGTGACTCCACCCTCTAGACTTTTCCACCTTGGCTTCACCCTTTTATTGTTTATACTGATTATCCCTGGGGAATAAGAGTGGAGTAATATTTCCCTCTCTCTCTCTTTGTTTTGATATGTCCTATTTTACCATACATACTTCTCATAACTACCGACCAGCTGGATCCCTGACGAAGTTCCCTCTGGCAAAATTAGGAACGAAACGTGTTGGCTGTGTGCCAGTTTTAAAGATTGACCGAATAAAAGAAGTAATTTTGGAACAGATTTTTGCTTGCTAGATTGACTCCACAACGAGCGCCCCTTCCATTTTTCTTGAAGATTTAGCTATTATTGGCACCTCCGGATGGCGGGTGCAGGAAGTGATTGCACCACTTTCTAATATATTGTACATGTGGACTGGATTTGCTTGACCTTGGTCTGCCGTTTTTTCTTCTTCTGTTAGCTGGTTCTAAAAGCACTCACTACCACCTTCCTGGCCTCTAGCAATTTTAAGAAAGAATAAAAATGTCATGATAACGCGGATGGTTAATGTTTTTCCTAGAGAGAGATCAAAGTTTTACTCGCAGTTTGTAAGTTAAAATCCTAACATACAACAGTGAGCTATTAACTGTCATCTAAGAGCTGCATGCAAAAAGCAAGGTAAAAATCAGAGCGTTGTGTCCCCCCCCAGTCTTTGTTTGATTATCCTAATCTTTCAAAAATAAATTGTTATATTTATTTTCAGCACCTGGTAAAGCCTGACAACCATTGCCTTATTTTTGGCAATTTTTGGGCGAAGAACAAGAGGCCCCAACCTCCTTTGCTGCTCTTTCACCCCGGCTACAACCCAGCAAACACCAGTGTTAAAGGTAAGGAAACTGATGCTATATTTTTTTAGATTGGGGTTAGGGCTATGTATGTGGTCACTCTACATGATGGTTGGGGTGGGTGCACATTTTGAACATTGTACCCGCGGTGGATGGAATTTACTAATAGCCTTAGCCCTGTGCTTTGAGCAATAACAGTTGTTAAAGGCACTATCTACCCCTTGCCTTGTTAAAGGCCCTCAAGCAGTGCCTGTTTCAGTGCCTTCAGCAACCAGTATGGCACACAGAGGCAGCAGGCAGCAAGGCTGTAATTTTAGCAGTCATTTTGTGCAAAGGGGAGCTGTTGGACATCTATTGCAATAATGCCCAAGATATATGTATTTAAACTGAAATTTTATATAATTGCACCAAACCTTATTCTTTGCACTTTGATTATTGACAGGTTTCTTTAATATTGGTAAGGCCAGCATCAGCATGAATACAGTAGAAGTGCTACTTGCAAGGTCATTCTTTGGACGGACACGTGAAGAGAAACTAAATATAAAGCAATTAGGACCTGATCGGCCTGACCTGAAACTACAACAAATTACCCAAGATAGAGGAAAGACTTACAAACATACATTCTCAAACACCTGGTACACAAAAGCTGATTGGCTTACAGGGTGCGTTTTGAAAAATTCTCTGTTCTGCTTCCCTTTGCTTGCTGTTTGGTGGTGAAATGTCTTGGGAAAAACAAGGAGTAATAGACTTGAAGGATTTGTCTGACAAAATAAAGAAGCATGCATACACAAGAAACCATATGGAAAACCTGACGAGACTGGGAATGTTGGGAGACACACCAATTAAGCACCACATAAACGACGCATACCGCAAAACAATACAGAAACACAATTAAGCAGTTGATAGGAATAGAAACATACTATAAAAAATAATTGATTGCATTAGTTTCTGTGGTGCTTTCGACCTGGCATTGCGAGGCCATGATGAATCTGAAAGTTCCTCAAATCCTGGAATATTTAGAGGCCTTGTGGATTTAATAGCAAGCATAGACAAGGAAATGGAAGCACATTTAGTAAGTGCTACAGTCTTTAAGGACACCTCTAAAACGATACAAAATGAACTCCTTGAGTGTATGCTAGAAATTATGAGAAGCCATATTGTCCAAGCGATGCAAAACACAGACTTTTTGGCTATTCAGGCTGATGACACCACTTATGTGGCCACAAAAACTCAGTCCGTATTAGTCTTTCTAGACTTGACAAAGACAGTAAAGTTGTGGAGAGGTTTTATGGTTTCACACATTTAAGAGACTCCAGTGCAGAAACCATTTCTTCAGCTATACTGCGTCAACTGAACTTTATTTTTCCAGAGTTGCCTCAAACAAAAAGAAATTAGCGCACAAAGCTATAATGGTGCGTCCGTAATGAGTGGAAGTCTTGGTGGAGTACAGAAAAGAATTAGAGATGTGTACCCTAATGCTCATTATGTGCACTGTTACGCCCACCAACTTAATCTTATTATGCAACAGGCAGTATCAAAGATCTCCGAGACACAAATTTTCTTTCAGGATGTAGGAGGCATGGCAGCATTCTTCTCACGTCCCCCCAAAAGAACGGAAGTACTTCAGGAGATTGTGGACAAAAGGCTTCCAAGGGGATCCTCAACTTGTTGGAACTTTGACATACGTTCAGTCAACCTAATATATAAACATAATGAGGACCTTGAGAAATGTTTTGACGCTGTAGAAGCCAATGAAGACTTTGATTACAGAAGTCAGAATGAAGCCTGTGGCTTTGCTAGAGCACTACAAGACAGAGAGTTTCCGTTCTTTCTGTTTTTATTTGATGACATAATGTTTTTTGTTGACATATTATACAACCAGTTACAAGCACGAGCCATGGATATAGTCTCTGTGCAAAGAAATACCAGTAGGTTTGTCACCAACATTAGCAAAGTAAGAGATGGGGTTGACAATTTAGACAGCATACTGCCAGAGGATTCTACTATTTCAAACTGAAGGAAAAACATCAGCAGTCTGGTTCGAATTTCCGAATTTCACAAAACATTTGGTGAGTGCCGCATTATTGGAAAGTGAACACTTTGCAAAATATGATCAATCTTTCCCTGAGCAAGCTCTGAATGATGCTGTGGAAGCTTATCCTATGCTCAACAAAGAGGACCTGAAAACTGACTTGACTGTACTGTACGGAATGAGTGTATACCGGAAGGGCACTTGTGCTATTTCTTTGCTGGTTTTAATTCAGAAACTTAATATGGAAAAGTCACTAACAGAGACAGTGTCTTTACTAGAAATTGTCGTTACCACCCCTATGACAACAGCAGAGTCGGAACAATGTTTTTCCACCTTAAACAGAATTAAGACATTCCTGAGGAACACAATGATTCAGGAAAGACTGAATGCTTTAGCAATGCTCTCTATAGAGAGCGACCTAGTTAAAAGAATCCCAGACTTTAACGTGCAAATTATTGAAAGGTTTGCTGCTCTTAAAGACAGACGTGCTGATTTTATCTGCAAAAAGTGAACAATATGTTGAATGCTGCTAGTTTGCGACCTGTTTAGTTGTTTGTTAAATAAAAACATCTGTGAGGTACTCAGAAATGCATTGTGTATCGAAGTCTGCTATGAAGCTCTGTGGTTATACTGGATAAGCAGCTACCTATGTTATATGAATCTCTTTATTAATGTAATAACTGCACTTTCACAATTGCTTTATTAACCATCCTGCTTTCTCAAATTTGCTTGAAAATGCACCATTTGTCCACTCTTTTTTTAAAATGTCCCCGGTGGGAGAACCCCCACGGGACCCTCCTCAGGATGTTTGGGCTCGCACGCTAGGCACGCACGCTACAGTGCAGTATGAAAATCGTTTTACGCCTCACCACTTTCAAATTTCGCCAACCGCCACTGACTGTGTTAAATTCAGAAGAAACAGATTTCGTTTTGAGAGACAAATATTTCCACAAGCAAGCCTGCAAGTAAATCTGAGGAAGTGAATATGAAATGAAGGTAGTTTGCTATGAGATATTGGAGAAAATGGCATGTCCTGTTATGCTGAAATGCCCTTCTTCATCAGTGACCTATTTGATCAAATTGTAATTGACATTTCAATATCTATCTACTCCGTAAACATACTCTATCTTGAAAATGTATTTCAGGTACCTATTGCTCTAATATTTGGGACCTGTTTGAGTTCTTCCTCCTTGATTGTTTTATTCTTTTTCATTTGTTCTTTTCCCTTTTGATTGTTTCTCTTTTGTTTTTGTACACCTGCCAATCTGATTTGCATTTCTCTTAAAAATCACAAGTTTTATTGAAAATGTCCAGCTCAACCTCATTAGCTGAGGAGTTCATTTCTGAGCAATTTGGGGTGCTGTCACAGATCAGTGCTTAATTTGTAAAATATTAAGTGCCAGGGCTGTGACCAGGAGGCCACTGGATCTTTCAGCACTCATTGCCCCTGCCATTGCTGCCAAAACAACTACTAACCATCTCTCTCGTAGGTAAATGCGACAGTGCAGATTATTCCAGGTCCCCAAAGTTAAAGGAATGGCTGGGGAGGCAGGTATTAGTAATTTTTTAATGTATATTGTTTTCCTAAACAGCTGTTATACTGCTCATCTCTAAATTACATGAGCAGCGCCACCTTGTGGTTGACTGCCCTAAGTGTGTTGTTGACAATTAGGTGCCGGTGCCGAGCACCGGTAACAAATCAAGTGCCGGTGCTCAGCACTGGAAAGCTCTGGCTCAAATTAAGCACTGTCACAGATTGCAAGGGATTGTTCAATCAGGCGTACAACCCCCTAAAAATTACAATATTTACTGTGGAATGTATAAATGCCACTACATTCATAATCACAAATATCTCATTCGAATTTAAGTTATTGGCTTATTTCATCTTAGTGTCTTTTAAAGCTTTTGTGTGCATTTTCTCAGTGAAATCTGTGATCTATTGCATTTTGTGGTAGCAAATCCAAACCTTGTTGTTCCTTGTTGATGAAATTAACATAACATAACAGAAGCTGAAGACCTGGCTTTTCGAGTAGTCCCGTCAGGCTCTTCTAGGTTTGGCTAGACTCACACCTGCTCTGTGCCATGGTACCCTTCTGAGTGATATTGCTCTCTACAAATCTGCATAACACAACATAACTTAACTTTAAACTATTTTTCGGAACATGTTTAACTACACTCCTTGTGGGAACAGTGCCAACTGGTGCACTTTCACTTACTTTTAGCAACAGCAACACTTACATTTTTCCAGTTAGAACACAGACGTCTCGAAATATGTCGAAAATGGCTCCACAGATGTCTGCGAATTACATTGGGAGAAAGGACATGCGGCAATGTTGCACTCAGAATTAGCAATACCTTTGAGTACTGGATACAGTATTACCGCACCCTTCCAAGTTCCCACCCAGGAAATCGTGAATTACATTGAAATCTTTCTTTGAGCATTGATTTCTGTATTTCTTCACCTAATTCCAGGCACTTTTCCATCGGTAAATCGTGCTACATTTTGTGATTTTAAAAGTGCCTGTGAAAAAAACGGAAAATGCAGCTTTTCCCACACGACTTTTAATCAGGCTTGTCGGAAGATCTTGCGAGGCATGGAGCCAAAACATATGGTGGGCCTTCTCCGTGCTTCTTTCATTGTTCTCCTTTTTGTTGTAAGTGTTAAAAATAATGCACACCTCAAGGGAAAGAGTAAAACTGGCATCTGGCGCCACGCGCTGCCTCGTTATTACTGAAGACAGCAGCTGGCTTACAATGAAAATGATCTAAACAAATGTTGCTGAGGGAGAGCGAACCCTAGAAAGCGAGGACCTGGGGCCTCATGCACCCCCTAACCTCCTACCCCCTTGCCCCCCTTGTGATCACAAATGTGTACCTTCAGTGATGTACTGAGCACCTTCAGCACATTTCAACAGAATGTCTTTGGCCACTCTCTCCGCGCACACCTATGAACACCTACTAGGCAACTTAACTGCTCAGACTGAATAGTTTACTCACAAGATAGTGAGGTAAACTATATTGGTTGAATTCGCGCTTGTTTCACAGTGCGCCAGTCAGGCTTAAATTGCACGAGTGTGAGCTACAAATATCTATTCATATTTGAATTATTACCTGTGTGCAACATACAACCCTGCCTAGGCACCAACTCTTTAACTGTGACATTCCCTAATATTCAGTTATTAACTTCAAATGACTAACACAGTCTGTAAAAGGCTCAATTTTCATGCAAAGACTGGCAAAAATGTGCTCACCGGTCACATATTTTGTTTAAAAAAAACAATGATCAATGACTTGTCTGTAGCCCAATGTGGCAGCAGCCAGAATGAGATGTACAGAGGTATATATGAACTTGTTTGCATGGCTGTGCAGTGCTGCCTGTGATGAGGCTCCGCCAGGCCATGCAGGGCCTACTTCCCATGCACCCCTGTGCCTTCGGCTCATTACATCTTCCTCCAAGCCTTTGCATGTTTCTACCTTGACTGGTGGACAAGGGCTTCACTAGGCTCTATGGTGGCACCAGGAGAGAGGCATCCCTTGAATGTGGCCTTATGTTACATTATGCCAACAGAGCGCCGTGGACCACCAGCAGAGATGCTGCAGACATGCAGCCAGAGATTCTTTTTTCCCAGGCAGTATATTTTATTCATATCGCCAGAGCACCATGATACACCCTGATTTGTATTCCTAGCATAAGTAGTCACCAGTAGCATTCATGATAACCGGGTCTCTGGCAATCTGTAAACAAGACCTGTTGCAAACTCCCACCACTTCTTCCCTTTCTTGCTTTCTCGCAAGTCTTACTCTGCTCCCCGGTTGTTGATCTGTCTTCTGCTCTTTGCTGCTGACATTGATGTTGTTTTAGGGTTTTTGACTAACTTATTATCAAACTTGCTTCATGGATTTTCTCTTGGCTATAACAGAATTTGTTTGTTTTACTGTGCCTGTATTTTTCACAAGCTATTTGGATTTTCAGTTAGAAATATTTTAACTTGTGGTTTTTTTACTTCGTTTCTGTACATTATTTTTGTAGTTTCTGCTGAATGTGTAGAAACTTTTTCGAATTTTTAAATATTCTGTTATGCTTTAGAGACGATTTTACATATGCATTACTATTCCTGCCAAGGGATTAAAAAAAGCCCTACTACTTTGTGTTTTCATTACAGCCTTGGCCGTTTGCGGTTTCCTGGGATCGGACCTCTTTTTTGCAGCTGGCCAGGTAAGCTGTAGCCAAGGTATGGAATATGGCAGGTGGTGTGGGGCAGAATGGATTTTATTTATGTAATCATCGGTGACCTCTAAATCCGTTTTTCTTTATGATTGCTTTATTTTATTGCTAAATATAAATCTTTATATAACCTTGTGTTTCAAATGTAAGTTCGTTATTTGAACAATATATTAATGTGATGGTTCAATATAAAAAAATAATATTTAGGAAATGGGTTTTGATCCTGAATTTTAAATGTAGGCAACCTTCAATCCCTTACTCTTCTGTCTGTGCTCAGATGGTTCATGACATCTGAGGTCTGCGTCAGTGCTTTATTTGAGCCAGTGGATTCCGGCGCTCGGAATCGGCACTTTATTGTCAACACCGGAGCTTGTGACAGTCTGCCACAAGGTGGTGCTGTCAAGCTAATTCAGAAATGACCACAACAACAATTAATTATTAATTCAATATCCATTAAAATGACTATTACCTGCTGTCCAAGCCATTCTTAGACCTTTGGGGGCTTGAAATAGTCCGAATTATCACACTTCCAGGAGTGTGGTGGTATGTAGTTATGTTCCTACTATCATCGGCAGCATAGAAGGGGCAATGTGTGGTGCAAGATGCAGTGGCCTCCTGACGAGAGCCCTGGCAATTATTATTTTTACAAATTAAGCACTGCTCTGCATGCCCATAAATTCTTATTAACCAAAAAACAGACCGTGAAGTCCAAATGTGCTGGCTGACAAGTAGCTCATATTATTCTTATCCTAGGCTATTTTAGGAGGGATTACGGACAGTACATTAGGCCTATTTTACAGTCCCTTAAGTCGGAATATTCAAAATCTAGCAATTCATATCACATTTATAAAGTATATTAGAACATTAGAATGTTGAGCACTCCATTGGAGACAATGGAGGGCTCCAGGAGTCTACGGGCCGGTAAAAGCCCGCAGAGCAACATTCCATGGTGCTGTGAACACAGGCCTCTCAGAGCCCGAGGGGATTTAAACCCCCTCGGGCTCCCATAGGCCTTGGTTTTATTTGTTAGAACATTCTGCCCTCTAGTGGCAGATTGCTCTACTAGCCTTATCGTAATTTCAGAGTCTGTTACTCATAATGCCAGATTCAGCGTTGGAGATACCAGTCACATTTGTTAATATTAGCCCCAGTGTTTCCCCACCTCTTAACTACTCTCAACTACTGAGTGAGCCCTCATTCGGGATAATAACATATATCAACCCATCCAATTGTATAGAAACTACACAGAATTGTAACAACTTCTGAATGCTCAGAAAGCAACCGGGTTTGATTGCCTTCAGGCTGGCTAATTTCAGACCCTAAATGCCCTGTTCCAGCAACGTACACATCCATAACTCCCTACATCCACTCAGTGGTCTTGGATACTTCTTAGCCTTGATACAGGAGGCAGGGCACTACTGGTCATGTTGGATCTATCAGTAGCATTTGATACGATCCTTCAGCATACCCTACTGACGCAGCTAAAGTGCGTTGGCATTCAAGGACAGACCTTGAACTGGCTAGCGTCCTTTCTCGACGATAGAGGACAAGAGGTGTGATGTCCTCCCTTCTCGGCTGAACCCCGTAAGCTGAAGGTGGGAGTGCCGCTGGGCTCTGCCCTAAACCCTACACTGTTCAATCTTTATCTTACTCCTCTGGCAGGCTTGACAGAAGCATTGGGTGCCAAGGTTGTGTTGTATGCTGGTGAGACCCAATTGATCTTTTCTTGGAAGAAAAATGAAACATTCCTAGGTGAGAAAATAAGAAACTGTTTTATCAAAGTTTTCCAATGTCTCTCCTCCCATCAACTGAAATGTGATGCCGGGACGATTGTGCTCCTCCTCTATGGACTCAGAGTGAAGGAACCATGGCAGACCTTTTGGACAAAGGATGCTCCCTCACCACTAACCCATACCACTTCGGTCAAAAATCTAAGTATCAAGTTTGATGGACAACTCTCCTTTCGATCACAAGTTAATGCAGTGGTGGGAACCTATTTTGCCTTATTACGTATACTGAGAAAGTTCCTTTATCTCCCGTCTTGGCAGCTAGACAACGGGTGGTCCAGGCTTTGATCACATCAAGACTGGACTACGGCAATTCACTGTATCTGGGGCTGCCTGACTATCTTAAGGATGGGCTGCAGATGGTTCAGAACACAGCCACTCGAACAATATTCTGCCTGCCTCAGTATACTCAAGTATGTCGACTTCTTAGTGACCTGCATTGGCTTCTGATTAAACCTGGGCGTAGTACCACGCTACGCTCGCGTAGTGTGCGTAGTTTGCGCAACTACGCGCTACTCGAATTGCACGTAGCACAGTCCAAAAACGCGTAGCTTAGCGGGCATTTTTTGCTTGCTCGCTTTCCTCAACGTCAAGTTGGCGACCGAGAGCGAGCAAAATGACATCCCGGCGAGACTATTAATCGTTCGCGATCAGCAACATCAAGTTGCTTATCGCGAGCGTGGAAAATAAACCTCCCGGCGAGATTCTCAACGCGGGGAGGTCGGTTTCTCAATGAGAGTGATCGCGTATGCTCGCGACCGCTCGCAATGAGAAACTACCAGTCCGCGTTGAGAAAGTTGCTGCTCGAGTACAAATCTACTCGAGCGGCAGAAAACGACCGCTTGCACTGTGCAAGATGCTGTTTGCAATGATTGCACAGTGCGGACAAGCATCCGGCACTGAGCAAACATTGCGAACAGCATTTTCCCTACCGCACTACGCAGCTCGCGTAGCTAAGCGTAGCTTGTGTAGTGCGAAGTGCACTTTGCGTAGTGTAGCGTAGCGCTACTATGCAAACTACGCCCAGGGTTACTTCTGATCAGAAAGAGGATCACTTTCAAGATACCATTCCTCATCCATAAAGCTTTACATGGGACAGGCCCATGCTACATACAAGCAAGAATCGTGTTCTACACTCTACACAAAAATATGCACTCAGCAAATCTCTGTTGAGCCAAAATTCTGCGGATC
This sequence comes from Triturus cristatus, assembly GCF_964204655.1. Lineage (NCBI taxonomy): Eukaryota > Metazoa > Chordata > Amphibia > Caudata > Salamandridae > Triturus > Triturus cristatus. Next base: position 282,962,487 of record NC_140587.1, read on the forward strand.
AATAAGGCAAGGACCAGGGACAGATCCTTTTCCTTCCTCGGCCCCTCTCTATGGAATCAACTTCCCCTGGAACTTAGAGACATTAAAGCTACCCTTTGATTCCCAAAAAAGTTTAAAACATGGCTTTTCCTTAAAAACGGATATCAATCCTATACCCCCTTGCTCGCCCACTTCTGCATTAGCCCCAGGACACTCCTTGGAGTAACAGTTTGTGCTCTAGAAATACTTCCACATTGACTTCCTCCACTGTTGGCGTGTAAACAGGGGAGTAGCTATGAATAGTGCAGCAGATACAGGTACACATTTTTTTACTTGCATTAGGGCTCGTGGCACCATAGCTATGTTACTGGGTATGAAGGGGCTTCAGCCTGTCATATGTCGCCAATGTTGCCAAGAGGCGCAACATGGCATTTGGATGTGGCCTGGTGCCTTTACGTCCCCGGAGGCACAGCAATGCCTAGAACAAGTGCCTAGAACAAGTGCTCACAGCACCGCCCGCCACAATGCTGGGAATAGAGGATGCCACGGTGGCGATGGCATCCTAATTGGCGGTGCGGGACCACCGCACCACTGGCTGCCTGTCCCAGCAGCGCTAGGGTGGCGGGCGGACAAAAGTCCGCCCGCCATCCTAATAGGCTCCTTGGCCTTAGGCAGTTGCATTGTGGATTTTCTTTCTTTTTTTCTCAATTTTAGATCTGCAGTTCCAAGATGGTACAGAGAATCTCTGGTTGTGAACCTGGATGTGCTCTAGGACAATGGGTTCCAGCTGGCTGCAATTCTTCCCTGAAAGGCATTGCAATATGTGTTAGTGAAAACCAAAGAGATGAAACAAAATAGTCCTTTGGAGGGCTGAAGAACAACTTTGGCACATCTGCAGACCACAGAGAAGATGGTGGAGCATCAACGTGCAGCTTCTCCTGTCAGAAGCACCAACATCGTGGACCAGTCAGACACCCATTTTGGGAGAAGTGTTTGCCTCCTCCTGGGACATACCCCTCCTGATTCATTTGCTGCAGGGCAGTTGCACTATGTACTTCAGAGCTGCTTTACCAGAGGTAGTAGACCTTGCTGCCTTGTCCAGGTGTTTGTCTAGCTGTTCATTTAGAAAAAAGAGCCAGATTTGAAGTATAGATTGAGGCCGATGCTTCTTCCAAAGCAACTGCTAGCAGTATTTGTCCATCTAGCACCCACATTACCTTTGTTCGGGAGTGCATGAGACAGAACAATGATGGAGGACGAGGCGTTTTTCTTCAGAGTATGGAAGCCCCTGTGGAGATAAGCACATGAAGTGATAACAACCAAATAAAGGAACCATGAGGATGTTGGAAATGCATTGTCTATGGAACTCCTATCAGTATATGAACCCAATCAACATTATCTGGCTTCACAACATCATGGGGATTTCCTTGCCTATGTTTGTCCCACTTGGTTCACTTCCATCCTTGTTAGAGAATAGTGTCCAGATTTACAAAAAATGCATAAAGCTTCAAATTATAGACATCGATTTGCATAGATTTCTGCATAAATGACCTGCCATGTGGCTTGAAATACACAAGAATGTAGGCCACTGCCCTAGGTACCGACTCACGGACAACGTTTGGAAGCAGTATTGCAAAAACATATGATGCTCATATAATAGCATGGAGCCCCTTTTGACCTCAAATCTGCTCTGCTCTGAGATCTGTCATCAGGTATGTGCATTAACACGACCAATGGTGTTGCTCTACCAAGCTGTACAGACACTAGGGGCCATTTTTATGACCCACTTTGCATCACTCTTGCACCACACATAGTGGTGCAAGAGTGACACAAACCTTAAATCATATTTTTGAAGCCATGCAAAGTTCCAAAAATATGGGGTTACGCAATGCTGCACAAATCGCTGCATTGTGTTACTCTGCCCTCGGTAGGTGTTTCCATTGTGTTGCGTGGGTGTTCCCAAACAACTCCCATGTTTTTGATGCATTCCCAGATTTGCAAGTCCTTGCAAACCTGGGAATGCCCCAAAAAGATACACCTAGTCAAGGGAGGTGTAAAGGGGAGCAATATGTTTATTTCTCCTTTCTTTTTCTTTTTTTTGTGTGCTGCATTCTGCAGCACACTTGAAAGAGGAAAAGGCCTCTCAGGATTAATTTTCTGCAGGAAAGTTCCCCTTCCTGCACAAAAACTATCCTGCCTACAACACAGGCGGCCTTGCACCATGGTCCACGGGTGCCTGCATTGGCGCTAGACTGGCAAAAGGCAGTCAGCGCAAGGGAAAAGGACAGGAATGCTCCGTATTGGATAAATATGGCACCTTCCTGTCCTTTCCCTGTGATGCAGGGCAGTGAAGCAAGGTGACTTGCTACGCTGCCGTGCGCCATTAAAGTCGTGTATATATAGCCCTAGTTTCTCTAGCTTCTTTCCTTCTTGGTTAAACGTATATGAGGCAGGTTTGTCTGGAGATATGTCAGTGCTTGTTATTTCTGTGTTTACCTGGGGGATTTGAGAGTATTAAAGTCAATTATAGCATTCTGATGTAACCCTACTTAAGGTTCAGAAAATGGAAATGGGTCGCGCCCTTTTCCCAGCTTGCATCCTGGAGCTGGAATTTGGTGGCATTTGTTTTCTGAATACTGCAATATCCGCCTGTCATTGTGTTCTTCTCTGACATAACTGTTGGCATCTCTCCCTGGTCCCTGTGTGATGCGTGACACACCGTGAGTGTAAAAGTGATACAGCTTGCACAAAATATATTAATGAACGGTGGATATATATATATATATATATATATACATATATATATATATATATATATATATAACACACTGGAATGAAGTAGGACTTAACTTCAGCATGATATGAGGCACAAGCGAGCTGGGATGCAGTGAAGTCCTACTGTAAAATACATTGTCAAGAACAGAGCAAACATTCCCTTTAATGTCTTGCCAAGAATATGTGCCAAGTGTCACTCAGCAATAACCGAAGCATTCTTGGACATCCTAGAAACTTCCTCTCTGCTGTCACAGCCTCCCCCAGGGCGGCAACACATCAGGGTGACATCCCGCGGAAGCAGGACTAGGTCAAAGGTCACATAAGGTCATTAATTAACAAAATGCTGCAATAGTAGCCCCTAGTCTGGCCACTGTCTGTTCTCCTAACTACAGAAAGAAATGTGTTGTAAACCTTTCAGCGTCTGTGAAAATCGGCACCTGCTATTCCATGACCATACAAAGAGAAGGCCTCTCATGAGCAGTGCCATGACATCTGGTAGGGCTGTTGCAAATGCAAACCCCATGGCAATATAGGAACGTGCCATTATAATAATGTGTAGTGAAACCGTCAAGTGTACCCACATTTAAGTTCCACATTGTAATTCTATTGATCACATTTCTGAAGAATACACACAAAATGAAATTAGAAAGAGACTGGAGTTGTGGTCGAAGTTGCAAATGTGCTGTTTTATGAGCTTCCAGTCTTTCTCACGAATGCTACTATTGCTATGCATAGTTCACAAAGCTTTTTGCATGTTGAATTTCACATTTAAATCAAAAGTATCCCCTTTTAGATTATTTCAGAAAACATGATTACTAACGTCGAGTTTTAAAGTCACAATAAAGCGCGTCTGTTTTCGTCCCAACTAGCAACCGTGAGGGAATATTGGCACTGGAGGGCGTCCATCACACCGGCACCAGCCATCACTGCCTTGACGGTCAGGATCTCCTGGTGTGAAGTCCACTCCTCGGGCCCTCCACCGTTTGAGATGTACTGCTTTGGAATCTGCAGTCAGAAGTATCCATCAGAAGAATAAGTTACTTAACACTCTTTCCGGTGGATACGCAAACTGCAGACTCCTCACTGACTCTCACTCTGCAGGATGGCCTTCTAGGTGTTCATAAGGTCCCAAGTTAGATTTGGTACACTCTCACGATTCTCCGTCTATCACTGATGTGCCATACTTGAGGGCATGGAATTGTAGAACACCGGTGTGGCACCTATATAACGCTCTGCGCTGTCACCTCTGGAGGTTGGGTGAGGTTACTGCAGAGTCTGATAGAGCAACATCCTGGCATGCGGAGGCATTTTCTGGAAAGGTTTTGAGATCCAGTCTGGTGCCCTGGGAATTCAAAATGTGAGGAATCTGCACTTAGAATATCCACTTTAGGGCTCTAGATTACCTGGCTGCAAGATGGCCTCCGCTATGAGAGGCTCTGCTGACCGGGTTCTGAATCCACTAATTATTCTTAACACTGACCGACAGACAGACCCAAAAATTAGCTATCCGATTCCTTTAGAGGAACGCTCACTAGTCAGCAACTTGCCACTTTCTGACAACATAGGACACTGGGGGGAGCTGATTGTGGCCTGTGGCTGAGTGCTAAGTAGATGACTTGAGCTTTGCATGACACCCCCCAGAGTAGTTGAATTCTAGAGTCAAACTGTGGAGATGCTGCAGGTCTGGGCGGCACTGAGGGTGTCCGCTGCCTGCCTTGAGTGTTGTAATCAGCACAGCCAATGTGAGGCCTGGGAGAGTACAAGCATGGAAACCCCTATAGGTGAGCCAGGCGCTGGGGATTGGGGCTCTGGGGGAACGTGGAGACAAGAGCTGGCCTGTCTTGCCTGCTCTGCTCGGCTTGAGAGTGCCTTGCGCTGGTGCTGTCCCAGGCCCAGATCTATCACTGGAGACACCCGGTTGGCTAGGCCTGAGAAGCACTTGAGGGAGCTCAACACGATCCACCCAGGAGTCCTTTTGTTCCCTCTGAGGCAGTGGGGAAGACATCGGTGAGAACTGAGCACATCCTATTACCTCATTGTTCTCATTGGTGGAGGTCTGGTCATTCCCCTTGGGACCCCCAGGAGAGAGGCAGAGTAGACCCTGACAGTGCTTCTCTGGCCCCAGCTGATCCCACCCATCACTCTCCATGGGCAAACACGACCACATCAAGCCAGTATTAGCCTAGGAGAAGGGGCTCCCCATGAGGAAAACTACTGTGACTGTGGTACTGGACCCCCTGACTGACCAAGGTCTGTCTGACTCCCTTGCTGACTAGGACGCCAAAAGCATACTCGTAGATGGATGCAGCAGTCTCAGTGCAATTGACTCCAAAATAGATATGCTCACTCGCCGCTTAAACAGGATGACTGACAGGCTAGACAAGCATGGGGACAGGCTGGACCACCTCGAGTAGAGGGTGTCTGACACTGATGAAGGAGTCACCATGTGCAGCGAACCACTTTTGTAGATTGGAAGGTACTTGAAGTAATAAAAACTAAAAATGAAGAACTCAAGGAGCGCTCAAGAAGAAACAATCTGAGATATCCTTGGGCGGTCAGAATCCACTGCTATGGGAAGGATCGAAGATTACTTTAAAAACTTGTTTAGGACATTCTTTGGGGATCAACTGACTTTCATGTTCTCTGTGGAGTGGGCACATCACTCCCTGGGCCCACGTCTCCCATCAGGGGCACTGGTCTGCCCCTTCATGCCCGCTTTTTTGCACTTTAAGGATAGGGATACCATCTTACGCCTTGCTTGTGTGAGGGGGACACTGCAATATCAAGGCAACACGATCTCGGTCTATCTGGATTTCATAAGGTGGTGCAGACTGCTCAGAGGGAATTCCTCCTGGCCAAACTACTGTTGATAAAGACAGGCTAGCCTTACGCTTTCATCTATCCAGCCACTCCAAATCACAGTCAATGTAAAGATGCCCCTTTTCACAGTTCTAAAGCTGCACCTCTTCATGGTTCCAAAGTTTGTGCTGAGGTTTTGCTGTAAAAGCATGCCGAAGTTGTCTGGAAACACTATGGCTGCGGTGGACAACCCTGAAGACAACTTTAGTTACTATGATTAATTATGGCCCGGGCTGTGCAAGCTGGCTCCAATTGTCAGAAGTTGCAATTGTCCTTGTGCCACTTGGTAGGTCATCTTTACTGAACCCTCTCAAATCCCTTGAACGAAAGTCTACTGACTTCACTTACTTACCGCACCTGTACTCCCATATCCATGACAAGATGGAGCCACCACCCAGCCTACCCATTCCCCTGGATCCCATCTGGTTATTCGTGAACCCCGTTCGTCCTATGCATTTTGGTTCTTTTAGGGTTTTGAGGGATGGAGTACTTCTTCAACTGGATGGGGATTTTGAAGTGGGAGGTGTTAGAATCCGGGTTCTCTGGTTGGCACAGGTAGGTACTTGTGACAAGCAGGGAACCTTTCCTCTAGTCAGGGTAAGGAGTTACACTCCTAAAATAACCCCTGCTCACCCTCTAGGTAGCTTGGCGCGAGCAGACAAGGCTTATCTCAGGGTGTTATAGGTTAAGCATTTGTGAACACATACAGTAACCAAGTGACAACACTACAAATGGACACCACACAGGTTTTTATATTAAAAATAAGGATTCTTTATATAGAGTTACCACAAGACCATTAAACGACAAAAATACACAATACTGTTACTTTAGATGGTAGAAGTTTGGTTAGTTCTCTTTAAGTTCTTAAATGCGACACTTTAAGTCAATGTACCTTAGATGCGACACGCTGGGCAACGAAAGTGTTGCAACGATGCTGATGCGATGAAGTTTTTGGTGCAAAGAAATAAAGACGTGAAGATCTTCCAGATGCGTTACGCTTCTCCGATGTTGCGAGAAGACTCGTCTCGATGCGTCGGCTGCAGCGGCGTCACCCCTTTACGCGATGCGACGACAGCGGCCTTGGCAGCGGCACTCTTCTCTGACGTTTGCGAGACGCTTCCGCTCGATGCGATGCTGCAGCGGCGTCACCCCTTTACGCGATGCGACGACAGCAGTTCCGACGGCGGCACGCTTCTCCGTGGATGCGAGGCGCTTTTCTTGATGCGGTGCAATGCGACAACTACGATGGCTGCGATGGCGACACGCTTCTTCCTCGATGCGAGACTCTTCTCTTGATGCAGTGCAATGCGTCAGCTACGATGGCTGCGATGGCGACACGCTTCTTTGGCGTTGCAAGACACTTCCGGAATGATGCGAGACGCTTCCGCTCGATGCGATGCTGCAGCGGCGACACCCTTTGCGAGATGCGACGACAACAGCTCCGACGGCGGCCCGCTTCTCCTTCTTGAGTCGCGCTTCCAGCTCCTTGCGACACGCAGTCCCTCAGAAGACCCAACAACAGCAGCAGGCACTTCCAATGAACTCTGGGGAGCTGGGGGGTGAAGTCCACTGGTCCTGGGACTTCGTTCAGGGGGCAAGCTCAACACAAGCCCTTGGAGATCTTTAAGCACAAGTTGAAATCAAGTCTTTGTAGTCTTTCTCCTCTCCTTTCAGCAGCAAGGCAACCACTGCAGGCCAATCCCCCAGATCAGGGACAGTACCCCTCCTTACAGCTTTCCCAGTTCCTTCTCCTCATGCAGAGGTTCTTCTTGTCAAGCAGGATCTAATTTATTGGGAGCAGGGTCCCAATACTTATACCCCTAATTCCTTTGTTCCTCTGGGGTAGAGGGGCCTTTGCCCAGTCCAAACCAGTTCCTGAGCACCTTGTTGACATGACTCTGCCTTTCTATTCAGGGTGCAGGGCAGAGACTGGAGGTGGAGCCAGCATTGTGGTGGCAGAGCACAGCCCTATTCAGAGTCCAGGTGCACTCCTCCCACCCATCTGGATGTCAATCTCTCTATTCACCACCAGACTACCTAGCCCTGCCCCTCTGGGTTTCCCCAGCCCTGTCACTCACACAAACCAGACAGGCAGATAGACATCATAGCAGAGGCGGGCTGAAATGGTTAGGCAAGCAAATACCAACTTTCTAAAAGTGTTATTTGCAAACACAGAATATTAAAATAAACTTTACTAAAAGATGTGTTTTATTATTCTGAGTTCAGGCATACTAAACTCGAATTTCTACCATGTTCCCTGGGTGTGTTAGGATCATAGGATGCAATAATTGCAACAGCCCATTCTGGCCTATGGAGAACAGGTAGCCTTACAATAGTGAACAACGAAAATGGCTGTAATTCACTATTAGGACATGCCACACACATCAGGGCTTGTCCTACCTTATGCTTACAATGCACCCTGCCCTTGGGCCTACCATAGGGGTGACTAATATGAAGTTAAGGGAAGGTTTAGGGACTGGGAAGAGGGTGCACTTGCCCAGTCAGCATGACAGTACCAGACTGCACGCAGGTTCTGCAATGGCAGACCTTAGACATATTTTACCAGGCCGCTTCTGGGGGTGGCACAACCAGTGCTACAAGCCCACCAGCGGCATTTGTATTTACAAGCCCTGGGCACTCCTGGTGCACTTTACTGGGGTCTGACAGTAAACCAAATAAGCCAATCATGGAATCCAACCAACATATACATTTTAAATAGGGAGCACTTGCACTGTGGCACTGGTTGGCAGTGGCACAGTGCTCTGAGCAGCTAACACCAGCAAAACACATGAGGCACAGCGACAAAAAGTGGAAGGGAGACTCACGCCAAGGTGCCAGGTCTAACAGGAGGGAAGTGGTTAATGTTTCATGGGTGGTTGTTGAGTGATCTCTCCACCTGGTGCAGTGCAGCATTTTTAAACCTATGCTTCGTAACTGTAGCTGTTAATGAACAGGAGCATGGGCCCAATATGGGACTGAGTCAAGCCTCCACCCCTTGGGATCCCTCACTGCACCAAGCAAGCGGATGAGGACAACACTTATGTTGTGGGATATTAGAGGAGTTAATGATCCCAGGAAGGTGAGGCAGGTCTTTCAGTATTCCGGAGACATAATGTTGATATAACCCTATTGCATTAACCACACCTTACCGAATACACTTAGGGAAGGCTCAGGGTGGGGTGGTTCAGATAGATGCCTATATCTACGTACTCTGCATATGAGCGGGAAGTTGCTATAGCAATTAGAAAAGGTCTGCCGTGGTGTCGCCGCGCCTTTCATTGTGACACAGAAGGTCGATTCCATATCCTTCAGGGAATTCTCATTGTGGAAATGATCACTTTAGCATTTGTGTATGAGCCAAATACTGATAGCCCTGACATGTTCTCAGCGATCTGACATAGCATACTTGCCATGGGGAACTCAACCAATATCTGGTATGGAGGGGGATTTTAATGTGGTACTAAATCCAGGCGTAGACGACTCCTACTCGGTTGGAGATGGCAACCATGCGCAACCACGAGGTTGCACTCCATTATGGCTGAGCACAACTTAATAGATGTTTGGCTAGAGCGTCACCCCCTGGGGATGGAAGACACTAGCATTGACCAAGGTTGTATAAGTTGACCAATATAAGGGACCAGGGTGGATAAGGTGCCAAGAAACCGTGATATACAAGGATAGCGGTAAGGTGAGAAGGCATTAAGTGACGCTGCAAGATGGCCCGGATCGCGTCCCACACTTAGGTGAAGGAAGTGAGCCCGGATAGATAATGGGTCAAAAGTGAGGGCAACATGATATACAGCGCGACTAGGGAGCAAGCGTTACATATAAGTGTTGGTCTTACCTAGTCAACTCATACAACCTTGCAGGTTACGGAATCTGTAATGTTAGTCATCTGGCCCCTTGGCTTCTTAGCATTGATCACTGTGCGCCACCTCCTTAAGCGTTTTTAAGTGTTTTTGTTATGCTGAACAATCTCTAACTCTCCATTGTTTCTTGCTTCCTTCCCTCTTAAATTAATGTCACAATCCTTTGTTAGATTACATGTATTCTGTTTAGGCAATTATTGTTTGTCCTGATGATGATCCCGCTATTCTTGTAAATGGGATAGAAACGTCGTCGACCTTTGTAAACAACGTGTACACTGACCAATTTTGCCCATACTAGTGCCACGTTTGTGCTTATCATCACGCTTGTTTTATTCTCTAGAATTATAAATAGCCCTTTCTGTTTTGTTTTGCCTAAAATGTTTTTGTTTTCTTGTGTCCCAATGTCACAAACTACCTCACCCTTATGTTTCTCGGTACAGGACTGTACCCCACTTTGTATATACTGTGCTTTGTTAATTTAAAATAAAGTTGATTAATTCCCTATCTGGCTGGATAGCTGAAATATAGATTTGGTTCCATTCTATATTGATTTGACTTGAATTACTAGTTACAAGGACCGTTGTCCATGTTAAAAAAAGACTTCTCATGAATGGCATAGTTCATGCTCCTTTTGAGATTAACAAGGGTACCTGACAGGGCTGCCTGCTGTCCCCGATTCTGGATGCTGTTGCTATGAAGCCACTAGCAGCCTGGCTGAGATAGTGCCACGCTGACAGACTACCTGGAGCCAATGCTCCATGGATTTATTCAGCTTGGCGGCATCACTGGGTTCACCATTAATTTGTTGAAGTCAGGCATGCTGTCGCCTAACTATAGGCTGCACCTCATACCTCAAATTTCTCCACAGACTTTCTCACACCCCTGCCAAGTTACACTATATTGGATTAAGAGCTGATGCTCACTTCTGGAGGTGCGGTTCCCCTGATGCTAACTTTTTTGCACTTGGCGTGGTGATGTCACAGGGTGGCGACCTTTGGGACCTCAGTCTAAGACTGCATAGAACAGGAGATTGGAGACACAGTGCTGAGATCACCGTTAGCGTCTGGACTGGGGTACATTAAAGACACACCCACAAATAACCACATACTTACTGCCATGATGCTGCTCTGGGTTGGGGAAGAATAGCAATTCACAGGGGTCGGCGAGCCAATCCGACTGTAGATGCTGGTTGCAGGATATGTCCCATTGCGAGAAACAACTCCAAGAACATTGGTAGCTTATGCTCGCTGGATCCTGGAAAAGGAGCAAGGACATTTAGGCACCACTCTGCACCTATCTGGCAGGTCGATGTGTTGACACAGGACAGGTAGCAGGACATGTTGGGAAATGGCTGAGGGGTGGGTGGGACTAGCAGCAAGGGTGGACCCGTGTGCTCGGAAATGTACACTGAACTTCACAGAAGCACATATGGTGTACACTGCCCCCTCAAACAAAACTGACCGTCACTGAGGTGCCACTGCGACAATATGTAGCATACTCTTGAATGATTGGCACCCAGACCGTGCTACTTACTCCAGCCAGCCCACAGCAAAACCAAACTGGACATTGTTGCACCACTATAACTGAATGTTGATGCTTACTGTCTTCACCAGGGGGTCTACCTTGGTTGTTCTCTAAAATTTTAAAATGCCAATAAAAAAAAGACTGTAGCACTGATGCACTATTAGCACAAAGTATCCGGTATTCACTATGACTTCATGAGCAATGCATTCTCAGCTTTATGAGCTGCCATTCACTGTCACTTCAGCACCAATGCATTGCCAGCATTACTGAGCAGTCATTCACTGCCACTGCAACAGTGATGCATTGCCGGCATTACTGAGCAGTCATTCACTGCCACTGCAACAGTGATGCATTGCCGGCATTACTGAGCAGTCATTCACTGCCACTGCAACAGTGATGCATTGCCGGCATTACTGAGCAGTCATTCACTGCCACTGCAACAGTGATGCATTGCCGGCATTACTGAGCAGTCATTCACTGCCACTGCAACAGTGATGCATTGCCGGCATTACTGAGCAGTCATTCACTGCTATTGCAACAGTGATGCATTGCCAGCATTACTGAGCAGTCATTCACTGCCACTGCAACAGTGATGCATTGCCAGCATTACTGAGCAGTCATTCACTGCCACTGCAACAGTGATGCATTGCCAGCATTACTGAGCAGTCATTCACTGCCACTGCAACAGTGATGCATTGTCAGCATTACTGAGCAGTCATTCATTCTGAATGCAAAAGCAACACATTATGTTGTGTTACCCTCATTTCTGAACCATAATACGTTGTAACTGCAGCATTCGTGCATCTGCACCTTTACAAAATGTGATGCCGAACACCACTTCCACAGAATTATTGTTTAAATATTATGAATAAGATGACAAGTTTAACAACGAGGACGTATACAACAAACGTAAAGTAGTAATAGGGTAACACCCGGGTAAAACAGAATATAATGAGGTCGGCTGGAGCTCTGCGTTACTGAAAATAAAATTATGTGGCAGGGTTGATTCACTTATACGGCATAGAAAATACGATTTATATAGCACATTATGTTGAATTTAGGTGACACATTCAATTGCATAAAGTATCACATTTAATATATATGTATCGTCATCAAACTGATATATTATACGTATACTATGCTTTAAAACATGCTATTTAAAATGACAAATAAATGTGCATGTATGCGGCTGATAAAAAAATAGAATATCCATCAGAAAGAGCATTATCATACCATAGGTAAGAACTTGTTCTACCTGCCTATGTTTGCAGATATCATGTTACTGATGCACTTGTAGGTGTTCCAGTGGGTCTTGAAGTTGATGATTACTGGATGGGGAGCCAAAGTAGTTTCTTCAGGACTGGTGTGATGGGGCTGAACTTATTCAAACCCTGATAGGATGGGCATATAGAATGCCTTTCAGGGGTGCAATAGTAGTGTTAGGGAGGGCATGGAGCAGAGCGTTGCCTCCATCCAGGTGGGAGAGGACTAGGTTCTGCAATGTACTCCATAAGTCAGTTCTGGGTGGGAAGAGTTTCACTTTGGTGAGCGACAGCTCGTACATGCAGACGTGGTTTTCTCAGCAATGTCTTCTTTAAAATAAAAGCTTTGGTCTAGAGTGATTGACAGTGATTTTCCATTGGCAGACAGCTTGGGGTTCAAGCTTTCAAGACTCAGGATAAATAACCAAGCTTATATCTAGGGTTGCTTGGTGTTGGTATCAAATAAGGGTAAATCATATATTAGTAGGTTATACAAAAATCTCAGTGCAAGAAAAGTCACGAAAAAAACAGTGTTGTTTTGAATCTGCAAGGAACTTTTAATTATTTTACACTCAGCATACAAGGACTGAAGCCGACTCAGCAGGGCTCAGACCACATATGGGAAACCATAAACCAACTATTCACAAAATCTAGAAAACTGTGATAAAGCAGATGGATTTCACTCCTGGGGCCATATTATGGAAAGTATCCCGGGGGTGCAACCCTCATGTGCGCTAGCTTTGTACACCCCGGGGCATTTTGGTATTACAGAAAGGGCCGCACACGCTTGTGCAGCCCCTTCTGTAATACAGGTAACGCTGATGCACATATGGCGCAATCAGCAGAGGGGTTTCCCTAATTTTCAATGGGGCATGGCGCTATGCAAATGAGGGAATCTCTGTGCTTGTGGTCCAGTGCCGTATCATGGACGCGGGCACAGAGGCAAAGAAGCTGTCAGTGCTCCCCCTAATGGCAGCCCTCTGGAGGAGTGACAGGGGGTCCTATGGACCCCACCGAACGTCACCTTGCACGCTGGTGCAGTCACTCACCCTTTCTCCCCTTTTAAAAGTACAGGTGGGTTGCCGCCTGCACAGTGAAACACAGAGAGGCTGCTTCAAAGCCGCTTCTTTATTCACTTGAATGCACTGTCCCTAGGGCAGCACAACTTCTCGGCTGCACTGGTGGCAGCACATTCGATGTAATAGGGTGCACTTTTCCTGTCTGTGCCTGGCGCACCTGTTTTAAGGTGCACTGTGATGCAAACAGGGACAGTGCGCCCTATGTGTGATAGGTGATATCTTTACCAGTTTGAAGAGTGATGAAATCATAGACTATATATAGAGTGGCTCCCTCTTAAGGCGGTCGATCAGAGACAGTCTATCTCCATAAGTATGACAATTCCGAACCTACACAGGGCCTTGGATCTTTAGGCTTTTATACTGACAAGATGGCTGTGTAAATTAAACACACATAGTGGACATTTGCAATCATCTGCATATCAAGATGTCAAATCCGGGCAAAGACAAAGCCACCTTCAATCTGTTCAAAGCAGTAAATTAAGGACCATTACATTGGATAACAAGAAAATCTATTATGTACAATACATGTCAATGGAAGAAGAAAGGAAATAACTTTGAAATAGCAGTAATACAAATATTTATTATTATTATTAATATTATTGTTATTGCTATTGTTGTTGTTGCTATTATTATTATTATTACAAACCCTCCATTATAATGATCACACATGAGGGGAGCCTATCCCAATCCAGGAAATATATAAAGGATAAAGTAGCCCTTGCCGTACATTATAAGGATATTGCAAGTCAACAGGAGTTCCATAACCACATACAGGAATGAGGCTTAATGCCGAGTTTCTTTATAGGGTATGGAACTCGAAGGTGACTTGCAATATCCATATCATACACACCAGAGGATACATTCTCCCATTAAATACATGGTCACACCGTCACCTTTCCCACGAAGCACTTAAAACCTTGGTGCATAGCTCTTTCATATAAAAGAGCAAGTGATTTTTGCAATCATGAAGAATAAAAAGAAAACCTCTAGTGCAAAATCAAACACATAAAAAAACCTGTTAAGTATTTATTTCAAACAGATATTAAGAAAAGTTCAATAGAAGTCATTTAAAAAAAAAATTAAGCAGTACTAACTTGGAATGTTCAAGCAGAGATTTTAGCTTTTCTCTAACTATGTAAGGAGTGCAAAAAATAAACATGTTCTCTTTGCTTGTCATTGTTTTCTAAAAATAAATAGAGCAGAAGAAAGAAAAGCAATGCTCTGTTTTAGTTGCTTTAAACAGCTGCTTCAATGATGCTCCGTGACTTAACCTGCCTTTCACCTTGGCTGCTGGGTCTTGCAGCAGACATTGTGATGTTGAACCTCAACTGTAATAACTTATAATAGTCGAGTTCTGACTTCTTTTCTTAATAATCTGCGACTGGGTGCGTCACAAGTCGCCGATTATAAAGAAATTAGATACTGATGTTTATACAAGGATTACAGATCCCCTGTATTATAACTGACTAAGAAATACCATTTTACAATAAAAGAGGAGGGACAAAGGGCTTTTTTAAGAGGTCCAGCGTACTAGCCCCATCAAAGTTATGTGCAAAGAAGAGGTACGCAGTTCCTCTACATGCAGGTAGTGACCCAAGCACCCAGGCAGAATGAGAAATCCTCCTTTCGGAACTAAAGCCCCCACATACCCAGCAAGCTACGTGTCATGCTTCATCATATGGGCGCTGAAATACCCGACGGGCACCCATATAGGGGCTCTTTGTTGGAGATTTTTTGTTCCTGCCGTATGGGTCCTGTGGGTGTAAGGGACCTAGTGTGTGTGAGATGTTCTGGAATAGTGAAAATAATACAGGTGGGGAATCCTAAGAGCAATTTTTATTCTAGGTGGATCCCTACTTGATTAAAATGAATGGGGAGAGGCGACTATCAAGCTAACAAGGGTCAAGAGGCGCTCTACTCCTTGATGGTCGACATGTTTCACGCCAGTTGGCCCTATGGATCCGGTGGCGTTTCTTCAGGACCGTGAGAAGTGACTATCTACAGTGAATGGGGTGTGTGACATGCCCCGTAAATTAAATCTAATGTGCAAGGGTGATGTGGAGGAAACCACCTACCCCTTCGTGCTGCATCCCGGTTGCAGCACGAAGGGGTAGGTGGTTTGGCGCGGCTTCCAACAGAGGCGGACATCCTACTATAGATGTCTTTATATAGTGCTGTAACAGATGGGGCGCAATCTTGAAGCTTACTAGGTTCATCCCAGTAATTGCGGGTAGTATTCCGTACATCCTTTAGTGGTAGGTGGGTCAAAAGGAATAACTTGAAAATTCCTATAAATATTCTTTGAGAAATAACACTATGAATTGAATAAAATGCTGTGTATTAAGATTGATACATGAAAGCACTGGTTTATTTTGTGACTTTTGTGATTCACCCTGCCAAGGATTGTGTTTATTATTTTAGGTGGGCCCTAATCCCCCTCAACAAATACTCCAATGTCTTACAGTAGCCTTAGCACGGAATTATCTATTGATGCACTGTAACTGCTTCCAGGTAACAACTCCCTTTTCCAATCGAATCGTAAAGCGCTATGTTGTCTCAGTGTCAAAGTCTGCATTATTCGAAAGCAAATATAAATAAATAAAATAATTCTAAGATCCTAGGGAATCTTAACCCCTTGTGTGCCCATGACGAGCTGGACTCGTCATGGGCCGCGGTTGCGCTGTGCCCATGACGAGTCCAGCTCTTCATGAACCCCGCCCGCTAATGCAACGCCCGGCACAGGGCGGGGAAAAGGCGTGGCAGACAAGGGGTTAAACCTCATTCTGATTCTTTCAGGGTCAGACAATGCCCCTTTAGGGGAAATATTAGCGTGCACAACCCCATTCTGTCTCCTGAGGGACACGCCTAATTCTGTTCAGGGACAGAACAGACTCCCCTCACTTGCCTCCTCAGGATTGCGCCTTACTGTACCTAAGGATATTGTGGGCATGTCTCAAGTTGTACCCCAATCTACAAATACTAACCAGAGCAGTCACCCTCAGAAAGCTTTTCACAACCTTCTACAGTCTCAGCACCTTATTTTCACAATATGGGTCGTGACTACCTTCCCTCTGTGTGTAAGTTATATTACCTAGTCCTAGATGCATGCTTTGAATTTATTTTATGGGCTAGTAGACAAGTTAATATTACTCCTTACCTAGCTTGACCAGACTGCCTGGGCATATCCCATCCTACCTTTGGTCAATCTAGGGACATTCCTGGAATGCATCCAATGTCCATTCTAGAATGCACCCAGTGGCCAGCCTTCATAGCACTAGACTTAGGGGACTTGCCTGCCACTTATTATTGTGGTGATACTACAACAGTGTCCCTCGGTGCTTGATCAGGTACCTGCAGATCACATATTCCCTCAAATGATACTAAAGTGCTAAAGTGATATATTTTCCCAGCCACTCATTGAACTGCATGCTGCGTCCGGCCACAAATACTGCGAATATTTAAAAGTGCATTTAAGCCTCTACAAGAGTGTTTTTTTATGTAGGTTTAGTTGATGTAGTAACTATTTTACTGAATGTAATGTAGCACCCAGAGAGTTGGGCTTATGACAATTTTTCAGGATACCCACAGATAATACAATTACATACACTGGGGCAGATTTATGAGGCCCGTTGCGCCATCGGAACGTCACTTTTTGTGACGTTCCGTGGCGCAGAAGCCTGTGTGATATTTATCAGGCAGCACTGAGCCACTTTTTGTGGCTTAATGCTGCCTCATAAATATCAGTCCCTTTAACGCAGTGTTCTGGCCTTTTGACACTGCCCCAGATTTACGAGAAATCGTAAATCTGAGGCAGCGCCAAAAGCTTCCGCCTCCCCAGGGGAGGCGTAAGGGAGGCGCAACGGAGAGAAATATCTTTATTTCTCCTCGTTTTCCCTTTTTCTATGTGTGCTGCATTCTGCAGCACCCATACAAAGAGGAAAAACCTCTTGTGATTATTTTTGTACAGAAAGGTTTCCCTTCCTGTACAAAAGTATTAATCTCCGCAACGCAGGCACCTTTGCACCATGGTGCAGAGGTGCCTGCGTTGGCGCAGGCAGCCCATTGTGCGCCGGCGCAGGGGAAAAGGACAGGAATGCGCCGCATTTTATAGATACGGCGCATCCCTGCCCTTTTCTTTTGCCGTAGGGAAGCGCAGCAGGAAGGCCTGCTGCGCTTCCCTACGGCAAAACCTCATAAATCTGCCCCACTGAATCTAAAGGGAAGTCAGTTACATCATCAATGATTGTCCTCAAAATCTGGCATGGATCCGTCGCCGCCTGTCCTGTGCTGGACTCTGATCAGGTAGAAGATGTTTCCTTCCACGCTCCCATTTTCATGCTTGTCTGTCACGTGACAACTACGCTCTCGTGCAGTCATAGCACTCCCTTCAGTTGTTAGAAATGCTTTATCTGTATTCGTTTCACCAGCCTCGTGGGTGGTCTTTGTTTTCCTGCCTGCCAGCACCACCCTCCTCTCCCTCTCTGTGGCTCACTCCATGCCGGCGTCAGTCTTGTCTTGTGACACCACGCATGCTCTGCTTTTTCTTCACTCTTTATGCATCCTGTAAATTTGAATATAAACTAAAACATTACAAAACAAATAGATGGTTTATTTATGTTAGCATTATGTCACCAATTAATGTCTCTCGGAAGCCTGTGAACCACAACTCTCAAGTCCTTCTGATATCGTTGCAGTTGTCTGTGCGCAGAGTCATTGGTTAAGGTAATGCAACCTGCTCAGCGGTGTTATGTAAATGCATTTCAAATAAACATTTTAAGTGTTCTGAATTCAAAAACAAGAGTTCTGGGAACATTCTGTTTTATACTGAAACATGACATTAATCCTAGAGGGAAATACAGAATGTTATCATTTATTTGTGAAATCCAACAGGTGATTCACCAAGCATGTGGGAATCACAAAATATTTTAGCCTGGAGGCCGAACTTGAAATAATATTCGTGCAAAGATAAGTACCTGGGATGATGACACAGCAGAGCTAGCCAAAGGGTTAGGAAAATGCATGAAGATGCAGTTTCTCAATTCTAAGGGAGGATTAGAAACTGAGGATTTGAAAGAGGCGTAAATGATTGGCGTCAGAGCGAGCCAATTATGGATTTAAATCTGCAGCGGCATATTTTAGGCATTTACATTTGGGGGTGTTAAACAGAAATATTCTACCCATCAGTGCTATTGAAATACAAGTGAATAGCTTTGTTGGCTAATGCACTTGTGTGTCTAGGTTTTTTTGATTGTTTGTGACCACAAAGTTGTAGCTATGTTATATGAGGTATTTTAATTAGTGTGAACCCAACTCAGCTGTGCTGCAGAGCACTTTAGAGAGTATATTTAAGTCAGTTGGAGCAGCTGAAACTTTAAGTGCAGTACACCGGACACAATTCTGCATGTAGTATGTGTTTGAAACCAGACTACAAAAAAAGTCAACGTGAAGAGAGGGTGGCTGACAGGCAGGTGTCCATCGGGTATGCCCAGACGTGGGTCCCTTGCTCACTTTGCCACTGGATTCAAGCAAGCCTGGCTGATGACGGCTGATTGGCCAGAAACCGGTCCCAGGATGCTTGTTTCTGGTCCAGGGAAGACATGGCTTGGCAGTTCGTGCTGGACTATTCCCATGAGGCACAGGGTCCGACTGATTTGCATATGGCCATGTCTGAACTGGGGTGGCGGAGTGAGCTAAAGAATGATGATGGATTAAACCCAGATCAGTTGACTGGGGGTGAGTGCTTGCAATGTTCAACACTCCGTCCATCATCGCCTTTGGTTTTGCTTCGTCCATCGGAAGTACGACACAGAAGTCTGTGGGCAAGTCACAACTACCTAGCCCACCGTTTTGCCTCCCAAAAATAGAATATAATTCAAGCATAGAGTGTCCCATTAATTAAGCAAAAAAGGAAGCAGGGAGCCCTGGGATATTCACATATTTTAGGAGAAGATCGGTTCCTTTATATGGGACACTCTACAACACCACCAACACTCCAAATCTGCTCACCTCAAATGTCTGTTTTTCTAGTAGAGTCTTTAAGCATAGGATTAAAACAATGCCATCCACATCAAGCTAGAAAGTGACAAAGCTCTTTGCCATTTTATCAGTTAAGTATTTAAACACAGGATTAGCAAGTGCCATCCATGCCAAGCTGAAAAATGGCAAATACCTTTTACCATTCAGACACAATATTACATCTTTGGATTGGTAAAATACCACAGAAGTCAACCTGGAATGAATAAAACCAACCCCTGACACTTGATTTGTTCTTATTAGAGCTCGCCAGAGAGATATAGTTTTGTCCAGACATAAGGAAGCAACCAATATAAGTCAAGACAACACCCCTATAAGAGTGCTGCATAAATTATGAAAAAAAGGAAGCAGGGAACCCTGGGTAGCTCCCAAGTTTAGGTGGAGTGCAGTTATTTTTATGGAACACTCTATAAGACCATTGACACTCCAAACCTGATCGCCTCAAATGTTTGTTATTCTAGCAGAGTTTTTAATCTTAGAATTAGCACAGTGCCATCCATGCCAAGCTAGAAAGTTAGAAAGCATTTTACGAAATATACAGGACTCTCAAGATATTGAGAGTCCAGATGATGATCTCATACAGTTTATGGGATTGATCTGCCATTGACGAAATAATTTTACAAACCCTTACAGCTAAAACATTGTTAGAAAGGCTTGTATGTCCTGTATGTATGAGTAACTGTGATACACCAACCTTAGAAGATCTTCATGTGTGTCACATGTGAGCTCCAACCTTGTTTTCCTCGCTGATATGTTTTTATTATTATTGGGAAAAAAATTCTCCTGTTATTTTATGATTAACTCTTTATTTGCATAGAATACTGAATTTGATATCATGCCTTACCAGAGACCATTGTCCATATTCTAACTATTATGGTCTTAGTAAATTTAGAAGTGGGTTTGGTTATTGCAATAGTAGTACTCTTTTGTGGCTGTGTGTTTGTGCTAGCATTTCCCTCACTAAACCCTTGCTACAGTTTCCCTTACCCTACATATTTTGTAGTCATTTTTCCCTATTTTCCCACCACTCCCTGGCCACTCACCCATTTACTGCAAAATATATACTTACTGGTGTGGACATCTCCATACAGAAAAGAGAGAAGAGGCAGGGGTGAAGAGCTCCACCTCTAGGATTGTGAATGGATTTTGTAGCAAGTAGCACTACTGAAGTACTGCTTTATGTACTCTAAAATGCAGTTTGCGAATCAGGCCCAACACCTTGGTATGCTTCAATTAAATTATTTGGTCGAAGACACTGGTTAATAATGATTTGTTAATAAATAGTCTAGGCCTGGTAGCACTATGTGTGATGCTATGGGCAGACTAGTTGCGGGCCCTTCAAGCTCTATCGCCTGTGACCTGGAGTTCAACAGATGGCAATAAGTTTTGAATTCAGCAAGCTTGGGCATTGGGGCAGGCAGGGAACAATTATCAGACTGGAAGGAGAGTTAATAGGTTGTGAGATATAGGAGCACACTAAGGAGAGAGAGGGGAAAGTGAGGGAATAAAGAATAGGTTGGAAGAGAGCAGGCAGAAAGGGGAAAAGTGTCACATTGTAGGAATCAATTGGCAAGCTGATGGATAGTGGACAAGTTTGGGCTTGAATGGGAAGGCTGAGGGAAGACCACACAGAATAAGAAAACTCTGGAGTAATGGGCACACTCTGGCTGGTTCAGTCACACCCAGATTCTCCCCCACCAAACACCATGCTCAGGACCTGTCACACATGATGCCTTATGGATTTAAGGAGTAGCTCCACCCCAGACATCACTGAGCATCTGAAAGACAGAGGTTATAAAAGCACTTGTCTCTGTGTTACCAGGGACTAGACAAATAGGTGAAAAAAGCTTCTACGTTGGGTAGGGAGCATTGACATGTTGTCTGAGGTAGGAGGTAAAGAACAGGAGAGGTAAAGTTTGTCTACCTGGAGGGGGAGTGACCAGGCAGCAATGAATGTTCCAGCTCATCTTCATTGTGAAGAGCCAGAGTTCAACCAACAATATCACAGCATCAGGGCAATTACCAGCTCTCAAACTTCCTCCGTCTCAGTCAACCTTGTGCTGCATATTCTGCTTACAACAGAGCCTGCCACTAGCCCAACCTCCTCTTACGCCCTCTCTCAGTCAGTCTTGGAACTGCTTTTCAGCTAACAGCATAGGTAACACCACTAGGTTTGCTTCCTAACTTGTCCAACAAAAGCCAAACCAATCACATAACTGTTTCTCCTACTCTAGTTATCTCTTGAACCTGTGCTAATAAATGCACAGCTTGCCATTCAAATGTGGCAATGTCTCATGTATTACACTGTGGAGAAGAGATATTACTGGACTACTAATCTGTGTTATTTAGACTAATGAAAGGCTCATGCTCTGCACAGGGAGCCACCTGAATAGGGCTATAATAATCATACGTATTTGCTACTAAATGCATGTGAGAAGACGTGCATTTCCATATTTACACACGCCCTAGTTCGGAGGACGAACCCCGGAGCACGATACAAACTACAAACCACCACTGAGCTATCAGGTTGTGCACGTACCAAATCCATTTTATTTTCATAAGTGTATACTTCATACCCAGGCAGTATCTATAAAAACTTTCTTCGCTGCCTGGCCCTCCCCACTTTAGTGCTCTTTTTAGATACTCTAATCACCAGTGCCCTGAGTAAGGTCATGGCTACTTGCAAGCCCAGCACCGAAACGCGCGTCGGCACCTTGCAAGCCAGAAACCATTGGGCGGCAAACTGCCGTTTAGACATTTGGCTTGTTTTTGTATAGAATCTGTTTCATTTGACCTCTGTGAGAATGTGGAGTGTATGAATGGTGAGATGGGTGGAAGTATATGTGTATGTTTTTTGCCTTTTAGGTTTATTTCACTGTGTAGAGCTCTCCTGTGGAGGTAGACATATTTGCTCATTTATTTAATTATCTGTTTTGTATGTTCATTGTATATATTATTGTGTATATTGTCTTCTCGTTTGGTCCGTTATTGATTATTATCTGAAAGTTAAACAAAATGTACTTACAACACTATTGAATAAAAACATCTTTATATTGTATCCCTGTTGTGCTTATAATCTTGCTATGCATCTGTTTCTCCCCGGAACTAAGTGAATCCTCCACCTGTTTTATCTATTGGAGACGTGAGTACGCCCCATTACTATCCTGTGGCAGGTGACACCCTCCTCCCTTGTTTCTAAGGGTGGACTTTTCCTGAATGCCAGGACATGTCAGACCCCAACCCATTCATTTTTTAGGTCTCGCATAGGCAGCGCGCATGCGCTGTCTCTCCGAGACATCTAATGATCTATATGCGTGGGGAAACACCGCCTATTACTTAGTAAATTTTCGCTGCTTGCCATCAGTTAACTTTTTTTGTTTTTTTGCTAGTGGGCTTATTATAGGCTCTTCTGCCGACACATAACTTATGTTTATTCCGGAAGCAGCACCGCCTAACTACAGTCTCGTTACGTTCTCGTTTAAAATAGTGCACATTAACATACACGCCCTACTTTACATACTTTACTAATGCTTCAACCAGGACACCTCCATTTTTTTTTATCTTGCGTTAGGTCCGTTGCTGATTCCACCCTTCGACAACCCTCTGACAGAAACGTAGCATTTGGCCATCCCGCAACCTTTTAATTTGAATGGTTTTTTTTTACATTGATGCCTTCTGCCCAGAAACGTCCCGCTTCTTTTCATTCGATTTTATTTTTACATTTCTGCCTTTGCGCGTTGCAGTTTGCTCTCATTTGCACAAATCCAGTGTTTGCCTTCCGCCCGTCGCAGTTTGTTTTGATAGCGCTGCTGCCCTTTCTAACTATTTAGAGCTGCAGTAATGGTGCATGTGCTCGCTTCTCGAAGCCAGACCTATGGCTGTCCCACTGCCGCTCCTCTGCTGCAGTCTGAAGCTCTCTCGCCACTGCCCGCTCTTCATTGCAGACACCAGCTGCTTCAGTCACAGGTCTTCCTCCTTCTCCCATTAGGCGGCTGCACCCTCCAGGCGGCAACAACAGCCTACCGGCGCTGATGTTTTCCGGGGTTTCTCCACATTGGGTGAGTGCATGTAAAAAAGCTCATGCTGCTTTCACCTTGCCTGTTGTGCTGCCTACAGAGCTGCTCTGTAATCTTCTTTCCAGATGCTCTGCTTTGAGTTCCGGGAGCATTTAATCAGCGTGGTAGCTCACGGCCCCCGCACTTCTGGTTTCAGCATGGTGGCCGCACAACTTTATGTTGCATTACCCGGTGGCAAAACACAGGTGAGGAAAACGCATTTTAATTGGAATATTCGTTTCTTGCATTATGTTTGTTTTTGAAGGAATAATTAATTAACTGTGGTAAATGCCATCAACGGCCGCTGCGCTTCTGGATTCAGCACGGCAGCCGCCTCCATAACTTTACTTTAATTTCTTCTGCAAAATGCCATGCTTCCAGTTCCAGGCACCTTTCATCAGCGCGGTAGCTGTGTGGCATGGCAAGTTTGACTTTATTCATCTATTCCCTCAATCACTGACTCTCACTCACTGTGACTTTCCCTTACACTCTCATTCACTCATGCACACCCGCCCTCCCTCCTAGCCACAACCACTAGCTCAATAATGAACTTAGACACTCGCACACCCCACCCCTCACTACCTTGTTCTTATTGAGTAGTGACCCTTGCATGTTAACAGAAGACTGCTCTTTCTGCAGGAAGCATATTAATCATCATTCAGTGACTGCGGTACCAGAAAGAATTAAGCTTTTCCCAGGTTTAGAACCACCAATTAGCATAATGATAACATCTCTGAATATTACATCACACAACATCTGACATCACAGGACATAAAACTCTAATCTGTGTGACCCAGAAAAGAACCTGCTTTTCACCACAGGTAGCATTATGAGACATGGATGCCATGACATACATAAGCACTCTTTGTGCAATGGTGGCAATCACTTCATTTGATTACAAAAAAGTCTCTTTTTTCAGGAGAGGGTTTGGGGACAGGGTGGGGGCAAAAGTACCTCTTAGGTACTTCTGGCAAGAGGCCCCACCCCCTCCATACATGGTGTAATTTTCGTACAAGTTGGTAGGTCTGACATTGTCATTTACAATGTCAATAGTTCTAACCCGCACAAATGCGAGACCTATTGCATTGCAAATGCTTCTTTCATTTTCTTTCCCTGGTGCACAGTGAGCTTTCTTCCATCTGTGATTTAAGATTCTTAGACCCAGATAGGGGAATCAGTTGGATCACACTTTTAATTCCATGGTGGTCTAGTGGAGTGGATTCTATCTCATTGTTTGCCCTAATGCAGTAATGCCCAGGCAGGTAGTCTCTAGAAAGAGCTATGGTTAGAAAGGAGAAAATATTTTGGCGCTCAGGGGCCTAAGTGCTGATGCCACTGGCTGTTTCCAGTTTAATTTTCAATTATGTATAGCATGCTTATTGTAAAAGAGAAAAAGAAATATAGTATTTGGGCTGTGAGGGAAGCTCTTGGGTGGTTACAGGGGAAGAATGTGATGACAAGTTGTGAGTGTCTAGTCCAAGCGCTTGTGCACTTTTGGGTGCCTAGTGTTAAATGCTGGCAATCTTGTGTAATTGTGTAAGGATGCCTGCGTTGTAGAATTGTTTTTCTGCAGAATGGAGCACCGCCCCGCCCAAAATCAATCCTCAGATGCATTTTCCTCCTTCTATATGTGTTGCAGAATGCAGCATACGCAGAAAGAGCAAAACACGTGCCTACATAATGATATTCTGGGAATGTGCTAAAATCCATGGGTGGAGGCGTGGGAACACCCCTGCTCTTCCCATGTAAAGCCTCACTGGGGTAGAGTAATGCAAGGCAGCAATGTGCGCTACTCTAGATTTATCAAGCCACGCAGTACCACGCAAGGTTTGATAAATCTCACTTTGGATTTGAGTCGCTCTTGTGCCCCGTTACGTGGTGTAAGTGCAACGCAAAGCCTTGATAAATCTAGTCCCTGGTATACAGATAAGGAACTTTGCAGTTTTCTTCTATGGATGGCTTGGCCCAGTGACTTTACATTAAGCTGAATATTCAGTTCTATATTTGAGAAATGTTTTTCTCTTGAACACTTGACTGACAAGATTCTAGTGAGTGCTAATAATGACCGTGCAGGTATACTGTTTTCTAACTGATAGGCAGCTGCACATACACTTTTCACTATGGTATATGTAACATGCAGTGAAATGAGCACAATCTCTCAATTATGAATGGAATTGGAATGTGATAAATCAACTTGCTCGAATACCTGTGTTACGGAGGCTAGGTTTACGACGTTGTAGACAAGCTCTCCTTTATTTACAATCTCTGAGTTTACCTGACGTTGTTTTCAGTGTCTGTGCCTTTTTCAAAGCAGCCATTAAGGCTAGAAAAACCATGTGAGGTTAATCCGCTAGAATTATGGTTTAATATATGATGCTTGGCTGCAATGTTTTGGCTTAATTTAGGGGGACAGTAGGAGCGCATAGCGGACCCAATAACAGGTTTTTGTTCTCTCTCTGTCCTCATCATTCCTTTAAATTCTCAGCCATTCTCTGTATGAGTGTAGTGGTGTTTTAAAATTTGGTTAGGACTTGCACTTTTTTTTACCTGTTTTTAATGTGTGTTAATGACTATATGCAATATTTCTATGTACTTTTATGGTCTATCTCCAATCAGAACGAATAAAGTTATACTGAATGCACTTGCTTGTATATACTGCAAAGTGTTTATTTTAGCATGGCTTGATATTTTAACCCCTTCGCCGCGGCGGGAATTCTGCTGCGGCGCTGGGGGGTGCGGGGGGGCAGCGCGGTGGCGCTGTGCTCAT
The DNA here is from genome assembly GCF_964204655.1 of Triturus cristatus. NCBI lineage: Eukaryota > Metazoa > Chordata > Amphibia > Caudata > Salamandridae > Triturus > Triturus cristatus. Next base: position 282,988,689 of record NC_140587.1, read on the forward strand.
GACGGAGCCGCTCCGTCATGAGCCACGGTTGAGCTGTGCTCATGACGGAACGGTTCAGTCATGACTCCGCCCAGTTGCGTTGTCCCCCCGCACAGGCGGGGAATCAGCGCCGCGTGGGCGGAGCGGCCGCCAACGGTCGTGGCATGACGGAACCGTTCCGTCATGAGCACACGGCAACCGTGGCTCATGACGGAACGGTTCCGTCATGAGCGGGGAAGGGGTTAATTTTTTTGTTGTTACTCCTAAGCAATCAACAAGGTTTTATAGAACCTGATATCTTGATTTCTCAGTTATTGTTTTTAACCCCTTCAGCGCGGCGCGGATTACCACGCTGTGCTGAAGGGTTCGTGCGCGGGCGGGGCCATGACGGAGCGGTTCCATCATCCGCACAGCACAACCGATGCGCATGACGGAACCACTCCGTCATGCGCATCGAAAGGGTTAAACAGTAAATCATGTTTCACAGAATATAAGTAGAAAAATGGCTAGAAGGCGTCACATGCTGTTTTTCTTTTTTTTTATATTCAATACTGTTCAGATAGAGGATATAAACTGGATGGAAGCATTTTTAGACAAAGAGAAACTTCGATCCAGAGGCTGCAGATTGATAGTCATGCAGATGATAGAATATTACAGAAAAGGCATATTGAGTCTTCTGACCGGGTTATGTGCCTGCCAGAGGAGACTGTAACTGCTGTGGTGCAGAGAGGGACAGCAGCTGTCTCCTTACTGAACACTGCATCTGCTGTTCTAAAAGGAGGCATGCAGGTGTGAACAAGGCCACCTAAGAAACTCATAGTAGGCCCTTTGTGGTGCTAAGATCAGCTTAGTTAGCTCAGGGAAGGGAGAATTGATGTAGAGAACCCCGAAACTACTGTCAGACAGTTACAATCGTTTCTTTTGCTCTGCATTTTGATGAATATCATTGCCACTATCTTGTTAGATTTTTATAGTACCTACTGTTGGTATAGTCAGCACTACAACAGGATTTAGATTTTAATAAACCTTGTAAATGTATTCCTAGCTTTCTAGTAATCCTCAGTGTGCCTGTGCGTGATGAAAGAGGGTTTGGCTTTCTCTAACTTTTCCTGTATGTCTCCCAGGACTGACCTTTACCTCATATGCAAATTACTCATTGAGGGGCAAATTTATAAAAAAAAAAATCATGGAACACAGCAAGACAACCTGCTGCTCTGCGTTGCGTGACAGGCATAGAGCAGAAAAGCGCTGTATCTACTAAGAGGTGATGCATTCCTGCTCTCTCCCAGCGCAGGTGACTGAGTGCTGCCGTGCTCCAACACAGGCACCCTTGAGCCATGGCATGCCAGGGTACTGGTGTTACAGGCAGGATTGGTTTTGTTCAAGAAGGGACACCGTCCCGCATAAAAACAATCCTTTGAGGCATTTTCTTCTTTCTGCGTGTGCTGCAGAATGCCGACATAACGAGGAGAAATAAATATATTTCTCCTTGTCATGCCTCTGTTGGGAAGACGTACCATTTTGACACAATTCCAGGTCACTAACCTCAGTAAATTTGGGATTGCGTGAAAATCCATGGGTGGATGCACATCGATGCTCCACCCATGGAACGCCTTCCCAATGCAGATTAACGCAAGGCAGCGATTTGTGATACCTTACTTTACTCTAGATTTACTAGGCCATTCAAGGCCACGCAAGGTGGCTTTACGTGGCTTAGTAAATCTCACTAAAGGGCCTGCGTTGCCTTGCGTCAACTTGCGTGATGTAAGGTCAACACAAGCCCTTTGAAAATCTGGGCCTTAATGATCAGTGATCCGGCAGAGGTCGCAGTGTGTCGGCCACTCTGCCTCATGCTTGCACATTCACCAAGTGTTAAGTACCAGGGAGTCTAGAGAACCCTCTCCAGGGCTGTGTTCTGGAAAATAATCCCACCCAGATAAGCAGTGCTTTGAAACCTGCCTGCCCAAAGTAAATGGGCACCAGGCACTTTACCAGCTGGCAATCCATGGCACGTCCATCAGTTTTCTGTCCGTCACATGCCTATTAAAACAAGCCAAATGCATCAGAGGGGCAGGAGCACGAAAGAGTTGTTGCATTGAAACTTCCACTGCACATAACAAGACACGCCTGGCCCTTCGGAATGCTCATGAATCTGGAACCCACTCAATCTCCCTTCCAACATGCCCCTTGCTTCCCCCGCACACATGTGAGCACTTGCAGGCGCCCCAGCTGGATCAGCCGGTTTACCCTCGGCACTTTCTGCTCCTTCTGCTTGCAAGCAACGTGAGCCGGAGCACCAGTTAATTACAGTGTGCGCACACTAACCGCGAAAACGAGGTCTCCCGCTCAGTGCCTCAATGCAAAGAAGGAAGCTGGAACTCTGTCAAAAATGTGACCCTGCGGGTTAATCTCCCGCATCAAGCGGTGATTCAGATTTCCTGACCTCACACTGGTGCCAGGTACGCTCAGCTGTATCCCAAAGGCACTCAGCTGTATCCCAATCTGTGGGTTTAGCCTCCATTTTTGCAGGATTACCGAGTAAAGCGTTTCCAGTAACTTCCCCTCGTGTTCGGCCGTTCCTCGGATTAAAGCAGCGGCTCGAATAATTGTCATTCAGCGTGCTTCACACCACAGAGGAGTCTTTCGGGAACAGCCCTTCCTTGACTGTCTTTCTAAATGATGCTGACATCTTCAAAGACACCAGAGCGGCCTCCTGTTTTCCTGACTCTAGTGCAGTAGTCTTCAAACTTTTTTAATGCTGCAGAGGGGAAAGAATTCACCGCCCCCCCCCCCCCCGCAAATTTTTTCATAATTATTTTATTGAACTACCAATGTCCCTACCCTTTTGAGACCTTGTCCCAGTCCCTTCCCTAGTAACATCTTCCCCCACCCAGGATATGAATGACAAAAGAAGTCAGAGATGGCCCATTACACAGGGCTCACTTACTGCAGCTCATTTTCTTCTGCTGAAAACAAAGCACTGCTATCAGCAAACTGGTTATTTTGGCCAGATGCCTGGTGCCCCCCTCGCCACTGGGATCACTTGAGGCACACCTAGGGGGCCCGCCCCCCAGTTTAAAGACCCCTGCTCTAGTGTTTAACATTTTCTAAACATTGCACCTTCTTTCGTTAGTCTGCTCTTCCAGCTCTTTTAGAGGGGTTTTCATAGGTGCTGCTGGTTCAATAAACTGAACACCTGCTGATTGCCACAATATCCTTTGCCCTCCTTGTTTAGGGGCTGTTTACAGTCAGTTCTGTGGTATTTTATGTGACACTATTGTACCCACTAAATACTGGTACAACAGGGCACGTAACTTATTGAATGTCCGCTGCCCCTCAGAATGGGGAATAACACAGCAGTGATGCATGTTTTCAACTTTTCAAAGGTGATAAACTCAGAATATGTGTTTTGGGGCTCCATAAATGATACACCATTTTACCTGCCAGAAATCCTGCAGGCAAAAATCCTGACAACAATGGGGATCCTGATCCGAATCCACACGAGAGCTGGCGCTCATAACTAGCGGTGGCTCCTCCGCTATGTCGGAGGGGCCTCGCCCCACTGCTTTTATGCAGTGCACAGTAAAGGAAATATAAAATGATAATAACCTTGAGTTATTTTCATTTAATATTTCCTTTGCAAGCGGGCGGGTGGGCGGGGCTGCTCTATTCTCAGAGCAGTAACAACACATGATACCTCTGTCACCATAAATCAAAAGGTCGATTTCTCAAAGTGGATTTTTATTTTCCACCTTGTACATGTAGTATTCATGGACTATATTTCATCTTTTTCATCAAGGTCTGTTCAGTGCTGTACAACTTTAAATCAAATTACAAGAAAACATTTAGAAACACTTAACAATAAAGACCAAATCGACAATTGGACAATCATGTGCATCAACAATATTTACATGAAAAGACAAGGACAATTCTGAATGCTACTTTTTTGGACAACGGAATGTGGAATGTTCAACAAACAAGGGGAGTCCTACACATTTCATATAGAATACCTGGGACCTAATCTTTTAGTCCTCACAGACTAACGGTATTTTTTGAGTGCCAACAGGAGGAAGCCTCCAGAAAGTAGGGAACAAGTTTTTGACACTATACTTGGGTGTCGGGCAAATGTTTTTTAAGGACTTGACGTCGGTATTGTTCCTTGGAGTTCTTAATACGGTTTGCCTCCTCTAGAAACCAACGCGTTTCGACCTTCTATGTGGCACTTGTTGTGGAAGGTCTTCATCAGGGTGAACACATGTTTGTGCGAAGGACTGGGTGTATCTAAGAGAGAGAGATGGAATGACCGTCTTATTCTGGTGGAGACAGAGATGAGCTTTGTATTGGCTAATTACACGTATGTTCATGGGTTAAAAAACAAGGTTATCCGTACGTACCGTTTGGGATGTCCTATAGGAGTCTCATAATTGAGTTTCTTATGACTCCAGGGGTAGACGCTGTTGGAATTCAGCGAGAAAAGGAAGGGGAGAGGGAGGGGGAGCCTCCAAACAATGGAGATTGAGCAACCCGGTACCTGCGGGGAAAAGTGTGTTTTTTTTTTTTTTTTTTTTAAATATTGAATGAACATCTAAGCTGGCAGAGGGTGCTCAAGATGCTTTCAGACTAATGATGATGTGAGACTAGTGTGTCTTCAACCGGTCCATGCTTCGCGAGTGGGAGCACGTGACTATACTGTGATATGTGGCGTTAATACAGCATTATCTCATAGGTGAGGCAAGCGAAAGAGTGAGGTGTTTTGTTGAAACGAGTGCGGTCTCACGTAGCGAGGGACCAAGGGGGGAGATTTCATGGTCTAGACAGCATCACCCACACCTTATGGCCTGAGAGAAGGTTGCTCCCAAACACAGAGCTCTATCCCGGTGCTCGGAGTGCGCGTGCTCCGTCAGGATCTTAACACTCGGTTTTGTGACTGCTACAGTTCTGCTGTATGTGACTGGTGAGCGGGGAGGCATTTGTGCAGGGTATATGTATATTTTACCGAGGAATAGGCTCTCGGTTTCTTAAGCGTCTTACCGATCTACATCGGGTAACTGGTGCGGGGGGAGAGAGACACCCATGCAACGTGAGGGGCGGGTGCCAAGTAGGCTGACCCGGTAGCGAATGTCTTACCAACTTGTGCCGGGGTCCTGTAGCTCTCCTACGAGACGGTGGCTTGAGAGCTGTGGAGCAGCGTTTCACTTTCTCGCTAGCGTAGCAGTACAGCATGCAGCTCGGGGGCAGGCAGTCATCCCTCCAGAGTGTGGGGGAGTCTCCTGGTGCGTTGATTTTAAGGGTGTGTGCCGCGGCGCTCCGGAAGTAGGATGCTAGTTCCGGGTCACGCGTGTGTGGATTCGGACGGGGGCGTGTCTGTGTACATTCGGGGGCGTACTCGCGGTGGAGCTTCCTAATCATTCAGGCAACATAGTTGCGGGACAAAGAAAAAATAATTGAAGGGCATTGCAAAACGTGTAACGTTCCATGCATGAATGATTTAAAACCGGCTCGGAACGCCGTAAAAAGGATCTGATTATTCCAGTGTCCCCCACTATCAGATGTAACCTGGTTAGTAACGGTCCTACTGCTAAGGTGAGTGCCCACCTATTGGCGTGGTCTGTGTTAGTATAGTCATGACCATGTGTACTGTGAGCACAATTAATGTTTGCATGGGCTAACAGTGCCTGTGACACAATTAATGTTTGCACGGGCTAACAGTGCCAGTGACACAAATGATACACAGTACTTTCACATACTTATCAACATACGGGATATTCGCTTTTTTAGGTGAGAATTATACAAGGGTAAGGCGTCCTTGTGTGGGATGACAGTGTGGATAAGCCTGTAGAGGTATGTATCGAACAGTTTTTACAGGTGTATTACGTCCTAGTGTGAGATGGCAGAGTATAGATGCCTGTACAGATGTGTACTGGAGAGGGAAGAAAGAGGAATTCAGAAGAGACAAATTCAAGACCAGTGTTGTAGTTCACTGGTTTCGTTCAAGCCATTTTCAATTGTGTTCAAATACATGATGGTTTTTGCCTCAAACTTAGAAAGGAGACTATCAACATTAGCTCCATATACCCGCTTTAGAACAGTCCATTTGATATCTTTGGGGCTATGTTGGTATTCAATGCAATGTGTTACCATCGGTGCAGTTAGAATCTTGCACTTAATTCTTGAACGGTGTTGAGTCATTCTTGTTTTTATGGCTTGGGTTGTTTTGCCAATGTATGCCAGTGGACAGGGGCACAAGGCGCAGTAGATCACGTTATGGGTGTTACAATTCGTGAATGGTTCGTGTTTTATGAATTTGTTCCCATATACAAAAATGTGGCCTTCTATGGTACTGTGGCAAGATGTGCAATTACCACACTTTCGGTGGCCTTTGATCGGTGGTAGAGATAGCAAAGTTCGAATTGGATTAGTGTCACATTTCTTTGACGTGTTAGCGTGTACAAGTTTGTCCTTGAGGCTTCTGTTTTTCTTCAGTGCAAAGATTGGAGGGTTTCTTAATGGTTCTATCGATTTGACAGTTGTCCAGTTTTTTCGGACTATTTTTTTCATTGCATTTGTGCGTCCTGAAAAAGTAGTGACGCAGACCAGGGGTTTGTTGTTATCTCGTTCTTTCGATACCAGAAGGGTTTCCCTGGGAATGTACCACGCCCTCTTCATAGCCCTCTTCAGTAATTTCTTTGGGTACTGTCTCTCAATCAGTTGTGTCATCAGTGCATTAGCGTTGTCAAAGTAGTCTTCTTTCTTCATGCAATTACGTTTAATACGTAAAAACTGACTGAAAGGCAGATTTTCGCGTAAATTTCTCTGATGAAAACTGGAGAAGTGCAATGTCGTGTTTTTGTCGGTTTTCTTCTTATATAGGGTTGTGTATAGTTGACCAGCCTCGTGTCGTATCAATAGATCCAAGAAGTTCATCTCCTCTTTATTGTGGTTGACCGTATATTGGATGTCTCTATTTCTATTGTTGATCCAGGTGACGAATTCCAAAAGTTGATCCAGTGCTCCTCGCCACAGCATGAAGACATCATCAATATAACGGTACCACATTTTAATGTGGCCGTCATATGGATTGTTGTTATAGACCCATCTGTCTTCGAACAGAGCCATGAACATTATGGCCATTTCAGGCGCGAAGGGACAACCCATTGCGGCTCCTTTGATTTGCAGGAATTGGATTCCATTAAAGGTGAAAAAGTTATATTTTAGACAAATTTCCACCAGCTGCCGGATGAAAGAGGTAGGGACATTGTGTGGGCGTTCACGTTTGTCTAGGAAGAACTCAATAGCTTCTAGTCCTTGTTCCTGTGGGATGTTGGTATACAGACTAACGATGTCCAATGTGACTAGATGTTCCTCTTGTACATCAAAGGGATGACCTTCCAATAAATTGATGGCTTGCGTCGTGTCCTTGATATAGCTCATTGTGTCTCTCACCAAAGGTTTTAGAAAGGTATCTACATACTTTGCTGGTCTTTCGAGTGTGGAATTGACTCCTGAAATTATTGGTCTTCCGGGAGGGTTTTCGATGTCTTTGTGAACTTTTGGGAGGACATAAAGAAGAGGTGTTCTCGGATTATCATTGATCAGGTATAGTGCTTCTTTTTTTGATAGCCAGCCCTCATCTTCTCCAATATTAACCAAGGAAATGAGTTTTTGTTTGATTAAATTCACAAAGTCCTCATCCGAACGTTTGTAGTGTTCCTCTTGGTTCAATTGGCGTTCTACTTCCGTTTCATATTTTTCGCGGGGAAGAATGACAATGGCCCCGCCCTTGTCCGCAGGCTTGATAATGATTTCCTCATTTTTCATGAGTACATCCAAGGCTGTTTTTTCATTTTTAGATAGGTTCCATTTAGTATAGATCTTCTTTTTCTATTCTCAGAGCAGGGCAGGGAGGAGTGGTTTACCCACTCCTGTGTGCGCAAAGACTGTTTGGTTAGCCCTCTCGGGCGCCCAAACCAGTCATGAGCACTTTCCCGTTCGCCATTCAGGCTGCATTTCAGTCTGCATGGAGAACAAACCCAGGCCCTCATTCCCTGGTTGGGCGTCGAACCAGAACGCTCAAAACCAATCACAATGCTGCATTGCAGTGTTGTGATTGGTCAGGGGAGCCTGAGTGCCTACCAATCACATCGCTGCATTGCAGCGTTGTGATTGGTCAGGGGAGCCTGGCTGTTCTTCTTGGCTTCCTGTCCCATAATGAGAAGAGGAGCAGAGCGAGACGTAGGACCTGAGCTGGCGGCAAGGTAAGCTAATAATTTTTTTTCCCCATTCCTCGCACACCGCTCCTCCCACGGATGCCCCAAACCCCCCTGCCACGCCCGCCACCCGCGAGTCATGCCGGCCGCCGCTGCTCATAACAGGGTTCTCTCTGACCCTTGGTGTATGTATGGCTTTTCTTAGTGAGACAGCTTAAAGAGATTGATGCTCACTGCTGATATTGTGTCCCGTGAGCCACACAAGTTTCCATTCCGACAAGGTCAGAGGTCAATAAATAATATGCTACTAAATATGGTACTAGCAATACCTGTTATTTGCTGCTCTTAGAAATGCAAAGACTGTGTGAGCACCATCTAAAACACAAATTATTATCATTAAATGCTAGAATCTCGATGGGAACATTACCTACCCTTCGACCTGACAGAAGCCGGTACAGTATCTTTAATGATAACTATATTTTCCCTGGAATGTGTCTTTCATTTATGATTCTTTCTTTCATCTGTGGGTTATAATTCAGCTCCTACACTACTCTCTTTTAGAGAATGCCAGTATATTTGTGGTCATACTGCAAATTAGTAATTAAGTTACTGCATCCAGTAATTGTGCTATGCACATGTGTACCTTTAAATAGCTTGCAGAATTAATGTTTCAGCATTTTTTTAACATTTAAAGGTTCGTTGTTGGCCCCAACCTTCTGTTAATGGGCAGAAATTTCCCTTGCTAATGCAGTAATGCCACTTCATGTTAAAAAGCAAAAAATATTATAAGTGAGAAGAGAATCACTTTACAGCATCCTTGACAGTACTTTAGTGATTTCTGGTCTCTGAATAACAGCCAGGGTATGTCCGGCGCGACTTTGGTCACCAAGACACATTGGGGACTATCTTAAAGAATCTTAATACGGCAGAAAAATAAACAAGCATTGGCGAAGCCAATAGGTCTGGCGCTGGTCACCAGTTTTCTGGCAATTCTTGTTTTGTTTTGCCATGTTTTTTGCAAAACTTTATTGTTTGGAAATATGCCGGCCCTCGTCAATCTAAAAAAAAATATCATTTGCAACAGACAAAAATGTTTCTTTGTTCTCCGCAAAGCCTCACATTATCATAGTACTCCCTGGCACTGAAGGAAACTACTTTGTGTGGAGGTGTGTTCCTTGTGAAAGGACAACATGCTCATAGTGAAGTCAGCCAATGGCTGAAGTTGGCTAGTACAGTGCCACTTCATGCATGTTGGTGTGGGTGGAATTAAAAACGTGATGTCACCTACCACAGACTAATGAATGAAGTCTGGCTGAAACCCTTGACTGTAACTATGTTACAGATAACATTTTAGTAAAATCAAATGTCTTGGTTGACAAAGTTTTAAAAAGCCAATCAGTCTGTCATTGGCTGCAAGCCTCTTGCTTTTGAAGAAGAAATAAGGTAGGAAAGAAGGGAAAAAGGAAGGAAAGATGGAAAGAATGAAAAAAGGCAAGAAAGAAAGAGAAAGAAGCAAGTAAGGAAGGATAAAGAAACAAAGAAGCGAGAAAGAAAGAAAGAAAAACAAGCAATGGAACAAGAAAAAAGAAGGAAAGAAAGTGAGAAGGAAAGAAGGCAAGAAAAAAGTCAAGGAAGAAGGAAAGAAGAAGAAAGAAGGAGAAAGTAAGAAGGAAAGTGAGAATGAAGGAGAGAAGAAAAAGAAGGAACGAGAAGGAAAGAAGGAAAGAAGCAACAGAAGTAAGGAAAGAAGGACAGAAGGAAAGAGTAAGAAAGAAGGAGCAAAGGAAAAAGAGAGAGAAAGAGAGAGAAAGAAAGAGAATGAAAGAGTGAAAAAAAGAAACAAAGAAACAAAGCAAGAAAGAAAAGAAAGAAACAAAGAAAGACAGACAAAGAAAAAGAGAAAGAGATGGCGAGAAGGAAAGAGCAGGAATAAAAGAAAGAAGCCAAGGAAGAAAGAAAGAAAAATATAGAAAGAAAGGATAACTTTAAACAGAGCAGTTTCAAATGGACACAATCTGATCTGGTATGCTGTCAAATAGCAGCAGTCAGAAACGCAAAACACTCCAAAAGAAATTTACAACAACACTGGCAGGAGATGGAATCTGAGAAAGATGGAATGTGCATCAGAAACATCCTGCTATCACATCAGGCTCTAAACAGAAAGGCAACACTTACAAACAAAAACACTTGCACTGAAGGGAACTAGCGTGAGTGCGAATGTCATCCTTGTGAAAGAGCAAAATGCAGTCACTCAAAGTGAAGCTGGATTAAGTAGGCTGACCCACTTCCCCATGCTACATGCTGTAGTGAGCAGAAGCAAAATGTGAATGACACAACAGGCCAATGGATGAAGAGAGGTGGCCGATAGACCCTCTATGTAAGTATATGATACATATTTTAGTAAAATCAAAAGGTCTTGGCAAATGACAAACCTAAAAAGGCAAATCCATACAGGGTTGGACTGGCCTATAGAGCAATCAGGCAGTGCCCAATGGGCTGGTCTGAAATCTCTATGTGTGGGAGGTTTTTAGTCTGCTTGTGGGCCTATTTATGGTCAGGCCGGTCTTTACTGTTGACTTCCCTGATATTAAACAAGCACTGCCGGCAGCAAATTCAAATCCATGCAGTCTTCCATACTTTACAAAACACATATACAGTTCAAAACTGCCCGATGTGCAAACATGAGTCACGTTTGTAGTTATCTAATTCACTAATTGGGGCCACTTTTAGTTTGGTGCCCAGGCCTATTTTCTGACCCAGTCCGTCCCTGCATGTGTAATATTTTTACTGCTTCTATGATCGGGAATGATGCAAGCACATATTTCATCCCCTTCAAACCATAGAAACATTTTTGCACCAATGAAAAAACATATTGTTAAACCACATCTAACACATGTATTGTGTAAAGTATCTTTACAAGAGTAATGGAGATATAAATAAAGAAATACCAATCTATAAATAAACCCTTTACAAAATAAACGAAAAAGCAGGGCAAATTATTGTTGCATTTTTTTTCAACATGAGTAATTAAAATGGAAGAAATTGAACCTCATTGATAGTGCGTCTTTGATGCCACTAAACCCTCAAACAGGGCACAAATTGCAACTCACTGATGCGCTGCAATACAATGTGTTTCTGAAGTATGACTCTAGCAACTGATCTCGCTCAGAACAACTGTATCATTTCGTTTTTTATATGAAACCTTCAATATTCCAATCCAGCGCTTTGGCTCCTCGTCAGGGGTGCAAGCACTATATAAATCCAATAACATTATAATATTATTCAGTTCCGCTTGTGTAACAGATCACAACAGTTAAGGGTCTTCACTTGATGGAAAAATAAAGGATAGACCGGGAAAATTGTTTTTTATGACATTTGGGCGGCATCATTATATACTAACAGTCTATAAAGCAATGTTAAACATGCAAACAATTTGCAATTTACCAAGGGGTGATAGTAAGAACTGACTGGACTCCAAGTAAGATGTCAAACTTCATGTATTTTACAACAGGCCCTCCTGGAGATTCAAAGGTCCTAATGCAAATCCATTGCACATCTGTAGAGTGTGCTAAACCCTCCTCTAGGAATGTCCAAAGGCGCATAATTTCACCTCACAAAGTATAAATGGTTCTTGCAAGAACTATAGAAACTGCACGAAGTGTGCACGATTGTAAGAGGCGGGACTTCTGTGTGAAAATTCTTACTTTCTCAATGCTTTTTATTGCCAGCTCTCCATTTTCACATCTCTGTATGTGAGCATAGTGATTTCACATCGCTTTCCCTCACGAGTGTCCATTGTCCAGTCTATCGCAAACCCGATGTACTCAAATTATGCATTTGTGCACAAAAGGCTTGTGAGCAGTGGCGGCTTGCAGAGGGAGTGCTGCGGGGCGGTGAGGCGAGACGGGGAGGGCGGGTAGTGGACCCAGACATATGACAGAACGGAGTAAACTCAGTAAATAAATAAATAAAAAAATTTACCTTACACTCGCTGCATCGCCAACTCGGCATATTCCTGTCACTTCTGAGAATTCGGAAGTCAGTATAAAGTCATGGATGCCACCATACAGAGGCAAACGCCTATTACACGCGCCCCGCTGGCCGTGGTCCAGGTTGGCACTCTAGTGCATGTTTGTGGGCGCTCACAGGCATGTCTATGTCACTCATTAGGATGTTCATTATGACAGTCCCTTTATATTTTGTTTGTCCTCAGCAAATAGGATCTATCATCTCGTGATCAATAAGAGGCCCCTGCAGACTTAGTCACATCTCTGTTGTTTATTTAAGCATATGTCACTGCTTGTAGTTCTTTGGCGTCATTTGTCAGAGAAATGTGTGAATTACTTAGCATGTATTCAGCAAACGTATGGAGAAAAACACCACATATATTTTCGATGACATCACCGATTGAATTTATTTATTACTTTACAGTTCGGATTAAGGCTGTGTAAATATTGTAAAGTTGGCAGCTTTGCGATCCTTCGCCTGTGGGTCAACATTTTAGCAAAAACACTTTTGTGAAGAACTTATCATTAAACATATATATTTTTGATTTAAGAAGGATATCGCTATTGGTGGGTTATTGAAGTACACTTTTCTAATTCTCTAAATAAAAATCCTAATTTTGCAGACAATTTTACCAGCATTTCTGTTTTTAAAATTCATGCATTTGTAGCAGGAAATTAGTTCCAAACACGCCTATCTGTGACACCAAGTACAGAAATCTGTGCTCAATAGGTGGTCACAGGTTGGACGCTCCTTGTAATATTTTTATACTACAAGAATACCATGGTGGGTATTAAAACATGTAAACCATAGAGGCACTGTATTACAACTGTATCCCAAATTCACAATTGAACTTTGGGGAAGAAATCACACCAGAATTTGTCTTTAAAACGTATTACGTCATCCCATGCTGTCCCTGCCAGGCATTGCATCTGCCCACCATTTTATTTGATGTCATTGTTGTACACAGCTCTCTTCACCATTAAATGTTTTTGGAACATCTTTCAGAACAGGTCTTGGCAATCACAAAAGGTCTGGCTTTACAAGAATGTTTTATGGCAATGTAAAGCATTACTAGTAAATAGCATGGGAATAAATATGCATTTGTGCGGAAGCAAAGAACTGTAGAATAACATTAGTGTAGATTAAAAGGTCAGGTGACAGTTGCACAGTCAAGCCAGACCTACAAATCCATGTAGGGTAATGACTGCCGCCCTCCCATCTGTGCTCCTGCCAGAAAGAAACAAACATAAGGAGACAACAGCACAGAACGCAGAGCGACTGGGAATGCGTCCTTATGCACAAAGAAGCAGAGTGGCATGGAGCTGTATTACTTCAATTATTGTACTGCAAGAGAAAGCGCCCCCAAAGGGCCAGCACTTCGCTCAGTGGTATGGGTCCGTCCCTAAGGGCCCATATCTTCAGGGCACAATGGGCTTGATTCACCAAGGTAAATTTACAAGCTTTTGTAAGTTTACTCTTTTCTGTATTCACAAAACTGGTATGTAATAATAGGTTTAGGACTGTGGAGAGTCTGCCGTCAGGGCAGGGAATTCCGCACATAAAAAGATAATTTTTATCATTTTCTTGAACACTGAAAAAAAAGGAAAATTACACAAACGTGTAAGTTTACCTTTGTGAATCAGGTCCCAAATTTGCAATCCTGGGCTTCCATTTCACATCGAGGTCGAGCGCCCTAGCCATTAGGCCAACTCCTCTCCCCGAGAGTTGTGCAGAACAGGTGCACTGGTCAGTCCCTGATCTCTTACAGTGAAAAGTTACTTTCAAATGTCCATAAAGATAATAGTAGAAACAAGATTGATAGTTACTCAGAAGTCCATCTTGGTCTAGGTTGGATGAGAACGGGGATGACACTATTGTTTCTGAATCATTTGCCTCACGTTCATTCATGGAAATGTCTGCACTTAGGCAAAAACAGTCCTGAATAGTAGTCAACCATTGATATGCAAGGTGGAATAAGTCAGGAAGCAACAGTGTCGCGGCCATAGGGGAAGCGCATGGAAATCCATGCAGAAGGCATCAAGTTTGAGAGGATGGGATCATTGGTGGTGTGAGGGATAAAAGAAGGGAGGAATGATAGCAGTATTGCACCACAGATCTGGGAGTGGTTTAGGAGGAACTATGAATTGTGGAATAGGCGCTAAAAGCATGAATCCAGGGGCTGTGATTCGGGTTACAGAAATTATGATAGAATGATTTTGGAGCAATATGGATGAGAGAAAGCATGTCCCCAGTGACTGAAGAAGATATGGCAAGCATGACAGTGACACCACAGACTGGGACTCCAGGAAATCAAGAATGGAGTAAGAACCATGAACAACAGCAGTTGATAGGTGGTTTGACAAGTCAGTAGGTACAGGCATACAGAACAATGATCAGTGCTGACTGCATGCATAACATTAAATATATACGGGGGAGTAGGCCAGCAGACGAGAACGGGTTGCTTGGATATGCTGTTAAATATTTGTAGGGGGCTTGACAGTAGAGATGTGTTGGACATACCACTCATATACTATAAGGCTATGCCGTGTGCTAAATAATTGACTGAATATGCATGTACATCTGCAAACTGAAACTCAATAAAAAAATGTGTTTAAAAAAAAAAACTGCAAATACTACAAGGAAAAAATACCACCAGCTGAAAGTAGTCAATATATTTACCTCTCAACTGGATTTAGGCTTATGCTTCTAAGTGAACATGGAATTCTCTAGTGATTTTCATTACACTGAATATTCATATTTGGGGCTACATTATGCCACATAGTCGAAATGTGTGAAGTTTGGTCAATTTCTGCTCATCGTCAGCAACAAAAAGCAACCATGGGTGCCTCTTAGGTGCCAATTCCGATCTGGGTCGGAAAGCACTCCGACCGAGCCGGATCCGGAGTGTTTTCCGACCGAGCCGGAGTCCTGCAGTCCGACCGAGCGAGTACGATACGGCCGTATGCTGCTGGACTCGGTTTGGTCGGATTCCCATAGAAGCCAATGGGAGCTGGTCTTCCAACGTGTACATGGGCTCTCATTGACTGAATGGGTACATATCGCACAAGGGCACCCCCTAAGGGGTACGTGTCTGTGACATCCGCACCGTACATGCCTGTGTTGGGTCTCCCCCTGTGTCCGAGTCGTAGGGCTGCGGGTGACAGGGGGTCCAACGCGACCCCCAAAGGCAACCACCCGGACGTTTTGCGAGCCGGCCACTCCGGCTCACACCGGCTGTCCGACGCGTGCATCGTACTGGCTCGGTCGTAAAAAGCATCCATTGCACACCACGGTTAGCATACGACCGAGACGTACGGGGCGGTTCGGACCTGGAAACGATTTGGTCGGTGAATTTTACATAGCTCGCATCTTACTTGCTCGCTCGTACAGCTGTACGAGTCGGGCAGAAAACACGCGTACAGCTCGCTGTTTTTCCGGTCGGATCGCGTTCGGTGCCCTTCCGACCCGGATCGGAATCGGCCCCTTAGTGATGAATCTTGATTTCTTCACTTAACATCTCATAGACAGAGACAGGTTCTTGTGATGCAACATAGACATCAACCAGTGTGGCACCTGAAACCGAACACTACCAAAATATAGTGGGACAGAATATGTGTGTGTGTATATATATATATATATTCAATACCAGGGCGGGTTTTTGCTGAGTTTTGTCCCGTTGTCAGGTGGCGCGTGGTGTGCCGGTAACCCAAACCGGCATGTTTCAGTATAATCCAATGATAAATAGATACGCACTCTCAGGGATCCAAGTACTCCAACCATATATTTATTTTTCAACCGCTACGCGTTTCGACACTCGTGGTGTCTTGATCACACGATAAAGCTGCTTAAAACCAACGTGCCTTAGTACACAAATTACAATGAACACAAAGGTAGGACTCACATAGTATGTCTTAAAACTTTCGTGGTAAACACGGTGGCCATTTTGTAACATTTGAGTAAACACATGATACAATGCAAATTATACACGGTGTTATGTACGTTTTGTGTCACGGAGTTTGATTTATACATCCAAGTCATCGGTTCATATTGAATATTCCTTATTTTACATGGACCAGTGCCTATATTTCTCATAAAGTATCAGAAAAAATCGGTTTGTGCGTATACATATATCCAAGTCATCCATTCATTATTTAACATGGACTAGTGCCAATGTTCCTCATAAAGTATCAGGAAAAGAAAAAAACGGTTTTGTGCATATACATACTTTTGTACTCACTGCTTGTCACATTAATGGCTTATTACAATCTATAACAATGTTCTTCAAACATGATCCCTGAATAGACGTTATGTACACTGGACTAGTGCCATATTCAATTCTATCGCTATTGCCATATGCTATTTCAGTTACTCTGATCAAAGATACGCTGTACAAAATTAATAAATTTCTAATCCTGCTTAATTTTCCAGGCGAGATACCCGGATTAGCGTGAATAGTGGGCAAGTGCCTCTTATTATTAGGTCACCTCTGTATAGCAGTAACCTATAACAACTGGGGATCTTGTTATTGAAAACTGCCACTTATATTCTTGCAACACCAAGTGGTAATGCATTCAGTGAGACACTCCTAGCTGTGTACATAATAATGAAAAGTGATAAAATAAAAGGAAGAAAGGAAACAAAAAGTATAGATATAACTACATTATTTCATCCCATAATAAAATAATGAAATAAGTGCAATTGAGAAGAATCTCTTATCTTATAATCAGTGCTGGTGACAGTTTAGGCGAGGAGAAGGGTAGGGAGCCTGTGATGTGAATTACAAGGTGATGGTTCCCTTCCTTTCCTCCTGTAAAGTAAACAGATAGGAGAACATTAAAATCAATTCAATATATCCTTACAATCAGGTAAAAACAGTTTTTTACATTGCTGAACAGATCATTAAATCTAAAGGGTATATTACAGAAAACTTAAAATGATAACATAGTAAGTCATATATACTCAATCATCTTGCAAATGTGTTGCTAGCTCCTCGTCGAGGTTATGACCTCCAGGGAATCGGGTTTCTAATTCCAATATCCATTTGGATTCTTTCTTTCTTAGTGCTAGCTCCCTATTGCCTCCTCTGCTTCCTAGGTTCACCTGTTCGATTGTAAAGAATTGGAGAGATGAGTTTTTAGACTCATGTTTTTCCTGAAAATGTCGTGCAATTGGGTAGTGGGTATCGATATTTGTGATTGCCCTGAGATGTTCTTGGATACGTTTCTTGACCATACAGGTAGTACTGCCTACGTATCTAAGTTTGCAAGGGCATTCCAGGACATAGATAACGTAACTTGTACTGCATGTGAGGAATTGTGTTATTACTCTCTTCTTTTGTGTTCCTGGTATTTGGAATTCTTTTACCATCTTACTGGATCTGAGGGCTTTGCAATGCCCACAAGGGTAAACACCTTTCAAATTGTGACTATCAGCCTAATGGGAGTCGGTAATGTCACTTCTGACAAGTATGTCTTTAAGACTTTTGCCTCTCCTATAGGTTACCATCGGTCTTTCACTCATACTTGGGCCTACAATGGAATTGGTTTTAAGGATTTTCCAGTTATCTGTAAGAATTTTATGCACTTGTTTTGATTGGTGATTAAATGTTGTGATCACCCTGGTAGGTGCAGTGGCATTGATTTCTTTGCTGGTGTTTTCTAGGGATTTAGCCCTATCAATGTTTGTGATTTTACTCAGAGCTTTTCGAAGTACCCATTCCGGATAACCACGTTCCTTGAATTTTTTCAGCATAGTTTTTTGTTCTATGTTGTAAGTTTCCTCCGTACTGCAGTTTCTTCGTGCCCTAAGTAGCTCCCCATAAGGGATGCTCCATTTCAGGGGATCTGGATGGCCACTTAGAGCATGAAGAAGACTGTTTCCTGCAGTGGCCTTGCGATGTAAGCTAGAAGCCAATAAACCATCTTTGACCGTTATTAGAGTGTCTAGGAATTCTACACTAGATTTACTGATGTTGCATGTCAATATAATGTTGTATGAGTTCCTATTCAGTCTTGAAATAAGATCTACGGCCTCCCTTTCACTGCCGTTCCATATCAAAAAGAGGTCGTCGATGTACCTCAGCTAGAGTATTATTTGATCAAAATCTGATTGAAAAGCACTATCCTCACAGATTTCCTCCTCCCATTTACCTAGGAAGAGGTTCGTGAAGCTCGGCGTAAAGCAAGTACCCATTGCAGTACCACGTGTCTGCCTGTAGAGGTCGCCATTGAACATAAAAATATTGTTCATGAGGCATATTCTTATCATGTCTGCTATCATTTTAGTGTGTTCTAGGTAGCAGATATCTCTATTACCCAGGAAATGTATGCATGCATCAATACCCTGTTCGTGATCAATGATTGTATACAGGGAGTTCACGTCCAGGGTAATAAGAACATATTCTTCCTCCCATATAATGTCTTTGATTTTGTTTAAGAAATCTTTGGTATCCTCTATATGAGATGGAAAGTGAATGACATTTCGATATGTTCTCATTTACATTACCTACTGAAGATACTATGGGCCTACCTGGGGGCACTACTGGATCTTTGTGGATTTTAGGAAGTAGGTACAATATTGGTAATTTAGGGTAATCTTTCTTCAAAAAGCGATATTCATGCCATGTAATAAGCCCTGATTCCTGCCACTCAGCTAATTTTTCCCAAGTGGTGGTAATACTCATATTGTAAGTGTTGGTGTTACATTTACAGTAAAAATTTACATCATTCAGTTGTTTATGAGCTTCTTCAATGTATATTTGTATTCCCCACAAAACGATATTCCCTAACTTATCCGAGGGTCGTATTACAAGGCTCTTGTCTTGAGCTAGAGATAAGATCAATTCTCTTTGTTGGAATGAGAGATTAAAGTTCATGCTACTTCGTGTTCCTTGTTTTTTTTTTAAACCTTTATTACAAATTTCAAAAAATATACAGACGCGGGCCTACAACCTCCAGGCCGGCCGCCAACAAATGACATAATCATAACCACACCAATACAAGCAACAACAACAAATAACCAAGTTGCAGAGTATTGTCACTGGCGGCGTTGAGAGGTCGCAAACATCACATATAGCGGTTTCATTTTAAGTGATGAAGAACAAATAAACAACGAACAAACCCACAAGGCAGCAAAATTCGAAGTGGCAAAAGATGCTCATCACAGCAGGGAGGGATCCATAGAAGGACAGTAACAGGAGGGGGGAAGGAGGGCAGGTGGCAGAGACAAAATAATCACAGTAGAACAGGATCGCAGGAATGTGCAGACTAAGGGGACAAGGCATCATCCGGGTCCCGCGTGAGGGGTGGGGTGCAAATTCCTCCGCGATAGGAGTTCCAGGGACCCCACACCGTTTTCCATTTCCCAGGCTTGCCTCTCGCCACATGCACCGTCTTCTCTCGAAACATGCACCAGTCCATATTTTCCTTCCAGGCCAAGACCGTGGGTGGCCTCTGGGAGCCCCACAACCGTGCAATGTCACGCTTGGCCACCATATATCCCAGTGTCACCCAGCACATTTGGTTCCCATACATTCAACAGACACCTCCTCGCCTCCGGGAGCAACGCAACATGCGTGACTGCCTGCAGCACAGCATGCACACCACGCCAGGACCGAGTCACCTCCGGACACTCCCACAGAACATGGAGAAAAGTCCCCGCCATACCACACCCACGCTTACACATCCCATCCACCGCATAACCTATACGCATCAGGCCAGGTCCCGTGACATACACTCTATGAAGTATCTTAAGCTGGACGAAGCGAAGTCGGGCCGGTATGGCCACCTCTTTCGGGGAGGCCACCGCCGACACCCAATCCTCGTCATCCAGCTCCAGTCCATCAGCAACCCAAGCATCCCGAAGGGCGGTTAACAGCCCCGATCGGTCGTTAATTAGCTTCTTGTAGATCAAGGAGATAGTGCTATCCGGCACATACCCGTCAATCACTCTATCTTCCAACGGGGAACACATCGGGATAGACGCAACCTCCGGGAATACGGAACGCAACGCGTGCCGAATCTGTACATAACGGAAGTACTCCCTATCGTGCAAGTGATACTCAGCTTTCAGCGCATCAAACGTTTTGAATCCCTCTTTCGTCCAGAGATCACCCACTCTACTGATGCCGATCATGTCCCACTTCTCGAAGCCTTTCGTCGACCACAAACCACCCAACCGCTCGGAGGCATATAATGGCGTCGCCCGGGTCAGCCGATCTCTCCACCCCATCGCCACGCTCGCCACATGCCACACCCGGACCGCAACCCGAGTCGGGCCTGTCAAGCGCGCGTCAATCGACCTGGAATAGAGCGCCCGATTATAGTCGCCGCCCGGCAATAACAGTTTGTCCATCTCAAAGGCCGGGTTGAGGGCCGGCCCGTAAAGCCCGTGATTTATCGCCGCCAACTGGGAGGCCCAATAATACCGTTTGATGTCAGGGAGGAGAAGTGTAGCTCACTGGTTAGAGGAGGCATACCCTGAAGCAGAGATCAGACCCAGGACCTGGGTTCGATTCCCGACGCGGCAGGGTCCAGAACCCAATTGTTCACGGACTTGATAATTCTCGCTTCGGTGCCCACTCTAAGCACGAGTTCACACTATGCAGCTCTGGGCAACAAGCCTGCTTATTCTCCACAACGGCCCCCGCGGCGGGATGCCTGGCTTTCACCTTGGGATGCCCAGTACGGGTTATCTTACAGGGAAAAACCAGGATGGGTTCCCAATGCAAGCGCCAAGATGCCCGTAGGGTGATAGCTGCGCTCTATAAGTACCTCAATCAATCAATCAATCAACCCCCCCGTCATACCACGGGAGCGTTAGCTTGGCGAGAGCAATTCGCGGCCTCCCATCCCAGAACAATCGGCGCTGGAGACCCTCAACCTCCCGAAAAAAACTAGCAGGCACGACATCCATCGTGTTTTGTAAGGCATATAAAAACCGCGGTAGCGACATCATTTTAAACAGCGCCGCCCGGCCAAGCGGCGAGAGCGGCAACTGCCGCCAACGCGCCACATCAGTCTTCAGACGCCGGAGAGGGGGAAGTAGATTCTGCATATACCGGGCCACAGGATCCAGAGTGACAAAAATACCCAGATACTTAAAACCCTGCTGGGCAACCTGAATAGGGCAACCCCGCGGAAGGATGGGGGCCTCCCCAGAGAGGACATAGACGCAGGACTTAGACCAGTTGATGACCAACCCGGAGTTACAGCCGAAGGAGCGCAGTACATCCACTAACACAATCAGCGACTCACGGGGGGATGCGAGGTACAAAAGAATATCGTCCGCATAAAGAGAAACACGATCCTCATATTCAGGAGTCCATCGGAGTCCACGAATCGAAGGGTGCCATCGCAACCATTCCGCCAGGGGCTCCATGGAGAGTGCAAAGAGGAGAGGCGATAACGGACAACCCTGACGCGTGCCCCTGCCCAGTTCAAAGGGAGCCGACACCCTACCGTTTACCACTACCTGAGCCAATGGTCCGCAATACAACAATTTCACCCAACCAATGAATCCCGGGCCAAACCCAAACTTTTCCAGCGTTGCCCAAATATACGGCCACTCCAGCGTATCAAACGCCATAGTCAGGTCCAAGGACGCCAAAATGGCCGGCTCACGAATAAAGGGAACCCTCGCAAGCACCCCATGCAAACGCCGCAGGTTAAGTACAGTATTACGATGGGGGATGAAGCCGGACTGATCCTGATGTATCAGATCACAGACCACACTAGCCAAGCGGGTAGCCAACACCTTGGCGAGGATTTTAGGTTCCGCATTCAGAAGCAATATGGGCCTATAGGACGTGACCTGGTCCCGCGGCTTCCCCTCTTTATGAATAACCACAATGGTAGCAAGGCGTTGGTCCAGCGGGAGGGAGCCCGCTGCACGGGCCGCGATAAACATATCGCGAAGATGAGGCGCTAGCGTGTCCGGACGCAGCTTGTACAGTTCGATGGGGAGGCCATTAGGACCCATGGCCTTGCCGGAGGCAACTGACCATACGGCCAGGGCGATCTCCTCAGACGTCGGAGGCGCGTCCATCAACAATTTATCATCGTCCGAAAGGGACGGCAACACAATGTCCCTGAGCATAGTGCGGGAATCCTCCTCCGGGCGATCGGAGACCGGGGAGTACACCCCGCGGAAATACTCCGCAAAGCAGTCAACAATTTCTACGGGATCTGTAACACACACACCATCCACTCTCTCAACCTGCGGCACCACACGACTCGCTCTCTCCTTTTTATCCAGCCACGCGATCAGCTTCCCAGCCTTGTCACCCATGTCATACAAACGCCCCTGTTGCTCCCTACTCATACTCTTGGCAGCTTCAGTGACCAGAGCCTTGTAGTCCGCTTGCTTGAGGCCAAGAACATGCAGTTTGTCTTCCGTAACACAACCATCCAATTCACCCTCCAGCTCAGAGATCTCGGACTCAATACGAACCACCTCCTCCCGCTCGCACCTCTTGGAGTTGGAGATGAGGGACAGGGCCTCTCCTCGAAGCACCGTTTTAAAAGCCTCCCATAGGGAGACAGCAGATGACACCGATCCCACATTGTCTGTGAAGTATCGCTCAAGAGATTTAATCAGGGCTGCACGAATAGTGGGATCACGCAGGTACCAGGAGTTAATCGGGACCACCCTCCCCTCCGTACCCAGGACAACATCAAAGTGTAACAAAAGGGGGGAGTGATCTGAAATTCCCCGGGCAAGATGGCGCACCTCCCCGATCCTCCCCGCCTGGGCCGATGGCATTAGAACATAATCAAGTCTCGAAAGGCTACCATGGGCCCCCGAGTGGAAAGTGTACTGTGTCTGTGCAGGATGTTTTAGCCTCCAGCAATCCACTAAACCCAGGGTGTCCAAAAGGCCAGCTAACCAGGTTTGGGCCCGGGGGAGGTCCCGCGGAGGGTAACGATCCTCGGCCCCCGAAACCACTGCATTAAAGTCCCCCCCCACCACTAGTACCCCCTCCGGCAGCCCGAGGAGAAAGCGCCCCAGGTCCGCAAAAGTGGTCGTCTGCAAACCCGGCGGGACATATACAGATACCAACACAAGCACTTTACCCTCCCATCTGCCCACAAGTGCCGTGTAGCGCCCCCTGTCATCATGGAGCACCTCATCAACCTCCAATGGAAGAGAGGTTCTAACCAGTATGCCTACACCCCTCGAGCCAGAAGTGAATCCCGAGTGAGCCAAGAGGCGAAAGCCCCGCCTATTCATGGCACGGAAGGAATTACCAATGAGGTGTGTTTCCTGCAGGAACACAATGTCGGGAGAGATCCGTTTTAAAAACTGCAGGACCACCCCACGCTTTATCCTATCCCCCAATCCGTTGACATTCCAAGAAAGAAGTCTCAGTCCCCTACCCCCCATCACAGCCAGCACCAATCAGCCCCCCCCGGAGAGCACATGGATCATAGAACAACAATACTCCTGCCTTGCGATGCAAACAAACAAAACCCAACCCCAACCCAACATACCAAGTAAAACTCCCCCTCCCTGCACCCCTGCGTGAGCCCAAACAGCCCCCCCAACTTGCAGTGTGCCTGTCGCCCTCGCATAAACTAAACTACAAAAGAGACCCCCGGAGGAGGAAAGAGAACCCCCTTTAGACTCACCACTACCTCTGGGCAGGGGGGGAGAAAAGGAGAATATTCAAGTAGACCCTGAGCCCAATAAAAAGGTGGCACCATCAAAGGTTAGTATCAAGATCAACACACTAGGCCCGGTCCGGTGGGCACTCGCCACCCGCGGCCCCCGTCCCCCCTCGATCAGGTGTCCCCGGCAAAGTGTCCAGCCAATCTCCCACCGTCTCCGGACGGTCAAAGAAATGAGAGCGGCCCTCGAACTCCACCCGCAGCTTGGCCGGGAAGAGCATGGCGTACTTTAAGTTCATCTGGCGGAGCCGCCGTTTAACGCCCATGAATCCCAGTCTCTGTTTCTGGACCGCCTGTGTAAAGTCCGGATAGAAATTCACCTCAGTGTTCTCGAGCGGCCCTTGTACTCTAGAAGCCTGCAGGATCGCATCTCTGTCCCGAAAGTTAAAGATACGGGCAATGAGAGGCCGCGGGGGAGCTCCGACCCTCGGCTTGCCACCAGGAACCCTGTGGGCCCTCTCCACCGCAAAAAAGTTGCTCAATCCCCTAGGCTTCAGTCGGTTGGAGATCAAATCCTCCACATAGAGATCCGCAGCCGAATCCTCCAACCCCTCAGGCACTCCGATAAGGCGAACATTATTCCGCCGGGCCCTACTCTCGGAGTCCTCCAGTCGCCGTTCAACGAGAGTACTGGCCTGCTGGAGCCGAGGCATCTCCGTTTGGAGAGCAGCCACATCAACCGTCAGACTCGACGCGGTAAGGGCCAAAGAATCAACCCTCTCATTTGTTTTCGAGAGATCGGCCCTGACGAGGTTGACATCAATCAGGACCGCGTCGAGTTTTTGCGACAAGGTGTCGAGCTGATGGCCCACCGCGGCCTTCACCTCCGCTATGGCGCCCATGATATCCTGCAGGGTCAGGTCCGATGGTAAATCCGGGGCATCTGCAGACCGCTCCGGAGACTTATGCGACCAACCAGGAGACCCCCTCAGCAAGGTATAGCGGTCCATTACGTTAGCCTGGGTAGGGGCCCCGTGCCGGGTCGACTTGGCCTTCAGCCTCTCTCCATCCTGCTTCATCGCCATCCCACTGCAGGCTGTGCCCCACGAGTCAGAAGCGGCGGGCAAACCGTCAATCACGAAGGCCCCAGCGGTTGCCTCCGAAAGATAGACCGGGTCCCGGCAGCATAGGCAGTGTCCCCAGCAGGCCAACCACCACACCTCGCGGAAGCGCCTAAGCTGCGAAAGCGAGGAAGGCGAGCAGGCTCAAAAGCGAAAGCGAAAGTGTGGGGTACGCGCCCCTCCAGGTCCGTCGTGCCGTTGTTGTTCACTTTGCCACCGGGTCACCCCCCAACTCGAGTCCGGGGTCAGAAGTGAAGCGGGCCGCAAACTTCAAGCGATGCCCACCACCGTTCCCAGGGTCCAATTCAGAGACGGAAAACAGGCACCACCTCGGCTCAGTGTCACCAACAAAGTCCCCTCAACCAAATCAGGAGAAAGACAGGATAGATGTAGGAGGTCGCGGAGGTCCTCGGGAGCCTCGCACCTACGCGGCCATCTTGGTTGCGCGCTAGGCTCCTCCTCTTCGTGTTCCTTGTTTGTGCTTGAATTTGGTAAGTTCTTTCGTTACTACTTCATGGAATGTGTCAATTGAGTCGTGTGGGAGTATGGGGAGAAAAATTGATTTGGGCTTGAAGTTAGTGCATGCTGCTCTGTCCGTGATGATATCCTCCTGTCTTTCCCATTCATCGTAGTTGTCTTCTGTTACATTTCTTAACTTATGCATAGTTTGTAATACCCTGACATCTCCTACTGTTAGATTTGGTTGGCATACCTCATCTGATATTTGTGTGTTATTTTCAGGCAGTTTATTGTTATTCAAAGTATGCCATTTCTTCAGTTTAAGTTTACGTATGAACTTAAAGATATCCACACGTGTGTCAGTGTAATTAAATACCTCAGTAGGACAAAATGTTAAGCCTAGACATAGAGTAGTTTTTTCGAGTTGAGTTAGTGAGCGTGAGGAGAGATTTACAATGTTTCTATTTACCGTTGTACTATCCATGGTTGCTGTGTTTTCTTGTACCCACCTCTTCTGGTTCCCATTGGCTCTTTATTTCTTTCTTCTCCTCTGTTTATGTTTGAGCCGTTTTTGCTTTGAGCGCCCCTGCCTCTTCCTCTTCCTCGTCCTCGACTCCGTCCTCGCCCTCTTTGTGTTGGTGTCGGTGTTACTGTTGTTCTCTCCGTTTGTAGTCTTGTCCTTAGAACACGAAAATTCATCTAAAAAAGTGGCTGGTTAAGTTATCATTTCGATGTCTGATGAAGTGCTAGCTGTATGTATTGAGGCCTCTGTATCAGAATCACTTGCTGGTGTAAGATTTGATAGACTACCAGAGGTGCTTGGCGCATTAGATTCATATTCTTGTAAAGGGTGTTGATCATACAAATGGTCGTACTTAGGACTATAAGTAAGAATGCGCCCATTTCCATAATCAATGCAGTCTCTATGTAGTTCCCTCTGTTTCCGGATTTTAATGTCTTCCTCATGCTTTCTCAGTCTTTCTTTCAGTTCTTCTTTGAAATTAGAAATGTTTTCTTGTTCAGCACTCTTTTTTAAATCATTCTCAATTTCCTCTAATTCCTTCATTATTTTCTCCCTGTCTTCCCATGCATACTTGATGAGTATGCATAGCATGTTTTTTGAGCTTGTGGCTGAATTATTTGCCCATTCCTCAAGCATCATGGGGTTCGGTGATTTGTGAGACGGGGTAATATAGATTCGTAGTCCGCGTGGTACCATAAGTTTATCCACATAATCCTGGAGGGAGATAGCTTCCCACCATTTAGATGTCTCTTGCTTTTTGAGTTTCTCATACCGTTTCAGTTTCATATTTAGTGAATTGTCAAGATCTTTAGTACGTGACTGGACCAACGGCCCGCCTTTCCCTGGTGCTCTTGCAAAAAGGGCTTGTTCTACTTTGCAACGTTCATTTTCATCTTCCATCATGAGTTTTCTGTTTTGAAAAGTAGTTAAAATTCGTGTCCTTTTGTTTCCCACGTTATTCGGTTTAGCAGGAAAGTGCATGGTACAGATTTAGACCAAATTTTCTGGAGCGCTAGATGGTTGGTTTAGATTCCCCCCGCTTTCTAATGTGCGGTTCCTGATGCCACACGTAATTTGATTCTGCTTGCTTTTGAGGATTTTGCGAAAGAAAATAAGGAATGCACTATATATATATAGGCAAAAGTATTGAAATTCAATTATATATTTTGCATAATTTCATTTTATTCTGGTTGTTGGGTTTATCAGGGGATGAAATGGATAGTGCTAATTGAAAAATACATTAATTTATGTGCAATTTGCTTTTGATTAAATTATTAATTGAAAAATTAATTATTTGTTTATATGTTAATGATTTTTTATATATATTGTATATGTTTTTTCAGCTTCTGGGTTAATTGGGGGATTTAATAAGTCTTCTATTATAATGCACTATTAATTATTATGAATGAATAATTAAAAAATAATTTTATTAGTTTCCATTTAGTATTCTAAAATCAAATATAAATTTTCGAACATATTGTGGTTCAGGCACTTCTTTTTTATAGATTGGAAAAAATAAAAAAGCAAGTTTCATACTTTTTTGAGGGATTAGGTGGGCCCAATCATTGCCATTAGGAAGATTAATTGAAAAAGTTATTGGCCGACTAGAGTAACATTAGTTTAGTTTTAAGTTAGTGAAGTCACATTTGTTTTAAAATATAATAAAATATATTTGTCTATGTCTATGTATATGTAGGGGTATTTATAGAGCACCATGTTACTCTAAGGAGTGTCCTGACACTAAAAGCTGAAAGGGGAGCAGTGGGGAGGAAAAGAGTAAGATTAGAGTAGAGCCAGGTTTTCAGTTTCTTTCGGAACAGAGGTGTCGATTCAATGCTTCTTAAGTGGAAGGGCATTTTATTCCAGAGGGCAGGCCCAAGGTAAGAAAGAGCCTTGCCCCCTGTCCTCGACTTTCTAACTCGGGGGTGTTAGCTAGCAGCAGGTCAGAGGAGCGTAGAGTTCTACGTGGGGTATAGAATGCGATCTTTCGTTTGTGGTACTCTGGTCCAGTCCCACACAGGGCTTTCTGGGTAACGAGCAAGGTCTTGAAGATTACTCTTTTCCGTACTGGGAGCCAATGAAGGCTCCTCAGGAGGTGGGACACATGCGCATTCCGGGGAAGCTCAAAGATGGTACGGGCAGCTGCATTCTGGACAAGCTGAAGTCTGTCCAGCAGATAACTAGGCATGCCAAGATAAAGACCATTTCTGTAGTCCAACCAGGCCATGATCAGGGCTTGAGTCGCCTGATGTCTGCCAGCTCTTGACACAATTTTTTTTAATTTCTGCAAGAGACGTAACAGGAAAAAGTAGGTACCTACCACCGCATTGACTTTGGCGCGGAAAAGCAACTGGTTGTGCATTATGAACCCCAGATTTTCACTACTGAGTTGTTGTTCGCCATGGGGACCGGTGCGTCCGCTGGCCAGAAGACTTGCAGCGGTGTCTCAGCGCCCTTGCCGAAGAAGAGTAACTCTGTCTTCCCTGTGTTACATTTCAGCTGATTCACAGCCAGCCACCTGAAGACCACCAAAAGGCAGGCACTGATTGACAAACCAGGATAGGGCTCATTGTTCTTCCATATAAACAAAAGCTGCGTGTCATCAGCGTACAACACAATTTCAGCCCCCAGCAATTCTCCCACCGTGGCTAGGGGTGTGAGGTAGATGTTAAACATGGTCGGACTCAAAGCCGAACCCTGCGGGACCCCAATCTTCAACTGGCGCGAGGCAGCAGAGTAGGTATGGCACCAAACCTCTTGACCCCTCCCCTCAAGGAAGGATGCCACCATTTCTGGGCCTGAGCCCCGATGCCAATCGAGTGGAGCCGAGACAGGAGCATATGGTGCGAGACCGTATCGAAAGCAGCCGATAGGTCCAACAAGACCAGCAGCGCTCTCTCACCTGTCTCCAGGCTCAGCTGAATGGAGTCAGCCACCTCCAAAAGGGCAGTTTCCATACTATGATTAGGCCGAAAGCCAGATTGGCTTGGGTGAAGTAGGTAGTTCATTTCGAGAAAGGAAGATAGCTGCTGATTAACATGTTTCTCCAAAAGTTTAGAAAAGGCCGGAAGAAGGGAGATAGGTCTATAGTTGGCAGGGTCCGAAGGATTAGCCTGGGCCTTTTTTAGCAATGGAATGACCTTTGTCTGTTTATATTTAAAAGGAACTGTAGCAGATAAAAGGGAAGAATTTAATAGTTTGTTCATAGATGGATTTATGGCCTCCGCTCCCAGGACCAGAAAAGCAAGGGGAGCTGGGTCCATCGGAGAACTAACTTGTTTTTTTTTTCAAATATACAACAAACCATAACGTAAATTAAATATATTATAAAATTTGTTTATTTTACATTTCTGTTTAATAATGCTGCAAAGATATGTTTCTAACAGCATATTTAATTAGTATTTTTAATTCGAAATGTTAATTAGAAACCAGCATCTTCAAGTAGCCATATTTTTCCAAATGTAAATTACACATGAGTAATTCAACCTCCCACCACCCTAACCCCCCCTTATTTACATTTTCCACAATGTTTTTGGCACAGGAGGTAGAATACTAAATTCCCAAAATACAATTATTTTTCAAAATGCTGTAGTCCTGAATTTACAATGGCATATATGCCTCTCAGAATATATGCAGTTAGTACTTAGTTGGACTTGAGTAAGAATAGCCAAGTTCATCCCCCTGCCCGAATGAGAATTACTTTCCCCAATATGTGTAGCACTAAAGTTAGAATAGTAAAATTGTCCATATATGCATGTTTGGCAATTCATATTGGACTCGGGTTATAACAGTAAATCTCACTTGCGCCAAATTTGTTTGTGATAATAGCATGATTTGTTTCCTACTATTTTGTTTTAATGACTTTCTCTTTTGGTTTGAATTTAAATGAATATGTTTATGTTAGCAATTATTGCATTTAAAAATGAATTGAATACATATTTAGTAATTTACTGCTTAAAATATTGTCCTAACAGATTAATGTGATGTGAAATATATATTGGTTTCACATTTTAATATTTATTAGGAATTACTTATTTTATTATTGAAGGTGTTCATTAAACTGATAAAGTTCACTGACGTTTTCATTTTTCTGAAGGAAAAAGTTACAATTCCTATTTTCGGGAAAAGATATTAAATATTTATGCCAATTTTCCTTCCTCTACTAACTCCCCCGTGGCTTTTTCTCAAATACTTCAGAACCAAAATATTATGGAAGTATGTTCCTTAAATTGTTTTGAACTAGTCACAGTAGAGGAGGTTGTTAAAGCTCTCTCGGGGGCCAAATCAGGATCGCCACTGGATGTTTGGCCACCCAAAATCATGGCGTCACTGGCACCGAGCTGTGCCTCTGTAATCCGAGACATATTCAATCACTCCATCCTCTCGGGTACCATTCCGGCCGCCTGGAAAGAGGCGGTTGTTCGTCCCATATTGAAAAAAGTATCGGCAGACCCTCTGGTCTTGGGTAACTACCGTCCCATCTCCCTGCTACCACTGCTAGCTAAAATCCTGGAAAGCTTCGTCAACCGACAGCTAAGTTTGTATCTGGAGGAAAATCACATTTTAGATCCCTCACAGTCTGGTTTCCGTCCAGGCTTTAGCACAGAAACCGCAGTGTTGGCCGTAACAGACTCACTTAGATTAACTGTCGATAGGGGAGGCTCAGCTATTCTGATCCTCCTTGATCTCTCCACAGCATTTGATACTATTTCACACTCAAAGCTGTTGGAGAGACTCCAGGACTGTGGCATAAAAGGGACAGCCTTGAAATGGCAACAGAACAGTATTTATTGGGAAGAACCCAAACTATTATGTTGGGACCGTATGTCTCACGCAAAATGCTGTTGGATAGGGGAGTTCCGCAAGGTTCTTGCCTGAGCCCCACTCTTTTCAATCTATATATGGCTCCTTTGGCACAAATAGTTGAGCATCTGGGTTTCGAAATTATCTCATATGCGGACGACACCCAGTTTATGTATACCATCGGACCTAACCCAGTACTCGACAAACTCCGTTTGGCCTCTGGAATGCTTACCATCTTTGACTGGATGTCTAGTAATTGCCTCCAGCGCAATCCAGGAAAAACGGAGGTTATGCTGTTAGGCAAAGCCAAAAACAGCTGGTCGGACGACTGGTGGCCTAGTCAAGTGGGTCACCCCCCCATTCCTAAACAGTCTGTAAAGAATCTCGGTCTACAATTAGATCAGGCCCTGACCATGAAAGATCAGGTAGCAGCAACAACCAGCTCTTGCTATTATGGCTTAAGGTTGCTTAGAAAAATCCTTCCCTACCTGCCCATTTCTCAGCGCAGAACCCTAGTCCAGGCGATTGTCGTTAGCCGTTTAGACTATGGGAATGCCTTGCTGGCTGAAGTGGGTCAAATCCATCTGGCAAAACTACAGGTTATTCAGCATACGACAGCACAGCTTATTTTGAACTGCCCTGCAGGCACAGCTTCAACCCCCCTGTTGAGGGAGCTGCACTGGCTAAATATAAGGAACAGATCCCTTTTCAAGATCTGTTGCCTGACCTATAATGAGGGGAAGAGGTCCTCTCTACCTTCGAAAGAAATTAGTCAAATACTCTCCAGACAGGAAACTCAGATCCAGCGCCTTAGACCTCCTTCAAGTCCCCAGAATTCGTCTCACGCGTACGGGAGGCAGAGCGTTTTCATATCTAGCCCCGAGCTATTGGAACAAGCTTTCTATAGCGGTTCGTAAAATCCCTTCACTGACTACCTTTAGGAAACATCTAAAAGCTTTCCTGTTTTAATCTATTCATTCGGAGCTAGCCTCTTCCTTCCCCTCAGCTCAGTTCTCCCAGTTAGCGCCTAGATGCCCCAGGGTGAGATGTGCGCTCTATAAGAAATCCATAACATAACATAACAACAATGCAAAAACTATTTGTAACAAATATTTACATTTTTATTATAAGTTTATTTAGTGATAGAAGTAAAAAATAAATTTATCTTTTTTATTGTAAATTTTTCTCAATGTTTCTGTTAACTGTTTTGGCAGTTGATATTTGGTTATGTTTAATAATATTTTTTTAAATACTATATTTTTGTGGGTGATACTTTCGTAGTTGATCGTTTTTAAATTAATTTTTCGGTATATATTATTGTGCTTGTAAGTAAAGTCGATTGTTGTTGATAATAGTTGTGATAATATTTTTGGGGTTGAAACTGTGACATACAACCCATCAACCTCTGCTTCACAACTCACTTTGCAAACAAGATGAAAACCACCTGGCACAAACTCTCCATGTTCTGCAAAGAGAAGGCCAAGAAGTATAAATGAGAATGTCTTTCCTAACATTGATTTTTGCCCCAGTGGCAGCCTCCTATGGGTTGCTATCCTACAAGCATATCTACAACCCAAGAGTGTCCCTTTACTGTTTCCAAACCCATTAAAGATTGATGGAAGTATAATAGGCTCTCCCCACAATCTAAAAACTCCACTGCCTCCAGCTCTCTGCCCACATCACCTTCAAAGTCTCCTGCATTGTTTACAAGGCAATCAACTCAAACAGGATCAAGATCTCTGGTGCATCTAACACAGTCTTCTCTAATGAGTAGCTTGTGAGCAACTGGTTGCTCTCCATCTACTTGTAAGTAGCTCTCCTGTGTGCAGTCCAGCTTAATAAATGAGAAGTTAATGCTTGGCTGAATTAATTTAAGCATACCAACATTCAAAAATGTGTATTTGAGATGAAAATGTGTTTATTTTCAGAACTCATAAGCAGATGTTTGGTGAAAAATGGTAGAGTTTCCAATATATATTTAAAGCTAATATATGAGCGCTAAACTATGTGGCTTTGGGTAGACTTATTACTAAAACTATAGCCTTGGTGCCAGGGACATTGCAGAAATGGCATGTTGGAACTGGCCCTTTCTCAGGTGCTTTCCATTGATTTTTTGATTTTCTCCTTCCCAGTTTTCCGCTGCTCTGGATACTAGCCTTAGGACTTGAGCACAGTTGGCACTGCCATGGAGTATCAAAGCGCTGTGATTGTCATATACATTCTGTGGACAGGTGTATATATGATTAGCTGATTTGAGTTAGATGTAAGTCCCTTGTCATGGGGTAAGACCTATACCCGCAGCATGTATCTTGAGTGTACCTTTGTGCGACTGCCACACTGGTTGTGTCATCCACGGCGGTAGCTCATCGATTGTGCCACAGGTTTGCCCTGGTGGGGCCTGTGTGCACGGGTTACTGTTACTCAGTTGGCATATAAAAACCGTGCCAATGTTCTGCATGTCTCCTGTTATATCAGAGTTCAACCTGGTGACAGGGTGTGGTGTTGGGAAGAGGTTGGGAAGGTGTGTATATGTGTCATCTGCAAGAGTCGTTAATGACACTGGATGGTGTGTTCGGCATGATGAAGCCTGCTTCTCGCATTGGATTAGCATGAGGGGGTATAGGAAAAATATATTGAGCATTATTTCCTATGAGCAGAATAGTAAAAATATAGGGCCTGATTACGATGTCGGTCGGAAACTAAACCGCCCGACTTGTCGGATACGGTTTCGAACAACTCGCGGTCGGCGGTTACGCCCAGCCGATTTTGATGCTTCTGAACACCGTTCGGAAGATCTCCCATTGACTTCAATGGGAGCCTGCGTTCCGACTGACAACATAGGATCCTATGGGGAAAATGGGTATCTGCGGAAAACCTTGCACCCTGTCGCGGGCACCCCATGGTGCCTGCCACACTATGCATTGTTTTACACGGGGTCCCTTTGGTACCGCCTCAACTCCAAACCGAAGGACCCAGGATGAAGGGGGGGCTGCTAGGGGCCCCCAAATTCAGGCTCTGACAGCCTTTTTGTGTCGGACAGACAGAGTCGGAAAAGCTGTCAGAATCCAACATCGTAAGTGATCGGTCGGAATTGTTTCCGACCGAGTCGGTCGGAAGGGTTCTAACATGGTCTAGGAGAATCTGACTGTCATCGGAGGCTTCCCGACCGACATCGTAATCAGGCCCATAGAATCCTCTCCGGTAGACGTAGGGGGTTTTCACATTTCTTGTACTGGAAATGTCACTTTAGGAAAGTGAGCATTTCGATGTTTGGGGCTCTGTGTGCCTGGCGGCCTGTTTCCAAAATTCACAACTGTGTGATAGGGTGACAGCCAGGGTGACAGCCACATCTGTAAATTCCTGATAGAGGGCCATAAGCAAGTGCTCCAGAGTGTGTGGTGTCCGATGGGTGTTGGGGGAACCTGAGCGGAGAGCTGAGACTGTCTGTGGTCTCCAGATCGGGAAGACGACAGTGCCTGACATCTCAGCCTCTGTCCAAGGTCGTTATCTCCCACACCCTGGACCCATGCGACAGGGTGCTTTGTTTTGGAAAACACCGAGATGAGACCCGAGGGGTTTCCGAGCCTTGTGGGCATCTGCAGCTGACTGTCAGGGGTCAATGACAGGTCACTCCTCCGCTTGTGGGGAAAGCATTTCTCCAGACTGGGAAGCATGACAGCTTCCTGGGTCACAATCTTTTTCTATGGGCGGTAACGAACCCACATTTGTGCAGGTGCCACCAGGCGCCTGGAGGTGTAACCCGGATGAAACTAAGTAACTGTTTCTTTTTGTGTTAGGTGGGTCCGACTGTCTAGTAAACAGAGTGCCAACTGGGGCAATGTGTATCGTTGGCTGGTGGAGTACTGAGGGGTTGGGTCACGAAGCGTAGTCCGAGACTAGTGACTGTTTCACCTTTCTGCAATGGGAAAGTCTGATAATTGCATATACATGTAAAACGTATATACAATGTGTGTTCCTTTTTGATTTCAATAGAGAAGTTTGACAATTGCATGTAATTGTAGAGTGTATATACAATGTGTATCTCGTTTTGATTTCAAAGTGTGTGTGTATTACAACAACAAGTGTTTTTATACATACGGTGTGGAGTCTTTTTGTAGCATACTTAGTGTGTTGGGGGGGTGCTGTGCCAATACTTTACACTCGAGCCCTTAGGATAAGCCTGACTGTTCGGTGCCAAGCTAGCAGAGAGTGACCACAGGTTATTGGACAAGTGTATCATACTCATCCTATTTGGAACTGTGGATTCCGACTGGCTTTGATGCATCTTAGCCAGCCCGAAACAGCAGGGTCTAACATGGCTGTTACGTATTACCCACATAATGGTATTCCGAATTCGGAAATCATTTTTTTGACATTACTGCTGCTATGTGCGTAGGGTGGCCACTGATGTACTCTTGTCTGACATGCTAACTATTACAACACTTATAATATTAGTAGCTCAAGATGATTTGCAGTGAACATAAGTAGCTCTTATTACAAAAATGGTTGGAAACCCCTGATCTTCCAACATCCACATTAACAAAATTCCCAGGGTAGAGTCTAGAATGTGCAGAAAGGAGATGCCAATATGATAAGCCTCCTTGTGGTATGCACCAAAGATCTGTAAATGCATCCCCATCCAGATCCGGCAAGCTCCCTTTCTCCACCATTTATGTGAGCAAATTAGAAATATTCCCCTTCAAGCAACATTTTATTTCTGACTCAAATCTGGTTTCCTCAAATTCCCATGAATTGAATCCACAAACTTCCACTCTTTCCTTGTAATTCAATCTGAAATGATAGGTAGACATGGGTCCTTCTTCATGGAAGGAAACCTACATATGGATTTCGCTGCACATTCTACATTTCTACCTACATCTAGGCTGAGATCTTCATTTGGATAGCATTCTCCAATTCCGGGCATAAATCTCCACCTCATGGTAGGATTTACTAGTTACCTCCTCTTACTCAAGTGGGTGGTAATTCTTATAACTGAAATTATGTTAAGTTACCTGTAATAATAACTTTATAAC
Organism: Triturus cristatus; assembly: GCF_964204655.1. Taxonomy (NCBI): domain Eukaryota; kingdom Metazoa; phylum Chordata; class Amphibia; order Caudata; family Salamandridae; genus Triturus; species Triturus cristatus. The sequence continues at coordinate 283,024,428 of NC_140587.1, forward strand.
TGAATTTCTATGTGACGCCCTTTAGGCAGAGTGCAGAGATCTTGCCCATATTATCAAAGAACTCTGAATGTAATGGAATAGATACACATGACCTAAATCACAAACATCTGAGAAAAGTAAACCCAACAAACAAACAAATATAGGTGGCACCATAGGTTCTGCCATCTTCATCTTGTACTGCATGATTTTCTAGATTGTCAAACACCTGCAGACCTGCAGACCTGCAGCAACCCACCATGCTCAAGATGAAGAGAAATTTCACTGAAGTGAAGACAGCTCTCGTAGTTACCTCGTTTGTACAACACTAGAAGCAACATATAGTCTGCCTCAATGCCCCCTCAGTGGATGAAAGAAGGCAGGAGTAGGCAGACTGATTCATTGGAGGTGGAGATACACACAGTGAGGGACCTCAAGAAAAAGTTGCAGGATGGGAAGAGAAAGGTGAAGGGAAGGCCTAAAGGACAAACATGTTTAAGGCTATTCTTGGTGGCAGATTTGGATCCTGTCTCCATGTCATCCTGCTTAATAAGCATATCCTCCCCACCATACATCCTAACATGCTATATGACCTGCCTGTTTCAGAGACCCTGAAACGCAGAAAATCATCTCAAAGAAGACCTCTTATGTATCGCAAGTTTCCATGCAGCAGGTATTAATTTACAGATATTTGAGCCAGCTAAGGAGGACTCTCTCCAACCTACATCTTTGACTCCCCTGCTCCTCCCTGAACTGGAAGTTCTGTTTATGAATTGAGGTAGACAAAAAACCCAGGTGAGGAGAACTCTGGCTGCTGGAGGGGGTGGCCACAAGCTCAGGTGACAGTGGGCCTTTCTCCTGGGACACCACTGAAATATCTATTTCTGTGCCACGGTAAAAAGAGAAGTGCATCGTCCAGCTCCTGTCATATTGTGCCCAGCCCCATCACCCTCTCAGTGAACTCCACAGTCTCTGACAAGAGTGTTTTAGATTATGAGGATATGACTCTCCAGGCGGCTGGTAGTGGGCTCCTCCTCTTCATTGACTTTTTCCCATGCCCACTTAGCAGCCGAGGTCCTTCATATTCTTCATCCCAAGCTCTGCTATTGTCTAGCAGGATATGCTAGGTTAGCCCACTGACAAAAAAATAAAACATATCATGAGTACATGTGTTCAAAATTTCACGTACATAATTTTTTTCATAAATTTTGACAGTAACTTTTTTTTAAAATTGACATTGCCATATACTGCACCTTCCACTTTTAAATCTAGTTGTGTACAGGGCAATTTGGAAAAAATATGCCTCACCAAAGATTTTCATACCAGCCTACACACTGAAGCAAAGTAGATTTTGAATCCAGGTCAGAGCTTGGATTTCCTTGGTTTCACAAAAGATATGGTTGGGGAGGTGTTAAGGTTACCGGAGAAGAAGGTAAAAATGATAAAGAAAGAAGTGTTGAGAGTGCTGCTCAAGATGTCTTTAACATTGAGAGATTTGGCAAGGATACTACGTTTATTGTCATCTTCAATTCAAGCAATTTTCCCGGGGCCACTGCATTATCGAGCCTTGCAGAGGGTGAAAGCAGATGCTTTGAGAAAAGGTTTATGGTATGGAGACCGAGTGGAGTTGAATGTGGAAGCGAAAGAGGACCTAGAGTGGTGGTTACACAATTTGGAAGTTTGGAATTGAAGAGCAAATTTTGGTTACCTGCCAGATTCCATCTTTGAGACAGATGCAACCCTTTTAGGATGGGGGGCTCGTCTGGGTCTTCAGGAGACAGGTGGTGCTTGGTCAAGGAAAGAGAAAGATCAGCATATAAACTGTCTGGAACTGACAGTAGGGTTGTATGCATTGAAGAGCTTCAAGGAGAGGTTACAGGGTCAGAAAGTGCTTTTGAAGATGGACAACATTTCAGCTGTAGCACACATAAACTGACTGGAGGTAGCAGATCAAAGAGTCTTTCGGATGTGGTGAAGGAATTGTGGATGTTTTGTTTAAAGAATAAACTAGCTCTAAGAGCAGAATACCTTCTGGGAGTTCGGAATGTGGTGGCGGATTGGAATTCCAAACATGTGAAGGACTACAGTGACTGGATGCTGGGGAGAGAGTATTTCAGTAGGATACAGATGATTTTGGGTCCATTACAAGTGGACCTCTTTGCAACGAGGTTGACCCGCCAGTTGGAAAGTTATTACAGTTGGTTGCCAGATCCAGAGGCTGCAGCTATAGATGCATTTCCCGTTTTGGGTGATGCAAGCATGGTTTACGGCGGTGCTTGAATTGGCTTGCGAGGTTCCTTTTTTCATGAAAGCAGAAGAGGGTATGCTGATAAATCCTTTGATTCAGAACGGTACTTCCCCTCCCAAAAAAACCTCAGTTGGGCCCGGAGTGTTTAGAAAATCTGCGACCTATCTCTCTTTTACCCTACTTTGCTAAGATCGCAGAGAAAGTGGTAAATGAGCAACTTACAGCTCATATTGGGAAATGTCACCTCCTTCACCCCACTCAATCGGGTTTCCGTAAACACCACTCAACGGAGTCTGCTCTTCTTCTGGCAACTGAGACCATTCGGGAGATGTGGATGCTGGTCAAACGGCCGCCCTGATCCTGTTGGATCTTAGTGCGGCCTTTGACACGGTAGCTCACCACACTCTAATCCATCGTCTAAAGAAAGGAGGCGTGTCTGGGAAGGCTTAAGATTGGCTTATATAATTTCTAGCTAATCGCAGCTTCCAGGTGAGGCAGGGCGAGTTCTACTCTAGGGTCATAGGATTGCAGCAGGGGGTTCCTCAGGGCTCAATTCTGAGCCCTCCTCTGTTTAATCTCTATGTGGCTCCCCTAGCAGAGATCGCTGATGGTTTCGGGATTAAAGTCATCTCTTATGCCGACGATACCCAGTTGGTGGTGTCTTTGACACAGGAACAACAGTCGGCAGCCCCCAATCTGGTGATGTGCCTGCAAGAATTAGCCTCCTGGATGGAAAAAAACTGTCTGAAATTTAACGGTGACAAGACAGAAGTACTGGTGGTGGGAAGAGCTCCATCCGTATGGTCCTCTGCTTGGTGGCCGCAGAATTTGGGCCCAACCCCTGTCCCATGCGCCCAGGCCAAAAACCTGGGGGTCTGGATGGACCCTCACCTATCTTTTGATTATCACACCAGGAGGGTCGCAGGAGCCTGTTTCGGAATCCTTAAAAGTCTCCGTAAAACCATGGATATACTACCCATTGCTGCTAGGAAGACCCTAGTTCACGCCCTCGTGACATCTCGTCTTGATTACGGGAATGTCCTTTATCTGGGTGCTACTGGCAGGTGTTTAAAGAGACTTCAATGCGTTCAGAACGCTGCAGCCTGTTTGATCCTGATGCACCCAAGGAGAACCGCCTCTAAACCGGCTCTTGCCTTTCTTCACTGGCTGCCTATACGAGAGCGAGTATGGTTTAAAACGTTGTGTATGTGTCATCGCATTATCCAGGGAACCTCTCCTGTGTATTTTTTTTTTTTTTTTTTGGGGGGGGAAAAACTTTATTGTGCAGAAAGCAACAGTACAGACGTGGGCCTACAACCACCAGGACCGGCTGCTAGCACATGCATGCCAATTACGTGACATCACAAAGCAGCGACTGATCCCCAGAGGCGCAGCAGGATTACAAAGTTATGCTCGGCAACGCAGAAGTTAGGCAGAATACAAATATTTTAAATTTTGAAAAAAGGAAAACGAACAAAGAAGAAAAACAAAACTCAAGGCGAGAAACAGTCTAGACAGTGTCAAGCGCCGACGGGGGGACCCCACCCTACCAGGTAAAGAATCAGGAGGTTAATAAAGATGACCGGGGGGGGGGGGGCGGAGACAGCGGGGAGGCCAGAACAATCAGCGTAAAGAGTACAGTACTCAGGGAACCCCAGGATCAGGGGTACAGGGAAATATCAGAAGTATCTTCAAAAGGGGGCGTACAAATGTTACCTCGGTAGGCGTTCCACTGACCACAAATTCTACCCCACGCCCCAGGCTTGCCCCGCACCAGATATACCGTCTTCTCCCTGAACATATACCAGTCCATGTTCTCCTTCCACACTGACACGGTGGGAGGCCGTCGGGAACCCCAAAGCTGCGCGATATCCCTCTTTGCAATCATGTTCCCAAGTGCCGCCCACCGGGCCTGGGCAACTTTATAATCATTCGGCTCCCATACATTCAGCAGACATCGACGAGCCTCAGGCAACAGAGCAACCCCAGTGACACACTCCATTACCGCGTGCACACGGCGCCAATAAGCCGCAACCTCGCGACACTCCCAAAGGATATGAAGGAAGGTGGCACTCATACCACAGCCGCGCTTACACAGCCCATCCAAAGAAAAACCCATCGCCACCAAACGAGGACCCGTCACATACACACGGTGAAGAATTTTAAGCTGGACAAGACGGAGACGGGCAGGAATGTCCTGTGTATTTGTTGAACCTCCTTACCCCCTACACTCCTGCCCGCCACCTGAGGTCTGAGGGGAGGGGACTGGTACGCGTTCCGGCTGTGAAGAGAGCTAGGATGGGTGGGCGCTCCTTCCGTTTTCTGGCGGCCCAACTATGGAACAAACTTCCAGAGAACCTTCGACTTGAACCCTCGGAGGGCATGTTTAGGAAGAAACTGAAAACCCACCTGTTTCCGCCTGGATAGGTTTCCGTGATCCTCAATGTGACGTGCATCGCAGCGCGGGGACACACTGTCTAGTGTAACCAGGCGCTTTATAAACCCGATTATTATTTATTATTATTATTATGTTGGACCTTCTTGATTGGAAGGTGTCAGGGGATCCAGTACATTTGAGGGCCTTTTGCAGGAGGCTGCAGAGTTACTCAAAGAATCCTGGGCTCCAGGGACTAGGAGAAGGTATAAAGGAGTATGGAGGATTTAGGTGCATTGGTGCGTGGAACGGAGTTGGATCCCGTGGAGGCCCTGTAGAGGAGTTTGTAAATTTTCTGGTGGAGCAGTTTAATAGGGGGTTGAGCTATTGTACCATTAATTGTTATAGGTCAGCTGTTTCGGCAGGTAGTGCTTTTGTAGGAGGTAGATCTGTGGTTAGCAATGTTTTGGTATGTAGAGTATTTAAGAGCATGAGATTAAAGAGGCCTCCTAAGGCATGTAACGCTGTGATGTGGCATGTAAATTTGGTTTGGAAATTATTCCTTGACTGGCTTTTGAATAGGTTTTTGAGTAATAAGAGTATTTCTATTAAATTAGCGATTTTGTTATGTTTGATTTCGTGCAAAAGGGTGTCTGACGTAAAGTGTTTAGAGATTAATAATAAATACTTCAGCCCAAATTGTGTGTTTTTTCAAATGCAAAAAAGAACTAAGACTATGTCATCTTCGGTTTACCCAAGGTATGAGGAGTGCAAGAAGTTGTGTGTAGTAGATTGTTTGAGAGAGTATGAGTGCAGGGTAGCAGAGAATAGGAGAGATGGAGAACACCAATTACTAATGTCGTTTGTGAAACCATATAGTGCGATAAGTACTGCAACAATCAAAAGATGGGTGAGATGTGTGATGGAACAAGCAGGGGTGAATATAAAACAGTTCAAAGCACATTCCATCAGGGGAGCAATGTTGTTTGTATGGTGGAAGCCTGGAGAATATTTTGAAGGCAGCGGATTGGTCAAATGTGGACACTTTTGCGAAACATTATTTTTGACCAGTTGAGCATATGTCTGATGTGGTGTTAAAGGGCTTTCAATATGGTAGCCTCCGGTCTTGTAATGAAATGACGATTCACAGATTAACATGACCAGAGAATCAGGATTTCATTAAAGACGCAGAAGGTAACATAATCCATCCCTCTACACCCTTAATGGATGGGAATTTAGGGGCATATCAACAAGGGCTTTATCTCTCTTTTTTGGCTTTAAAAGCCAAAAAAGCAGAGATAAAACTAGCACCCTATCAACAACAGGGTGCTAACATGCAAATTCGCATGTTAGCACCCTTTTACTCTACGCTTCCCCTTGCATCTCTAATGAGATGCAAAGGGGGCGTCCCAGAGTAAAATAATAGGAGAATTGTCGCTAAGCGACATTTCTCCTATTATCAAGAATATCGCCAACCCTGTTAGAGACAAAAAAGCAGCGCTAACCTCGGTTAACGCTGCTTTTTTCCGTCTGGTATTTTTCTGATTTAGCCATGATATCCTATGGAAAGAGGATATCATGGCTAAGTTTGTGAGTCCCTATCAACAAGATAACGTGAGATTATCGCTGGGTTTCCAGCGATAATCTCACGTTAGCCACTTAGCACCAGGATTTTTATCGCTAGCCGGTGATAATTATCCGAGCGCTAAGTGCGCTCAGCGATAATTATCGCCGGTTGTTGTTGATATGCCCCTTAGTATGTTATATATATATATATATATATATATATATTACCTACTGGCGGTCGCCAGTAGGTAGTTATAGTTAGGACCACGTTTCCATAGGAAATCCGCAACATTCTATTTTGAATAACTTTGGCGCCGGTCGACGAATCCTCGCGAATTTTTCAAAATAGGTGGGGCGCTACGCTCCGCTCCTACCCTGAAAGTCTCGGGGGGATTCGTCAAGCGGGGACTGAGATAAAAGGGGGGTCCCAAAACGCGTTTTTCCCATGCATTTTTCCATAGGACCTTTAGACAGGGCTACAGCCCGAACGGCTGAACAGAATTACTTGAAATTTGGCAGAGAGGTAGTCCTCAGGTCAAGGAAGTGCCTTTTGTAGGTTTGGTGTAAATCTGTTCAGTAGATTCTGAGAAAATAGCCTTTAAATCAATATATATATCTTAAAAAAAAAGTATCCACACTCTCCCCACCCCATGTGCAAATGGTGCCCGAAGGGCACCATTTGTGCATGGCTTATGAAATAATTGAAATTAATAAACAAAACATTTCACAACGATGCGCATAATATGTCCCCCATGTGCGCACGGTGCGCGAAGCGCATCGTGCGTACATGGCCCATCTCGCATAATGTGGGCACGCGGTGCGCGCAGCGCACCGCGTGACCACCGTGCGTGCATGGCACTAACTGCGTAAAGTGGGCGCGCGGTGCGCCAAGCGCACCGCGTGCTCACTGTGCGCGCACGGTGCGCGAAGCGCACCGTGGGCGCACAGAACGAACTGCGTTAAGTGGGTGCGCACGCCACGAATGGCGCAAAGTAAGTTAGCATTTAAAAAACCGTACAAATTCACTGAAAAAACCATAGGTTTCACACACGTTATAGTTAGGAATTAGCATTTAAAAAACCTTGCAAATTCACTGAAAAAACCATAGGTTTCACACATGTTATAGTTAGCTGTACATTTTACTGATAAAAAACCAATGAAATTCCCCCGTTATAGTTACTGTAGGCAACTATAACTCACGCGACCGTAATCCTCTGCTGATGACATATGTGTCTTTATGAAAAAAAAATATTTGTAATATATGTATAGCTAAAATTTAATGGAAGAAGACATGGGCAAATAAGTGTCTAAATACAGTATTAGCATCAGCAGAGGATTGCGGTCGCGTGAGTTATAGTTGCCTATAGTAACTATAACGGGGGAATTTCATTGGTTTTTTATCAGTAAAATGTACAGCTAACTATAACATGTGTGAAACCTATGGTTTTTTCAGTGAATATATATATATATATATATATATATATATATATATATATCCACGCTACACTCGCACCAGTGTCTCGCACTCTCGAACGGGTGCTGTTGGGCGGGGGGTGCTCCCGCCAAATATCGACGCTTCAAGTCTCCCCTCCTTCAAGAAAAGACACAGCACTCACGGGGTCGAGTCAAGATTTATTGTGACTCACAGCGCTTAAAAAACCAGACGCGTTTCGGGTATGCCTTTCTCAATATATATATAAAGAGATACGTGAAGGAAAATGTTTGTTTTTCATGGTATTATATTTTAACTTTACAGGATTTGATATGTTGAGTTTGTTATGCTTACTAAGGTGTTTTTTGTTTACAGAATAACAGTCATAGGGAAGTGAGATTAACGTGGATCCTGAAACAGAAGAAGATGGGAAGTGTTCTTCGCAGGCTGAGTGTTCTATGCAGGAGACATTTATTGACTTTAATATTCCAGTTCTGGATTGATTTTTGTTTGAAGTTCTTTAAAGGGACTGCTCAGGAGCGGCAAATAAAAGATTATGCATAATGTTAGCCTCTGCATCTTTAATGAAATTCTGATTCTCTAATCATGTTGATCTGCGCATCGTCATTCTACCGGGCTTCTCTTTTTCCTTTGCCATCCTGGGCATATGCATTCTATCAATGTTACCATTCTAACATGGCACCCAAGTAATGGAGTAAATAAAAAAAAAGCTGAAATGTTCACCATGTGTCACTATAGATGTCCCCATGTGCCAATATATGTGGAGTGCTCAGCTTCATCTTGGAAATAAACCATTCCACAATGGCCACTGTGTCCAAATGTCTAATGACATTGCATAGATTCATGGATGTCACAACACATTTCATTGTTTGTGTTATTTTACAGATTCAACATGGTCACAACCATGAAAGTAAGAATAAAAATATTTTCAAAGCCAATACGTCACAACGTGCCTTTTAAAGTCAAGAGCTATTGACTTTGTCAGTGGTTGGTGTTTACTGTGCCTAATTCCACTGTGTTGAAACTTGTCAATATGTAAAAAATTTTAATCAAAGAAAAATATTGATTTGAACTGTATTCATATAGCACTGACCACCATGAACACAAATGGAGCAAAATAGCACTCGACTTAGAAAATCAACAGTATGGTGCTAAACAGCACCTTAGCCCGATTGTAAATTTGTTTCTTTCTTTCAATGGTAATGAAAAAACATGGGGCAGGTTTATGTTCCCTGGCGCATCCCTGCAAATCAGCATGGATGCGGCAGGGAAGATGCGTCACGAAAGTTTACCCTTGCGCCAAAATAGATGTGCCGCATTTACAATGTAGCTCATCGTGGCACAATGATAAACAGATCCGTGACGCATCTGATGGCGGAAGGTTGGCGCAGTGCTGGAGTTGCGTCGCAAGCGCGACACAGCTCCAGCAAGGCTCGGGGGTGCCCTATCGTTACAATGCTGCGTCAATCCTTACACCTGCTTCAGGCAGGCGCAGAGTTTTGACGCAGCATGGCCGGAAAAGTGACTGAGTGAAATCTTGTAGATTTCACTCAGCCACTTTTCGGAGGCATTCCTGCGCCGGAACGCCCCCCCCTGTGCAGGTACGCCCACATGTGGCGCAAGCTTTACAACGTGACGCATCTCCCTAGATGCGTCACGTTGTAAATGGGGCACAACAAGGCGCAGGGTTTACGCCATCGCCGCGTCACAAAAGTGACTCAACGGCGGCGTAAAAGTGGCGCAAGTCCGTTATAAATCTGTCCCCATGTATTTCTGACAGATAGATTTTATCCAGTAACAGTATAAACTTTGGCATGCATTATTTTAATATTTATTCATCTTTCATTCATGATGTGAATCGTATACCCCTAGACATTTTTGTAAAAATATACTTTTCCTTAGGGTTATCTTAGCTTGACTGCAAGAAAGCATGCAGAATAACGACTCTAATTTTGTTCTATCTTTTTAGCTCATCATGATCATCGCTCCACAGTCCACACTATCTTCTGTCTCAGGATCGCGGTGACTTCCATTTTCTTTCACTTTGGAACAATGCTGGGGTTTGTGTTGCAGCACGTTTTTTTTCTGTGGGAATGTTTATCTGATTTCAGCATGTGCGTGGGTGGGAAGCTTATAAAGTGTGAGCTCAATGTTCATATGAAGGTAATGGGAGTGACTAGTTCAAATAATTGTACGATTAGCAAACCTTTGTGCTTTTTGGGAAGGAAGAAATACCTTAGAGACTAAAGCCTCCTTCTTGGGAATGGTTCACCACAAGAGATTAGAGGTTTACAGAAAATATGTACCTTTTAGCATGGGGTATATGAAGGAAATCAGTGATTTGTCAAAGCGATTTAAGAACCACTTTTCACCATGGCACTCCTAAAAAGGAATTCCGCACTTTTAGGTGACTTTATCATTTGACATTAGTGACATTAGAGAGCGGAGGAGGCAGGCTATTTTTCAGATGCCTAAAACATCTTTGTGCAATGAGATAGGGCCTATTATTCCGGGCACAACAAAGTGGTCACAAATTGTCCACCAACGTTTTGCAATTGGAATAGTATTTTGCAAACCAACCTATGTAGTAAGAGGTTGATTCACAAAGTGCCAAATTGCAGTGGGTGCAGACTAACATGCCTAATGTTTTATTAGGCAGGTCACAATTTGCAGCCCCCTGTGACTGCCTGCAATCAGCCGGTGTTCCCTAAGAACCGGTGGCGTTTAAAAAAAAAAACAAAACAAAAACATTTTTCCTTTTTAGAAAACTTCAAGGGGAACAGGCAGTGGCCCCTTCCATGCTATATTTTGACCAAAGCTGGCCCCTCCTTCTATCCCTCTCTCTGCCTTATTACAACACTGGAATGTTGGGAGCTCCATTGAAAACAATGGAGTGCTCTGGGCTTGACTGGTAGAAGCCCAGAGCTCCAACATTCCAGTGTTGTGCTTCATAACTTTTGCTGTAAAGAACGGCCTCACGGAGCCTGAGTGGCTTTCAATCCACTTGGGCTCTGCGAGGCCTTTGTTTTATTTGTTAGAACATTCTGCCCTCTGGTGGGAGTATGTTCTAATAGTATTATAGTCCTCCGTAGCTAGGCTATACCGGCATTAAAGTCCTGCTCCCTTGTTAAGGGCTCTCAGCTTTGGCTCAGTCCTTCAAAGCTGGAGCGGGCCTTTGATGCCTGGTATAGCCCACTATGGCGGAATCTAAGGCTAGTGCTAGTATAAGCTGGCCAAGTGCCAGCTCTCCCTGTACTCTTCTGCTCTCGTTTTTTGGAAGTTGAAAATGTACCTGCAGGAATGGACATGAAAAACATTTACTCCGGTCCCCCACAAATTAGTGGAGGGCAGGGGCCAAGATAGCATACGTGATCAAATCCCCTGCTGCAGCAATCTCCGTGTTAATAGAAGATATTACTCCAATTTCTGGAAACATCTGTGTCACAGGGCTGGATCTTCAACAGTTTGCAGAGTTAATATGTGTTTAGACCTGGCTTTTTCAGCGGGTTTATCCAGACTGTTTGCTTTTTGGCCTCCTGTTTGGACCGTGTTTTTTTTGGTTTTATGAGTCTGGGCACTTTACCACTGCTGATCAGTGCTAAAGTACATATACTCTCCTTGTACATTGTGTTTATGGATTGGTGATTCCATGATTGGCATATTTGATTTACTGGTAAGTCCCTAGTACAGTGCACTGTGTGTGCCCAGGGCCTGTAAATCAAATACTGCTAGTGGGCCAGAGGCACTAATTGTGTCACCCACATGAGCAGCCTGTAAATGACCTGCCACTGCAGTGTCTGTGCGCAGTTTGGTACTGCCATGTCGACCTGGCAAGTGCACCCACTTTCCAGGCCCTAACCTTCACTTTTCATACATATGAGTCACCCATAAGGAAGGCCCAAGGTACCCCTGTGGGTAGGGTGTAGTGTATGTGAAAGGTAGGACATGCCCCGATGTATGTGGCAAGTCCTGATAGTGAAATACTGCTAATTTTGTTTTTCACTATTGGAAGGCTATCTGTCCCATAGGATAGAATTGGAGTTTATTTATAACATTTTATAAATATAACTTCCCATTGGGAGAAAATGGGTAGGTAACTTTTAGTATGCCTGAACTCAGAATATAAAAATGCATCTTTTAGTGAGGATGATTCTTATATTCTGTGTTTGGAAACACCACTTTTAGAAAGTAGGTATTTCTTGCTTAGCCATCCTGTGTGCCTCTCCTTTGTTGAGTATTGACTGTCTGGCTTTGGAGTGACAGGGGCTGGGGATGTGTACACGGTTCAGACAGCCACTTGGGGGGGCGGGGGTTAGGTGTGTCCTGCCTTTCCAGGGTGTGTAAGGGCTGGGCTGAATGGACATGGGCTGCATTTAGAGTGGTGGGAGGAGATTTCCCTTGCATCTGAATGGGCCTGGTCTGCCTTAGACAATGCTATCCCCACCTCCTGCCAGGAAGCTGCACCAGAGAGGAGAGAACTGGTTTTGGCTGGGCAAAGAGCTTCTCTGCCACTAGAGAACAAATGATTTTGTGCTGTAAAGAGTTGGGCCCAGACCCCTGAACTTTGGATTACTATTGAACTAAGGAACGTGCCAGGAAAAAGAACCAGGAAAGCTGGAGGAGGATTACTACCCCTATGCTTTGTGCTGTTGGGTTTGGCCTGCAGTGGTTGCTTCTGTCTTGGGCAGGGAAAGGACTGGGCTGCACTTTCATCATCCTTCTGTTAGAGTTTTCTCCAAGGGCTTGAAGTAGAGCTTACCCCCTGCTGGAAGCCTCAGGGATATAAAATACTTCAAAGATCACTTATGGGAATCAAGAAGACCCTTTTCCAAGGAGAAGAGCTGGACAAACTGAGGAGGAATACTGCTCACATGCTGTTTGCTGTCTGGGATTGGCCTGCAGTGACTACGTTCTGCCAAGAAAAGGAGAAGGACTTTGCTGTGTGCTGTGTCATCTGCTTGAGGAAGATCTCCAAAGGCTTGAAATAGAGCTTGCCTCCTGTTCTGCAGTCTCAGGGACACAAAGAGTTCACCCCAGTCCTTAACTCCTTTGCTGGGAGTTCTGACCTGCTGAGAGGTGCCTGCCAGTGTTCAGGACCTCTCAAGGTTGTTTTGGGACTGGAACCTGCAAGAAGTGTGAAAATCGACGCATCGCCTGTTTCGGGAACATCGCAGCAGTGCGAGAAGAATTTTCCGATGTATCACCGCCACCAAAGAATCGACACAGCGCCTGCTCGTGGCTGAAGTGTCTGCCACGCGACGAATCCTGTGCACCGATCTCCGACGTCCGAGATCACCGCATCAATTCTGATGCAGACCCTGTTGGAGAAGAACAGACGCATTGAGGGGACATGGCTGAAATCATCGCAGCGCAACCCGGGTCTTCATGCATCGCATTGTACCGGATCATCATCAGTCTGTCGCATCGTTGGGGGACACAGTAAGAAACTGACGCATCACGTCCTCACGCATTAAGAAATCAACGCATCACCACCTCTCCGGTAAGGAACCGATGCATCACCTCCCCTGCGCAGCAGTAAGGAACCGACACATCACCTCCCGGAGCAAGGAACCAACGCATCACCTTCCCTGAGTGTAAGGAACCGACGCATCACCTTCCCTGCGACCCTTTTTGCTTGCCTTATTTAACGCATCCAAGGTACTTTGTGTAAAAGTGTCGCAACCACACTTTATTGGAACAGAACTGTTTCTACCTTTTAAGAATCATATTTTTAGTACTGTATTTTGTCGTTTTGGTCTTGTTTTGGTTTAGATAAAGAATACTTATTTTTCTAAACTGATATAGTGTCCATTGTAGTATTTTAACTATAGAACTGTTCACAAATGCTTTACACACTGCCTCTGAGATAAGCCTGTTTGCTCATGCCAAGCTACCAAGGAGGTGTATCCCCCTTACCCTGACTAGGAAGAAGTGTCCCTACTTGGACAAAGGTGCAAACCATTGCCAACTAGAGACCCCCATTTCTATCAATATGCCTGATGCAAAGTATTGCATGTAATGTGCAGGTTACAAATTTGTATTATATGCAAGAAAGCTCAGTGGGTGAATGCGTTTGTGACAGAAACTCTTAAGTGAAACATAAGTCACAAGTTACTATCACGATAAAATAGCTTAGTGTATTATGTACCATTTGCAAATACCTGAATGGAAACCTTAAGGGAATGGTCGTAATCTTTGGAGGTTTAACTCAATACTCATTACTCTGAGCTTTTTAAAATCATTTCTGTTGGAACTTAATAAACACTTGAGGGATCTTTCATCCAATCACAGAAGAGTAGACTATAAGGCAATCATGAGCAGCATATAGGGTTCCCCTGAGAACCCAAGTCAACTGTCCATCCTGAACAATTTGGCCCATAGCAGTGCTAAACCTGTGCCTTATATCATCAAATGCAACTCCTCCCGCACCAGAAAGACCAGATCGGGAGGCCGCTCCTTCTCCTTCCGCGCGGCCAGAGTCTGAAACGGCCCTCCGCTCCACCTCAGACAGACAACATCGCTCCCCATCTTCGTAAGAAACTTCAAAACCTGGCTCTTCGACAGACCCCCTCCTTGATGGACTGGAACCTGCGACCCCCCCCCCCGCCCCCCAGGGCCTTGAGACCCTTACAGGTGAGTAGTCGCGCTTAACAAACACCTGATTGATTGATTGGCTTCTCTCGAAGGGTGGTACCAAATGGAACCGTTCGAAGGGATAAAAACAACTGCTCATCATACTCCCACCAGCGCTGAGTAGAGTAGAGAAGGAGTAGGTCACGATGGACCTATGAGATTTCTAAAGCATTAAAGGGAACTGGATTCTTTCCAATTATGCTTTCACTCAGGGTGAGTATGCAGCCAGCACTGGTAACAGCACTAGGTGATATCTGGTCTATTGTTGATGATGGCTATATGGGGGTGTGATACCTTTAAATCACCCTGACACCAAGAAACATGTTTAAATTATCTATCACCTCATAGAGATATGTATGGTAAATATGTGGCTGAGGTGGTCGAAGTCTTTTTTGGAAACATAGTATCAGACGAAGAACCGAATTTAGAGTTTGGTGGACACTGTAGTCCATCACCAAATGCTCGGATCACCTGACCTATTTAGAGATGGGCGTACCTTAAGTATTCTGTCACTAGGGCCTTCATTGGCTCTGTCGACAGAATACTTCCTCCAATGATCCCACAGATTAGGGGCCATCAGAGGAAGGGCATTTCACTGCCCAACCAATTAAGGGTGGATAGTGTAATGTATATTTTTCCTGTCCGTCACCACTAGGAAAAACCTGGAATGTTGATATGGTCTCTAGCTCAGTCTACGTGCCATCTTTCCAGAGTGGCCAGAAGTCCAGTGTCAGGGGGGTCAAAAATCAGTAGATAACTGTATATAAATAACAAAATAAATAAAATGAACACATTTTTAAGGTGCAAAAAGCATCTTAGTTGGTTTTTTGAACAACATTAATGGTTACGATTAATGTAATTATACACCTACTCTGAGCCCTGCATCACATTGGAGGCAGTGAAGGACCATGGCAGATGACAGCTGTGCAGTGACATCTTCACAATGACAAATATGTATGTGTGGTAGGTGTTAGCTTCCCTGGCATTTTGATTATGTTTCTAAACAAACACCCTCTTTCCTGGTGAAGGTGGGTGGTATGAAGCACCCATATATCTCCAAGCAAGATAGGGGGTTACCAAATCACTCCTTCAGCATTGGGTTAAATAATAAATACCCTTCTCATCAGGCAAGACAGGGAGTTTCTGCCAGTCCTTCTGGCTAAACCTCCTGGCTCTTAGGCAAGGCCTGGATGGTCACAGGACACCAGGCCCAGCTGCAAATTCGACATTTCTTGTTAGTTTGAAAAAAGGTTGACAGAACCCATATAAACATTTGACAAAAATCTTCAACTGATGAGACAATACTTAAGAAATTCCAACATACCTGCTAACGTTCTTTAGTAATGTGCTTTTGAGTCACTTTTGATGTTACTATTTATTATGAACCATCTTCTCCTGAATTTATTCAAGGTCCCAACACCCTCTAATACCTCACCTATTCTGTGATAGTTACCTTTGCTACTACTGCTAACCCTTACTCCTGATCCATAGATAATTCATATATCACACCTTGGATTGAAAGGAGTCTATTGAACACTTATTACCTTTGTTCAAATGTCAGACTCATTTGGATAGTAATTCATTTTTTGATGTAGTTGTTACCGTTTATTGAAAAGCACTCCCTTCCAAAACAAGGAATGAGCGCTATATAAAACTGTTGTAAGAAATCTGAATTTTCTAGCTGGGTACCCCAGATTTTTTCACATTTATTGTACCTTATATTTTTGCTGGCTTTAGAACTCTGTGCACTTTACCCCTGGTATCCAGTAGTAAAGTGTCTGTGCCTCCCTTTAAACATGGTTGAACTGGCATACTCCTAATTGGTATATTAAACCTGCCAATAAGTCCCTAATGTATGGTACAAAATTAACACAGGGCCTGGAAGTTAAATGCCCCATGTAAACTACATCACTTATTGTGCCCTCCACTATAATGACAGCTCATACATGGCTTCAGGCCTACCACTGTAGCCTGTGTGTAACAGTGCAAAACATGCACTGTGAACTCTCAAAACAAACTCTTTTTGGGAGAGGTAAAAGATTAAAAACTCCCTTTTAAATACTAACAAGACACCCCAATGTAGGCCTTGTAGTGAACAAAAGAGGGTGCATGTTGTTTAAAAGTAGAGCATATAGAAATGTAATGTTAACATGCCCTCACAGTTACTGTCACCCAAAAGCCATATTCAATGGGAAGGCTGGTCTGCTGACTCAAATTTTTAACAGTTATCAAAGTGTCAGATTTTTCATAAATATTTAAGAACAGCAACTTTTAGAAAGTTACCTTTTCCCTGCCTGGAGTTCCTGTAGGCTAATTTGCATTGACTCTCTGATTTTACCAGTAAGTAATTAGCTATGAATAGTATCTAAAGAACTAAGCCAGAAGGTAAAATCTTTGAGCAGGATGTACTTGGTTGGTGTGTCTGATCAGCACTCCATCGCAGTTTCCCTAAGTTAAGCCTGTTAGCTCTGTGTCAGAGCTATCAGGGGTTGAGCTCAGGTACATTTAGTGACTTTGAGGGTTCACCCAGACAACGGTTGTGATTATTCCTGGATGTGGCTAGTCACCTACCCCAAACAATAATCCAGTTTCTTACAACTGTTAAATAAATATATGATAAATATGGTGCTTTAAGTAATTAATATATGTCACATAGTGCAATATAAAGATATTGCAAGTCTCAGAGGAGTTCCATGACTAAATAGAGAAATGCGGTTTAAGGACACGTTTTTTTATAAGGTCCTGGAACTGCAAAGTGGCTTGCAATATTATTTTGATGTACAACAGGGGGTACCTTATTCCTTCTAATGCATGGTCACATCGTAAGTGTTCGCGCAAACTACTTATATCCTTGGGGACAGATTTACAAGCCCCTTGCGACACATTTGCTCCACCGTTGCGTCACTTCTGTGACGCAGCGGCGGCGTAAACCATGCACCACGTTGCGACTTATTTACAACGTGACGCATCAAGACAGATGCGTCACATTGTAAAGCACTGCGCCACATGAAACCTGACATGTGGGCATTCCGTCGCAGGGTGGGCGTTCCATCGTAGGAAAGCCTCGTAAAAGTGACGCAGTGAAATCTTCAAGATTTCATGGAGTCAGTTTTGTGACGCCGCTGCGTCAACCCTTTACGCCTGCATGAAGCAGGCGTAAGGAGTGACGCACCACGTTAAGTATGGGCAGCCCCTGAGCATTGCTGGAGTTGTGTCGCACTTGCGACATGACTCCAGCAATGCGCCGCCCTTACGCCACAAGATGCAGCATGCATCTGCCTATCCTTGCGCCACGGTGTGCCGCATTATAAATGCAATGTATCCGTGGTGGCACAAGGGGAGAATTGCATGTCGCATCTATTCTGGCGCATCCCTGCTGATTTGCTGAGATGCGCCAGACCTTGTAAATATGCCCCTTGATGTGGTGCTCTTTCATACGAAAGAGATAGGATGTTTGTTCACATGAAGAATACAATTGAAATCTCCAGTGCAAACGTAAACACACCAAAAAGCAGTTTGATGTTTGCCTCTAATCAATTTAGGATACGTGAGGTTTAAACAAGGTTTAAACAAAATCATTGCAGCTCAGAATGCATAGAAACATAGATCCTTTCCTATTCCTATGTAAAGTGTGGAGAAAATAAACATGTTGCCATAAATATCTCCTTTTTCTTATCACTGTTCATCCAAAAATAAAGTAGAGCAGAAGAGGGAAAAGCCAGGTTTCAATTTTTTTTTTTTTTGCACTGCAGCTTTAATTCTGCTCTGTGAGTAGTGTGATGGCGATTGAGATGTCAGACTCTTGGAAATGTTATACAAGTAGATAGTAAAACCATAAGCTTACATACTATTTGTTATTTGTTTTTTTGTGTGAACCAGCGTTCTACACACGGCGAAGATGAGGAGGTGTTTGTTACTTTGTCTAAAACCGAGTATGATAACCGAATGCGATTAATGTGACTATTTTGTGCTTTCAAAGTTGAACATTCATGATGCATAACAGTGATTATGGAGTTCTTTAATTTTTTTAAATATATATTGATATATGCATTTCCTCCTCACATTATATTTATGGACCATCCCTTTTTATCAGAAACGTGCACATTTCTAGCTTCTCCTTGGTGTTCCCTCCTTTCTATATATACCAGTTTTACTGCCTAGACAGATTACTTCCCTTCCAGACAGTGCAGCTTGTTTCATGGCTTTTTATGTATACTTCAGCATCACAGATTTTCAAGTTCAAGAGGATATCCTCTGACCCAGTAGTATATCTTACTTAGATCCTTTGCCCTTATTTGTATGAGGAAATTGCAATAACTCATTACAGGGTCTCTGATGTGGCGCGGCGTTAGGACACTCAAATGTGCGTGCCGCATCCTCTGGATAGCAGCACTTAGCACAAAGGATACAGCATCCTGATGTCTGACCCAGGGGAGCCTGCCTTGTGTCTGCTGTACAGTGGAAAGAAATCCATCTTTTATTTTTACTTTTCTCTCTAATATCATCCATTTAAAGTTGATCCATCCTGCCTGCTGAGGTCATTCTCTTGCTGACATCACAACAGTGAAGGAGATGTGCATTGATAAATAATCAAGCAAAATATATCCGGAGAATAGTTCAATAAAGGGATTATTTTGTGGTGGTGACAGTGCATTACAAACCTCTTTTGACAGAGGATCCAGCAGTGATGCAAATATTGGAATGAGTGGAGGTGTGCATCATATCAGCTTGTACAACTGTACCCACGTAAATAAGGTGTGAATCGATTTCAAGAAGAATAAAATACACCTTAAAAATAATCTTAAGGGTGATAACTTTATTTGGCAAGCCCATCTATTTTAATAGAGTTTAGGATCACATACTGTTTCTTCCAAGGGCTTATTCAACGAACCAGGTGATCCATACATGCCAAAGGGAGATTCATATTTGACACGTGCCCGTTAATAGCATCAAAACATAGTGCCAACTTTAGAAAAAAATGGTAACCAACAGAAGATCTTAGGACTCAAATGTAATGTAAAGAGGGACAATTCTGGATTTCTGAGTCCTATTCTGTTTTATTATGTTTGCCCAAATGTGGAATGTTTTTATTATGAATTGAATTCCATGTGCAGTGTCTTATGAGTTAGAAATGATGGAACCCTTTGACTCCTGATGGACTCTGTAGAACTGTGACATAAGTGTTAGAGCAGAAAGCAATGAAGGCTGGTTTAGAATGTTGAGTTTGCAGTTACACTCAGATGAATAAAGACGTCTAATACTAAGCTCTGTGTATAGCATAGCCATGGGCAGGTACCCAGGCTGGGGAGGAAGCTACAACTGGTGACGGGTTAGGGGTAAGTAACCTGAAGATCGACAGTGCTCTCCCAGAGTGTTTGCCGTGGTCCAAGCAAACTGCTCGTGCATGTCACGTGTTTTGCAGTTGAAGTACGGAACCGATGCTTAACTCATGTAGAGTTAAACTGCAACTCCAGCCGCTGTAAAGCAGTGGAAAACAACGAAAGCATTGCAAAGAAATCAGCATATTGGTGACCGAGGCAGATACAAACATGTTTTGAAAGGGCAGCTTTTGATAATCACAAATTGCAAGATAACATTACAATCAGAAACTGGTGAAGACAAAGTGCATGAAAGAGACACCAAGGATAAAACAGCTATTTACTCACCAGAAACTTAGTAAAGTAAGCTAGTACGACCTCAGCTACAGGCGCTGCAACCCAGACCAAGCGCAGGGTTTGTGTTTGGCAAATATGCGACAATCTCCACAATCTGCAATATCTTCAGAATAGTGAACGGGGTTCATGGAGGCGAAGACTAAGGCTGTCTTTCCAAAAGCCATCAAGGATGATCCAGAAGCCAGCACATCTCGAGGCCTTAGAGATGGCTCACATGAACAGGTTCAAGATGAACAGCCAAAGGATCCTGAGAGGAGAGGTGTGGTGCAGCAGCTAGAGTGTCTGACTCTGGAGTACGGACTCATGGTTCAATCCCCGGTGCTGTTGGCAACTCAGCTCGCAACTCAGCTCAGCATCATGTGACTCTTGGCAAAAGCTCACTTGATCTCCCTGATGGCCCCCAGGTGCCTGTATACCCTTAGGTGTGATAAGTTCACACTTTACAAGTGTGGAATTATTATTATTGAGCTCCACCCTCAACGTCAGCCACTTCCATAAATGGCTACAATGCTGCAGCTTTCCTAAAACCACCATCACAGTTTCATAACACCAAAAAGAAAAATATTGACAATAGATGGACTACTTGGATAGTATATTTAATGATTTCATTGATGCAGTTGAAGAGACTGATAACAAAAGGATTATCAATTATCTCAACAATCTTGCTGGTGAAGGTGTAAAAGAAGTCATAAAGGAAATGCTGAGAACAGACAAAGAAATCACATGTTGTCAGATTAAAGAAGTGTTGACTCTGAGGTTTAATCCAATGCCAAATACTGATTATGAACAATACTTCTTCAACCAAGAATGCCAGAAAATTAGTGAAACCATTGATTAATCTGTGGAGAGACATGCCAAACTAATCAGTCATTGCAAGTCAATGTATTTAATGATGAAGAACCTATGCATCTGAGAGTTATTGACAGATGTTTCTCAGATTCATTCACAAGACGAAGGCTGGGAGAATCTCTTAATCTGGAGCAAGTGTTAATGGTGGCCAGAGCTGAAAAGTGTTCCTGATAGACAAGCTGCTGACAAGGAGGCTGGAGGTGCCCAGAATGAATCCGTCATGAGTGTGAAACTAAGCCAAAACAAAAGACTGAAGAAGATAAAGTGATGTCTACTCATAAAAAGAAGTTGTGTTTTAGATGTGGATTTTCATTTCCACATGAAGGTAAATGTCCTGCACTTTGACAGATATGTAAAGGCTGTTGGAAGGAGAGCCATTTTATGACGGTTTGCAAAGCGAAAGGAAAATGTACGTGGGTCAAAACAGCCACAAGAAGGTTTCAGAAGCGATGTCAACGCACACCTAAAACACCAAGCAGTAACATCAGTTGAGACAAATTGACACTGAACAAAGTAGATCGTCTAAATCATTGTCAAACAGTTCTTCTGTGGCAGTTTCAAGTGAAAGTTAAGAAAATGATTGTGCCATTTCGATGTTTACCTCAGAAAAGTGTGCGCATGTTGGTTTGGCCACTTGTGAAGAAAAATGGCAGTCAAAGAAAGATCGACATGCCAAGGCACTGTCATTCAAACACTGTCCGAAGATTACACTGAGAGTAAATGGTTGTTTGATACATTTCATTATCGGCAGTGGTGCATCGCTAAACATTAGTAGAAATATAATGACTTATTTCCATTGCTGCAACTTACGTCATCGAAAACCAAAGTGTATACATGGGCTGCATCGACGCCCTTAAAAAGTCAAGGTTCATTTGTAGTGACAGTGTAAACACAAGAAAACAAAGGTGCAAGCATCCGTCCATGTACTTCAAGGCACAGCGTCGAGTGCCTGTCTACACAGTTTCAGCACAGCTGCTAATATGGCACTGATTTCTGTGAATTACGACATAAATGCTCACTACAAATAGTAAGTCAGGTCCCTTCATTATTTCATGGTTTGAGTAAGCTTAAGACTATGAAAGTAAAGTTACATATTAAGGAGGATGTCTGTCCTGTCGTTCAAAGACATAAACTAATTGCTTTTCATCTGCAAGAAACTTTGAAAAAGAACTTGAATCATTACTTAAGTACGATATTATTGAGCATTCCACTAGTCCAACACCATGGGTTTCGCCCATACCAGTAGTCCCTACAAAGGACAGTGAAGGAGCTGTACGCATATGTGTTGACATGCGTCAGGCAAGCAAAGCAATTGAACGAGAACGGCATCCAGGTCCAAACCTTATTGACATGATAACGCAATTAAATGGTGCACAGGTGTTCTCCCGACTTGATTTAAATACAGGTTATCACCAATTAGAACTCGAAGAAGATTGCTGGTAGATTGCTACCTTTTCTACACATGTTGGTCTGTTCCGATACAAAAGGCTAAGGGGGCCGATTCACAGAACTAATCTGAGACAAAATCCTAAACTTACTACTTTGGTATTCACAGAAGGCATTTAGTAGTGTTCAGCCCGGCTGTCCGCCCCGTTACCTCTCCAGGACCAACGTAAGACACACGGGGGCTGGGAGGAGCTGCTATGCGGTTCCCGGGCACTCCGAGCCTCCGAGCGCCGCCATCTTGCTGCCACAATTCCGCAGCTAGCCCCTTCTCGGAGCTCGGTCTCCGTCACAGGTCAGTGGTCCGGGAGCCGCAATTGACAAGCCCAGTTATCACCTGTCAGCGGTGAGGATCGGTATGTGCCCCCAGCACTGGGGAATCAGCCCTTGTGCAGGATAAATGGCAATGCCGGCGCAGAGTTCTGGGCTCACGCGTCCGTCTCCATCGGCCTTCAAGCCACGCCCCATCAAAGCGAATCCATTGATGAATTTATTTCTAGACTTAGAGAGCTGTCCATTAAATACAAATTTCGCGTAATGACTGATGAACTAATTAGAGATCAACTAATTGTTCAATGTAACAATAAGAAGATTCAGGAGAGACTTTGGGCAGCAAAGAACCCCAATCTCAAGACTGCCATTGACTTAGCTAAACTTGTTGAACAATCTGAAAGATGCATGTAAGAACTCGAAAAAAGAAATCTCAGTCATGACATTAATGAAGTTTCTTTGCAGGAGTTTGGAGACAACGACTGGGGTGCTATACCCGCAGTTAAAAACAAAGGGAAATTACTAAGGAAACCTTTCAACCCTAAGTCTTCTGGCATCAAGATGTGTAATAGGTGTGGTAGCAGTGCACACACCTCAGACTCAAGATTTTGTTTTGCTTCCAAGCAGGAATGTCTGAAATGTGGTCACAAGGGCCATTATGCCAGAGTTTGTAGGAGCAAATTCCGTTCTTCAGTAGCTAGTGTACAAGGGGCTGGGAAAGCTGGCGACCTTAATGGAGACAGGATTTTGGTGGTTGACTCTAGCGAGGTCTCTGTTGATGATGACAGTAGGAAAAATAGACCTAAGGCTATATTTTCCATTGATGGGTGTGATGTGTACCTAATGGTTGACGCTGGGTCAAAATTTACCATTATTCACAAATGCCTTTTCTATGAGAAGTGGGATAACAAACAACTTCTCCCGAAAGACATTTCGTTGGGTGGCTATCAAGGCGAATAAATAGATATCAATATGATTTACGAATCATAGTCAACCCAAGAGCACCCATTTTTTTGTTTAAACATTTTTTTATCATTTTCGTACCAACAACCAATACAATTCCCTCAGGTGCCCCAGCACCCCACCGGAGAGTGTTACATACAACAGTTCGACTATTTATGCATAGGAAAAGTTACCCTTCCCGCTTGGGCTCCCCCCTCCCCCTCCCTCCCGCAACCCATGTCAGTGTGCCCCTGTCTTCCTGTCCTCCCCCTGATGCGGCCCCCCCTCCTACTATGACTCGTGTAGAGGTGCTCAGACCCACCCATGGCAGCTTGGGCTTTCCCCCAGGGTCAGCTGTATCGAGCGTGTCCACCCACCATCATGGCCCCCTTCCTACTCCCCACTGATCGCTTCCTCCTGTCCGTCAGGTATGCTCCCTTCTCCTCTATTGTCCGACCCCAGCCCCTGAAGTTCAACCACCAATGACTCCCATGCACGGGCCGATGCCAAGGAACCCAAGAGCACCCATGCAGGTTATGGTTATTGAGGACGAAAGTCTAGAGTGTATCCTTAAGAGGGCAAATGACGTCTTTAGGGAGGAGCTTGGCCAGCTCAAAGGTTATGCCCAACGCATTTTACTCAAAAAAAGGTTCCATACCTGTACAGCACAAGGTCAGACGTGTGCCTATTGTCGTGAAGGAAGATGTTAAGAATCTTATTAGAGAAATGCTTGTTGCGGGAGTCATTGAGCCAGTGGAGGCATCTCCCTGGATTTCTCCCGTCGTAATTACCAAGAAGGCTGACAGCAAGTTGAGATTCTGTGTCGACTTGAGGTCATTAAACCAGTGTGTTGTAGCTGATACCTTTCCCCTCCCCAACATCACTGAGTTAGTAACCACTCTCAAAGATGCCAAAGTATTTTCAAAGCTCGATCTCAAGAGCGCATAACATCGGATACATTTACACAGAGATTTAAACACCTTACAGCATCCATTCCAATTCACATGTTTGCCTTTTGAGTTAAATTCAGCTGACAGTGTCTTCCAACGCATGGTCTCCGATATTTTTAAGGGAGTAGACACCACAATTTACTTTCAAGATGACATTTTAATCTATGGTAAATCAGTTGAAGAACACAATGCTATTCTCAAAATTGTTCTTGAAAAGTTGTCCAAAGCTGGCCTTACACTTCACAAAGAAAAATGCAAATTTCTTGTAGACCAGATCGAATATCTCGGCTACACTATCAGTGCTTCAGGTGTCACACCAAAGAAAAGTTTTTGTAGTATCATAGATTTGGCCCAGCCTCCCTCAGACCAACTGAGCTCATTTATGGGCCTTATAGAGTATTATTCTAAATTTGCTAAAAATTTCCCTGACAAAACTGCTTGTTTCGAGGTTTGCTCAAAAAGGGGGTGAGTTTTATATGGAATCCACAACACCAAGAATGTTTTACCAATATCAAAAAAGAAATTTGCGAAGCCAATGTTTTGTTTCCTTTTGACGTGAACTGCAAATCTATCCTTACGGTTGATGCAAGTGTCTCTGGGTTGGGGGCAATATTATCCCAATGTAGAGCCGGGCCCGAAAAAACAGTAGCTTTTGCTTCCAGAACATTAACCGATGCAGAAAATAACTATTCCGTTATCGAGAGAGAGGCACTTGCTGCATCATGGGCTGTTTAATACTTTCAGACTTACTTATGGGGTACCAAATACCTTCTCAGAACCGACCACAAACCCCCAATCAAGGTTCTTTCACCTGGTGGTACTGGCAACGGGTCCGCAAGACTCGCTAAATTGGCATCTAAACTCCAAAAATTTCCAATATTAGGTGGAGTACATTCAAGGGTGAAGAAACGTCCAAGCTGACTGTCTCTCCAGGATGTCAGTTGATTGGAAGTCTGTTGTTGACCCCGCCACCATCGAAACTGAAGAGGACATTGCTGTTGCCTCGATAGATGATGCGATTTTTGTGGGCGAAGGTTTGTTTGATGCTTATGATTGGAAACGTGAAATGGTGAATGATCACACCCTGCTGGAGGTGGTCAAGTTATTGAAGTCTGGTCCCAAAAGAGAGGGTTGTCGCCCTGTCTCAGTCCGACCTTACGCCAAAATCCTGGATGAGTTGTCTCTGGGTGGTGATGTCGTGTTAATCAAGGGTGAAAAGTTAATTCCTCCTTTTGGCATTAGAAGAAAGCTTTTAGCTTTGGCCCACGAAGGTCACCATGGCTAAACCCTAACACAAAGTCGCCTGAAAAATCACTTCTGGTGGCCTGGCTTAGATACACAAGTGGTTGATATGGACAATGGCACCCAGTTAGTATCAAAGGAGATGCAAACCTTTTTGAAGAATTGTGGGGTTGCCCATCACTGCACCTCACTGTACAACCCTCAAGGGAACGGCTTGTGTGAGAGAGCCATTAAGGTTGTGAAAGGGATGATCCAGATGGCCTCTGCCAATGGTTCAGTTGTGCGCAAGATGGTAAATGAAATGCTTTGGGCTTATCGTACTACTCCTCTGGTTGACGGAGAAAAGTCCCCATTTGAGGTGATGAGGGGCAGGGCTCCTGGCTCTAAATTAGTTCCCACATGGATGAAACAGTTGGTTACTTTACGTGGTGTTCAGACGGAACCCAAAAGGATTTTTGATATTTCTTGTCACTTCAACGTACGTGACTCAGTCAAAATCAAAAGTGGCAGGGTTGGGAGAGGTCTTTCAATATTCAAAGGGCCCTTCACAGTCAAAAAAGTTCTTGATCACTGTGGTATCTTAAACAATGGTGAGTGTTGGAACGTCCGACGAGTGACACTTTACCAAAAAGGCAATGGGGACCATAAACAACGTAAACGTGTAAGTTCTCTGAGTAGTGGCGGTTATGTGCTTGCTCAGGAACTTGAGGATACTTCCCTTCCAAGGCTGTCGGGTACGTTCCTTGGTGGAGGGATTCTTTGATTCCTGTCGGTCCTTCCTCAGGTGGTTTGCCGTCCTCCCAAACCAGTGTTTCTGTTTCAGGCTCTGAGGGTCCCTGTACTTCCCAGCCTCTCAGGAGCCACAAACCACATATTTATCTTAAGGATTTTGTGTGCGAAGTTTCTTTTTTTCTCTTTCTTTTCCCTCCCTACAGTTACCCTTTCTATTGCTATTGTTATTTTTGCCTTTGGAAAGGGAGAAGATGTGTAGTACATTCCGTTCATGCTTCACAGTCTAAGTGTTTTAAGAATGCACCTGCATTTACATTCCATGTCTTTATTTGCATGTGAGTGTTCTGTTCCAAAGAAGTTGTTTCCTTGACCTGCTTGGAAGAGTCCGCTCTTGCCCTGCTCTGCGCTTACAATAAAGGCTCTACCATCTAATCACCATGTCTGCATCTTCTATTTGCTACACCAGTCTTCTGCATCGTCTGTGCCTGTGCTTCACCCATGTTCTTCTCCACGCCTGTGGGCATCAAAGACACCTGAAGGAATCTCCCTTGGAGTGAAGGAGTCACTCCCCTGCATTTGCAGGCCCCGCAACTAAGCTGACCGGTCTGCTGCTCCTGATTTTCCCCGGACTTCATAAGGCCCAGCAACACAGGTGGTGGTTCTAGAACTCCCACAAGGCCTGCACTGTCTTCTCACTGAGTTTGAGGCCAGTATCCCTCGTCAGAACCTCCAGGACAGAACCCTTGTGCACCGCGTCGACTTGCCGATGCCAAGGCTTGTTGACTTTCTTTTCCAGCGTTCTTCGGGCTCAAAGAAGCTCCAGACCCAGCATCTCTGGCTGCCAGATCTTCATCCTCACTGCATCCTTTGCACAGTGGCCCTGCATCATTGGTGAGCTGCTCGAGGTCCTCTTGTGACTTCTGTGCCTTCGGCCTGAGGGTCTTCTTGAGGGTCTTCTTTGGCTCCAGTCAGCTCCCCTGCTTGCTCGGGATATGCCCCGACTCTCCTGCACTAGGTGAGTCACTTGGACCTTGCCAGTCCCGACACTGCACCTTCCTCGCTTTCCTCGTCTGTTGCTGCTGCCAAAGCTTGTTGGTGCTCCTGCCTGACACCGACCTCCTGGTTCTCGATTTCCGATGTGGGACAGCTCGTCAACGGCTTCTGGTCTTCCAGAGCATCGCCTGGTCCTCACAGCTGCAGCGACAAGGTCACAATCAACCCTCCTGCATCTTCCGTCATCGGTTGTCATTGGTCGTCCGTGCCTCCTGGTCACTCCCGAGTGACATAGGCTCTGCCCTCTATGCTTGCAGGTACTCTTCTTCAAGAATCCATCCTTGGATTCCACCGGAATCTTTCACCTTCTTCGCCAGCATCATCTTTACTGAAGTCCTCCACTGTGGTCTACGGCGGTTTCCGACGTCACTTCGCACCTATATGCCCATCTTCCCTGGTGTAGGTATCCTGGTTCCTGGCTCTCCAACCTTCCATCTTCAGGGTCCTATGGGAAGGGTCCTTCTTCTGCAAAACTGCAACCGCGGCTTCCCCATTGACTTGCATTGAGTGCACGGCTGTGTTTCCACTCTGCACACGGTCTCCATGGGATTCCTGGGTACTTACCTTCAGTGGTTTCTTGGATTTCCAGCTCTTCTAAGTCTTCTGGGTCAAGTCTTGACTTCAGTCGCAGTTCGCATTCCACTTTATTAGTATATGGTTTGGTCTCCCCCTAGAGACCACTGTGTATTTGTGCTACTTATCTGCCCTACTATTGAAGTATTGTGTGTATTGTGATTATATCTCTGGGAAGGAGATTTACCAATGTGTTAGTGAGTGTTTATGATAAATACCTATTTTTATAACAACACTGTGTGGTTCTTTTTCACTTAACCTACACTATATGATAAGGACTGGTAAAATAAGCTGCTTAACTCTCCTTCTGGACTAAGCCTGCCGGCTGCTCTCCACAGCTACCACTTAGAGAGCTTTCTATGGTTGTCTAAGACCACAAAAATCACCAAAGGGTTGTCTAGATTAGTGTAGGGTGCTTCGCTTAAATAAGTGTGCACCATAAACTAAGCCATCTTCCTATAGGTACCTTCCACAAGGGACATCCTGCTATCGCCCTGTCTTGGAATAGCCAGAGTTTCTCGGATTGGTCTCTGCTCCAATCCAGGAGGTAATACAGCTGTGCTGCTTGAAAATAGTACTGAAGATTGGGCACCCCCAAGCCCCCAGCTCCCAGAGATAGGTAACTCAACTCCCTGCGCATACGAGGTTGAGCATCCAACCACATGAATTGATTTAGCTGTTTCTGCAAAGCAGGGATCATCCTGTTCGGGGGAGTGACCGGTATCATCTGGAGGAGGTACAGAACTCTCGGCAAAGCAGTCATTTTAAGGGTAGCAACACGCCCAAGCCAAGAGAGGTGGTGGCGTTTCCAGCCATTTAAGTCTTACCTGAGCTGTTGAAGTAGGGAATTGTAATTTAGGGTAGCGGTTTCGCGAATTGTGGGATTGATGAGATGGGCCCCTTTATAGAAAATTGGGTCTTAAGGCGAAACAATTGATTACGGTATATCGATAGGGCGAGGGCCAGTGATTTATTGATGTTAATTTGGAATCCTGATGCGGAGACGAATGTGGATAGTTCATCTAAGAAAGCTGACAGGCCAGTGCTGGGGTTAACCAGAGAGACTAAGATGTCATTGGCTAATAGACTAATAGTGTGAAGTTCCCCCCCCCAAAAGGCAATTCTTGTAATTTCAGGGTTTTCTCTGATCCGCTGTGCCATGGGCTCCATGTAAAGGGCAAACAGCAGGGGCGACAAGTGCCTCTATTGATGAGGAAGGGCGTTGATGTGACACCATTAACCCTTACTGTTGCCGTAGGTGAGCTATAACGGTTCACAACCCAAGCCCGAAAATGATTGTCAAATCCAAAATGGGAGAGAGTCTGCTCTAGATACCGCCAGTGCACGCGATCAAATGCCTTCTTGGCGTCGACCGTAAGCAGCAGGTTCTCATCATGTGAATGGTTAGTTTTATCTATTAAATGCAGTATACGCTTTGCATTATTGCTGCATTGTCTTTGGTGAATAAACACAGCCTGGTCTGGGTCAATAATAACCCCCGGCATCTGGCGGGCCAGCCTCGCCGCAAGTCTGCCTGTAAAGAGATTGATGTCCACATTCAAAAGCAATATTGGATGGTATGAACTACAGTGCTGTTTGCCTTCCCCGGTTTCAGAATTACCACAATGGCTGCCATAAGCATGGAAGAGGGGATGGATCCAAGGCCCGAGAAAGAGTTAAACAACCTAGTGAGAATTGGAGCTAAGATCTGGCAGAAGGTTTTGTAAAAGATCGCCAAGAATCCATCAGGTACCCGGGATTCTAAAGGCTTTTGATAGGCTATCGCCGAAATGACCTCTTCAAATTTTATAGGGGAGTCTAGTGAAGCAGCATGTAGTAGAGTGGGTCGGGTTGTGTTTGTTCCTTGCAGGTATGAAGCGATGCACTGAGGCTCAAGGTCTTGTCCCGAATAATGGTCCGCGTAAAAATCTAAAAATTCTGAGGCAATAGATTTATCATCTAGCACCTCATTATCCTCTATTGTTCGCAGAGAAAGGACTTCAGCTTGCTGCCATTGGGCCCTCAACTTGTTAGCTAACAGACTTCTGGGCTTATCCCCCCCTATGTAGAAGGAGTGTTCTAGCCTGAGGGAAGTGTATTCAGCCCTGTTTAGATCTAATCCTGCGAGTTGTTGGCACCATACTCTCGGAGGCCCAGTTCGACTATGTATTCGTTCGAGCTCTTTCACCTGACTGATAGGCTGATCTCTCTTTTCTTTGTGACCCTTGTTATCTGCTGCCGAAATGGCTATGAGCTCGCCCCTCACTATGGCTTTCAGGGCCTCCCAGAGCATGGAAATTGAGGTCTCAGGGGTGTCATTGAAGTCTAGGTATGTTTGTATTGCTTTCGTAACCTGTAGTATGACCTCAGGGCTTTGTACTAGGGTCTCTGAAAGCCGCCATGTCTTAGTGGGTCTCTCCATCGATGGGAATTCCATAGTAAGAGTAACTGCATCATGATCCGACAAAGCCGCCGGCTTTATGTTAGTGGCCACCATGAGATTATGGCCGTCCCTAGTCCCCAAAAATTAGTCGTTAATGCGTGTGTTGTGTGTGCATGAGAGAAAAAGGTATACTCAGTGGCATGTTGATGGAATTCCTTCCAAAGATCTAGCAATGCTACCTATCGCTGCCACTTGACCCCTCCCTTAGACAGAGCCCCAGTTTGGATGTAGCAATGTACTGTTCTATATTTATCAGTATCTAGTGCCAGGTTGAGGTTCGCCCCCAAAGAGTACCCGCCATGCCGGAGAGGCCATCACCTCCGACACTGAGGAGTGAATGAATTGTTCTTGTCCCATATTGGGAGTGTATATGGAGCCCAGCACAAGAGACAGTGTGTGCAAGGAGTCTACCCTTCAATTCTGCCACCCTGGGACCCACTCTACCCCTGAATGACCTGGCTATCAGTATAGTCACTCCAGCCATTTTCTTGGATGCTGAAGAAAAGAACTGGTAAGGGAAGGTGCAATGGCGAAGTCAGTGCCAGTCCTTGGTCTCCTGGAGTAAACAAATGTCAGCCCCAGAATGTTCGAGATAAGACAGTATTGCTTGGTGCTTGATTGGGTTATTGAGGCCCTTCACATTCAGCGAAAGGACCATAAATCGTTGGCCGGTCATGTCTACTATCTAGAAGGACAGTGCTGTGCTGTGCTCATCCATTTTTTCGGACCGATGCTCCCCACCTGCCTACCCCATCCCCAACACCTGCATGGGTATATCTAGGTCATCCCCTTCCAACATCGAAGCTGAGTACTATTCCCCAACAAGTACAGAACTAACTAAATGTAAAAAGTTAAAAATAGCAAAGTCAAGTCTGGGACTGGTAGAACAATTCCACAGGTTCCCAGGCAATGGGAGACGGTGGTGCATGTTGTGGCCCCAGATCAGCCCCCACCTCCAACCCGGACACCCACCAGGCCAGCTCCTCAGTTAACAACAGATGCTTGCCCAGTGAGATAATGCATTGTCCTTATTCTGCTAGTCTCCGGCCAGTGGCTCCAGCACCGCTTGACAGGTGGGAGGTCACCAGGCGGAAGTCCCGCCTTTTCTGCAAGGTTATCATGGCCAGATCTTGATAAAGCGTTGGTGTGTTTCCCTAAAAGTTAGTGGATGTTTCCTCTGGGCCTTTTGCAAGATCCTTTCTTTTAGTTGAAAATCGTGAAGAGAAGCCAAAATGTCATCTGGTGGGGGCGATGCAGGCCTCTGCAGACCGACCCGGTGCGTTCGATCGATTTTAATCTCTAGGTCTGCCGAGGCTTCCAGAATGAAGAGGAAAACATTTTACTGAGCCAAAGGGCCAGTTCGGTACTCTTCGCAGTGGATTTCACACCCTTGATTCAAATGTTGTTTCGCCTCTAGCGGTTCTACAGGTCCTCACTGTGGGCCTGTAAGTCTGTCTACTTTTCCTGCAGCCATATCACCTCCTCCTGCAGGGGTGCTCCACTTCTTCATTCTGAGTGTGTACCTGGTCCTCGATCGCTGAGACCCTATCTCCGATGGCATCCACATTGCGTCTGATCTCCTTAATGTCACTAGAGAGCTTGCCTTTGAGGGCCTGAAGGTCTTCGCACAGAGAGGAGAACAGGGCCTCTAAGAAGGAGTGGGTGACTGGCTCCTCCTCCTCGAAGTCCTGCGGCTGACTCGTGCTGGGCATAGTGTGCCAATCCCCGGCTGGAGTGCTGGTTGGCATGGTCAGGATGTCTTTGAGGGACCATTCCTTCTTCGCCCGTGCCGATGTCATGGCTCCGGAGAGCCGATCTGCTCCCTACTCCACAAAGCCGCTGTCTGTTCCCCGGAGGTGGCTATCCTGGCAAGTAATACAGGGAGGTCACGGTTGAACTCCAAGTGGGCTGGGACTCCCAAGCAGCCCTGTCCATTCCCAGCACCACTCAGGCCCCCGCTCCATCTCAAGTCTAAGCCTGCTTCTTGCTGAACGCAAGAGGTGGCAGACTCGCCACATGGATCCGTTCGCTATGAAGACTGGTAGCCCCCTGTGGCTTCTGATAGATGCGGGCTCTCCAAAACTGTTTACTGTCGCAGCGGGACCTGGGGCGGCCCAGGTCCCGGCTGGGGCTTACCCCGCAGCCCTGTGTACAAATCTAG
The DNA here is from genome assembly GCF_964204655.1 of Triturus cristatus. Classification (NCBI taxonomy): domain Eukaryota; kingdom Metazoa; phylum Chordata; class Amphibia; order Caudata; family Salamandridae; genus Triturus; species Triturus cristatus. The sequence goes on from NC_140587.1 coordinate 283,057,011, forward strand.
CGACCACCGTCGGGGGTAGGGTTGCGCGTCAGAGCCAGGTGCCGTTTCCGTCAGGGAGCCCCTCACCCAGTTCGCCACTGGGCCATCTCTATCTGGCTGCCAGGTGGACACCCTTGTCTATCCAAGGGGAGGACTCTCCACCACCCCAGATGGTCCTCATGGGGGAGGTGGAGTCCCCACTCCAGGGCCAGTGTCACTCCCCGCAGTTCGAGGCAATAACCTAGGAGCTTCCATCCCTTACAGTGTGTCAGGTCGTATGGGGGTACCCCACCACTCACCTTTGATGGGTAAGAAAAGCAGCCCAGTCTGCTGGGCCCCTCACTGCCTTACTGCATCATCCCTCAGCCTCCACTGGCAGCAGCAACTTCAGATCACCGGGTCGCCCCGGCACCAGGACCCCCACAGCAGGCACTCCCACACAGCTCTGACACTCAACACAGGACCCCTCCACCTCTGCTCAGCTCCCCCAGAACACACTTTGAGAGTGTGCATGAATTTAATTTTGAATAGATTACATTTCAAGCAGGCTCAGAGAAGAGAGGAATCAGTGTAAGTTAGCAGATGCAATACGTACGCTAGTGCACATGCGTAGCCAACCCTCTCTCCAAAACCTCGGACTGATAGGCCTTTGGCAATGCCATCATTTGCAGAGAGTGGGCAAGGTGAAACCTACTGACTTGGTACATCCTGCTCACGCCAATGAGTATTTCGATTCTACACAACTCTGCAAAATGTTCTGGCAGCTTGAAATCTTGATTGCCTACCAAGCATTCCTAAGTACCACCAAATCTTTTAACCGATTCCTTTTTTTGTAGGATTGACGTTTGCAACAAGCACAAACTAGCACCGTAGAGTGAATCATTAGCTCAAACATCCAGCATTCGGAATGAAAGGGTTTATGGTCAATAAACATGCAAATCACTAGATCTTTCATGACAAGGGGATATGGAATTTCTTCGTGGGATATCTTCACGAGATAAAAAAAGAAGACTTTTCTCCGTTCGGAATGTTCATTGCATTCATGAAAAGTACAGTAGTTTACTGAGACAATAATTCTGTTATGGCAACAAACCCACGCCTGGTTAGGAACAAGAAGCTTTTAGGACAGTGCAACATTCCTGCGGTTTAGAGGAGAATAAAGAAGAAAAGGAAAAGTGGGTCAGCGGTCATTCACATCTCGGTTGGCGTAGGAGGTGGGAAAAGAGGTGCGTAATTCTGAACGTTTGCCCTGAGCAAAAGCAAACACTTGTCTTCTCTGTGCCATGTTTAACCGATATTCATGCAGGTACTTTTACAGAAACAGGAAAAGCTAAAGTGTCCGCAGGGCATGCTTAGCTAAGCAAAGAATGCGCCTTGCCAGGTTGACTTCAAAGGAGAGATGCGCCCTGGGGGGGGGGAGTGTGGGGGGGGGGGGGAGGGGGCGTGCAGGACTCACAGCAGCGTGCCATGGTTTCGTTGCTCGTTTTATATGCCCACAATCATGAGACAACTCAGCTCTTTGGAACTAACCATACTGGTAAGAGGCACTGGTAAATGCTGCTTCTTTCGCGGTGCCATCAGTATGAGCGGAGAAGGTGCTTGCACACAGTCTACCAGAATTCTCGAATGATGCCATACGTTCAAGGTGTGTGGCCATCATAACAAGCATTTGCAATGCAACAGGTCTCGCATTTACGTGAGTTTGAGCTGTTGGCATTGTAAATGACAATGCCTTTTATTTATGTTTTGGTTTTGGAAGATAAATAAAACACATTGTCATTTATAATGCCAATAGCTTAAACTCGAGTAAATGCGAGACCTATTGCATTGCAAATGCTTGTTTACAGTGTGTATATAAAGCGCTCTGATACTTTCGGGTCAAGCTAGCGCTATATAAAACTTTTAAAATAAAAATAAAATAAATAAATGGTGAAAAGGAAAGTGGTGGTGAAACCTGGGGATTTGCAGTGTTTAAAGGCAGCCACTGATGCACTCAATATGTACAGCTGTGTCAAAAACTAACGCTCGCTGCGGGAGTCAGAGGGCTCAGCCAAGCGCGAAAAGCACTGAGGACACGGGAGGGTGGAGGGGCAGAGGGAGGAAGCCTGGCAGAGAGGGCGAGCAGACTGGGAGTGGGAGAGAGATGACAGTGTCCATAGGGGACGGACGAAAGTCATTAAGGATTTAGGTGAGGTCTGGAGACAAGAGAGGCCTGGAGAGAGAGAGGGTGGGGAGAGAACATGCTAGCAGGGGGAAGAGGCGGATATAAAGGCACTAGTAAGGAAGGGGAGGCGTCGGCGGGGGAAGCAGATGCTCAGAGAGGCATACAGGGCATAGTAGAGGCAGCGGTCACAGCAAGAGGTACAAGAGGCCCGAAAAGGAAGGTGACGTAACGTCCAGGACTGCCGACTGTGGCGCTGGGGAACCAGATTCGAGTCTGGGCGTCCTCTACTCAACATCCTGTGATTCCAAGCAAAGTACTTAATCTCCCCCTCTCTACCAAAGAATGAATGTGTCCTTGTGTAACATAACTTATGATCATGTGCAAAAACAAGAAAAGAAAGGAGGCGGAAACATCATCAGGCGGTAGAATTGAAATGCTAAATCAGAAGAAAAGTTGGAAGCAGTGTACCGAGAAAGGAAACAACCAGGTGTAGTGGATAACAAGGAAATATGGATTGATTATGCAGAGGGAAGAGTAGGTTACTGGGTGCAGTGAAGGAGAGTAGGTAACGGGGTGCAGTGAAGGATCGAGGAAATGTTGGGGTGTAGAGAAACGTATGGGTACCATTTTAAAAGGCACGTACAGTGTATGAAGACTGAGGTGGTGAACTAGCATGTAAAAGGAGGACACACAATGTGCAGCGGAAGGGTGGGTGGAGTGTGTATGGAAAAAAGACGCCAGGATCAGGGGGCAGGGTGGGGTGCAGAGGGAGGGTCCACTCATTGTGCAGCTGTGGCAGAGTGAGACTGAGAGTTGTGCTGCGCAGGGAGTGAAGAGGAGTGGGTGTGAAGAGCGCACAATGGGGGGCAGTGCAAATGGAGGGGCGGTGTTTCAGGGAGGTAGGGGCACAATGGGCCAGTCACGCAGGCTGCCAAATGCTGCGCGCGCCTGTGTGAAAGTGATCACGATCGCGATCACACATCAAAGCGGCCGTGCGGCCACGAAAGTGAAAGCAAACGAGTGCTTTCAGGCCTCCAAATGGTGCGCGCGCCCGGCCGACGCACATGACCTGTATTTGGAGGCCTGAAAAGCCACTGTTTGCACTGCCAAAACTCGCTTACTATAAGTCTCGCCAGAGCAGCGCTAAAGCGCTGTCTCAGGCGAGACCTAAAAATGAAGGTGGTTAATCACGAATGAGTCAGCGCATTTCATTCATTTATTTCATGACTAGCCAGCTTTGAATATCTCTGGAATTTGGCACACAACATACATTAGTGTTGTGTGTACATGTTCCTGATGGCCCTAACAAGAATCGTATTGGATGCGTTCTGTACAGTACAAAACTCACCTTCTTTGTTTCATTCAAATGCTTTACTAGGAAATACTAATACCAAAAACATATACAATAACACTTAAATGTAATTTATTACATTATAGAGAAAGTATGTTTAAAATACCAGGACAGGTGTGTTTATTTTTGTATCAGACATACATCCAAGGTTACCATTTATGAATAATAGGGGCATACATAACTATGGTAGTCCGATCAGCCCAGCTCTCTCTGGCCAACAGCCCACGTATCAGCAAGACTAGAACGGGAGGAAGGTCCTTCTCCTACCTCACAGTAAAAGCCTGGAAACCAGTCGCGTCTGGCATGACTTGCGGGTGGGGGCAGGGTCGCGCACGCGGGGGTTAATTTTAAATTAAAAAAATAAAAACTTACCTATGGCAGTCCGGTCCCACGTCGCGTCGTCCTCGCAGGAAGCAGCAACAGGCAGCCCCCCTATCCTCCCCTCCCCTTCCCTCCCCTCCCCTAAGCCAATGACAACGCTGCAGTGGCAGCATTGTGATCGTCTGGGACGCCAACCGCAGAGGCGTCTATGGGGAGGCCGTTTTCTCCATGCCTACATGGAGAAAAGGGAGAGTGTGCATGACTGGTTTGGTCGGCCCTGGGGCCGACCAAACAGTCAGCGCCCACAACATTGGGCCAGCCACTCCTCCCCTGGACTCCAGCAGACCCAACTACCCGCCCGCCCCCAACCAAACCCTTCTTCTGCATTCTCGCAGTGTGAGAAGCAGAAACATAAAATGGTATTTATACCATTTTATGTTTCTGCTTCTCGCACTGCGAGAAAGCAGTGGGGCAGTGGGGCGATGCTTCTCCACCCACATGGAGGAGCCGCCCATGTGGAACACCCTACCCCTCCACATCCGGCAATCTTCCACACTGCCCCAGTTCAGGAAGGACCTCAAGACCTGGCTTTTCAGATGACCCCAGCACTCAACGGAGCTACCCCCTTCCCCATAGTGCCTTGAGACTCTCACGTGTAAGTAGTAGCACTTTACAAACCCCTGAATGATTGCTTGCTTGATTGAGTCAGTGATATATAATGAAAGGGGCTGGCATTTTCATAATTAATGTTCAGGCCCCTTTTCTTGTACTACCCACACTTTGTCATACCTGAATTATGCAGAATGTGTGTGGTAACATGTTTTGGTCGAGTGTGGTAATTTCATATGACCGTCATCAGATTAAAAGGTGCCCTACCTCCTTGTTTGTCATAAAATGTTAGAATTTCAATGTGCTGATTGAGTCCTATCCTGTTGTGCTGTGTTTGCTGAATTATCAGATTATTAAACCCCATAGCTGAATGATTGAGACATGCAGCTGGTGGGCATTCCCACACAAGAAAGTCTTGACAAAGTGGCACAGATAGATTTCACTGCATCACTTCTAGGACACCGCTGCATCACAACCTCACACCTGCATCATAGCAGGCGTAAGGTTGATGCAGTGCAATGTGTATAGACCCCCCATGCATTCCTGGAGTTGCATTATGCTTATGACACAACTCCAGCAATGTGTGATTTTTGCGCCGACAGATACATCAGGATTCCTGTCGCATCTGTCATTTCTTGCGACATGGAGAGCTGTACTGTAAATATGGCCCATCCATGGTGTCGCAAGGAGGGCACAGTGAAAAGTGTTGCATCGCTGTTTTACCGCAGTGATGCAACACTTTTCATCAATGAGGCCCTGAAGAACTACAGCGGGAAAGGAAGGACTCCTGTGGAAGTCAGCAACTGCAGAGAGTGGTGCTTGAGATAAAACGACCAAGCACAGCTCTCTGGGACTGACTGCTGAAGAAAGAAATGAACCATTGGTGTGCTGTGCCAGTAACATAACAGTTATTTAGGGATGAAAGGGTACTTTCTTGAGTGACTGATTCTGTGCTATTTAAACTTCATCAGGAAAGGGAAGAGCACTCTTCCCCCTGATTGCTGCTAAGGCTGGACCTGAGGATTACTAAGTGACCCTCGAGCCACTCTTACATTTGGCAATAGCTTTGAGCTTGCTTTTCCATAAGAATAATGCTGCATCGACTGATGAGGCCCAACAAGGTTGAAACTGGTCAAGTGCTTCTTGTGGTCCCTTTTATAGTGGAGGTGACTTTGCATTTGGGCTATATGGGTGTAGCCAAACCTGATTTCAGCATGACTTGTCCCTGCTAAGAATAAATTATTCATTGCACTCATCACTTCATGTGCTGCCTCAATTAGATTGCTAAGCCGGGCGAGTGGTCACAATATAGGCTGTCACCCACACATCTGCCTTTCTTAATGTGGCCAGAGAACCCAACCTTGAATATTGTTGGGACCAAAATGTCCCTCGCATAGTGACAGACATGTAACCCGGCACTGAGTGCCACGACGGCTATGATATCTGAATGCCTAGTAATGATTTTTGGTCATCAGCAAACACGGAATATGCATGTGAACTATGGCCTAGGCCTGTCTCGTGGATTGCGGGCTGCTTTGGCTGGAAGAGGCACCTAGAGCATTACCCTCAGGAGGTGTTAAGCTATTGCCTTCACCTAGAGTTAAGCAATACAAGCTCTGTGGTAGCAGCATACCATGTTTTTAGTAATCAGTAGATTGAACAGGTCCGTGTGGCTGTGCGACTAGATTGGTACTAATATGTACTTACCTCATCCCTTGGCCTGCATTGGATTGTGTGCAGTCTGAGGAAGTACGTGTGCCCGGAGATGGTAGAGAGCAGGAGATATAGCGCAAGCAGTTGTGTGTGTGTGCGTGCCTGTGAAAAGGTACTTCACATAGGAGAAAGTGTGTGCTGTTGCATGAGCACGCTAGGATGTATGTGTGCCTAATAGGAGGTACAGTATATTGGCGACTGCACTAAATATGTGTGTGTGCAGGAGTATGTGTGTGCAGGAGTATCTGTGTGCTTGTGAAGGGCACAATACATAGAAGACACAGGGTTCCATTTTGGAAGACCCGTGCCTTGCTGGAGGAGCAGGAAGAGGTGGAGGTTACCCAAGACAGATTTGTGGATTGCTGCTTTTCTGAGAGCTGGGTGGGGCACACAAGGGAGAAAGGAAGAGCCAAGCTCATTGGTGCACTTCAATGGGAGCTCTTTGATTCTGAATTCTGAAAGGAGATCATTGGTCAAAGGGACCTGGGTACATCTGAGGAAGGAGATGAGGCTGATAAAAAAATCTTTAAGATTAGAACTAGGGCCTGTGGTAACTTTTTAAAGCACATATCACTGAGTCTAGCAGCTAGGTGTGAACCGCTAGTCCTACCCGTGGCCTGTGCTTGGGGCTATCACGATTGGAGAAGGTTCTGCTGTAATAGACTGCTGTCTAGAGGAAGAGCACAACAAAGGAGTGTGCAATTCAAAGTGAGCATTCACTAGATAGAACAAAAACTTTAAATGCAGGGTCACTAAACACAAGTATGTCTGAAAATGAATTATAAAAAGGGGAGCTTGAGACTCTCAAGTCATCAAACTGACGTTGTACATCAGCGTGAAGAAGCTCAGCATAAGCTCTGCCTTTTGTATCCAGGACTGATACTACTGGTCTGCCAGTCTCGCATACTGGGTAAGGGGACATCACACATGAGGATCAATAGCACTCAACTGGAGCCGGTAGCACCAGATTGGCAGGAGTAAGGTCCACTGGGGATCCTGTTGCATGGATCCTGGGAGCAAGTGTGAAAGTCTGGTCTGTCAGGAATCCTCCTTGCTAGGTGGAGGCCACAGTGAAGAATAAGGATTACAGCCTTAATTGCTTATCTGTGAGAGACAAAGGGCCTTTGTCTGATATGGCGCAGAGATCTGCAGAAGGTGGTAACTTTGTTCATGTGGCCCACGACCCCTGTATGCCAAATGAGAGCTGGGGTGAAGAGAGAGGGTCATTTCCCTGTATGTGCTGCAGTGACCCTACCTGTGTGTCAGGAGGAAGGGGCTGTGAAGGAGGAAGAGGTTCATCACCCTGCCCCCACATGCAGTGGAGAAGACGCTACGGACCATGACCCGTGGAGAGAGGGCCAATTTCCTCATAGGAGAATAACCATCAGCGTCAATGGCGGTGAGATAATTCTCAAAATCTTTCAGCCATTCGGACCATTTCAATTCAGGCTTACCAGGTTTAATCAGAAAAGGTGCTGGCTGAATAACTCCTTGAATAGACGCCATGGCAAGGTAGATTGAATGGCAAATAACAATAAGTTAATTAGTAAGAAATAACAAAATAACAATGAAATTATAATGTGAGTTGCTGACTTAAAGAAATGAAATTTGAAGTATTCCCAAAGTTGAATGAATTAAACAGTACGTTGCAAACATGAAGCAAAATAAAGTTGTTAGGGATCTGTGTAGACTCACTGTAGTAGTTAAAGTAACATGAAGGTCTGCGAATCACCGAAACTGCTTCACACTGCGCAGAAAAGACATGAGGAATGAAATCTTGAAGAAACCCCGCTTTGTTTGCACAGCTGACGCGCTGCGCGGAAATAAGTTTGGGAACTGAAATGCTGCAAAGACGCCGCTATATTTGCACAGCTGACGGGGCACTGAGTTTGCGATAACCCAACATGGCCGCCGCTGCGTGTGACGTTAGCGCGTTATGCGCAAAGCTTGCAGGGAACTCGATGCGAAGGCAAAGCTGGAACGCAGAATGGTGGAGGAGCAAAGCGAGCTTAGAACGCAGGCTGTGGCAGGTAAGCGACTGTCAAATGAAGCGAGCGCACGTCTCGCGCTCTCGTCCTCGCGTAACAACTGGCTCCAATTAGTCGCTCAAAGTTAAAGATAATTCACCAACCTGACACGCAACCATGTAAAATCGGAGAATCTTAGGTGGTGCGACAGTATCAGTCCGCTCCGGTGGGCTCGGCGAAGTAGCAGATAAGCTTGCAGGAAATTGAACGAAACCCTACTCCTGGTACCAATTGTAGTATTTGGGGCGACGTCAATAAGACCAGGAAACAAGCTGCAAAAGTCCAGTGACTTTAATCCAAAGTAAGTATGTAGAGTAAAGCATAAATAAGGAGCCCACAGAGGTAGCAGCTGATCAGTCATTCACCCGACAGCAACTGACTCCCTCGAATACAATGACATATAAAGAATCTACATCAAAGGTTCTAAACACTTAAAGCTACAGTCAGTAAATACACTTACAGTATACCACAATCCAGTTGCTAAGGGCAATTCATTAAGGACCATTACGGATATTTTGTGTAGTTCACACCGTGTGATGTGATAAGATGTTAAAGAGGCGAACATAAAGATTGAGGGGCTTATTTATGAGCCCCTTGCAACACTTTTGCTCTGCTGTTGCATCACTCTTCATGACACAGCAGCGGCGTAAACAATGCGCCACGTTGTGCCATATTCACAAACTGATGCATCTAGGCAGATGTGTCAGTTTGTAATCCCCTGCGCCACATTCTACCTGCGTATGCAGTGTGGGCATTCCCACACAAGAAAGTCTTGACAAAGTGGCGCAGATAGATTTCACTGCATCACTTCTAGGACACCGCTGCATCACAACCTCACACCTGCATCGTAGAAGGCGTAAGGTTGATGCAGTGCAATGTGTATAGGCCCCCCATGCATTGCTGGAGTTGCATCATGCTTATGACACAACTCCAGCAATGTGTGAGTTTTGCACCGACAGATACATCAGGATTCCTGACGCATCTGTCATTTCTTGCGACATGGAGAGCTGTACTGTAAATATGGCCCATCCATGGTGTCGCAAGGAGGGCACAGTGAAAAGTGTTGCATCGCTGTTTTACCGCAGTGATGCAACACTTTTCATCAATGAGGCCCTGAAGAACTACAGCGGGAAAGGAAGGACTCCTGTGGAAGTCAGCAACTGCAGAGAGTGGTGCTTGAGATAAAACGACCAAGCACAGCTCTCTGGGACTGACTGCTGAAGAAGGATATGAACCATTGGTGTGCTGTGCCAGTAACATCACAGTTGTTTAGGGATGAAAGGGTACTTTCTTGAGTGACTGATTCTGTGCTATTTAAACTTCATCAGGAAAGGGAAGAGCACTCTTCCCCCTGATTGCTGCTAAGGCTGGACCTGAGGATTACTAAGTGACCCTCGAGCCACTCTTACATTTGGCAATAGCTTTGAGCTTGCTTTTCCATAAGAATAATGCTGCATCGACTGATGAGGCCCAACAAAGTTGAAACTGGTCAAGTGCTTCTTGTGATCCCTTTTATAGTGGAGGTGACTTTGCATTTGGGCTATATGGGTGTAGCCAAACCTGATTTCAGCATGACTTGTCCCTGCTAAGAATAAATTATTCATTGCACTCATCACTTCACGTGCTGCCTCAATTAGATTGCTGAGCCGGGCGAGTGGTCACAATATAGGCTGTCACCCACACATCTGCCTTTCTTAATGTGGCCAGAGGAACCCAACCTTGAATATTGTTGGGACCAAAACGTCCCTCGCATAGTGACAGACATGTAACCCGGCACTGAGTGCCACGGCGGCTATGATATCTGAATGCCTAGTAATGATTTTTGGTCATCAGCAAACACGGAATATGCATGTGAACTATGGCCTAGGCCTGTCTCGTGGATTGCGGGATGCTTTGGCTGGAAGAGGCGCCTAGAGCATTACCCTCAGGAGGTGTAAAGCTATTGCCTTCACCTAGAGTTAAGCAATACAAGCTCTGTGGTAGCAGCATACCATGTTTTTAGTAATCAGTAGATTGAACAGGTCCGTGTGGCTGTGCGACTAGATTGGTACTAATATGTACTTACCTCATCCCTTGGCCTGCATTGGATTGTGTGCAGTCTGAGGAAGTACGTGTGCCTGGAGATGGTAGAGAGCAGGAGATATAGCGCAAGCAGTTGTGTGTGCGTGCGTGCCTGTGAAAAGGTACTTCACATAGGAGAAAGTGTGTGCTGTTTCATGAGCACGCTAGGATGTATGTGTGCCTAATAGGAGGTACAGTATATTGGCGACTGCACTAAATATGTGTGTGTGCAGGAGTATGTGTGTGCAGGAGTATCTGTGTGCTTGTGAAGGGCACAATACATAGAAGACACAGGGTTCCATTTTGGAAGACCCGTGCCTTGCTGGAGGAGCAGGAAGAGGTGGAGGTTACCCAAGACAGATTTGTGGATTGCTGCTTTTCTAAGAGCTGGGCGGGGCACACAAGGAGGAAAGGAAGAGCCAAGCTCACTGGTGCACTTCAATGGGAGCTCTTTGATTCTGAATTTTGAAAGGAGATCATTGGTCAAAGGGACCTGGGTACATCTGAGGAAGGAGATGAGGCTGATAAAAAAATCTTTAAGATTAGAACTAGGGCCTGTGGTAACTTTTTAAAGCACATATCACTGAGTCTAGCAGCTAGGTGTGAACCGCTAGTCCTACCCGTGGCCTGTGCTTGGGGCTATCACGATTGGAGAAGGTTCTGCTTTAATAGACTGCTGTCTAGAGGAAGAGCACAACAAAGGAGTGTGCAATTCAAAGTGAGCATTCACTAGATAGAACAAAAACCTTAAATGCAGGGTCACTAAACACAAGTATGTCTGAAAATGAATTATAAAAAGGGGAGCTTGAGACTCTCAAGTCATCAAACTGACTTTGTACATCAGCGTGAAGAAGCTCAGCATAAGCTCTGCCTTTTGTATCCAGGACTGATACTACTGGTCTGCCAGTCTCGCATACTGGGTAAGGGGACATCACACATGAGGATCAATAGCACTCACCTGGAGCCGGTAGCACCAGATTGGCAGGAGTAAGGTCCACTGGGGATCCTGTTGCATGGATCCTGGGAGCAAGTGTGAAAGTCTGGTCTGTCAGGAATCCTCCTTGCTAGGTGGAGGCCACAGTGAAGAATAAGGATTACAGCCTTAATTGCTTATCTGTGAGAGACAAAGGGCCTTTGTCTGATATGGCGCAGAGATCTGCAGAAGGTGGTAACTTTGTTCATGTGGCCCACGACCCCTGTATGCCAAATGAGAGCTGGGGTGAAGAGAGAGGGTCATTTCCCTGTATGTGCTGCAGTGACCCTACCTGTGTGTCAGGAGGAAGGGGCTGTGAAGGAGGAAGAGGTTCATCACCCTGCCCCCACATGCAGTGGAGAAGACGCTACGGACCATGACCCGTGGAGAGAGAGCACCAACTTTGTTCCCCTTCCAGGAGCATCAGAGATCTGCCCCAGGACTCCAGAAGAGACTTACCATATTGGAGGCGAGTTGAGGACAGCGGTCTCCGTGACCAGAGCTTCCTGCCATCTGGACACCACCAAATGGCCCAGGGGTGCTGGGTACTCTGAACCGCCCCTCAGTGAGAGCAGGTAAGAATGTCAAATGGGCCACCGGGCTCTGGGGGAACTTGCTCTGAATTAACACACACCAGACTTGCCAAAGAGCCCCATAGAACGGCTGAGACTACACACATTTGTGGGGCCTAGCCTGGATGTTGCCACACATGAATGGGGAATAACCACGAGGCATAAATTGGGAAGTTGGACTGGAAGGGGAACAACCTTTACAACGCGGTTAGTACAACGCGTGCCGTTACATCGCATTCGTTACAACGCACGCGATGTAACCACGCTATGCCATTACAACGCAAGTCTTTACATCGACTTGCGCTACATGGCGTGCTAACATTACAAATAGTGTAGTTTACTATCCCAACACCTTCCCTACTGTTAAGTGGACTGGAGTTGGAATAGTAAACTACACTTTTCTAATGTTAGCACGCCATCTAGTGCAAGTCGAGGTAAAGACTTGCGTTGTAATGGCATAGCATGGTTACATCCGTTCGTTGTAACGAATGTGATGTAACGGCATGCGTTGTAAACACTCGCGTTGTAACATCATACATCCGGACTGGAAAGCTGACCTAGGTAACACTAGTGGGCTTGACTCACGAAGGCTGAGTGTCTTGTTTGTAATGCGTTGTATTGTACTTTCTGTTAGTGGATAACTACTTTTCTTTACGTAGAAATACGTTTTTGACTGGACAATTATTTATTGGAGTTGCTGGATGTATTTTGAGTTGTGAATCTGTGCTCATCTTACATTTACCTCCTCCCTGAGAAGCCTTGAACTGCTCGATACACGCCACCACTGAGAGTCAAGTACTGAAGGGGTGAATGGCCCAGTTGCTTGGAGCCCATAGTAGGCTAGGCCCCAAGACATCAGGAGTAAAAGAACTCAACCACCACAGTTGAGGCCCAGTAATGAGAAAGATGTATTGCTCCAGGTAGCCCCTCATTTGTGGGCAATGTACAATGAGAGTTATGAGAAAGTGATCCTGCCGGAAGATCAAAGCCTAGCATCCATAGTTGTGATTCGTAAGCCGGAAAAGCCTGTTGATAACTGCGGCTCATACCGGCCAATTTAATTAATTAACGTAGAAGCTAAAATCCTCGCGAAACTACTCGCCTCACGATTGTTCACGGTTATTTCCTCACTGGTCCATCTGTTAAATGGTAGCAGCAGTTTCAGTCGATAACCTTTCCAGTATTGCCCGGCGGTAATCGCCTCTTATACCATTCGATGATTAACCAACAAAAGAGGCAGGCGCCGGAGACTGGAAGGCAGGAAACAAAGTTTTATTCCGTCGGAGCAGAACACATCAGATCGGACAGCAAGGTATCGTCTCGAGGTGCTCTCTCTGCATCTCTGAGACCTGGTCTCTTATACACACATTTTTGACTTTATTACCGGTTTATTGTACATGGCACATTCTTGAGATTGCTTTGATACATGAAAGAACATCCTCGGAATCCCCGGCTCGGATCCGCTCCCACACATAACTACAGTGGAAGTCCCCACCCCACCCACAGTAGGAGATGGCTATCACACAGCTGGACATTCCGCAAATTCCCGGGGGTGTGTGCGACTGGTCGGGTCTCAGGGGGTGGGGGCCTTGATCTACTGTAATCCCTTTGATGTGAGGTGTTTCCCTTACAGTAGGGGCAATAAACTGCATCCGCAGGGCTAGGTCATGGCCTGGGATCGGTTCGGACAATCGGGCGCAGAGGAAGGGGGTTATCAAAAGGATGTATGACCATGTATGGGATGAAAGGAGGTGTTGGTCAGTTGCGGGATGTGGTTCCATGGCAGGGTCGCGCAAAAGGAGAGGGTTTATGGCCCATGTATGAGAGAGCGGGGGGGGTGGCCGGCACGCGGGGATGTTTGCAGCGCCTGAGGGACGCGCTGGCGATCGGCAATGAGACCATGGTGCCTAAAATGGCCGTCGCGCGTTTTCTGCGTGTGGCGCTTGGGGAGAGACAAGATGGCGCAGATAATGTTCAGATACGAACTAAATTTCCACAGTCCTCCCTTTTAGCATATCTCGCCAGCTTGTTTAGTTCGGATCTATCCCCATAATACCACGTACTTCTACTTCGTACAGGGCTTTCATTCGTTCTGCTTCAAAGTTCAGAGTCTTAGGGCAGATGTAGTTCGTGAAAAGTGAACATAAAGGTGGCAAGCACTGAATCCCCAGACAGCACCCACACAGTATCACAATTGGTATCATGATAAATGGAAACAACCTCCACCCCCAACTTTTAATAGTGTCCCAAAACCAACTCCCAAGCGACCATCCTTCTTGCTCCTGATGAACCTCTGCGGAAAGTCTGTGGAGGTGTTCGATCGCCTTGAAGACTGAGGGTGAGTTATCCGGTACGTAGGTACAACAGCTGGACCCAATGATGTGGCATGCTCCTCCACGATCAGCTAGAACCACGTCTAGAACGAGGCGGTTCTGAAGAGCTACCAGGCGGACGGCCTGAAGCTCAGCGGTGTTGTTGGTGAGGATGCCGGCTGTAATGTTCATTGTGGTTTTGACTGCCTGGGTTAGGTGCCGGATGGCACGGCTGTTTGCCATTGGACCCCACAGTGGAACAAGTCCCTTTACTGCATCCATGAACTGTGCTCCAGTGGAGTCGGCTTGTACAATGTCCTTTGCACGTTTCTGCCGGTGATGGTTTGCTTGAGCCACATATGTTGGAGGAAGGATAAAAGCGATGTAGCAGGTGCCTCCCCAACCTTTCGGAAGCCAGGTGTAGGCCTTAGTACCACAGACGAAGTACATATTTGGGGAGGTAACAAAGGAGGGTGGGTCAACTGAGTCCAATGTTCGGGTGATGAGACAGGAACTGTGGCCTACCGGCTGTGTTCCTAGGCCTTCGAGGCACACCAGACCTGTGATGTTGACGACGGATAGGGCCACTGTTAGGGTGGCGGCCGTTCGTTTCCGGAGGTAAGAGAAGGTGGGTCTGGCTGGGTTGTTGAACACCTGCATTTCAACTCGCTCCTTGGCAGGGATGTCCATATGGAAAGAGGTGTTTGATCTCAGAGGACAAAAGGGGGCAGAGGTTTTTCCAGTTTGGTTCAGCCAGAACCCATGATAGAAGTGCGACACAGTTTTGCCGGAAGTGGCATTGTCCTTGTAACTTTCTTGCAGGAGGATTAGCCAAGCGAGGCAGGAGCCATGGACAGAGAAGGGCGAAGGGATGAAAGGGATAGAATGTCCAGTGGCATGTGGTAGCAATCCACAGATCCAGCAGTTAGTGGCATTGGCGGCAAGATTGTGTTGGTGGAGCAGTTGCACAAAAGAGTTATTCCAGAACTCCTTACGTCTTTCTCGGAGTTGGGGTGAAAGTGAAATCAGATGGTGTTCTTTCATGGTGGTGGGTTGAGCAGTGGTCAGCAATGTCTTATGGGCGGGTGCGTTTTCTTCCATGATCCAGAAAGTGACCATGAGAAGGAGGCAAAGGAGAAGGGTAATAAAAAGTGCAATAGTCTTTGAGCTGTGCATTTTGTCAGTCTTTGGGTTTTTGTAGTGGATCTTCGGACGTCCGGTTGCTTCCATCATCTTCAAGTCGGGTGCTTCCATCACCTTCAAGGGACTCGGTAGCGGGCAGAACCACAGACTTTGTTTAGTTTCTCTCCTGGAGGCCTTTGAGGTGACTAGGCTACCGCTCTGAGATTGCAACTTAGTTCGTGGGCTGCTTAGCCGAAGTTCCCTCCTTTCGTCGTAGGTTATACCCTTCTTTGATTGGCACAGTGGGATCGGGATATTCAGTCAATTCAAGTGTCTCTGTATTCGGGTAGCAGTTCAGGGATGGTCAGTCTTTGTCCAGAAGTTCCTCTTGGGCGGTGATGTTGTCGGTGGTCGTCAGGGTCGATGATACCTTCTTGCAGTGGTGTGCATGCAGCCAATTACGTTTCCCCTCCACTCGAAGAGCTGTTCGGGTGGTGATCAGGACTTGCAGGGGGCCCGTCCACCGGGGCTCCAGACTCTTGGTGCGCTGGAAGTTGCGCACTAGGACAAAGTCACCGGGTTGGATGTCGTGTCCGGGGCCCCTGGAAGCATCGGGAATGGCTTGCAGCACCTGCTGATGGATAACAGACAACGTTTTAGTTAGATTGTACAGATAGTCAGACATGAGGACGTCCGGGACGTCGTGAATGGATGCTGGTTTTGGTGCAGTCCAAAGGTTCATAGGTCGCTCGAAGACGACCACGTAGGGGGTTAAGTGGTGTTTGGTAGGAGTGGAACGCATTGATAGCAATGCTAGTGGGAGGGCGTCTGGCCATTTCAGTCCTGTGGTGGCAACTATTTTGGCTAGTTTGAGTTTCAATGTGGGATTATGTCGCTCAACCAAGCCTGCAGATTGGGGGTGGAAGACCGCATGAAACTTCTGTTTTACACCCAACCCTTTTAAGATGAGTTGGATAACTTCGGCTACGAAGTGGGGGCCGTTGTCGCTCCACAAAATTCGACAAAGGCCGTAACGGGGGAAGAATTCTTTCAGTAGTACTTTTGCGGTAGTCATAGCAGTGTTGTCGCGGGTTGGGTAGGCTTCCACCCATTTGCTGAAGGCGCACACAACGACAAGCACGTACTTCAGGGTTTGGCACCTTTCTAACTGAATGTAGTTCATCTGTAGGACCTCAAAGGGGTGACTAGGAACCCCAAACCCTCCCCGGGGACAGCAGTTCCTTTACCAGGGTTGTGTTGGAGGCATATCAGACATTGTTGGACTAGGCGTTTAGCTGAGTCTGGGATTTTCTCGTTGTGCCAGACTTTGGAGATGAGTTCAATCATGGTTGCAGACCCTATGTGTGCGGGGGAGTGTGTCATGGTCAGCATGGGAATCAGGTATGAGTCAGGTAGCAACCATTTGTTCGTGTCTCTAGTTTGCCAGCAGCCTTCATCGTCTTTCAATCCCACCCGTGCCCATTCAGTCAATTCGTGTGGTGAGCTGGCCAATTGTATGTCTCTAATGGTTTCCCTAGCATTCTTCAATTTTTCAGTTTGTGACCTGGTCACGTACATGCGTGTTGTTGACCTATTCTCGGCTGTGGTTCGGGCAGTGATGTCAGCCAGCGCATTTCCCTGTCCTATAATGTCCGTCACCTTTTTGTGTGCCTGGCATTTGATCACAGCTAGCCGTGTGGGGAGGAGGACTGCTTCGGTCAGAGCGGAGACTAGATCTCCATGTAGGATGGGTGTGCCATGGGAAGTCAGGAATCCCCTCTCCTTCCATAGGAGCCTAAAGTGGTGAACCACCCCGAAGGCGTACTGGCTGTCCATGTAAATGTTTGCGGTTGTCCCCGCTGCTAGGATGCATGCTCGTGTGAGAGCAATCAGTTCAGTCGCCTGTGCGGATCGCTGTGTGATGCGGGCTGTCTCAACAACTGTTCGGGCCGTGGTGACTGCATAGGCGGCTGAAGTGGTGCCGTCGGGGAGCTTGATGCATGAGCCATCTACCCACAGCTCTCCGTCAGGATCTGGGAAGGCAGTATCTCGGAGGTCAACCCTACTCTTGGTCTGTTCGTCGGTGAGGGTCACACAGTCATGTATAGGGGACGCATTGGGGTCATTGTCAGGGAGAGGTAGCAGAGTGGCTGGGTTAAGAGTGATGCATCGTTTCAACGTGATGTGGGGTGCAAGCAGAGTCAGTTCATAACCAGTCAGTCGTGCGCTAGTCAGGTGTTGAGTCTTAGTCTGGTTCAGGAGGGTGTCAACTGCATGGGGTACTAGCACGGTGAGGGGGTTTGAAAGCACGATCCCCTCACTTTGTCGGATAGAGACAGCAGCGGCGGCTACCGCTCGAAGGCAGGCGGGCAAAGCTCTGGCTACAGGGTCAAGAGTGGCAGAGAAGTAGGCACAAGGGCATTGCTTGGGACCTATGGACTGGGTTAGAACAGACAACGCGCATCCCTCCCTTTCGTGGGTGAAGAGGGAGAAAGGTTTAGTGTAGTCTGGGGTTCCTAGGACTGGTGCTGAGCAAAGGGCATCCCGTAATTCTTTGAAGGAGGATTGGCATTCGGGTGTCCAGGGGAGGGGGAAGGGGACATCTTTAGCCAACAGGGAAAGCAGAGGTTTTACAATAAGACTGAAGTTTGGCAACCACTGTCGACAGAAGGAGGTGAGGCCTACCAGAGACCGCACTTGCTTCTGAGTTTTGGGAACAGGGGTCTCTAGGATGGTCTGAATTCGGTCAGGTGTAAGCTTCCTCCCATCTTTGGATAGGAGGTGGCCTAGGTATGTCACTTGGGGTTGGCAGAATTGCAACTTCTTCCTGGAGACCTTGTGACCGTTTTCCGCGAGGAAGTGGAGGAGGTGGATGGTGGCTGTGACTGCAAGCGGAGTGGTGTCAGCCGCCAAAAGAATATCATCGACGTACTGTATTAACACCACTCCGTCCGGTAGTTGAACTGCATCCAGTTGTCTCTTGAAGGCTTGGCTATATATGCTGGGACTCTCAGTGTAGCCCTGTGGTGCCCTACAAAATCTGTACGAACAGGCTTTTAAGGTGAAGCCGAAAAGGTAGCGGCTGTCTGGGTGGATGGGGATGGAAAATAATGCGTTCTTGAGATCAATAACGGTAAAGGTAGTGGCAGTGGACGGAATCAGGGTGAGGATGGTGGTGATATCTGAGACTACGGGGTACTGAGGTATGACTACTTTGTTAACCTCTCGTAAGTCGACAATGAAGCGGTATGCTTTCTCATCTCCCTCGCCTTGCTTCTTAACAATGGGTAGGATAGGGCTGTTGCAAACATTACTAACTACTTCTTCTACCACTCCTTCATCGACTAGGGACTGGATGATTTCCACCAACGCCTTCTCGCCTTCGGGCGATATCCGATACTGTGGAAGCTTTGGGAGTACTGCGTCCGGTCGGACAGTTATGTGTACAGGGTCGATCACCATGCGTCCTACGTCTGAGTCGGTTTTAGCCCATAGATGTGTGGGTAACGTGTCAAGTAGGGACAGGTCAGCATCGGTTATGGAGAACATACGTCGTGCGAGACAAGGCCTGAACAGATCTGGGTTATCGTGCAGTATGACTCGAACTCCGTCTGGGGAACATCTGATGGTAGCCCGGAAATGTTTTAGTAAATCAAGACCCATAATGGCGTCGGGGGTGTTGGAGGAGAGCAGAAATGTCGTGTCAGTGGTGTTATTTTCCAAGTCAAAGGAGATTGGTGCGGACAAAGGATTAGTGGAGGGCGTTCCATCAAAGCCTATTGAGGTTACATGTGAGCCAGACAAGGGTGCCCTTGGGATCAGCCGTTTAGATAGCGCACTACGTGTCGCCCCAGTATCTACCAAAAATGGAGACTTTGTGCCCAGGACCTTAGCAGTGACGTAAGGACCTTGCTGGTCAACACGGAGTTCGACTGGATCCCTCCCTTGCCCCTGGCGGTCCTATGCAAAGTCATGGGTGTTTTCGTAGTCGGACTGCTGGCACTCGTTCTGTCGGGGGCGGTCGAAGGTGTTTGGTCTGTCTGGCCTGTCGTTGGTGGTGTCGTTCGTTTACCCTCGTCCCTGTCCTCTATTTCTGGGGCTGTTTGCTATGTCTCTTGTGTCCCTATTCTTGTTCATATCCAGAAGGACCGGGCACTGGGATTTCCAGTGTCCGAACCCTTTACAGAACGCACTCTGATTCTTGTCTAAGTCCCTGCGTCCAGCGTAGGGTGTGGGTGCATGGTCTCTAGGGGGTAGTTTTCTAGGAGCAGTCGGTTGGTAGTTTCCCTTGGGAGGTTCCCTTCCTATGGTCACCCCTTGCAACTGTGCTATCATTACCCTTTCCTTCAGCTCCTTTTTCTTTCTCTCGGACGCCCTGTCGTTCTCATTCTTTTGGTGTTCGTAGTACTGGGCCATCTGGAGGATAGCCGCGGGTTTGGAGGCTGCCCAACTACTCTCGCTGGTCTGTAACTTCTGGGAGACTTCCTGTGACAGACCCTTCACATAATTCTGGACAAAGAGGTGATGTCCGGTTGCAGTGGTCATGTCCTGGCCACTATAATCAGAAAACACTGTCTCGAATCGAGAGAAGTATTCGGATACATCCTCCTGGGGTTTCTGGCGGCAAGCCGTCACTATCGACCAGTCTACCTTCCTTTCTGGGATTAGGGTCTTTAATTTCTGAACAATCTTGTCTGGGAGTTCCAATATGGCCTTTAGAGGTTTCTGTCCAGGTTCTCGCTACTTGTCTATGGTATCGAGTTGTACCCAGGTATATCCGAACAGCTCAGCGTGGTCGACTTTCCGGATTTGCTTCCACACATCAGCCGGCAGACATAACCCGAAGAACAAATCGATATCCGCCAAGGTCATTATAGTTGAACCTAAGGCCGTACCTAGTTCTGTGTAAAAGGCAGTCGGGTTCTTTCTTAAGTCGGGTAGGGTTTTTATAAAGGTCAGGATGTCTTGTCGGTCCCATGGCTGATAGACCCAGTTATATACAACCCTTCTCTTCGCATCTTGGTCGTTGATGTCATCGTGTGTTCCCTGACCTCGTGGGGTGACCCAGTAAGGAGCGGCTTCCTTGATGGGCATCATGGTATCAGCTTTTCCTGCCTGGGGTTCAGTCGCTATGGGGGTTTCTGTCTTGGTCGTCTGCCTGTGTTCTTTAAGATGTCGGAAGACTTCGAGTGTACGTGTGAAGAGGTCCGTCACATCGCCCTCTCCCTCTTCCCCAATATCAACCTTTCTATACAAGGTTGCTAAGCCTTCGGGACCTCTATCCTGGTACCTATCCTCATAGGCATTCAGAGTGTGATAACAAAGTCATACGACAAAGTGTCGTCTGTGGTTGTCGGCATACGAGTTATACATATCTGTCACATATTCCTCACTTTCCTTCCGTTCTACTAGTGTTCTCACTACCTTATCGATTCCGGCTCGTTCACCCTTTGTTAGCCAATTCATTCTGGCGGAATCTTTCTTTCTCGTCTCGGGGTCATCTAACGTTATTGCTAACGTTGTGTTCAGTACAAGAGGCTCGGCCGGCGCGGAAGCCATGAGGACCGAGGCCCTGGTACTGCTTTCGCTTGCGTTCGGGGGTTGTGGGTGCTGCACTATAGGTTGGGAGGGAGCGTATGGAGGGGGCATGTAGATGATCGGAGGACCTAATAGCAATTCATCGTTCGCCCGTTGCTTGGAAGGCAACTCAGGGTAGAGCGTAGAGGGGGTCCTAACAGGGCACTGGCCTGACGTTTCAGATTCTTGTTTTTGTTTAGCTTCCTTTCCCTCCTTTATTTCTTCCTCTAACTTTCTAGCGACAAGGTGAGCTGTCTTTCGTAGTTCTTTTTCTGCCTTTACTTCTTCTCTCTTTTTCCGTTGCGTTGTTTCTTTGCACCACATGCCGATACTGTCGAGCATAGTGGGCGTCGTTTTATTGCTACGTAGAGCTATTTCTAGCGTTTCTATTTTATGGTCATCAAAGGATCTCATCAGTGGCCACTGACTTTCGGAGTCCTTCTTTGTATATTTATGCCATAGTTTGCTATAAGCTACAGCGACTAGTCCATATTTAGTAAACATGTCCTTATTAGGGGTGCCTTCCAGTGGAGCCGGATGGTTCATCTCTAATAAGCGGTCCGGGCAGAACCAACTACCAATCAGTGGGGAGAAGATAGGCATGACAGGTTACAAAGGGGGACAAAAGTCCGCACTACCTATCCTTCACTATCTGCAAAGACTAGACAGAATATTTCTATTCTACGTTATTTGCAAACAGAGAATATCTCAAAAAGCACTATTCGTCAAAAACAATCAATGTTCGGACAATCAATCAGTGGGGAGAAAAATAGGCACAACAGGTTACAAAGGGGGACAAAAGTCCGCGTTACCTACCCTTCACTATCTGCAAAGAGAGAGAGAGTATTTCTACTCTTCCCCGTTTGTAGGCAGCGAATATCTCAAAAAGAACAATCAAATAAGCAATACTAGTATTTTCAATCAATCAATCAATCGTTTCGCAATTTGTCGTGTTACACGACCTTACCCGGACCGCATGGACAGTTTCTCGTCTTCCGCCTCCAGCGCCCGATCGTCCTCTACTCTCCGTATTTGCCGCGGCACTCCTGATGGTTCCCAGTCAGGACCGTAGATTACTCGAGAGAGGTCTGCTTGGAACCAGTGAAGTTCGGATGATCGGCTGCCAGACGAGGGTTTATCGGGCAGGAGCTCTTCCCGATCGTTGCAGTCGTTCACTCTGTCGTCGGGACCTCTCCCGTTGGATCCACGTGTCGCTGATGGGCCCCACATTTGGGACGCCAATTGTTAAATGGTAGCGGCAGTTTCAGTCGATAACCTTTCCAGTATTGCCCGGCGGTAATCGCCTCTTATACCATTCGATGATTAACCAACAAAAGAGGCAGGCGCCGGAGACTGGAAGGCAGGAAACAAAGTTTTATTCCGTCGGAGCAGAACACATCAGATCGAACAGCAAGGTATCGTCTCGAGGTGCTCTCTCTGCATCTCTGAGACCTGGTCTCTTATACACACGTTTTTGACTTTATTACCGGTTTATTGTACATGGCACATTCTTGAGATTGCTTTGATACATGAAAGAACATCCTCGGAATCCCCGGCTCGGATCCGCTCCCACACATAACTACAGTGGAAGTCCCCATCCCACCCACAGTAGGAGATGGCTATCACACAGCTGGACATTCCGCCAATTCCCGGGGGTGTGTGCGACTGGTCGGGTCTCAGGGCGTGGGGGCCTTGATCTACTGTAATCCCTTTGATGTGAGGTGTTTCCCTTACAGTGGGGGCAATAAACTGCATCCGCAGGGCTAGGTGATGGCCTGGGATCGGTTCGGACAATCGGGCGCAGAGGAAGGGGGTTATCAAAAGGATGTATGACCATGTATGGGCTGAAAGGAGGTGTTGGTTAGGCGTGGGATGTGGTTCCATGGCAGGGTCGCGCAGAAGGAGAGGGTTTATGGCCCATGTATGAGAGAGCGGGGGGGGGGTGGCCGGCGTGCGGGGGATGTTTGCAGCGCCTGAGGGACGCGCTGGCGATCGGCAATGAGACCATGGTGCCTAAAATGGCCGTTGCGCGTTTTCTGCGTGTGGCGCTTGGGGAGAGACAAGATGGCGCAGATAATGTTCAGATACGAACTAAATTTCCACACATCCAGACCAATCTGGCTTTATGCCAGGGAGGAATACGGCGCTTAATATATGGCGTCTTCACAATGTGCTCGCGTGCCAAGATTTTATAGAGGAAGACGCAGTGGTGTTATCCCTTGATGCCTCCATGGCTTTTGAGTGGCCATACCTATTTGAAGTCCTGAGGCGTGTGGGCTTTGGCCCAAAGTTCCTTGGATGGGTAAGACTGCTTTAAACGTGTGTACAGGGCCAAGTGCGAGTGAATAACTATACGTCTCGAATATTCTCATTAAAAAGGGTCACTAGACAGGGTTGTCCTCTATCCCCCCTGATTTTCTCCCTCATGTTGGAAATGCTGGCTTCCTGGGGGCTGAAGTGGGCGGAGGGATATGATGACTGAATATCCCTATATGCCGACGGCATTCTGCTCTATCTTGCCTCTCCATATAGATCTATACACGGGGTATTAATATATTTACCAACTTTGGGACGTACTCAGGATATGCTATCAATTGGAGCAAGTCGGTACTGTTTCTTCTTCGGGGCCCGGTTCCTCGGCTTCCCCCGGGTTGCAATGTAGAGGTGGCCACGGAAGGTTTTCGATATCTGGGAATCTATATAACCCCAAATTCCCAATTATTTTATGATCATAATCTTGCCGCTCCATTGGCCCGGCTGCGTGCAGATGTTAAGCATTGGAGACCCCTGCCCCTTTCTCTGGTGGTCCGGCGGCTCTCTTTAAGATGCTGGCCCTGCCACGTATTCTCTACATTCTTCAGAACTGTCCATACCGGGTCTCAGATGCATATTTTTCCGGAGAGGAGAGTGAAATCTGGACGTTGCTATGTGACGGTGGGTCCCCTCGTATAGCGCTGAGCAAGCTAACAAAGGGGTGGTACGATGGGGGCATCGCCCTCCCGGACATTAGGCTCTATTATTGGGCATCGCAATTAATGGTGGTAAATCACTGGATATATCGCTCTCCTCTGGATCCAGCTTATCTACTGGACAAATATCAAACCGGGAGAGCTGGGTACTTGGGGGGCGCTGTACTCAAAGGCTCTCAAGGGGCGATATTTCAGCCCCACAGCTCATACCATTGCAATCTGGCACCAGGCGAACTCCCGTCTCGGATGGTCAAATGTCCTCACAAAAGCCACAACACTGTGGTATACCCAAAAATTGGGACTTCTGTGTGACCAGCCTGACTTCGACAGGTGGGATATCATGGGATTTCCACTATTGTACATCTGATCAAAAAGGGCTAGATCCTTAAGTTTGAGGAATTGAGAGAGAAATATGTCATGGCCCACGGAGAAGTGTTTAGATACCTTCAAATTAGACACGCCCTCACCACAGCCTTTCCTGACATGGATGACATACCAGAGTCATCCCTGTTGGAAGACCGGCTACTTGACGGACCGCTGCTCACTAAAGCCATATCATTGACTTACAAAAAACTATGTAACAACTTACCTGACGCGTTCCACAAACTTCAAGAGAAATGGTAGGCAGATCTAGGGCCCATTGACGATGAGGAATGGCAAACGGCACTAATGTACCATAGGGAAGCAGCCATCACCCTTCGTTTTTGGTTAATACAACTGAACATTTTACACAGATCTTACCTGACCGGGGTTACCCTGGCAAATATAGATCAAGAGCAGACTCGCTCTGCCTTAGGGGCTGCCAGCAAAATGCAACCTTCTATCACACAATTTGGGATTGCCCAGAGGTGCTACCAATATGGGAGAGGGCCACGACTCACATCAAGAATGCCCTGGGAAAAAAGCTAACCCTTACGTCGCGACTAGGTCTTCTTAACATGTGGGAGCCGACTGACCTCACGGAGGTGGAACAACAATTGACCACATTGGGCTACACCTTAGTCAAACACGATATTGCGAAAGGGTGGGGGTGGCGGGCAAGCCTTCTCCCCGACTGTGGGTAAGAGAGCTTGATAAATGCATGATTGCAGAAATGAGGTATTTAAATCAAGAGGGTGTCTGAAGAAATGGGACAGGAAATGGGGCAAGTGGAACGTACACCGTGGCAACCTGTGTGTATCCCCTCGGTGGAAATGGAAATGCAGCGCACTGGAGAGCGACAGATGGACATCCGATGAGTTTAACTACTCTACCCTCTATTATGGCGGTAAAACATTGTACAAATATTCAAAATGTTGAATGGAAAATGTATGTGACCTTTTACACTGTGAAATTAATAAAAATGTTTTTTTTTTTTAAAGAAAGATATATTGGATGAATTTCAATAAGTGGTCATGAGATACCTGAGCATTTCAAAATGCAAGTGAGAGTAATTGTACACTGTTACAAGTTTTATATCAGAAGGCAACACACAGAATATATAATAAAAGGACATGGAGCTTTGAGACCTATGCCTGACATTGATTTTTGTGAGTTTTGAAACCTTACATCACAGTTGATAAGCAATCAAATTAGTGTATGCTGATCTAAGGAGGACAGTTAATTTGTAGATGGTTAAAAGTCACCCTGTTTGACAATTTCACCTTCAGACTTCCAACATTATGTAGGTTGAAAATCTTCATCAAGGAAAGCCTAGAAAAACGGTGCCAGGTAAGGCCTTTGGCAACTGTTTGCCTTATGAGGACTCCTAGGGCTGTACATTGATCGGCCAAGTGCCTGTGTTTCGCATTAGAGGTGTCTACAGTTGAAACATATAACTATAAATAGAATTTGTGTGCGTTAATGTATGAACTTTATTCAGAACAAAGTAGGAAACAGAGAGAGGCAATCCCTGCTCACTGTCGTTGCTGTAGTTTAAAACTTCAAGTCACAAAGTTCTCTTTCAATTAAAAAACTCTGAACATTTTTCGTGCTTTAAACTTAAAGACCAACACATCAAATCATCATTCCTCTATCTGTAGCAAACACGGAACTGCCTTTTCCAACTTTTTTCCACTAAATTAAAATCATATCCTGAGGTGTCTGGATACAAATGAAATGCTGATAAATCAGGGGTAATGCCTTTAAAAAAATATAAAAGAGCCCTTTTGAAAGCAGGTCTATCCTGGAACCCCTCTAGGATCAAATACTTGAGAATCTGGTACCACAATTCTATCAGAGATGCCTTAAAATCCAATACAGATGAAATTGCCCTCAACATTTGCCATCTTGAACACAAATGTTCTCCTTTATTTCTCTCTTCGTGGGGTCGTATTGAAACTATCAAGATGATGATTTTCCATACTATTATTTTTTTCTCATGATACTATATGTTAAAATTCTTCAAAGGATTTTTTCTAACTATAGACAAAATTCTCTACACAATTTTGTGGAATGGGAAACCACAAACTGAAGCATCCTAAAAAGTCTGGGAGGTGTTCACTTCCCAGACTTTTCCACCTATTGTAGGGCTTTTGAAATCAAACAAATACAGAGCAATTTAGTGGAACCAGTTCATAACATTAGTAAGTTGTGATTTCATTTCAAAGCTCGCTATGATTTTTCCTTTTTCCCACAAATATGTTCCTGGTATGTCCAATCCTCCTAAGTATTGGCTGCCATCAACTGTATCACACTCTTCTTCCTTATAGAAGCTTTGTTTGGTTTCTAATCTATCTCCTTTTGACCAGTTTGATAGGAGCTCCATTTGGTACAATAAGTGAATTAAGAAACATAGAAAACCTACAATGTGGAAGAAGTGTGCAGACAAAGGTATTTTTATCATCTCACAATTATTGCATAACTCTATTATTCCTTTCTTGCTCTCTCATGTGTATGTAACCTACCAATTACTATGTGTAAGCAACACAATGAGTTGACAAATATCCTCCAAAATGCACTTACATCTATCGACTCCTCTTCTAATATTAATAATGAAATGCAGAGGAAAATACTTCTAACACCACTCTTTCTAAAGCAGCTGTCATATATAAATTCATGAGGTTACCCAATAGTGACAGATATACATCTAAAATGTAGGTCTTATGGGAATCTGATTTTCAATGCATATGGCCTGTTTTAACTCGGGAAACAATTTGGGTGAAGATAGATTTCACATACTATTCTGCAAGTCCAACAGAACCACTATTTTTTATCTACAATAGACAGTTTTATACTCCAGTGTTTCTATTTATAACTAAGCTTATTAAACAGGGCACTTGTTGGCATTGTAATTCTCATATGGGTATGTAAGTGCATATGTTTTTCCTGTACACAGACATTTCTAACTTTTAACTCCGGTTTCACCAAAAAGTGAAGTTATTACTAATGTCTCTATATCTTTTTAATTGTATTCATTGTTATTGGTTGGGGTACATTCTGTATGGTCTCATAATACCGTGCAAGGTAAACTTGTGTATCTTTGATTGGCACTCGCTTTGCAAGTTATTACCTCCAACTGTAAGACTTTATACTATGCTACCATTCAATACTGGTGGAATCTAACTTGCCATAACCACAGGCAGGACTGGTATATTTTGAACTCTTTGCAGTTAGCAGTTAAATGTGATATATTGTGGTTCTCACTTAATAATTATCTATCTTATACTGCTGTTATTAATGCCTCTATGTCTTTAAAGATGTAGTAACCTTCTTTCAAAATATGGTTCTTCGTAATAGCTTAGTAATTCAAGTTTTATTCTAATTGGATATTTAATTCACATTGAGATATTATTACTCATATAGTATTCGTTTGTGTTAGAAATGGGGGTCTCTAATTGGCAGAGGTAGGTACATTTGTCCAACTAGGGACCCGTGCTTCTAGTCAGGGTAAGGGGAATACATACTTTAGATAAACCCTGCTCACCCTCTTGGTAGCTTGGCACAAGCAGACAGACTTATCCCAAAGGCAATGGGTAAAGTATTTGTACTCAAAACACACAGTAATACAGTGATTGCACAACAAATGGACACCAAACCAGTTAAAACAAATTAAGTATCTTTTGCTAATTTCCAGAAGAACCAAAACAACAAAAATACAGCACACTTGTAGTAAAATAGCACTTCAAAACAGTTATTTCCAAAATAAAGCTTGTAGAAAGCAAATAGCTCCATCATGGCAGCAATAAATCCGAAGTACGGCGCCGACCGTGAGGTGTGTGTCATCAGTCACGGAGTCACACAGGCCCCCAAACAAACAGTACCTTTGGAAAACGAAGTCTATGACGATGCACGGCGTCGTGGAGGTGAGGCATCGGTGCTGAGGTCGAGGCCAGCTCCCAGGCTGTCACGGGGGGAGGCGAGGCGTCGTTTCCACAAGGAGCGACGTGTTGAATCCAGAACAAGGGAAGTCGGTTGCGTCGGCGGTGAGGCATCAGTTCCGGTGATATGCAAAGGTGAGTTAGTGGAATCACACTCGGCGGTTATCAGTGCTGTGATAACAGTATTCAGGCGCTGGCGGTGACAGAGTCTGTGTGAGCGCTGATGCCAGGAATGCCAAAAACTGTAGGCGTCGAAGGGCATCGGAGCCGAGGTGCAGGGCAGGCGGTGCATTGTGCACTTCACAAGCGGTGCCCCTGGCTTCGGTGCAGGTCGGGGCATCACGGCGACATCGCTGACGGCGTTGGAGATTGCTTTTTTGCTTCTTTCAAGTTTCTTCAAGCTCTCAACAGCAGGAACAGCCTCCAGAGGCCCGAAGTTGGAACAGGCACCTCCTGGCAGGCTAGAACTCTCAGAAATAGAATTCAGGGGGGCTGGTGGTGAAATCTTTGCTTTGTGTCCCTGAGACTTCAGAACAGGAGGCTAGCACACACAGGCCCTTGGAGATTTTTTTTCAAATAGGCTCACAGCAAAGTTCCAGTCTTTGTCCTTTCGTTGGAATAAGCAGCAACTGCACGCCAACCCCACACAGTACACAGCACAGGGGCAGTACTCCTCCTCACAGCTCTCTAGCTGTTCTCCTTGGCAAAGGTTCCTCTTGACTTCAGAAGTGATCTAAAGTTCTGGGGTTTAAGGTCCACTATTTACACCCCATTTTGTCTTTGTTCTTCTTTGTGCAAGGGTCTCTGAGCCGAATCCAAACCAGTTCTGTCCTCACTGGTGCAGAATGACCACAGGGGGTGGAGACAGCATTGTACAAGGGAGACAGGCCCTATTCAGGTACAAGGAAAACTCCCACCACTACTCTAAATGCAGCCAAGGTCTATTCAACTCAGCTCTGAGTCCTACAGGAATGGCCAGGCACACCTCATCCCCCCAGTGGCTTTCAACAGTGAATGCACATCCCCAGCTCTTATCACCCCAAAACCAGACAGTCAATCCACAGCCAGTCCTTACTTTCACAAGTGCATGGGTATTGCATGTACATATATAAATGATTACAACAAAAATGTTGTCTTAAATATTTCATGCATTGTCTTAAAAGTCATCTTAAGTAGCACAACACTTCAACATATGCTTTCTTTTCACATGAAAGGATAGAAATGCAAAATAAAATGATTTGGTATAAGCATTATAAAATGTTCACATATAATTTGCTATGAAATATTTTTGGTCATCAGAACATAACTTTTTAGAAGCATACATACAGCTTGAAAAATATGATTTAGTGAAAGAGACAAACATTGTTTTATTGCAGTAATAAATACATATCTATCTGACAAATAAAGAGCTAGTTCGCCAAGTGTAATGTAATTTCACATGGGAGTCATGTATACCTTTAGGTCTCATCAAATAATTACATTTTCAAAGAATACCCCAATTTCATGTATGCATCTTATCTCTTGTTTATTTATACATTAAAACACCCTGTACCACAGATGTGGTTGTTCAACAGAAGTCATCATTGAACTGGGTAATGGAGAGAAATGCAAGGTAGCTGGGACCCCATTTGTTCCTTGGTGGCTGTTCCATCAGCCTACCAGTTCACTTCTTTTAGAGATGTCTATTGGGGGTGTCAGTGATGAAAGTATATTTGTCGGCACTGTGGATGCAGTTTAGTCACTGCTCGTGCCGAGCCAGACGCCATATTTCTTTCGGCCCATACACATTTTTATTTCCTTTTTCAGAAAACAACACCCAAAGCAGGGTTTGTTTCTGAAAAAATAAAAAGTAATTGGTGGTACATGTAGCCCAGTGTTTTTCTCGCTGCGCATGGGGACCATGGCGAGATTTCCCTGCCTGTGTCTTGCATGCTTTGTCTGGTGGAGTCGGCCATGGAAAATGAGTGCCAGTCATCTACTGTATATAGAGTGGGGAGACTGTCACTGTCACATGGTGGTCCATTGGTTAGGTCAAGGGTTTCTGCTTGTGGAGCCAGCTGAGGCTCTGCTTTCAGAAACCCTGTAGTTCTCTAAACTCGAAATGCAGAATAGCCATTGAGTTGGCTGATGGGGCATCTGCAATTTTTTGTTTGTGTATGCAAAAAAAGTGATGGATGGAATGCTTGAAGTAATCTCAGCCACTAGTAATAACTTGGGGCTGTAAATCAGTCTTGACCCTGCTGCAAAGGGAACAGCCTAGTCCAAACTACCAGGCTATGTTCCCCAATGAACCGGAACACAAGAAACCCCGGAATGTTTCACCCTTATTAGGGCTCATCAGCCTAGTATAACTTGGTTCTAATGGCACAGTGTGCAAGGGATCCATGTCTGGGCATACCCGTTCAACTTGGGGCTTCAACTGCAACAACAGCAAGGTAATGGATGGAATGCTTGGATCAGTCTGAGCCATTGGTAATCGCTCAGGCCGCATCCCTGTTCATCGTTTTTTGCCCACTGTGCCGCCTCAGTTTGGACTTATCCATATGCAAATCAGTATCGACCCTGCTCCAGGGCCAGAGTGTTATCCAGTAGAAAATCATGTCATGAATATCGGGGGTTTAAGAAAAAAGAAGTTGTGATGCAGTGTTTGCATACTAAATTATAGATGAAATGTAATTGAATATTGAACATTTCCATATTTGCAATAATTGCTTGGATCTCAAAGCACGTCTTTTGCACATAGCTGAATGAAGAGGGGTCTTCAATGTTTATTAATAATGAATTATACAAAGAGCTGGATGGAGGTTGTGCTGAATTTGAATGGAATCATGTATAGGCTTCAGCATGTCAAACTATCTATGTTTGGTAACATTAGGGTGCAGCAGGTTCAGCTAATATGTACTTTGCCTAAGGAGTGATGAGTAATGGGAACAGATGATTTCCGGAAATGCCACTCCACCAAATCCTTTGTATTGTGCAAACTTGGCAGAGTGCATTAATGAATGCTTGCTGTTCCATTTAAATGGTTGAAAGTAAAAATGTGATATCATGAAAGGGCATGTCTAGAGACACCTATTAGTAGTCCGTGGGCTTAGATCTTTGCATTGGCACTTTTTGCATAGGCTTTGCAAAAAGAAGCCCTAGGCCCTTTATCATTACTTGTAATTATGTTCACTCAATAAACCCATCACTGAAGTCACTTAAAAAATTACCTCAGCGCTTTGAGGTGGAAGATATGCCTTACATAAATACTGATTAACATAATGTGCACTTACATAAGATGACAAGACGCGAAAATATAACTTCACAGATGACAACATAGTAGCTCAATAATGTAGTATAGTGAGGAGAGCACACCTAGTATATGCAATTGTACCCCCCATCTATCAGAACCAAGAATTCAAAAATGTCAAAAAGGAACGGAGGGACTTTCTTTTTCAGTGGCCGAGCCAGCTCTAGCAATCTCAATAGAATTGTCTTTGTTAGCCTTCCCAATGGCTCTTGCTACCTTCCTTGCATGCCACATGTTCTTTGACTACTACCATTGATATAAATATGTATAATATTCTGTCTTATCAGGCATTGTATTCCATCATTTTAACTTTTCTCTTGCTGTAAACCCTGCTCTTGGGTTAAATGGTCACATGCATACTCTATGGAAACTGATGCATCTGTTCCTTTATGCCTGCTTCATATTTCTCAGATCTGGTATGTGCTAAATTGAAGAACAAAATAAATTAAAAGGTGTATTATTATTCTTGCAAAAAATTTACACACATCTAAACCCACATACCCTCAGCCGGAGTTATAATAGTAAATTAACTAAGGTCTATGCTAAATGGGAAATAAGTCTGGTTGGCTTTAGTCATTTCAAACAGGTTGATATTTATGGACGGTCTAGGGTTTGGCAATCTATATTTTTTAGTAGATGTGTTTGCAGTCTGTATTCACAAAATAAATCTACATTTAAAGATATCTTAACACATTAATTTCTACTTCGGTGCCATTCACTAAGTCTGGATTGTTACACATAGTAGTAGAAGTACATGTCTCCACATCCAGAAATAAGAGGCAGAAACATGTAAAACTGCATTTATGATGGGAAAGTTAATAGTAGAAGCTTTACAGGCTTCTTTCGGGTGTTCAACTACAGACTTAATGCCTGATTTAGATCTTGGCAGACGGGTTACTCAATCACAACAATGACAGATATCCCGACCGCCGAAATCTAAATCCCATAGGATATGATGGGATTTATATTTCAGTGCACAGGATGTCCGTCACTGTTGTGATGGAGTAACCTCCCTGCCAAGATATAAATGAGGCCCTTTGTTCTGTGCAGTAGCTCCTTCTGTGGCAGGGCAGCAACCAGGCCCTACAGCCTCAACGTCACCAGCCAGGTATGCCTCCCTGCTATTGTCACAAACGTACTGTTGATCATATTGTACCCGCTGACAAACTTGGACCAGTGCATGGAGGCAGGAAATTCCAGAAACCTCTTTTGGGGGAAACACCAGAAGCTTCTCCCATCTCACAGCGGGCATCAGGTAAAAAAGGGGATCCTCAGACACACTCTGCAATACACTCTTGGAACTGTGGATACTACACAAGTAGGACACCCTCCTGCCCTGCTTGCTGAGAAGGAAAAGTGGACCTGCAACCTTCATCCCAGGCTGAATTAACTTCAAGGGTTAGCTGACTGACCACCTGTTCTGAGCTACAGGAACTCAACAGGCTCCAGAGGACTTCCTGCAGTACCTTAGAGTACATGAGTTTCAGCCTGGTCAGTGGTGTGGTGTTAGTCTGTTTCCTGATATATGCCTCTGAATATGAGTCTATACCTATGACTAAGTGAGTGTGTGTCTGTATTAATGGTAGTGTGTAAATGCGTGTCACTGCATGTGCCTCAGAGTGAGACTCAGAGACAATGAAGCAACCTTTGATCTGGTCCTCTGCCTGGTGGCCAGACTCACTTGGATATTTACCTGTCCCAAAGCCTAAAGTCAAGAACCTTGGCATCTGGTTCAATTGGAGGATCTCAGATTGAGGCTTTACTGAGCAAGTGTTTTGGGATCTTACAAACTGTCCAAAATATCCTTGGACTTCTCCGCTAGACACCAGAAAGACAGCAGTCCAGGCCCTGGTCACATCCAGAATGGACTTCTGTAATTTCCTGTATCTGGGAGTCTCACAAGTCTTGGCTGATGAGACTTCAGTGGGTGCATAAAAACGGCAGCCCGTCTGCTGCTGATTCTTCCTAGGTGGTCTTCCATGGGCTCTGCACTTTCAAAATTGCACTGGCTACCTCTGAAGAAAAGGATCTGTTTCAAAAGCCATGCACTATTGTGATAGGATCCTCAAAAATAAGTGCCCTCCATATTTGCATTCTTTTTTCAAGCCCTATTCTCACGTTCAGCAGAGGTTTTATTGGCATGCATTCCCACTGTAAAAAGAGAACAAATTGGAGGATGCTCTTTTAGCTTTTTTAGCAGTCAAGATATGGAATTCCGTTCCCCTTTCAATCAGACAGTAATGAATTGAACTATTGTGCCATAAAAAAGCTACAAACCTGTCTGTTCAGGTTAGCTTGATTAGAGCCATCTATTTAGTATGTTGTTTGGTTCTGACTTCCAAGACCGAGAGCTCAGCGCTGCTGGAAGTAACTAGGTTCTCTACAATCACTTTATTATTATTATTAATAGTAGTAATAGTAGTAGAAGAAGTAGTAGTAGTACATGAGTGTGTGTCTGAGTTAGTGTTGGTGTGCGAATACATGTCCCTGTGTGTTCCTCAGAGCGTAAGTCTATATACATCTTTACCCTTTAATCTTACTTGGATGTGTTGTCGATCTGTTCAGAGTGTGTGGGCAGGACAGTAGATTAATGTGTGAATGATGACCTAAGGGTCAATGGCCCATGACTCAGACTCTCAAACACATTCCATGATGTTGTTTATATGCACCCACCTCCAGATCAGTTAAACCTGAAAGGAGCTTTTCAATATATCTTCAGAGATGGAATGGGTGAATACAAAATTATGGAGGTTATGTGTGAAGATGGTAGAGGGGACAGTGGGTGAAGTTGTCATGAGGGTGCATCCCTGGCTGTGCAATACTGGGTTGATATTGAATTGAGAATCAAGTTGTGCACGGGAAGCAGTTCTGTTAGTAGGTGGAACAGATGGGCGTTTACTTAGGTAGAGTGGCTGGGCAGGTGGTTGTTGATACCCAGTTGTTGAAATGCTTGATTTGGCTCTGCAGTTTCCTTGAGCCACTGCGTGAGAGGGCTTCTATAAGCTGCATGACCATGGATAACCGGAGGTGTTCTGGATGCAACTTCAGGAAGTCTTTGAGACTTTTATCAATACTTTCAAAGACATTGGAAGGTCTTCTAGTTGGGTGTACATGCTGTGCATGGTTTCCACTAATACCCCCTATACTTAAAAGTGCTATTAGAACTGATCATCCTAGTTAACAGATTTTGACCATGCTAACTCCCCACATGTGTGGCCAGCTGGAACAACCAGCTGCCTGTCCTGCACAAAAGGGTTAACCTCACAAAAATTATGGTGGGGGAGATTGCTTAGTGGAGAAAAAGACAGCCTCACTTGTGCTTTCATGTAGATGAAAAGGAGAAGAGAAGAAGAGTTGCACCTGTTATGGAGGATGGAACAGGGGAGGCAACTGTATAGTCAGGAGGTGCATCCATGTGTTTTTAGCCGGTGTCTGGAGTTTTTCAAGGGGAGGTAGTTAGAGAGAAACTGGGGCCAACAATCACTTCTTCCACTGCAGTGGTTGAGGCCACAGGATTAAACGCCATCTACCGCTCATGGATACAATGGCATCATTATGAGGCTCTTGTATTCCTGGAAGGAAAGGCAAATTAAACTTACCACTAACGAGACATGTACATTTAAGGCACAAAAGTAGGCCTATGAGTAATTTCAATTATGCTGGAGAAATCAGAGAAAATTTAGGTCATTCTGCACTACTTGTTTTATGTGAAATTGCTAATAATTACATGATTACTCCTACTTGCCTACTTATAAGTAATGTTGTGGGGGGATCCTACTGAGAGAGCACATTTAGCAAGTGCGAGTGGCCGCTTGTGCTCGCTATTCGTGTTCTACTGACTCTCTCGACTGGAATATAGTTTGTTGACCCTTGTTGGACTTCCTAAAGCTCATTTGGCTCTGCTCAGAGACACTCTAAACGCATTGGCCAGGCTCATCACAGGCTCCAGAAAGCATGACCACATCACGCCAGACTTAATTCAACTAAATTAGGCTGTCTATAGAAGCTAGGATACCTTTCAAGATAGCTTGCTTGACGCATAAAGCTATCAATTACAACACCCCGGTTTACTTGGCTAAAAAGCTTAAATATCTGGCTCAAGTCGGAACTTCAGAAGCTTGACCACCCTACTTTTAAAACCTCCCAAATTCAAAAAGAAAAGAACTTACAATCGTGCTTTCACTGGTCTTGCTCCAAGAATTTGGAACGCTCTTTGTCCCTAGATCAGATCCAACCCATCCACTGCATCTTTCAAGAAACGTGTCAAATAAATAATCTTCAGTGAACATCAACAGCATTAACCTGGCTTACCTTCCCTAGACTCCTCTCTATCTGGATTTGATACTTCTTTTATACAGTTTCTTTGAATTTTATGCTTTCTGTTCACTTGTTATCTGGTTCTATGGACCTTCTGAAACTATACTGGTCCCTCCAGTATGGCTGACTCTCCTGCCCCTTGACCTTGATTGTTCCCCCTTTTGTTTGACCATGTGATTATTCAACTACCTCATTTGTTCCATTATGTTGTTTTATTCTTGCTTTCGCCACTTTGTGTGGTGTTCTGATACCCGTAAGGGTCATGTACGCACTTTATAAAACTTTTCAAATAAATAAAATAAAATACTGCATTTTAGCATTATTTCCTCCAAAATGGATGCGAGGATGCGTTTTGCGCTAAGCGAATAGCGGTGAATGCTGAGAGTAAGTTAGGGGAAAATCCCACCATAACCACAAGAGCACATTTGCCATTATTTCTTAGTTTCTTTTGGATGCGAAGGGGCGTTTTACGCTAAGAACATAAGGCATCTCACAACCTCTATTCGTGCTCCGTTGCACTTAGTGCAAAATGCCCATTTTGGATACAAGGGGGCATTTTTGCACTGAGAAATAGCACTAAATGCAGAATTAATCTTCTTGAATATTTAAGTGTAATCTCACTGAATTACATGAGTTAAGCCCACCCCTAAAGAAAAGACACTTAAAGAGAGATAAATTGAACGTTAAACTAATGAATAACAGTATAATGATATATGTTGTTTGAAATGTGCCCATACATATGAGATATAATTGCATCTTACCTGCAAGTGCCTTGGATGCTTGCTGGGATGATGAACCCCTTAAATCATCTGTTCAATAGTCCTTGATAGTGGCTAAGGACCGGCCCTTTTATACAGCAACTGAAGAAAGGAGTAATGACTATAGAACTCTGACAATGTGACTGAGGATAACCGTGATAGCTGTGACACCATCAATTAATGTAAAAAAGACAGAAATGTCATATTCTTTTGCATGGAGATATTTATAAATGAAGAGACGTTTGTTAGAAATGAAAAAGGGGGAACACAATTGATAGATGGGTATAGAAATTAGCATGTATATATTATGGTTAATTACCTAGCACACCAAAGAATAGCAGAGGGCTGACTTGATGTTTGCAGGATGGCCCCCTAGGTGATCTGATGGGTGGGGAATACTGTTGAGAACAGTGTCCATTGTATCACTGAAACTGTGGAGACAGACACACACATAGAGTATTGAATTATCACAATTCAAATAGTATGATGATATAGGAACATGAGAGTGTTACACAGCAACACAGATTTATATATGAGAGTGTTACAAAGCAAAAAAGATTTATATTGGTGAGGAAGTAAATTATCTTGCATATGTGCTCTTTAATTACATGTATTCTGTGAAAATGAAAATTCCCATGTGTTAGTCCTGTCATCCTTAGGGTGGTCTTCCCCCAAACCTTTTGCCTACTTGCCTACAATTTTGCTAAATTCTTTTTTTTTGGCCTTAGGAGTAGGAGCACTTTACAACTGCCAACAAGTGCTAAAGTGCATGTGCTTCTCCCCTAAAACATAGGTTTGATTGACTTATCCACAGTACATATATTTAATGTACCCATAAATCCTTATTAGAGTGAACTCCGTGCCTAGGGCCTGTAAATTAAATGATACTAGTGGACCTGTAGCAC
Source organism: Triturus cristatus (assembly GCF_964204655.1). Classification (NCBI taxonomy): domain Eukaryota; kingdom Metazoa; phylum Chordata; class Amphibia; order Caudata; family Salamandridae; genus Triturus; species Triturus cristatus. Next base: position 283,094,331 of record NC_140587.1, read on the forward strand.
TGATTGCACCACCCACACAAGTAGCACTTTAAACATGTCTCAGGCCTACCACTGCAGAGCCTGTGTGTGTAGTTTACATTGCCATGTCAACTTGGCATTTACAAACTCTTGCCAACTCTTGAATTCCCCTTTTATAACATATTAGTCATGCCTAACGTGGGTCGTAGGTAGCCCATATGGCAGTGTGCTGCGTAATCACAAGGTAGGTAATGTACCTTTAAGTTTTGCATGCCCTAGTCGTGAAAAACACCCAAATTCATGTATTACTACTGTGACCCCTACCCCTTAACATTGGGAATTCCTTATTACACTTATAAGTTGTAATTCCTGATTGAGACAAAGTTGGTCAATTATGGTTCATATCATTGGAATGGTAGGGATAAATGCTGTTTACTGGTAAAGTTGAATTTATCACTACCCTTTTGAAAAAGGGTGGCATTTTTCTGCTCTTAGCCCTGTATGCTTGCAGCCTGTCTCCAATCCACGTCTGGGGTGAGTGACAGCCAAACTTTGTGCATTCCCTATAGGGCTGCATACCCCTCTGTAGTGAGTCTGGAGACAGGTCTGGGGTCGAGGAGTTCTGCGCACTTCAAAGCCCCTCTTTGAAGTCACCTCAGCTTCAAAGCCACAACTGTGTATAAGTATTGGGTCTCTGACCCCACCAAATCAGACACTACTGGATCTGTGAAGAAACTCTGCCAGGAGGAAAGACTGCTGTGTTGCCACAAGGGCTGCCACTCTGCTGCAATGCTGCTCTGCAAGAACTGCGCTTTTTTTCTGCTGAGCTGCCCTGCTGCTTGCTACCCTCTGCCCTGCTGACTTGACCCATCTCAGTTGAACCCAGAGTTACTCTAAAAACATGGTGGCTTGGCCCCTGTTCTAAGTCTTAGGGACATCAAAGACTTTTCATCAACCTGCAACAGCACCTAGACTGTGCTTGCTACAAGTCTTGTCTAGCCAAGCGGTGCCAATCCAGTCCTGGGTCCTTGAAAGTGGGTATAAAGTGCTGCAATTGATAAAACACTCATTGACGATGTTGCGCTGATCGGAACCAGTGCAGCACCCTCAATGCCGATGCATCGCCGCTGCTGCATGGACCTAACATCACCAACAGCGCAGGGCATCGCCTCCAGTTCCCAATGCATCATCTACATCCTGAGGATCACCAACTACGCATCTCCAATTTGCACATTTCGACAATGACTCATCGTCTTTTTGCTTCTTGCATCTTGACTCCGGTGACGACGCATCCCAAGTATTTTTCAGCGGGCCAAGGCTAATCACTGTTTATTTTATTTATTTATTTTATGTGAAAGGTTTTATATAGCGCTGTCTGGACCCGAATGTATCTGAGCGCTTTACATGAGTATCAGACCATAGCTGCAGGATACATTGTTACAAGGTTACACAGTTTCAGAGCATAGTTACATAGTTACATGTTAGGTCGAGAAAAACAATAAGGACATATATGTAAGGGAAAGAGCAGGCATGGGGAGATTCAGTGGAGAGGGGGTAGGAGCAGGGGAAGTAGACAAAGAATGAGGAGGGAAAGATGTGGGGGAGGGTGAGAGACAGAGCATGAAAGAGGAGGGGGAGGGTGATGGGGGCACAAACCGGTAGACGAGTAAAAGCTGCATCCAAAGTCCAGTAAGCTGTGATCCCAGGGGAAGTGGAATCATTCCCACGTCTCCGTTGCGTGAGGCTCCCTTAACGCAATGGACTCTCTCAGAGGGGTCTCTGAGACTCCAAGGCCTAACTACTGGATCCTTCCCCAACAAGGGGAGAGGGAGTGCTTTGGGAAGGGGGGCCATACCATAACTAGTTAGTTATGGTATGTCCCTCCTGCATAACAAGGCTAGTCACTGTATCTGAACCGCATTCCATCTCGTTCGGTCTGAACTTTGGGATTTTCCTCGGTTGGGGCTTTAAGATTTTAAGGATTGTATTTTCATTTATTATTTAAAGATTCATAACTTAGGTTATGCTTATTGGATTGTTATCCTTTTGGTCTTGTTTTGTTTATACAAATATAAGCTATTTTCTAAACTGGTGTGGATTCTTTTGTGGTGTTTTCACATGTAATCACATGGTCAAACAAAAGGGGGAACAATCAAGGTCAAGGGGCAGGAGAGTCAGCCATACTGGAGGGACCAGTATAGTTTCAGAAGGTCCATAGAACCAGATAACAAGTGAACAGAAAGCATAAAATTCAAAGAAACTGTATAAAAGAAGTATCAAATCCAGATAGAGAGGAGTCTAGGGAAGGTAAACCAGGTTAATGCTGTTGATGTTCACTGAAGATTATTTATTTGACACGTTTCTTGAAAGATGCAGTGGATGGGTTGGATCTGATCTCGGGACAAAGAGCGTTCCAAATTCTTGGAGCAAGACCAGTGAAAGCACGATTGTAAGTTCTTTTCTTTTTGAATTTGGGAGGTTTTAAAAGTAGGGTGGTCGAGCTTCTTAAGTTCCGACTTGCGCCAGATATTCAAGCTTTTTAGCCAAGTAAACCGGGGTGTTGTAATTGATAGCTTTAAGCGTCAAGCAAGCTATCTGGAAAGGTGTCGTAACTTCTATATACAGCCAATTTAGTTTAATTAAGTCTGGCGTGATGTGGTCATGCTTTCTGGAGCCTGTGATGAGCCTGGCCGATGCATTTAGAGTGTCTCTGAGCGGAGCCAAATGAGCTTTAGGAAGCCCAACAAGGGTCACCAAACCATATTCCAGTCGAGAGAGTCAGTAGACCACGAATAGCGAGCACAAGCGGCCACTCGCACTTGCTAAATGTGCTCTCTCAGTAGGATCCCCCAAAAACATTACTTATAAGTAGGCAAGTAGGAGTAATCATGTAATTATTAGCAATTTCACATAAAACAAGTAGTGCAGAATGACCTAAATTTTCTCTGATTACTCCAGCATAATTGAAATTACTCGTAGGCCTACTTTTGTGCCTCAAATGTACATGTCTCGTTAGTGGTAAGTTTAATTTGCCTTTCCTTCCAGGAATAAAAGAGCCTCATAATGATGCCATTGTATCCATGAGCGGTAGATGGCGTTTAATCCTGTGGCCTCAACCACTGCAGTGGAAGAAGTGATTGTTGGCCCCAATTTCTCTCTAACTACCTCCCCTTGAAAAACTCCAGACACCAGCTAAAAACTCATGGATGCACCTCCTGACTATACAGTTGCCTCCCCTGTTCCATACTCCAAAACAGGTGCAACTCTTCTTCTCTTCTCCTTTTCATCTACATGAAAGCACAAGTGAGGCATTCTTTTTCTCCACTAAGCAATCACCCCCACCATAAGTTTTGTGAAGTTAACCCTTTTGTGCTGGTTTTTCCAGCTGGCCACACACGTGGGGAGTTAGCATGGTCAAAATCTGTTAACTAGGATGATCAGTTCTAATAGCACTTTTAAGTATAGTGGGTATTAGTGGAAACCATGCACAGCATGTACACCCAACTAGAAGACCTTCCAAGGTACATAGACAGACTCATGTCTTTGAAAGCATTGATAAAAGTCTCCAAGACTTCCTGAAGTTGCATCCAGAACACCTCTGGTTATCCATGGTCATGCAGCTTATAGAAGCCCTCTCACGCAGTGGCTCAAGGCAAACTGCAGAGCCAAATCAAGCATTTCAACAACTGGGTATCAACAACCCCCTGCCCAGCCACTCTACCTAAGTAAACGCCCATCTGTTCCACCTACCAACAAAACTGCTTCCCGTGCACAACTTGATTCTCAATTCAATATCGACCCAGTATTGCACACCTAGGGATGCACCCTCATGACAACTTCACCCACTGTCCCCTCTACCATCTTCACACATAACCTCCATAATTTTGTATTCACCCATTCCATCTCTGAAGATATATTGAAAAGCTCCTTTCAGGTTTATCTGATCTGGAGGTGGGTGCATGCAAACAACATCATGGAATGTGTTTGAGAGTCTGAGTCGTGGGCCATTGACCCTTAGGTCATCATACACACATTCATCTACTGTCCTGCCCACACACTCTGAACAGATCGACAACACATCCAAGTAAGATTAAAGGGTAAAGATGTATATAGACTTACGCTCTGAGGAACACACAGGGACATGTATTCGCACACCAACACCAACTCAGACACACACTCATGGACTACTACTACTTCTTCTACTACTATTACTACTATTAATAATAATAATAAAGTGATTGTAGAGAACCTAGTTACTTCCAGCAGCGCTGAGCTCTCGGTCTTGGAAGTCAGAACCAAACAACATACTAAATAGATGGCTCTAATCAAGCTACCCTGAACAGACAGGTTTGTAGCTTTTTATGGCACAATAGTTCAATTCATTACTGTCTGATTGAAAGGGGAACGGAATTCCATATCTTGACTGCTAAAAAAGCTAAAAGAGCATCCTCTAATTTGTTCTCTTTTTACAGTGGGAATGCATGTCAATAAAACCCCTGCTGAACGTGAGAATAGGGCTTGAAAAAAGAATGCAAATATGGAGGGCACTTATTTTTGAGGATCCTATCACAATAGTGCATGACTTTTGAAACAGAGCCTTTTCTTCAGAGGTAGCCAGTGCAATTTTGAAAGTGCAGAGCCCATGGAAGACCACCTAGGAAGAATCAGCAGCAGACGGGCTGCCGTTTTTATGCACCCACTGAAGTCTCATCAGCCAAGACTTGTGAGACTCCCAGATACAGGAAATTACAGAAGTCCATTCTGGATGTGACCAGGGCCTGGACTGCTGTCTTTCTGGTGTCTAGCGGAGAAGTCCAAGGATATTTTGGAGAGTTTGTAAGATCCCAAAACACTTGCCCAGTAAAGCCTCAATCTGAGATCCTACCATTGAACCATATGCCAAGGTTCTTGACTTTAGGCTTTAGGACAGGTAAATATCCAAGTGAGTCTGGCCACCAGGCAGAGGACCAAATCAAAGGTTGCTTCATTGTCTCTGAGTCTCACTCTGAGGCACATGCAGTGACACGCATTTACACACTACCATTAATACAGACACACACTCACTTAGTCATAGGTATAGACTCATATTCAGAGGCATATATCAGGAAACAGACTAACACCACACCACTGACCAGGCTGAAACTCATGTACTCTAAGGTACTGCATCAGAGACACATTCATGGACACACACTACACACACCACCATTGGCTCAGAAACACACTTCAGATAGGAATTTAAAAAATGGAATGGGCCATGCATTCTCAGGATAATGTAAACATGTCAAGTGTCCTGGGCTGGTGGGGAGAAAGAACCAAATAGAGCCTGATTCCAAGAATGGACATGGAAGGAGGTGATCAACAAAAATAAACACACCGGAAACACCAGGAAGAAGTCTATTTACATTCTTCAAAGGTAAAATTAAGTAAAACAAGGACAATGTCTAAAACAATAGTCCCAACAAATGTTGTCATTTCTCAAAGCAGTGTTCAAAATGCAAATTAAACTTCAATGAGTCAAATGTAAAAGATCATTCAGTCCCCTGATCCAGATGTTTGGGTTGAAGTTCCGGTCTCAACATTGGAGAGTTAGATCCACATGCATAATCTACTTCTGTGCAGGCATTAGGGGTAGAGTGGCAGACCTGACATCTCACAAGCAGAGCCACATGCTGGGGTACTTTGGTGTGTGATAGGAAGGAGACACACTGTGACTCTGTGGAGGAACAATCGGATATAAGGTTTGTCTGATTTTTGAACAATGGCTTCAATAGCAAGAGTAACCAGATATGAAAATCAAAATTATAGGAGGCGGGGGATTTTAAAAGGGAACTAAAACACAATCCTTGTATGTCATCTTGCAGATTGAGGGTTTGGGTAAGGGTAAGGGTAAGTCATGTCTGTTGTAATGTCTTCTCTTTGCTCTTCTTTTCAAGGTCCGGTGGGATGGTGCCACCAACACTCTTTGGGTAAGAGAAGAATGCCAAGGTAAGTATTCTAATACTCCTCAGGAAAGAGAAGAATGCCAAAGTAAGTATTCTTATAAAGCCTGTCCTTAATTCTTCTTGACTAAACTTTGCTTGGTTGCATTCCCCCTTTTTGGTTCCCGATATTTTCAATTTCTCCCAGTAGAGTCACCTAGTTTTACAGGATTATTCTACATGTCTATCTTTATCATTTCACAATTGTTCCATCATGGCTGGTTAAACAGTGTTTAAACATCATGCATGTGCCCCTCTTTATCCCATCTTGGTTTTCCTTCAGATTTGAGCATACAGTAGAGGTAAAAACAGAAGATAAAAATAACCGTGCCAGGGCCAACAATGTCTGCTCCAGCACCTAGCTTCCCGCCAATCAACCGGACAGCCACAACCCTCCTGGCAATTCTGCAACTGCTGGTAGTGTCCACCAGTCTTCCGACCAGGCGTCCTCCTCCTCACTTCCCAAGTCTTGCCCTCCTGGTGTGGGGGTAGCATCTGCATTTGCATCCTCCTCATGGGATTTCCCCAGATAACTGTATTCCTCCTTCTCCATGCCTTGCAGTTGATTAATTTCAATTTCTTTTTCTCCTGTCATCAGTCTGCCCTTCTCGCTCCACTCTCTGTGTCCTCTCTTTTCCTGTCTCCCTTTCTCTGCATCTTTGCGGCCTTTTCTATCCATCTCTTCATCCCCTTCCTGTGTGTGGGAGTCCTTCTTTACTTTCTACTTTTCTTTCCATCCCTACCCTCTCCTCTGTCTAACCATTGTCCTTTTTCCATTTCTAGGATCCTCGCCTGATCGGGACCTGCTGAAGTAGGGCCCAAACTCCTTTACCCAGATAGGTGTCCTCGTTTTCCTACGGCCCTTCACAGACTCGCAAAGGCTACAGATTGGGAGGGTTGGATTTGGAGAATGCAGTGTTATGGCTACAGCGTAGGAAGGCAGGAGGCAGTTAAGTTCATGGTGCTGGACAGCCAACAATTGTTGTAATGCTTTAATTGCATCCACCAACTTTGTAAGGCCAATTGTTTTGTGTATAGCTGACTCATGGCCTCTTTGAAAGTAGGTATGGCAATGTACTGAGGGGCGGTCATTGGGGTAACATATGCCCTAAGCGGTACCTTGGGCATATCTCTCCCTCAGCCTCTAATTTTCTTGGTGGGCACTTTTCTTTTTGTGAGAGGAGAGGTACCAGCTCATTCAGCTACATGACCCAATGTTTTCATAGCCTGGTCACTCGTGGAGGGAACGGTTCCAGGCCATGATAGAGGGGTCTGTGTCTTGACCACCATGTTTGCTTGATGTTCCTGGACAGGTGGAGCCCCCATTGCTAGTCTATTCCTGGCATGTGGTGCCCACCACTCCCTCTGTAGTGTCCACATCCTCCACCTGACATATTTTGACTTGAGACCTTGTCTCTCTCTGGTGGGAGACCTCTCTCTGCTTGTGTCCTCCACCTCCATCTCAGTAGCAGTGGTGTCCATCAAATGGTTTACACTCTTCTTCTTTGTCTATGGCACTGTTGTTTCTTCCTTCTTGACTGCCTGCTAAAAAGAAAAGGCAAGAAACAAGACTCTTCTGACTAAGCATCTAAACTTGCACGGGTGAAATCAGAAATCTCTGTGATAAATGAAGATACTTTGATGTTCATATTTACCTCCCTTATAGGGTCACTGATTGGCCTTGCAACACTAACTGCTTGGTTCATTAAATCATTCCTCCTGGAATGGCCAGCCTCTCGCTGTCCCACTGTGTTGCAGACCTTGGCTAGGTCAGTGGGTGTTGCTTGTTCTTGTGCAAGGGTTTAGTGCATATGCTGTCACTATTATGCATCTTTGGGGCATGTTTTTAGGTCCTTAATGTTGTCTGCTCATGTTTTCCAGATTTGTGCCTTCAAAAACCTCTGGTCTGTAGAGTCTGGGAGGGTGCCTTTTGGATACTCGGTTTCCTCCATGGTTGTGTTTGCTCTTGATTGGGTTATCCCTTGGTTTTCCTTGGCTGCTTGCTTCTCCGAGATCACCTTTCTTTCTGTTCTGGTGGTGCAATGGCTTGGGTACTAGTCAGCTTTGCTACTGGTTGTTCTTGGAGTCGCCGAACCAGAAAGAAGAAAACCAGATGCCTGTACCAACACTAAAGAAACAGAACACTCTCTTAATTGAAGTGTGAAAGGCACCATTCTTCATTAAAGAGAGATCAAGAAAGTAGACCCTAAGCAACACCTCATCAACAATTGGGTTTGGGCTCACCATACTGTACAACTAAGACTGTGCAAGTCTGTCTGTTCTCCAAACCCTTTCCCTGCCCTTGTTGCTCAAGGGTTTGTGGGGGAAACCACGTTTACATCGTAGATTTTACACCGCGTGCAAACACAACGCGGTCGTTACAACGACTGCGTTGTTACAACGCACTGCCATTACTACACAAGTCGTTATGACTTACGCTAGATGGCACTCTAGACTAAGGAATAGTATGATTTACTATTCCAACACTTTCCCTAGTGTTGCACACACTGGAGTTGGAATAGTAAATCATACTATTCCTAAGTCTAGCGCATCGTCTAGCGCAAGTCGTTGTAACGATTTATGTTGTAATCACAATGCGTTGTGACAACGCGGCCGCAGTAACGACCGTGTTGTGAATGCATCGCGGAGTAAAGTCCGCGATGTAAAGAGTCATATTCGTTTGTGGCCTCTGATCTTTAGTAGGGGAAAGCAAGATAGTCTTTAATGCATTTTTTCTTTATACAATGAAAGCTGTAGGTACATGATGTTTTTGTACAATTGTATAATTTCAATTATATGTCTTCTATTGGTTTCGAGGCTTTTGTTTAGCGAAAATATTAAGGCCATGTTGAGAAACAGAATTGTGGATGTTAGTATGGAACCTTAGATGTGTGCATTTCTCAGGCCTTATCTTCACAAACATCTTGGGAAAAAGTATTGTCTATTAACATACTTTTTATTTAGTGTAACAACGTATGAAAATCCCCTAAATTTAGCATGTAGCTAAGGAGGATAATTGGGGTTCTGTGTGACATCCTGAAGGACGAGCACTAGTTATGATTACTCTGTCCATGTATTTGGACTTGGGGAAAAGGTGGGCGCTGTGCTCACAGAAGACCGCATAAGAAAATTATGTGGCTAGGTACACATTCGCCCACTGATACAAATTTAGACAGGATTCTGTTAGACTACTTTTGTATAATGTAAGGTATTTTATCTTTTTATTATTTGCCTGTGATAATACTCTTATCTTATTGCCATTTTTTTTACTCCAGAGTAGTAATTAATAAAGGGTGTTAACAGAAACAGAAATATTGGAAAAAAATATTGCTAGTCAAAAATATTATGGTATAGAATATTATTAACAAGAATATCTTTTTTTCCCTAAATAATATAGTTTTTAAGGATATTGCTGTTTTCAGTAATATAGGGGCTGATTTCGGTGTCGGTGGGACTGCCACCGTCAGGCCATCGGTGCTGGTCCCACTGACAGACAACCCTTCGGGCCAACTGCCACAATATGATGCAGGCGGTTGGATCCTTCAATCGCGGGGGATAGACCACCGCCTATGCCAGGTTCTACCGATCCTGATGGGGCAGCAGTCGGAATCGTGATCCTGAATGGAGGCGGCGCCTGCTCAGGCACTAATGTCAGGATCACGATGTCCATTTCCCACAGCTTACCTTGACACATTTTGTCAGCAAATTTCATGCAGATTGGTCAAACGACGCCAAAGTTATAAGCAAGTCAAAAAATACTTTTCTTTTGGAAACTAGGTCCTAACTATAACTACCTACAGGCGACAGACAGTAGGTAAGATATATATATATATATATTGATTATTCCGCAACAGAGAGTGGGCGGCCTCACAGCTGACACAGTGAGGGCGTTACTATATGCTCGAACCGGTTACTAAACCTACGTTCGCTGAATGGGACTGCATGCGTGCCCTGGTTGATGGGATTTTTCGGATGTCACCGTACAGTAGGAGCATAAAAACATCAGCAACATTTAAAACCATTCTGAAGTGAGAGACTTTACCAGCAGGTCGCTGATTGGATGTATGAGCACTAATAAGATTACACCTAACAGTGTGAAAAAGCCCCTTGCAAACCAACTCTGTGAAACACAATGCTGGCAATGAGGAAGGCATTCACCGAAACGCGTCTGCCAGGTGTTTTTATTTGTGACTTTGTAACAGTTTCCGAGTGGTGAATAAACTTACCTGTAGAGGTCGCGAGCATGTGTCAGACCCGTTTCTTTGGTAGAGGCGGGATTGGTTCTGGATATTGTTGCAACGGTCAGCACTGCACGCTGACACGCCTCTCGTTCTGGTGCTCCGACGGCAAGCCGATAAGCTGTTTGGGAGAAGTGCTGAATGCACAGGGCGGCACCCCCCCAGCCGAGACAAGGATTGAGGTATCGGGGAGAGAGCAGCAAATATTTGCTGAACGGGACACCTCGGGGGTTTTTATTACCGCCATTAATGATCCCGCAACAGAGAGTAGGCGGCCTCACAGCTGATGCAGTCAGGGCATTACTATATGCTTGAACCGGTTACTGAACCTACGTTCACTGAATGGGACTGCCTGCATGCCCTGGTTGATGGGATTTTTCGTATGTTCCTGTACAGTAGGGGCATAAAAATGTCAGCAAAATTTAAAACCATACTGAAGTGAGAGACTATACCAGCAGCTCGCTGATTGGATCTATGAGCACCAATAAGATTACACCTAACCGTATGAAAAAGCCCCATGCAAACCAACTCTGTGAAACACAATGCTGGCAATGAGGAAGGCATTCGCCAAAACGCGTTTGCCAGGTGTTTTTATCTGTGACTTTGTACCAGTATCTGAGTGGTGAATAAATTTATCTGGAGAGGTCCCGAGCATGTGTCAGACCCGTTTCTTTGGTAGAGGCGGGATTGGGTCTGGATATTGTTGCAGCGGTCGGCGTTGCACGCTGACACGCCTCTTGTTCTGGAGCTCCGCCGACAAGCCGACAAGCTGTTTGGGAGAAGTGCTGAATGCACACGGCGGCGCCCCCCCTGGCCGAGACAAGGATTGAGGTATCGGGGAGGGAGCAGCAAATTATTGCTGAACGGGACACCTCCAGGTTATTATTACCGCCATTGATTAACCCGCAACAGAGAGTGGGCGGCCTCACAGCTGACACAGTTAGGGCATTACCAAATGCTCGAATCGGGTACTGAACCTACGTTCGCTGAATAGGACTGCCTGCATGCCCTGGTTGATGGGATTTTTCGGATGTCACTGTACAGTAGGGGCATAAAAACTATAGCAACATTTAAAACCATACTGAAGTGAGAGACTTTACCAGCAGCTCGCTGATTGGATGTATGAGAACCAATAAGATTACACCTAACAGTATGAAAAAGCCCCATGCAAACCAAGTCTGTGAAACACAATGCTGGCAATAAGGAAGGCATTTGCCGGAACGCGTCTGCCAGGTGTTTTTCTTAGTGACATTGTACCAGTATCCGAGTGGTGAATAAACTTACCTGGAGAGGTCCCGAGCATGTGTCAGACCCGTTTTTTTGGTAGAGGTGGGATTGGTTCTGGATATTGTTACAGCGGTCAGCGCTGCTCGCTGACACGCCTCTCGTTCTGGAGCTCTGACGACAAGCCGACAAGCTGTTTGGGAGAAGTGCTGAATGCACACGGCGGCGCCCCCCCGGCCGGGACAAGGATTGAGGTATCGGGGAGAGAGCAGCAAATTATTGCTGAACCGGACACCTCCAGGTAATTATTACCGCCATAGATGATCCCGCAACAGAGAGTGGGCGGCCTCACAGCTGACACAATAAGCCGTGCAGTTCCAATTAATTTATTGCAAGAATAACATGACATCCATAACCTAGGAGCGGAACCGTTGATCTGACGGTTGGGCAGAGCAGAATCTTCTCAACGTTCTAAGAGCTAACCAAAGGAATAGGGGTGCGGGAGGAACCAAGAAATGTACGAAGATACAACACATCTCCTTTCTCACAGAAAGTAAATTTTACAAGAGTTAATATAAAACATAATCTCTATGCCAACTTGGTTTGGAATAAACATTTCTCAAATTTCCTTTGGTTTTTGAAGTAACAGTTTTGTTATTTACATTTCCACTTGAGTCACATCCCTTGTCTGAAATTTCCTCAGAATTGTCTTGGACAACTCTGTCGACACTCCAATATTGTCCATCCTCTAATTGTACAACATTTTTGAAAACTTTACTTATTACTTTCCTATCTGAGAATTTCGAGCACCCAGACTCTACAAATCTCGGTAGTTTAATTCTCACCACATCTACTACTTCAAAAGCTTAAAATGTTTTTTTGATTTTACAATTGTAATTTTCCACATATTTATTTTGATGTGCTTGTATTTTTTCCATGATCTTGTTCCTATTAACCACTTCCATGCTGTCACCTGCCAGCCACATAGGACAAAGTTTAGTGCCTGGTTCCCTTCCCTTGAGAGATTTGAATGGTGAAACCCCAGTGACAGAATGAGGAGTGACACGATAGGACCAAATCATCTCAGCAGTGCTTTCTCAACATTAATTTCACTTGAGACATTAAGTTGGATACAATCCTTATTCATTCGATTGATGCGTTCCACCAATCCATTTGCCCTTGGACAATATAAAGCGGTACAAAAGGGGGTGGTGATGGACCGAGCATCAGAACCAATCAAACACTCACACCCAGTCAGCAGATCTGGGTTTGATCCATCACCGTTCTTTGGCCCACTCTGCCACCCCAGTTCAGACATGGCCATATGCAAATCAGTCTGACCCTGTGCCTCATGGGAACAGTCCAGCCCGAAGTGCCAAGCCATGCCTTCCCTGGACCGGAAACAAGCTTCCTAGGACCGGTTTCTGGCATTTCAGCCGTCGTCAGCCAGGCTTGCTTGAATCCAGTGGCAAAGTGAGCAAGGGACTCACGTCTGAGCATACCCTGCCAACTTATGGTGAACAAAGCGGTACAAAAGGAGGTGGTGATGGACGGAGCACGGCTTGGCAGTTCGGGCTGGACTGTTCCCATGAGGCACAGGATCAGACTGATTTGCATATGGCCATGTCTGAACTGGGGTGGCAGAGTGGGCTAAAGAACGGTGATGGATCAAACCCAGATCTGTTGACTGGGTGTGAGTGTTTGATTGGTTCTGATGCTCTGTCCATCACTACCCCCTTTTGTACCGCTTTGTTCACCATAAGTTGGCAGGGTATGCTCAGACGTGAGTCCCTTGCTCACTTTGCCACTGGATTCAAGCAAGCCTGGCTGAAGACGGCTGAAATGCCAGAAACCGGTCCTAGGAAGCTTGTTTCCGGTCCAGGGAAGGCATGGCTTGGCAGTTCGGGCTGGACTGTTCCCATGAGGCACAGGATCAGACTGATTTGCATATGGCCATGTCTGAACTGGGGTGGCAGAGTGGGCTAAAGAACGGTGATGGATCAAACCCAGATCTGTTGACTGGGTGTGAGTGTTTGATTGGTTCTGATGCTCTGTCCATCACCACCCCCCTTTTGTACCGCTTTGTTCGCCATAAGTTGGCAGGGTATGCTCAGACGTGAGTTCCTTGCTCATTTTGCCACTGGATTCAAGCAAGCCTGGCTGAAGACGGCTGAAATGCCAGAAACCGGTCCTAGGAAGCTTGTTTCCGGTCCAGGGAAGGCATGGCTTGGCAGTTCGGGCTGGACTGTTCCCATGAGGCACAGGATCAGACTGATTTGCATATGGCCATGTCTGAACTGGGATGGCAGAGTGGGCTAAAGAACGGTGATGGATCAAACCCAGATCTGTTGACTGGGTGTGAGTGTTTGATTGGTTCTGATGCTCTGTCCATCACCACCCCCTTTTGTACCGCTTTGTTCGCCATAAGTTGGCAGGGTATGCTCAGACGTGAGTCCCTTGCTCACTTTGCCACTGGATTCAAGCAAGCCTGGCTGAAGACGGCTGAAATGCCAGAAACCGGTCCTAGGAAGCTTGTTTCCGGTCCAGGGAAGGCATGGCTTGGCAGTTCGGGCTGGACTGTTCCCATGAGGCACAGGATCAGACTGATTTGCATATGGCCATGTCTGAACTGGGGTGGCAGAGTGGGCTAAAGAACGGTGATGGATCAAACCCAGATCTGTTGACTGGGTGTGAGTGTTTGATTGGTTCTGATGCTCTGTCCATCACCACCCCCTTTTGTACCGCTTTGTTCGCCATAAGTTGGGAGGGTGTGCTCAGACGTGAGTCCCTTGCTCACTTTGCCACTGGATTCAAGCAAGCCTGGCTGAAGACGGCTGAAATGCCAGAAACCGGTCCTAGGAAGCTTGTTTCCGGTCCAGGGAAGGCATGGCTTGGCAGTTCGGGCTGGACTGTTCCCATGAGGCATAGGATCAGACTGATTTGCATATGGCCATGTCTGAACTGGGGTGGCAGAGTGGGCTAAAGAACGGTGATGGATCAAACCCAGATCTGTTGACTGGGTGTGAGTGTTTGATTGGTTCTGATGCTCTGTCCATCACCACCCCCTTTTGTACCGCTTTGTTCGCCATAAGTTGGCAGGGTATGCTCAGACGTCAGTCCCTTGCTCACTTTGCCACTGGATTCAAGCAAGCCTGGCTGAAGACGGCTGAAATGCCAGAAACCGGTCCTAGGAAGCTTGTTTCCGGTCCAGGGAAGGCATGGCTTGGCAGTTTGGGCTGGACTGTTCCCATGAGGCACAGGATCAGACTGATTTGCATATGGTCATGTCTGAACTGGGGTGGCAGAGTGGGCTAAAGAACGGTGATGGATCAAACCCAGATCTGTTGACTGGGTGTGAGTGTTTGATTGGTTCTGATGCTCTGTCCATCACCACCCCCTTTTGTACCGCTTTGTTCGCCATAAGTTGGCAGGGTATGCTCAGACGTGAGTCCCTTGCTCACTTTGCCACTGGATTCAAGCAAGCCTGGCTGAAGACGGCTGAAATGCCAGAAACCGGTCCTAGGAAGCTTGTTTCCGGTCCAGGGAAGGCATGGCTTGGCAGTTCGGGCTGGACTGTTCCCATGAGGCACAGGATCAGACTGATTTGCATATGGCCATGTCTGAACTGGGGTGGCAGAGTGGGCTAAAGAACGGTGATGGATCAAACCCAGATCTGTTGACTGGGTGTGAGTGTTTGATTGGTTCTGATGCTCTGTCCATCACCACCCCCTTTTGTACCGCTTGGACAATATAAGGCTGTCTGTTGATGTTCTACCGAGAACTGCCGTAAAAATTCTTTCATTAGTGTAGATGTAAATTGCACACCATTGTCCGTCACTAAAGTTTGTGGAGCACCTTCATTACGGAAAACTTCTTGAAGAAAAGTGATTACAGTGTTAGTAGTGACATTATCCGCTATCTTCAGATTTATCCACTTAGAATGGTAGTCTACCAGTGTGATTATAAACCTGCCTTTAAGTCCCTTTACATTAAGAGGACCGATGATGTCCATGGCTACTTTACTCCAAGGGACAGATGGTACTTCTACTGCAGAAATGTTGCCTTTACTCACAACCTTACTTTTATCACTTACTGCACACAGTACACACTGTCTTATTATCCTTTCAACCATAGTGTCCATGGATGGCCACCAGTAATGTAACCGAATTTTATTCTTAGTTATGCTGCAACCCAAATGGCCTTCATGAGCTAAACTCACAATTTTGTCTCTCAAACTCTCAGGTGGTACCAATTTACTCCCTCTATAAAGGTTTTGCTCACAGAAATATAACTTGTTCCTGACTTCCCAAAATACTTCCTCACCATTCTTTAAATCAGATGACCTTGCAGGCCAGCCATTCACCAAAAGTTGCCTTACTTTTGAAAATAAAACATCACTGGACAAAGCTTCCCTCCATTCCTGCTTACTTATCCCTTCTGAAATGCTTGCCACCACAATTTCATCACTAAGGAAGCTTCCTAGTTCCTTTTTCTCAATGGGTAATCTAGATAAACAATCTGCTGCCTGATTAGATACTCCTGGTATATATAACACTTTAAAATTGTACCCTTCCAATCCTAGGAACCATTTCGAAATTCTAGGTGTAAATCTTTCAATGTTTTATGAGGTGAATATGCTAACTAAAGGCTTGTGGTCTGTTCTTATCGTGAAAGGTATGCCCCACACAAATGTTCGGAAATGCAAAACCACCCAATAACACGTGAGTGCCTCTCTCTCGATTACAGAATAATGCGACTCAGCTTCTGTCAAAGCCCTAGAAGCAAACGCCACAATCCTCTCTTCTCCTTCAAATACTTGACTAAGAGTGGCTCCAATACCTTTTGTACTGGCATCAGTTGTGATTACTGTACGCTTACTAGTATCAAAACATCCCAAATATGGAGCATTTACAATGTTATTTTTTAATTTCTCAAATGCATCAGAACACTGTTCATCCCATTCAAACACAATTCCCTAAGTAACTTCCTTAAGGGAAATGTAATGTCTGCAAAATTCTTGATAAACTTAGAGTAATATTCTGACAACCCTAGAAAGGATTTTACCTCCTCTTTGCTGCTTGGTTTTGGAGCTAATTTAATGGCATCCACTAAATTTACTTTTGGTTTAATCCCTTCTTTCGAAATTACATGTCCTAAATAAGTCACAGAACGGACCCCAATTTGACATTTTTCCTTCCTCAATGTAAGTCCAGCTTCTCTCAAACGTGCTAATACCATACGTAGTTTATTATTATGTTCATTCACATTCTTTCCATAGATTAACAAATCATCCTGGAAACACAAAACTTGTTCCATCCCTTCGAAAATATTTTGCATAGCCCTTTGAAAAACCGCAGCCGCTGAGGCTAACCCAAAGGGCATCCTGCAAAATCTAAAAACTCCAAAAGGTGTGATAAAAGTAGTTAGAGCTTTGCTTCAAGGATGAAGTTCCACCTGGTGATATGCAGAAGACAAATCTATCACTGTGAAAAACTCTGCCCCACAAATTTGATTAAGCATATCATTTATGTTAGGCAAAGGATGCCTATCTATCCATATATTATTGTTTAATTCTCTCAAATCTATACACATCCTGATGTTGTTAGTATTGGCCTTAGATGTAATCACAATGAGTGCGACCCATTCCACACACTCTACTGGTTCGATAACTCTCTGCTCTAATAACCTGTCAAATTATTTTTTAAGAGGTTCTTCCATCATTAAAGGAATGTTTCTGCACTTATGTGCCACAGGTTTAGCACCATCTTTTAACTTAATCTTGTGTTGATATTCCTTCAGACAACCAAGTTTGTCTGTAAATACTTCTGGGAACTCTTCACAAATTTCCATACCACAAACAGTTCTCTCAACAAGCATTACAGGAATTTCCGCTGTAGAATCAAGTTTCATCCCTAAATCTTTTTGATGAGCCCATCCTAGTAAATTTGACCCCTCTTTTGCTATATAAACTTTGCCTACTGTACACCTATCTTTAAATGTGATCATCATAGTAGCAACATCTTCTAAGGGAATGGGATCCTTATTGTAACCAACAGGAACCACATCTGGACTTCCAAGAGACACTTCCTCATCTTTAAATTTTGTATGATAAGTCTCACTGTTGATAAATGTAAATGGTGAACATGTGTCCGCATAAACTTCTATTTTGTGTCCGTCCAATTCAATTTCACATTTAGGTAATTCAACCTTAACTACATTAGCATTTTCTTTAACATCAACTTGCAACACATATTTACTTCTACAATCCTCATAAGTCTCTATAGCATTTACAGTTTTATTAGGAATATCCATGCAAACCCGTGCAAAATGACCTTTCCGGTTGCAATTTCTGCACATTGCTGTTCTTGCTAGACAATTTTCATTGTTTGCCAAATGTCCACTACTACCACATCTGAAACACTTTAATCTATTCTCTACAAATATATTTTCTCCCTGTTGAATTCCTTTATTACTTCCTTTTTCTGTGTACCTTTAATAGCACACACACTCTTCATCTCCTCACATACTTCATTTACCTTTACACAATTCTCTCCACTGGTACTCATTTCTTTCATACATTCAACTGTATGCTCTACACACTTCGCAATATCCATTGCATTCTTCAAATCTGGATTACCTACCAACAGTTTTGCCTGAATTTTTTTGTTATTAGAACAACGTACTAATTGATCTCTAATAATGACTCTGTAAGATCATTAAATTCACATGTATTAGCAAGTCCCCTTAAGCTGGCAATATAATTTCCTACCTTCTCATTTTTGCTTTGAATCCTTCCAAAAAATGTATGTCTTTCTAATACAACATTTATTTTATCTGCAAATTGTAGCTCTAATTTCCCTATACTGTAATCGTACACGTCTCTTCCCTCTTCTCCAATATCTTCATCTTCAACATCCGGGAGACTATCAAAAATCTTCCTTCCCTCAGCACCTAAATTATGTAACAACATGTGCTGTCTCCTAATAGCTGAGAACCCACTTGCCCCTATAGAAATTAGGTAAGATTCAAAAGCTTTTCTCCAATCTTTCCACGGTACTGTTGGTTCCCCTGTCTCAGATAAAACGGTGTAGGCTGAATCATGCTAGCCGCTGCCATGCTTAACTAAATATACTACAATTCACTGTAGCAATCTGAAATATTAATTAACTTGCACTCCACTCACTGCACACCACAAGTTTAACTTAAGATGTGATGTCTTACCAAACTCTATTATACATTATAATACAACAAAACACCAATCAATATTATCTTCCTGAATTCAAATAAATAACATTTTATAGAATACTTCAATAATCTTTTAAATCATATACCTCCCAACCATAAAATATATGTTGCTTTACAATAGACTTTATCACACTACACGTTTCCTTAAGTCTTAGTACCTTACGTTTGTATACATGCACGAGCAAAACTTCCCCCCAGATTAATGGCCACAGTTTTTCTTTCATGTTTGTCCCCCCACCTACTTCCGTTGTATTTTGTTGTCCATGTATTTAAAATCAGTTTCTTCAATCTGATTCCTCTCAGGAAAAGCTTCTTCTTCAATACTATGCCACACGAAATTCTCACTTCATACGCTCGCTACTTCATGAGAAACACTATGATGGCTCCACCTCCTCCTTCAAGAGATTCTTTTCCTTGCTTACTGCCCCCAACCGGAACAGCGCAAGAGCCGGTAATCCATCAAATTCACTGCGCATGAACAGCGCAACACTGCTCACTACGGAAGACTTCCTCACGATAAACACACACGATGTCTTCCTCAAGATTTCCTCACGATCTGATGCGTCTTACTGCGCATGAACGCCGCAACACTGTTCACTACGGAAGACTTCCTCACGATTAACAACACGCAATGGCTTCCGTCGTCTCGATCGTAAGTACTCCGTCTCAATACCTGCTTGTGTTGTCTACGTTTGAGTCTTGCCCATTATTATCCTTCCATATTCATTTTATCCACATCACTGTTCGCCTTCACTCAGGCTTCAAATCTTCTTTTCCTGTCACACCTTCACTTTCCTCCTGGTAAAACACGGAGGGGATGTAACACGTCGACCTCCGTCTCGACAGTTGTCGTCGCCAAATGAAATAACGAAGCAAGCCGTGCAGTTCCAATTAATTTATTGCAAGAATAACGTGACATCCATAACCTAGGAGCGGAACCGTTGATCTGACGGTTGGGCAGAGCAGAATCTTCTCAACGTTCTAAGAGCTAACCAAAGGAATAGGGGTGCGGGAGGAACCAAGAAATGTAGGAAGATACAACACATTACTATATGCTCGAACCGGTTACTGAACCTACGTTCGCTGAATGGGACTGCCTGCATGTCCTGGTTGATGGGATTTTTCGGATGTCACTGTACAGTAGGGGCATAAAAACGTCAGCAAAATTTAAAACCATACTGAAGTGAGAGGCTTTACCAGCAGCTTGCTGATTGGATGTATGAGCACCAATAAGATTACACCTAACAGTATGAAAAAGCCCCATGCAAACCAACTCTGTGAAACACAATGCTGGCAATGAGGAAGGCATTAGCCGAAACGCGCCTGCCAGGTGTTTTTATTTGTGACTTTGTACCAGTATCCGAGTGGTGAATAAATTCACCTGGAGAAGTCCCGAGCATGTGTCAGACCCGTTTCTTTGGTATAGGCGGGATTGGTTTTAGATATATATATATATATATGATGTAAACACCAAAGCACTCTCCTACTTTGCGAGGAAGAAAGCACACGGACACCAGCTCGTTCTTCAAGGAAATTTAATGGAAGCCAGCACCAACACAGCATGCCATTATATATATATATATATTATCTACTGGCGGTCGCCAGTAGATAGTTATAGTTAGGACCGTGTTTCCATAGGAAATCTCAAAATTCTATTTTGAATAACTTTGGCGCCGGTTGACGAATCTTCACGAAATTTTCAAAACTAATGGGGCGCTCCGCTCAGCTCCTTCCCTGAAAGTCTCGGGGGGATTCGTCAAGCGGGGGCTGAGAAAAAAGGGGTGTCCCAAAACGCGTTTTCCCCATGCATTTTTCCATAGGACCTTTAGTCCAAGCTGCAGCCCGAACGGCTGAACAGAATTACTTGAAATTTGGCAGAGAGGTAGTCCTCAGGTCAGGGATGTGCCTTTTGCAGGTCTGGTGTAAATCTGTTCAGCATTTCCTGAGAAAATAGCATTTAAATCAATATATATATCTATAGGCGCGCTCCGAGCGCGTACCGTAAGCTTACCGTACGCGCACGCTGCCGTGCGCGAGCGCGATTCTGATTGGTTGTTAGATCTTAGTAAACATTCGAATCAGTCGAAACCAGGAAGTGTCGGCCGCCATTTTGTCTCTCGCAGTCTGAGGGGGTGAAAAACAAAGGTGGATAACGTGAAAAGGGGGCAGGCTGGACAGTTCCTGACCCCCTAGCCTTGGTCAGGGGGTCCCAGAAGGACCCCCAAGGGCAAAAATGTATTTTATTTTTTCTACGAAAAATCACGGAGTGCGCGTAGCGTACGCGCACGGTAGAAACGGAAAAATTCCGCGAACTATGCAACGTGGGCGCGCGGTGCGCGAATCGCACCGCGCTCCCACAGCACGCGCACGGTGAAAAAACTTAAAATAAATAAATACATAAATTAGCATTTAAAAAACCGTACAAATTCACTGAAAAAACCATAGGTTTCACACACGTTATAGTTAGGAATTAGCATTTAAAAAACCTTGCAAATTCACTTAAAAAACCATAGGTTTCACACATGTTATAGTTAGCTGGGCATTTCACTCGTGAAAAACCATTGAAATTTCCACATTATAGTTAGTGCAGGCAACTATAACTCACGCGACCGCAATCCTCTGTTGATGCTAATACTGTATTTAGACACTTATTTACCCATGTCTTCTTCCATTAATTTTTAGCTATACATATATTACAAATATTTTTTTTTCAGAAAAACACATATGTCATCAGTGATGTAATATCTGACGTCATCAGCAGAGGATTGCGGTCGCGTGAGTTATAGTTGCCTGCACTAACTATAACGTGGAAATTTCAATGGTTTTTCACGAGTGAAATGCCCAGCTAACTATAACATGTGTGAAACCTATGGTTTTTTAAGTGAATATATATATATATATATACAGTTTTGCTGCTTACTTCGCTCCCCAATCCTCGAGATAACAAAGCAGGCACGGACCACGGTTCTGTGCAGATTATTTTATTTTATTTTTCGCTAGTCGGCCATGACGCGTTTCGGTCCCTCCTGAACCTTGATCACATGACAACGTTTCTTGGCTTCAGCCACCATTTTATAGTATTTAAAAGTGCAAGTGCAAGTGCAAAAACGCAATAGAAAGCAACAAAATCCTTGTTATATCATAAACTGTAAAAAGATACTAAAATGATACTAAAATGCTTGAACAGTAAATGTGTAAATATACTTTGTTTTTTCGCTGGACCTAGTGTAAATTATTCTAGAACCAGACTTTGATATAATAAAGGACAAATGCCTAATATCACTCAATTTAAAAGCATTTAAAACCACATAAATAAATAGTCGCATGAAGGTGCATAAAATTCAAATGTGCTTCAATAGCTCTAAAAAAAAAATTTCTTAATGCAACAAGGATATATAATACACACTAATAATGCTGACGTATCCAGTACAGTATTACCCAATTTCAAACATAATTGCACGAGAACGTAAACCAGGAAATGTTGCTCAACTATTCATTGATGCTAATCTAAATGGTGCAATGTAACACACGTGTTAGCTGTAATGACAAAAGAATGAAAAATTATATATATATATATGGACCTGTAGAAAATAAAAGTGCTAGTGCATGTAGCCTATTTAGCTGGTTTTTCTTTTGTTGGTATAGGCAAAATCCGAGGTTTGTAAAAATCCTATAAAAACTTAAAAATCTTTATAAAAAATATCACAAAAGGATTCGTAAAAGCACCGGGCATCAAGTTGCAGAAAATAATTGGTCCCATTGAATACCTGCCTGTATTATAGTTTGATTAATATTTACAAAAAGCAGGGAGAATCATATTGCCTGAATCTTGATTGCTTAGTGGCTTTGGGCAGAAATGTAATTCATCTGTCATACTTTTTTGATCTGCATTAACCCGTTAGATGCAAGTGTAAAGGTCCTCGGTGGCATTCAGCCCTCCTGGTATCTTGCTATCGAGATTTAAAATGTAGCGGGTCTCCAGTTTGCGTAATGCACCTTCTCTGTCCCCTCCTCTTCTGTTTTTTGGTACCGCATCAATAAGGTAATAGGATAGGTACCTGGTGTCGCTATTGTGAATTTCCTGAAAATGTCTGGCGACTGGGTAAGAGGGGTCCCTATTGGTGATGGCTCTGAGGTGTTGTAAGATTCTTTTATTAGCCGGGAGTTTCGTGCTGCCTACATATTTAAGGTTGCATGTACATTCTAAAACGTATATTACGTGGTCAGATTTGCAGTGTAGGGCTTGCTTTATTTCCACTTCTATATCGCTAAATGGCATTTTATACGTTTTCCTGCTTGTTCCATGAATGCATGCTTTGCAGTTTTTGCAGTCTGTAAATCCCTTTCTCTGAGAGAGCCAATTAACAGAGTCCTGTACTTCAGGGCTGCTAGTTACCAGACTATTACTAACTGATGGAGCCCTTCTGAAGGTTAAGCCCAATCTTTTGGGCAATAAGGATCCTATTACATTTCCCTCGTACAAAACCTGAGTAATTCCTCCGTTATAGTTAGTTCAGCTAACTATAACTCGCGCCCCCGCAATGCACTGCTGATGACGTCATATATTACATCACTCATGACATGGTCAGTGACATCACTGATGACATCACTGATGACATCTCAAATGACATCACTGATGACATCACTGATGATGTCATCCATGTTATAAATTAGTGCATCTTCTCACACCCTAATATAACCTTTGATACACCGACTAAAAATTTCAGATGGCCATTTTGAAAACCATAGATAGTCCTATAACAATAACTACATACCCACTCATTGACTCTTAGGTCTACATACATCTCCACTCACTCACCTGTACAGTCACTCAGACTTACAGTCACTCCGTACAGGACTATCATATGCATTTATACACCTATATAGACACACACCGCCAATCATCCATTGAGGTACTGACACACCTAGTCAGTCATGCAAACAATTAATCACAGTCCAATTTACTCACCTATACAGTTAAATACACTCACGTTCACTTACTCATAAAAATACTAACAAATTCTGACGCTCTTATACAATTACTGATACAACTACACACTCATCCATACAGCCACTCCCGCAATCACACACTCTCACATATAGATAGTTATATACTCTTACACACATATACACTGCGTTTCACATATGTAGTTACTGACACATGTAAAACTGAGATATACATTCAATCACTAACACACCCATACATACACACACCCAACCATACAGTCCATCACAGTTGCACTCATAGAAACACCCACTCACACATCTATGCACAGAGTCACATACACCCTACCCACACAAACACTCAGACACCCATACAGATACTCAGACAACCAATCAATAACCCATATAGACACTCATATAGCTATTCACAAAACCATGCAGCCACTTATACACCAACAGACAGACACAAACAGACATTCACACAGTTTAGTCACTAGTCTGCAGTAAGATACATTTAATGACTCACTTATAGAGTCAGTTACGCACCTAGAAAATCATCCATTCACACACTTGTACACCCACTCATTCTTCAACAGGCCTTTCCCTATATATATTAAACATATTAAAACTTTACAGAAACACAGACTCACTGGATGACATCATCAGTGATGTCATCAGTGATGTCATTTGAGATGTCATCAGTGATGTCATCAGTGATGTCACTGACCATGTCATGAGTGATGTAATATGTGACGTCATCAGCAGTGCATTGCGGGGGCGCGAGTTATAGTTAGCTGAACTAACTATAACGGGGGAATTTCTAGGGTTTTGTACGAGGGAAATGTCCAGCTAACTATAACGCCCCTGAAACCTAGGGTTATTTCAGTGAATTTCTAAGGTTTTTTAAATGCCAATTCCTAACTATAACACCCCTGAAACCTATGGTTTTTTCAGTGAATTTCAAAGGTTTTTTAAATGATAATTCCTAACTATATCAGGCCTGAAACCTATGGTTTTTTCAGCGAATTTCAAAGGTTTTGTAAATGACAATTTTTAATGTATTCATTGTTATACTGATTTTTTTGATACTGATTTACTACATTTTTAAAACTATTTAATTTTAGATATGTTTTTTTTAATTACACTATAATTACATTATACATTACAATACAAAATATACTTTCTCAGAATAAATTTCTTTAATTTAAATACTTGGCAAATAGGCAACAGACTTTTAAGTACAGTAGTTACAGTTGTTGCAATGGGCAACACAATTTCAAACACAAAGCAACATTGAGCTCAATGTGAATTTCTAATTAAATGCAATTAGTTACTTTATGGATTACTTTTCTAACCACAGGACTGGATCCAAAATTCAGTCCTTGGACATCTCCTGTAAACAGTTGAGTAAAAGCGCTTTAGTTACAGTAGTAATGTTTAAGGAATATTATTGTATTTTAAAAGTTGACAGAAACTTTTTCCCATAGAACCACCAATGTTATCCTATGGCAGAAAATTCACTTAGCAGGTAAGTAGTGTTATCGTTACTTTTTCTTACTCAGTGGTGGATCCTGGATCCAGCACTGGCCAACCTCCTGTAAACAGTTGAAAGAATGTCTTTAAGTCATACAGACGATTTTTTAGGAATATTTTTAGTTTGTGAAAATAGACAGAAACTTTTCTGGTGAAAACCACACAATGGATTCCTATGGAAGGAAATACAAGTTACTGGTAAGTACGCTTAGAATTACTTTTCAGGGTCAGTGCTGGGCTAAAAGATGCAGCCCTGGGTTCTCTACTGATAACAGGTGTGTAAATCGGAATTCGTAGTTCGGCTGATTTTAGAGGAATATTTGTACGTTTCAAAAATGGACACTTAGAAATTTTTCTGGTGAAAACCACACAATGGATTCCTATGGAAGGAAATATAAGTTACTGGTAAGTATGCTTAGAATTACATTTCAGGGTCAGTGCTGGGCTAAAAGATGGTGCCCTGGGTTCTCTACTGATAACAGGTGTGTAAATCGGAATTCGTAGTTCGGCTGATTTTAGAGGAATATTTGTACGTTTCAAAAATGGACACTTAGAAATTTTTCTGGTGAACACCACACAATGGATTCCTATGGAAGGAAATACAAGTTACTGGCAAGTGCGCTTAGAATTACTTTTCATGGTCAGTGCTCGGCTAAAAGATGCAGCCCTGGGTTCTCTTCTGATAACAGGTAATTAAATCGGAATTCGTAGTTCGGCTGATTTTAGAGGAATATTTGTACGTTTCAAAAATGGACACTTCGAAAATTTTCTGGTGAAAACCACACAATGGATTCCTATTGAATGAAATACAAGTTACTGGTAAGTACGCTTAGAATTACTTTTCAGAGTCAGTGCTGGGCTAAAAGATGCAGCCCAGGGTTTTCTCCTGATTACAGGTGAATAAATCGGAATTCGTAGTTCGGCTGATTTTAGAGGAATATTTATACATTTCAAAAATGGCCACTTAGAAAATTTTCTGGTGAAAACCACACAATTAATTCCTATGGAAGGAAATACAAGTTACTGGTAAGTACGCTTAGAATTAGTTTTCAGAGTCAGTGCTGGGCTAAAAGATGCAGCCCTGGGTTTTCTCCTGATAACAGGTGAGTAAATCGGAATTCGTAGTTCGGCTGATTTTAGAGGAATATTTTTAGTTTGTGAAAATAGACACTTAGAAACATTTCTGGTGAAAACCACACAATGGATTCCTATGGAAGGAAATACAAGTTACTGGTAAGTACGCTTAGAATTACTTTTCAGGGTCAGTGCTGGGCTAAAAGATGCAGCCCAGGGTTCTCTCCTGATTACAGGTGAGCAAATCGGAATTCGTAGTTCGGCTGATTTTAGAGTAATATTTTTAGTTTGTGAAAATAGACACTTAGAAACTTTTCTGGTGAAAACCACACAATGGATTCCTATGGAAGGAAATACAAGTTACTGGTAAGTACGCTTAGAATTACTTTTCAGGGTCAGTGCTGGGCTAAAAGATGCAGCCCAGGGTTCTCTCCTGATTACAGGTGAGCAAATCGGAATTCGTAGTTCGGCTGATTTTAGAGGAATATTTGTACAATGGTGAAGGAAGGGGGCGGGGCCTGAGGTGACGTGTGCAAACACGCCCTGTGGAGCGTTTTAAGTTGGGGAATTAATTCCTCTTCAATCCTGAGGTCCCCTGGGGGCCAACTAGCCCACCAGATACCTCCAGTATGCGCCAGGGGGCTGCATTGCAGAGAGGTGTTTAGAGACCACGCCCCTTTTTACAACACTGCAACGCAGCTCCGTGGCGCTTACTGGAGGTATCTGGTGGGCTAGTTGACCCCCAGGGACCCTCAGGATTGAAGAGGAAATAATTCCACAACTTAAAACGCGCCACAGGGCGTGTTTGCACACATATCACCTCAGGCCTCGCCCCTACCTTCACCACTGTGCAAACGCGCCCCGTGGGGTGTTTTAAGTTGGGGGATTAAGTCCCCTTGATTCCTGCGGTCCCCTGGCATCCAACTAACCCACCAGGTACCTCCATAATGCGCCAGGGAGCTGCGTTGCAGAGAGGTGTTCAGAGGCCACACCCCTTTTTACAACACTCTGCAACGCAACTCCGTGGCGCTTAGCGGAGGTACCTGGTGGGCTAGTTGTCCCCTAGGGGACCTCTGGATAGAAGAGGAATGAATTCCCCAACTTAAAACGCGCCACAGGGCGTGTTTGCACAGTATCACCTCAGGCACAGCCCCCTACCTTCACCACTGTGCAAACGCGCCCCGTGGCGCATTTTAAGTTGGGAGATTAAGTCCCCTTGAATCCTGAGGTCCCCTGGCGGCCAACTAGCCCACCAGGTACCTCCAGTAAGTGCCACGGAGCTGCGTTGCAGAGAGGTGTGAAAAGGGGCGTGGCCTCATTACACCTCTCTGCAATGCAGCCCCCTGGCGCATACTGGAGGTTCCTGGTGGGCTAGTTGGCCCCCAGGGACCCCCAGTATTGAAGGGGAATTCGTTCCCCCTCTGCAAACGCGCCAGGGGGCTTGTTTGCAGAGTGATGAAAGGAGGGGGCGTGGCCTCCTTCTGATCCCGTTTTTTTCTTTTTTTTTTCTTTCTTATTTTTTGGCCCTGGGGACCCCATCCCCCAGGGCCTGCCCCCTATTTTTTTATTTTTTTTTAAACTGTGGAGGGGGGCCGTGTTGCCCCCCTGCAGAGGCTTTAATTTGCCCTGGGGACCCCATCCCCCGGGGCATGGCCCTTTTTTGTTTTCTTTTGGTTTTTTTTGGAGGGGGGCTGCCTTGCCCCCCTCCTGTGGCCTCTTTTGGCCCCGGGTCCCCATCCCCCGGGGCCATTTTTTTATTTTTATTTTTTTTATTTTGGGGATGGCCCCGGGGACCCCATCCCCCGGGGCCTGGCCTCCGTTGGGGACCGTGGGGGGGTCCCCAATTCCCCCACGGCCCCGCCGGCTCCCCGCCTCCTGCGGGAGCCGGCATTGCTTTTCCACATGGGGAGCAGCTAACATGCTGCTCCCCATGTGGAAAAGCAATCTGCTTTGCTATATGGAAGAGAGAGCAGGTTTCCCTGCTCTCTCTTCCAAATAGCAAAGCAGTTTGCAATGGCAGGGTGGGAGCCACGAGGGTGCCACGGGATGCGCGGACCCTACGCGCATCCCGCGATTTTTTACAAAAAAGTTAAAAAATGTTTGGGCCTTGGGGGTCCTTGCGGGACCCCCTGAGCAGGCCTAGGGGGTCAGTGTGTTTCTACCCTGCCCCCTTTTCGCGTTTTGCGATGTTTTTTTGGGGATTCTTGTGCCTCGGTTCTACCGAGGCACAAGATGGCTGCCAACACTTCCTAATCTGGAGTGTTGACAGCCAATTAGCATTCAGCTCATGCACGGCAGGGTGCGCGCTGGGTGCGGGGAGGGTGCGCGGATCCTCCTTGGCCATAGATATCACTAACTTTTTTACCCTAATTTTCTCAGGAACTACTGAACGGATTTTCACCATTTAAGCAAAAGGCACGAGTCTGAACTGCGGACTACCTCTTTGCCAAATTTGGTGTAATTCCGTTCAGCAGTTCGGGCTGTAGCTGTGACAACAGGTCCCATGGGGAAAACGCGTTATGGAACCCCCCCTTTTTCTCGCCCCCCGCTTGACGAATCACCGCGAAACTTTCAGGGTAGGAGCTGGCCAAAAGTTTGGAAAATTACGCGAAGATTCGTCAATTGGCGGCAGACTTATTGGGAATAGAATGTTGCGGATTTCCTATGGAAAATAGGTCCTAACTATAACTATATTTATATATATATTTTTACCACATTATTTTAACTCCTGATTTATTTACAGTGTTCCAAGCCCTCCAGTGGGCTTCAGGGCTGTCTTTGTGGCTCAAATTGCAATCCCTCGTGTTGGCAAGGATTCACAGCCTCGCAGGTCTATTCCCATCTTACAGCGGTGCGTTTCCCACGACTTGGAGCTTGCCGCATGTATTCATCCTTCCAAAGATGCCCCAGATCTTAGAAACACCCCTCCACCAGGGATGGTTTTTACAAATCATTATTTGCAGAGCCACAGACACAGCACCAACTGGTGTCTGTCCCTAGGCGTTTCGGTGCACCTGCACCTTAATCATGGGAGAGGGAGACAGGTAAAATCCGGATTGGAACATCACACCATTGTCCCACTTAGCATTCACTCTCCAGTGAGTTGTATGCCAGGAAATGAAGTCCATAATTAATCCTTCCAGTAGGTTCCGTGATTTTTACCACATTATTTTAACTCAATGTCAGAAGCCCACTGGAGGATTATAATCAATCATGGAAATCAGCAAAAGCGGGACATAACCCACTGGAGTGTTGGAAATTAAACACGTGGGGAGCATGTTTGTTTTGCTGCTGGCCTGCCTTCTGTCTTTGTGTTTCTGCTTCTTTTTCCCCTCTACCTTCCTTGTGCTCTTTTTTACTTATTTTTCTCATTTTTCCACCTTTTTGCATACTCTTTTCAATTTTTCACCCTCTTTTGTGCCATGCCCCTACCACTGCTCGACCATTGTGGCCCGACCCCTTCCAGCACCACCCGATTCCTGCCTCCTAGCTATCCAGTCCTCCCCCTCACACTACCTAATGGCGGCCACTGCGCGACCATGCAGCCGGTTCACCGAAGGCATGCTAAAGGCAAGTCTGTCTGCGCCCATCTACCCCTGGACCACGTCCAGTGCCACGCACCGTGGTTCTCGGACCTTCCACTGATACAATGCCAGCACCCTCCTTGCCCTAAAACCGGATGCCACGTTGCCTGCCCCCTCGTGTTGCCGAGAGACACCCAAGGACCCTTTTTCTGCCAAAAATGCAGCTGCACCTCACCCAGCTCCTTCCGCCGCACGGCTGACCCACAGGGCACCCGACTGGCTCACCTGCATTCTCCACAAACACGCCATGGAAATCTGGGACCTCCTCGACTCCATCTTCCCTGACATTGCTTTCCTCACGGAACTCTGGATGAACCCCAGCACAGGCCCAGACATCGTATCTGTCATCCCTGACAGCTACAAGATCACCAGCAAAGACCACACCGACCGACAATGAGGAGGCATTTTCATCGTCCACAAGAACTACCTCCGCATGACCACCCACTCGGACAACCCATTGACAAGTATGGAACACCTCCAGACCAACCCTAATACACCCTCCATTGCACCCTTGTCTACAGACTGCCTGACCCCCGCCCGCCCTTCACTGACACCATCATCGACTTCATGGCACCCCAGACTCTCGCATCTACAGATTACATCCTACTCGGCGACCTCAATTTCCACCTGGACAACACCAATGACCAGAACACTGCAATCCTTTTAGAGAACCTCCCCAGCATAGCACTCAAGCAGCTAGTCACATCCCTGACCCATGCAGTGGGACACACGCTCGACCCCGTCTTCTACACAAGTGAAAACATCACCTACAGCCAAACCTCCAAACTCCTCTGGACCAACCACCACTGAGTTCATTTCACCTTCACCAGACCCACCGTACACCATAGCACCTACCCCCCTGCCGCAACTGTAACATGGTCACTGACTGACACCTCTGCAACACCCTCAGCACCACCACACCTCCGACACCTACAGATGCCAATACCACAGCACACAACCTTCACCGATGGATCCCCAAGTGCTCCGATGCACTGGTCCCCTCAAGAAAGCATCCGGCTAGTAACAATCCAAGAAAACCAGTTGGTTCACTGCTGCCCTCCACAAGTCCAGAAACAACTGTAGACAGTTCAAGAAGAGATGGAGGAACAATAAAACCCCGGGAACCCAGGAAGCCTTCAAAGCTGCAGTGACCTCACACCACCTCCTCCTCAAAACTACAAAGAAAATGGCCCTTCAAGACAGAATCAAAACCAATGCCCACAACAGCAGATAACTCTCTGCCATTATTAAGGAGCTCGCCAAACCCAACAGCGAGACCACAGAAGTCCCTCCTTCCCAAGACCTCTGCAACAAACTCGGCACCTTCTTCCACTGCAAGATCAAGCAGATCTATGACAGCTTTGACACCCAAGACCCAGACATCACTCCTGCCAACACCACATGTGACAAAGCAGCCCCCCAACAGATCATGCTCAACTGGACCCAGCTCATCACGGATGACACTCTCAAGACCATGAAGAGCATTCACTCCAGGGCACCCTCAGAACCCGGACTGCACTACATCTTCCACAGAGCCGCCACCTCCTTCACCCCTGAACTACACCCCACCATCAACTGCTCCATCTGGACCGCCACCACCTGCTGAAGAAACTATCGAAGCCAACCACATCCTGGATCCCTCTCCATCCAACTTCCAAAGAAACCACAGCACTGAGACCGCCCTCCTCACCGCCACTGATGACATTCGCCCCCTCCTCGACCAGGAAGAAACAGCTGCCCTAATCCTTCTGGACCAATCGGCCACCTTTGACACCATCTCCCACCGCGCCCTAAGCATAAGACTCCCCAACGCCGGCATCAGCACCTGTACATCGGATCTCGCTCTGCCCGTTGGAGATTCCTCGGTGCTTTGTTACTCTGCAAATATTATATTGCGACTTCTGGGACGATGTTAAATATAAACATCCCCGTCATCTAGAGATTATATGGTTCCATTGATTGTGGACGACAAGTCACTGAATTTCGGCGGTTACATTGTTGACGTTGTCCTTGCGCCCAATTAGTCAACTGAATGCCACATTGCCTTATAATATATTCCATTTAAGGATTGAAAAAATTAACGAGGATTTGATCTGTTTGTTTTGGCGCCCACTTAGCTGATTAAATGACAATTTGCTCCCAACTATATTCAACTTAAGGATTGAAAGAAATGCATGAGGACTCGTCCTTCTATAACCTACGCTACGATTCTAGTGCCCTGAAGAAGTCCTGTTTCAGGACGAAACGCGTCGGCTGGTCTGTTTGTAAAGTCATATAAACTGTTTGCTCATGTCTTTTGAAACTATTATATAATTGAAAAATAAAATGTTTATAAGGTATGATCTTTGAGAAAATTCATCAATGACAAAGGACTCCCTTGTCTTCCAACTGTCTATGTGGTGCACCTCTTGTTTTTTGTAAATCAGCAGCAAAGCACTCAACTGGATCCGTTCCTTCCTCACCTGTGGAACACAGAAAGTCAGACTATCACCGTTCCTCTCAGAACCCACGGAGATGGGCTGCGGACTCCCCCAGGGCTCCTCCCTGAGCCCCACACTCTTCAACATCTACATGGCCCAGTTCGCAGCCACAGTCAGGAACCACAGACTCAATATCGTCTCCTACGCCGATAACAACAAGCTGATCCTCTCCCTCACCAACAAGCCCACAATCGCCAGAAACAACTTCCACGATGGGATGAAGGCTGTCGCTACCTGGATGAAAGACAGCTACCTCAAGCTCAACTCAGACAAGACTGAAGCCCTCATTATGGGGCCCAACAGCTCCACTTGGGAAGACAACTGGTGGCCCACCACCTTTGGAACCCCCCACACCCACAGACCACGCATGAAACCATGGCATCATACTGGACTCCTTGCTCACAATGATCCACCAGTTCAACGGTGTTTCCTCGTCATGCTTCCACACTCTTCACCTGCTTTGAAAAACCATCAGATGGATTCCACTGAGGTCAGAAAGACAGTCATTCACGCACTCATCAGCAGCAGACTCAACTACAGCAATGCACTCTACATGGGCATCACCCATAAACTCCTCAGGAAACTACAGAACGTTCAGAACACCACAGCCAGACTGGTCCTCAACACCTGCAAGAACTCTACTGGCTCCCAGTCGACAAAAGAGTCACATTCAAGCTCCTCACACATGCCTACAAAGCCCTCCACGATGCCAGACTAGCATACCTGAACCACCGCCTCTCATTCCATGTACCCACCAGACACCTCCACAGAACTGACCCTTGCCACCATCCCTCGGATCCAAGAGACAAGGATCGGAGGAAGATCCTTCTCCTACCTTGCCACCAAACCCTGGACCACCCTGCCTCTACACCTCAGGCTATCCCTGTTGCTGACCCAATTCAGGAAAGATTTCAAGACCTGGCTCTTTGAATGAACCTTAGCACCCATCAGGACCTGCAGCCCCCCCCTCCCTCCCCCCTCAGCACCTTGGGACCCTCACAGGTGAGTAGTCAAGCTTAACAAAAACTGATTGATTGATTGATTTAACATTTTCATCTTAGAATAACATTTTTGTATTTTAATGTCCGTAATATTTTTTTTCCTCTATTTTTGTCATTTCCATTATTAGTATGAGAACACAATATTGCGGTAAACAATATTTTTTACCCAATATTTTCGTCAACTATATTGTTTACCACGATATTGTGTCATTAATCCTCAATAAAGATTTGCAGAAAAGCAATAATGTGTTATGTCACGACTTCTGAGATGCAAAGTTGGGGCCCACCAAAACATCCCTATTAGGGTCTCTGAAAGGTATTCACAGTGTCCATGCTGATCCTTTTTGTGCAATAGCCTGCTGTAAAATCCCTGTCAGTTCTTTCCACTCCACAGGTTCACAGGCTCTCACCACACTTCTAGGGGCCAAGAGTTCTCAACTGCGAGGATGAAAAGCTTTTCCTCTCATCACCAACTATCTCTCTATGCCCCCTATCCTCTGGCCACAGTTTCCTCATCTCCTCCTCTTTCTAATCTCCCCTCCCTTGCTCTTCTGACCTCTCATTACTCTAGAACTACCTCAGCTACTTTAAGCCCCCCCTTTGTAACTGAGTAGTCTATGCAAAAATTAAGAATCGAAAGCATTGCCAGGTGATCAAAACTTTTGGGAACCATTTATAGATTAAAAAACACAAAAGCCAAGTGAACGTTAGAACTTTGTCTTACTACACAAATCATAGCAGTTTCAGTGCCTCAATGATGGCGAAACCTATATTGGTAATATTGTTGATGGTTGTAAACTCTGAGATGCACTTCACAGTGTTTAGCAGCTGCCTTCTTTGGAATCAGAAGGTGAGGTTTCTCTTGTTCTAGAAAACACAACTTGAAGGAGAGTGGAAAGATGGGACTGAGATCAGTTGAATGATTAAAGATGTATGTTTAAAGATTATTTGGAGCTTTTGAAGTGAAAGAGAAGGGTGTTATATTGCCAGGTCAACTTGGCAGGTTAAAACTACATTCAGGCTGCAATGTCAGACCGGGGACATGTATGAAGGGGCTCCTTAAGTGGGTGGCAGAATGTGTGCTGCAGGCCAATAGTAGCATTTAATTGATAGGAGCTGGGTGTATGGTATACCACTTTACTAGGGCCTTTTAAGCCAATTATGCCATATTTTAGGGAGAGAGCACAAGCAGTCAGTCAATAAGTCTTTATTCGATTCACATCATAAAAGACATACTACACATATTAAAACAATTCAAATACAATGCAATTCATTTTACAATACAAAATAAGACTCATAAACCTTTAAAATATTACATAAAACAGTAGATTTAAAATGATCGAAACATGATAAAAATACAATAAAATGCAAATAGGGACACGCCAGTTAACCCAAAGTCCATAATATGATGCTAGTTAAGAGCAACTAACAACACAAATCACGACTTAAGTTTCCTAGCCCTAAGGATCCATGCCCAACTAATAAATTTGGCAACACCAATTACTACAGGTTTTGAAGTATCTGTTTTCAATATTCTGCTAGCAACCTGTGCAGAACGAGTGCTCATTAGTCTGCAGACCGGTCGAAGCCAAACATGTCTAGGGAGTTGGTAGATTGGGCAACAAAAAAGGAAGTGATCCATGGTTTCAATCTTGTCTGCACAAAAGGGGCATTTATCACTACCAAGAGGACTCCAACTTTTGGTGAGTCCTCGCAGTGGTAGGGCGCCCACTCTAAACTGGTGATACAGTTTACGATCAAAAAACTTCAAAATAGTATCCCAGTAGCTTTCATAAACAGACTCGTCCTTAAAAACTAGGAAGGTGACAGTCATCGTGGTGCCTATGAGGGAAGCACATCTCCTGTTCTTAATGAAACTCCAGTATGCATCCTTGAGGACCTTTTTTAACGGGAAGACCTCTGTATCTGGGTTAGCCCATAGGTCACGCATCCCGAGATCAATCAACAGGGTTTTGATACTAGACAGCCAGGGTATCCTGTGTGACCCCTCCAACCCTTTGATCTCCAAAAGGGCTTTTGCGTAGATAGTTAGTTTAGGAGTAGTCCACAGACAACGCCAAAACGCCAAAGGTCTATACCCTGCCCAGTCCTCTATAGGCTGGATTCCCAGATCGTACAATAAGGGGATGCGCGGAGTGGATTGAGGGAGCCCAATAGCTGACCGGAGGAATTTATTCTGGGCGGTCATCAACTTAGACAAGTTGTTAAAACCCCAGATCTCAGCACCATATAAAATGGCAGGTAGAATCTTGGAGCCATAGATCTTCATGAGTGGAGCTATTGGTTTTGTTAAAGAGTGTTTATGCTCTTTCAGCAAAGCTCCTCCCAATTGAGCATGTTTGAGAGCGAGAAGATCCAGTTGGTGGGACCAGCTGCATGTCTCGCTAAAGGTGACCCCAAGATAAGTAAACACTGCCGTTTGGGAGCACAAGCATTTTAGCATTGGTTAGCAGTGGTAAAGTGCACAGAGTGCTAAAGTCACCAAAAACACATTGAGCAAAAATAGGAGGGGTAAAGGTAAAAGGTTTGGGGGTGACCCTGCAAAGAGGGTCAAGTCCAATAGTTATTGACAATAATGCAGTGGGGAGGGGGAAATTTCCATCAATGTCTCATAATTCATCAGTCAGCCAAAGAATTCTGGCCTTAATGGGATAAAAACTGGATCATGGTAATCGGTACCACAATGTCAAAAGTACAACTATTCAAAAGACTGTGAAGGGTCTAGAAACCAATAGTTAACCTAAAATAAGAACCTAAATGGGTGGTATCACCATGAGTTGTCTCTACATAGATCAAGTTATTATTATTTGCATCCATCAGCTTTGGTTAGCCAAAACCATCACACCGCACTTGAACACTCAAAGCTTCTGCCCCTGGATCAAGACTACTGTTCTTTCATAATTGGATTTTGCAAATTCATGGTATTCAGTTCTTCCCAACAATGCTATCAAAAAAACACACCAGTTGATGAACAGTGTGGTGCAAGCCACTAACAGACTGGTGGTAAAAAGCCATCACTCTGGACTTAGTCATCTTTACTGCTAGTGGACAAGTACATTAAACATCTGGGTTTGGATGGAGGGACAATTAATAAATGAACAAAGTTTGTTTCAGCGTGCAGTAAGTAGGCTGAGTTTAGGAAGGAGTATTCCTTGCAATTTGAGGTAAAATGTAATTAATCTTATCAGTTTGTCTGTCTTTCTTCAAGTGAAGTAAAATATTTTTTTAAAACACAATATTGGAAGTTATAACCTAGAGAAAACATATCACACTGGAATGGAAATACTTGCTGGTATCAGAATCATAAAATCATGCAATTAAGTCAGGAAGAACTTTGAGTACATATATTGCAACAGGGTGTCATGCATAGATTTTAACATCACTATTGCTCCAGAGCCAGAAGACTAATGCAAGCAGTTTTAGAGTAAAATAGATATAACTGGCCATGGAACAGCCAACGTAAGCATTTGCGGTACAGAACAAGGAAGTCAACGCTTCCTGCACTTAACATATTTCTAGTTTTAAAATAAATGGAAAGCATGTTTTTCTTTGGTGTGAGATGCTTTGGGTAACTAATCATGGCAGAACAATCTGCATACTTGCCAATTGAGAGAAAAGCTTTGATCTAGCCTACTTGACTCTTAGTGCCTTATTACGAGAACAGCAGTCCTGGGACCACCGTACTTGTCGTTGAGGTCCGACCACCGCCTCCCTTCCACCCTATTATGATTTTGGGACTGCCACGAGACTACCGCTTCTGCCAGGATCAATGATCCCGCTACAGCGGTGGACTTCAAAGGGCCTGAATATGTTGACAGTGCCGAAGCTGGCACCGCTGAGCATAAGAGCTACATATCCACTACCCTTTTCATGGCGGGGACCCTGCCATGCAAAGGGTGGCAGACATGCAGGTAAGGGGCCATGACAGGGCCCCTGGTTAAATCTGGGCCTGGGGGGTGCATGCGTTGGGCACAGGTTATGACCCCCCTCGAATTGCACCCTTGCAACTGCACGGTGTGGCATGCACTATGTTGTGTCTCTCATGGTGGTGGTATGCTTTTTAGACTCTTCTATGAGTCTAACTGTCGTAAGACCGCTGAGCACCGCCCACCCGCCAGCCCTGGATTAAAGTCGTAATCCGGTGGGTTGGTGCAACACGGGTTTGGCAGTCTTACTGGGACTGCAGCGGTGGCGGTCCCAGTCAAAGACCACCAAACTCGTAATAAGGTTCTTAGTATTTTTCTCCTGTTAATCCTGGTGCTAGAGTTTTTACTGCCCATGGATAGGGACATGTTCCAACTCATGCTTGCCCAGGTGGTTGTATGTCAAAAGATTGAATAAAAACCTATCTACCTGCAACACCATAGCCTGCAAGATAGTGACTTGCAGAATATTGTCAAGATATGCATACATAGTGGGGTGTAGATTTACTGTTAACATTTCTGACTGCACATCTACTTACCTTGACGATACTTATCTTGCAGGTTGATATTTCCAAGTCAATATTGTGGAGCCACTTGGTCTACACCAAGGTAATATTTTATGTTTTTCTTGAATTTAAGGGCATTCTAGTTCACTACTGTTTGTGGCTCCCTAGGCAGTTGCCCTGATTGTTCCATGCTTTTAGAAAAAGCCAATAACTCATCTTCACCACACTACAGATATAATAAGTAAACTACTCTTGGACAAATGTTGTAGATGTGCAAAGAAATAAAAAATAAATAAATATATATATTATATATATATATATATATATATATATATATATATATATATATATATATATATATATATATATATATATGTAGAGGAGTTTCTCCGCTGAACGCCGCACACCTGCACATTAGCGTCGGTGCCTGCCGTGGTAGCGGCAACCACAGAAATGAGTACAATACAATCCACAGATAGGAAAGAGGCGGCACACCGTCCTGGTGTTTTAAGGTGTATTTAATCGCTCACAAAACAACAACGCGTTTCAGCCGTAGGACGGCCTTTGTCAAGTTGTCTGTTACTTCCGCATAGCCGAATTTAAAGCAAAATACGTCATCATAGACATAGAAGAAATGCATGTATCGTAAATCTCATGTGTACTTGAATCAAAAACACAATCAATTACAGAGTATAAACAAAAATATACATTTTCAATTTGCAGGAAATATATACGTATATACAAATAAATAAATTAGGAGCAGAATCAATTAATGCCGTTATATCTTGCTAGTGCATTGAAATAGAAAAAAGACTAAACAGTCCGTTCTAAACAATCATATATAGAATTCTGCTTTACAATTACATTAATCAAATGTAATGTATCCAAACTAAGGTCCTGACTAATTTAAAATGTGATTAATGCATTTCGACCTCAAAGTAATAATTTCTCCTATTCGAGAACAGCAATGCGGACGCATAAAGTTTGTTGAAACTTTGAAAAAATGGATGTGTATAGTTGTGGTGCAAAGAGAGAAGAGGACTGATTGGAGGAGGGATGTATTTGTTGTATAATAAATCCAAAATAATGACTCAAACATGATCTGTGTAACAATTCAATCCATAATCCCAATTTGGGACGGGTGAGGGTGCATACCTCAATTCATGACGGGCAAGTGCCCAATAAGGATCCACACAGACCGATGAGCATATTACAAAATAACTGGAATAATACAACCGTAGAACAATATCTGTAACAGCCCTCCCATCCAACCAGACACAAGCTTGTGCATAAATATTCAAATCATATCCAAAAAATGCGGAAAAATGAAATGATGTAAGACAATATATTTACAAAATACAATTCATCTCAAGGTACCCATTTCGAATCTCATGATGGGTACGATGAAAAAATAAAATCAATCCTATTTACACACGGAAGGACATGTAAAGGGTTGCAGATCATCTAGTCCAAATTAAAGGCCAATATGAGTGTTAAGTTCTTCTTCCCTGTTTAAACCATAAGGAGCCCTGGTATTCAAATCAATTATGTATCGTGATTCCAAGATACGTAGATGTTTTTCTCTGTCTCCTCCACGTATGTGCTTTAGGACCCTGTCTATTCCACAAAATTTCAACAATGCATTGTTGCTGTTATGTGCTGTGTGGAAATGTCTTGCTACGGGATAGTTGAAATCCAAATTAGTTATAGCCCTTAAATGCTCAAGAATGCGTTTCTTTAGTTGGAGTTTAGTGCTTCCAACATAACGCATATTGCAGGGGCACTCCAACAGATATACCACATAATCTGAAGTGCATGTTATGAATTTTTTAATGGGTTTGTCCCTGCCTTCCTGTGTTTTGTAGCTTCTACAGCTTACGGTGTTCTTACACGCTTTGCAGGAATTGCATTTGTGGAAACCCTCCCTGGCATGAAGCCAAGATGGATAGGATTCCATAGGTTGGTAGCTATTTACCAATTTATCTCTAAGGGATGGTGGTCGTCTGTAGGTTATTGATGGAGTATGTCCCACTTTATCCCCAATAATGGGGTCAGATCTTATAAGACCCCAATGTTTCGTAAGCAAGGATTTTAATTTGCCAGATTTCACATTGTATGTGGTGATCATACGAGGGCCAGAGATTGGTTCCTCATTACTGACTTGTTTGCTGCCAAAAAGAACCTCACTATGTGTGGTTGCTGCCAATTTATCGACAGCTTGTGTCAGGATTTTCTCTTTGTAACCACGTTTTTTGAATTTGTTCACCATGGTGTTTTTCTCAATATTGAACCCCACATCGGTATTGCAGTTCCTACGAGCTCGTAGGATCTCCCCATAGGGGATACTTCTGATCAGTGAAGGGGGGTGGGAACTGCGAGCATGTAGTAATGTATTCCCCGATGTTTCCTTTCTGAAAAGGGCAGTGGTGGACACCAGAATTGATCTCTTTTTATACATACGCAAACTCAAACTCATGAAATTACATCTCCTTGCCAAACGTAACAAAGAACGAGCCATCAATATGACCAGTGTACAGTTGCCATCTGCCAATTTCTCAATGAATGACATTGGTGATATTTTGGAAATTCATGCACTCGAGACCGACAACTCTTTTTCCAATGATGAATCAGAGGAAGTTCGTTTACAAGCTTTGGGATTCTCAACTGACACAAAACGTAGGAGTGGCCTCAGAGTCAAATCCAAATTCAATCCTAACATGGCACATGATAATATTGAATCTTTTCACTCAGTATTGATGTATGAACTCATGAGACTGAGAGGTAATCAAGATTATCGTATTCAGGACAATCTTACAAAAGGCCAGAGACAAGCACTAAAGAACTTACTGCAAGATTCCACCATAACCATAAAACCATCGGATAAAGGTGGCAACGTTGTTATAATGAACATTGAGGATTACAAAAATGAGGCCTTACGGCAGCTGAATAACACGAACTGCTACGAAGTCATCAGTTGGAAAGAATACGATGCCACAATATCAAGATACCACAATCTCCTCATGATTTGGTGGCAACAAGATCTCTTGGACGACGACGAGTACAAATTTCTCAAAAAGGACAATCCTAAGATACCATGTTTCTACTTATTGCCAAAAGTGCACAAAAGCCTGACCAATCCCCCGGGAAGGCCTATTGTGTCTTCCAATGATGGTCTACTTGAGAACACATCGATTTTTCTAGATCATTTTCTGTCTGGGTTTGTGAAAGATTTGAGATCTTACTGTAAAGATACCACTTCCTTCCTGAAACGAATACATGATGTCAGGTGGGAGGAGGGTTTTGCCATGATCTCACTCGATGTATGCTCACTGTATACTTGTATTGACCAACTGAAGGGAGTCCAGGCCTGCATGTATTACTTACAACGCCAACCATTGGGCATGCTTAATCATTCCTTGATGTTAAGGGATATGATGCTTTTTTGTCTACAAGAGAATATATTTTTATTCGACACTACACTATATAGGCAAAAATCTGGCACTGCCATGGGCACCTGCTTTGCCCCGAGCCTGGCGAACCTTTTTCTTGGGTGGTGGGAGGAGCAGGTGGTTTGGAGTGAGGCATTCGATAAATTCACCAACCATGTTCCTTTATGGCTAAGGTATATAGATGATCTATTTATCATCTGGGACGGAGATATAGACCTAGCACAAGCATTCATTGAGGCTTTATCCATTAACAACTTAAACTTAAGCTTCACCCATTCCATCAGCAAAACCACATGTGATTTCTTAGATGTAAGAATCACTGTTGATAATATCAATCACAAACTCACCACTGCCCTTTTCAGAAAGGAAACATCGGGGAATACATTACTACATGCTCGCAGTTCCCACCCCCCTTCACTGATCAGAAGTATCCCCTATGGGGAGATCCTACGAGCTCGTAGGAACTGCAATACCGATGTGGGGTTCAATATTGAGAAAAACACCATGGTGAACAAATTCAAAAAACGTGGTTAGAAAGAGAAAATCCTGACACAAGCTGTCGATAAATTGGCAGCAACCACACATAGTGAGGTTCTTTTTGGCAGCAAACAAGTCAGTAATGAGGAACCAATCTCTGGCCCTCGTATGATCACCACATACAATGTGAAATCTGGCAAATTAAAATCCTTGCTTACGAAACATTGGGGTCTTATAAGATCTGACCCCATTATTGGGGATAAAGTGGGACATACTCCATCAATAACCTACAGACGACCACCATCCCTTAGAGATAAATTGGTAAATAGCTACCAACCTATGGAATCCAATCCATCTTGGCTTCATGCCAGGGAGGGTTTCCACAAATGCAATTCCTGCAAAGCGTGTAAGAACACCGTAAGCTGTAGAAGCTACAAAACACAGGAAGGCAGGGACAAACCCATTAAAAAATTCATAACATGCACTTCAGATTATGTGGTATATCTGTTGGAGTGCCCCTGCAATATGCGTTATGTTGGAAGCACTAAACTCCAACTAAAGAAACGCATTCTTGAGCATTTAAGGGCTATAACTAATTTGGATTTCAACTATCCCGTAGCAAGACATTTCCACACAGCACATAACAGCAACAATGCATTGTTGAAATTTTGTGGAATAGACAGGGTCCTAAAGCACATACGTGGAGGAGACAGAGAAAAACATCTACGTATCTTGGAATCACGATACATAATTGATTTGAATACCAGGGCTCCTTATGGTTTAAACAGGGAAGAAGAACTTAACACTCATATTGGCCTTTAATTTGGACTAGACGATCTGCAACCCTTTACATGTCCTTCCGTGTGTATATAGGATTGATTTTATTTTTTCATCGTACCCATCATGAGATTCGAAATGGGTACCTTGAGATGAATTGTATTTTGTAAATATATTGTCTTACATCATTTCATTTTTCCGCATTTTTTGGATATGATTTGAATATTTATGCACAAGCTTGTGTCTGGTTGGATGGGAGGGCTGTTACAGATATTGTTCTACGGTTGTATTATTCC
This sequence comes from Triturus cristatus, assembly GCF_964204655.1. Taxonomy (NCBI): domain Eukaryota; kingdom Metazoa; phylum Chordata; class Amphibia; order Caudata; family Salamandridae; genus Triturus; species Triturus cristatus. The sequence goes on from NC_140587.1 coordinate 283,137,039, forward strand.
AGTTATTTTGTAATATGCTCATCGGTCTGTGTGGATCCTTATTGGGCACTTGCCCGTCATGAATTGAGGTATGCACCCTCACCCGTCCCAAATTGGGATTATGGATTGAATTGTTACACAGATCATGTTTGAGTCATTATTTTGGATTTATTATACAACAAATACATCCCTCCTCCAATCAGTCCTCTTCTCTCTTTGCACCACAACTATACACATCCATTTTTTCAAAGTTTCAACAAACTTTATGCGTCCGCATTGCTGTTCTCGAATAGGAGAAATTATTACTTTGAGGTCGAAATGCATTAATCACATTTTAAATTAGTCAGGACCTTAGTTTGGATACATTACATTTGATTAATGTAATTGTAAAGCAGAATTCTATATATGATTGTTTAGAACGGACTGTTTAGTCTTTTTTCTATTTCAATGCACTAGCAAGATATAACGGCATTAATTGATTCTGCTCCTAATTTATTTATTTGTATATACGTATATATTTCCTGCAAATTGAAAATGTATATTTTTGTTTATACTCTGTAATTGATTGTGTTTTTGATTCAAGTACACATGAGATTTACGATACATGCATTTCTTCTATGTCTATGATGACGTATTTTGCTTTAAATTCGGCTATGCGGAAGTAACAGACAACTTGACAAAGGCCGTCCTACGGCTGAAACGCGTTGTTGTTTTGTGAGCGATTAAATACACCTTAAAACACCAGGACGGTGTGCCGCCTCTTTCCTATCTGTGGATTGTATTGTACTCATATATATATATATATATATATATATATATATATATATATATTCACTTAAAAAACCATAGGTTTCACACATGTTATAGTTAGCTGGACATTTCACTCGTAAAAAAACCAATGAAATTCCCCCGTTATAGTTAGTGCAGGCAACTATAACTCATGCGACCGCAATCCTCTGAGATTTCCTATGGAATCTAGGTTGTAACTATAACTATCTACTGGCGACCGCCAGTAGATTATATATATATATATATATATATATATATATATATTGCCCGGCACTAAAGCCTGCCAGGGCTCTGACATTTCTACTTTTTACCAATGTAGAAACAACAGGCTGGAGATTTTATTCAAATGGCAGAATCCAGTATATTGAACCATAAAAGTAAAGTGAGAGCCCTGAAGAAGCGCTAGTGAGAGCGAAACACATGTTGGCTGTATTGCTGTATTATTTGATACAACAGAAATAAAAAAGAAAAGAGGACACAAGGAATTTGTACACTGTTAAGTTTCTCAGTAAAATTATATACATATATATATATATATATATATATATATATAAATTCAGCTAGCTCTTAAACCCTAATGTACCCAGGTGCTTGTTATTTCATGCTGTTGTAGATTAAATCCGTCATAAGCAGGATGCAAGACAAGCTTGGGAGCTCGTAAATTTAGAAGTTACATGCAGATTTGTGTGGGAATATTAAGCAAGATTTGTATATCCTATGTAGGCTGATGAGGACTCAGATTATAGGTTGATGTTATGGCAAGAGATGAGATTATTAGCTTTTATCGGAAATTATACAGTGTTGAAGTCTACTCAGATATGGACTACAAAGGAATTCCATAGTCTGTGACCAGGTAAGGAGAATTTCTGTCCTCTTGTGTTACAATGTTCAACTTTGGTATTGTGATACGAATCTCATATTGGGTGACTGTGACTGTACGGATGTATGGCTTGCTATTTGGCTGGAGGTAGTTTAAGAGCTAGACACAATGGGTCTTGTAGATCACTACTGTTCTTTTTGTTTTAAATTAGATTCTTGATTGGATTTTGGGCCAGCAGATTTTAGGTAGGTCAAGTTAGAGAATGTTTCTATAGGTAATTGTGGCTCCAAATAATGCCTGTGTGATTATGGCTTGATTTTTCGCTAAGGGGAGTCCTTTTATTTTCTTGAGGGGTTTGATGTAGTAAAAGTAGTTTTGGGTTAACTTGTGTATTAGTTTCTCCATTTTCAGGTCAAAGTCATGCAGGACACCAAAGACCTTGGATTGGGGAGTGACAAGGGAGTCATTCAAACATTCTAATAGGCAAATTAACAATTTACCACTTTAGGAAATGGGACAAGAAAAAATGTTTTGGATTCAATCATGTGATTTACATCTCATTGCATATATTTATTATATTTAGAACACCACAGTTTTAAATAAATACTTGTTTAGTCACGTATAGCAGTATGTGGTATTTCTTTAGGCCCTAAATTACAGCTGCCTACCTCGTTTCAGATCATACATTATTGTCACTTGAAAGGAATCAAAGATTATATCCCCAACTTGTATTAAGCACATTCTTCACAAACATTTAAAGAGGTGTTCTATAAGTTGAATGTAAAGCCAATATAGTGGCATTAGATAAGAACCTTCTTTATTGGTTGAAGGGAATAAACCCCTGTTCATTTGATATGGAGGGCAGGAGGGCAGGGGTTGCCCAAAAAGCCAGTTTGTGCTTGATGTTTTGCAGGTGGTTTCGCTGTGTTCTTTTGTAAAACTTTTTTGTTTTAGGCAAAACAAATTACAAATCTAATACAGCGGATCAAGTGAAATTGTTCAGGTTCACACTGCCTCACTTCAGAACTTTCTGGTCAATCCATCAAATGAAATTGTGATGAATGGTGATCTACATTTTATTATTGAAGTTCACTGTCTGTACTCTGCCACTACTGTGTTCAGTGTCTTGAAGATTTTATGCATTCAGTGTTTTTAACTTACATTTATTCTACCTGACAACAAACCATCTCTACTTGTAAGATGGCATACAATAGTCTCTGAGGTCATTTAGAACTGGGAAGGCCGCTCAAGACATTAGAAATTAACCAATGCATGTGAAGCTCATGCAGCTCAATAATAAGATGTTTTGAAAAAAATGTATTTTAGCCATTAAATGCCATACTGCCTTTCCTCATAACTGCAAATAACAGTTGGCACAAGTACCCACGTTAATAGAACCAAATTTAACAACATCTGAAGCCTTGTCCTATATTGTGCCAATAATAGAGAAATAAATCATCTCACTGATCAAGCTTACCCACTCACCCTGCAGTTGTGAAAGCATCTGAATCCAAATCTGTTGAAGATGCATCGAGTACTCCAATAAGGGGGTCACCATTATAAATATCATTAACTGATAGGGTCTTGCTCCTTCAACCTCCCCCCCTTCACTATGTGTATGATTCATGAAGGTTTTTGAAGACACCAACAATTGTGGCTTCCTGTTATTTACAACCTTTAACTATGACATTTACACCACCAGATAAATTTGATAGCAAATTAACATTATTTTTATTTTAATCTTTAGCTTCCTAACTGTAACATGTCAGAGCAGACACGTTTTGCTACTACTGGCAGCCATCCTCAATGGGCGCATCATTGGTGTGTTTTTATGTACACGGTCACCAGTAGGTAGATATAGTTAGGTTGTAGTTTCCACAGAAAGAGCTTCTTTTCATTTTCCAATAACTTTGGCGTCGTTTGACGAATGTTCCTGAAATGTTCAAAAGTAGTTTGCCGCTAACTTTAGCTGCTGTTTTGAAAATGTTGGGGTGATCAGTCAAGCAGGGGCTGAGAAAAAGGGTGGGGCCCAAAACCGTTTTCCCCATGTTAATTTCCATAAGAAATTTCCACACAGCTGCAGCCCGAACTGCTGTACGGATTTTCACCAGATTTGGCAGAAAGATAGCTGTTGGTTCTGGAAGTGATCTTTTCGTTAAATGGTGTAAATCTATTTAGTAGTTGTGGAGTTATTTAAAGAAATTTCTTGTTGTACATATAGGGACACAGTGGATCCGCGACCAATCTCGATCTCATGCTGTGATCTGATTGGCTGCCATCACTTCAAACCAGGAAGCATTGACAGCCATCTTGTAGCTCGGTTGATCCAAGTCACAGAATTTTTTTAAAAAAAGAAAATGGGGAAGGGTAGAAACACCCTGACAGCCTAAGCAGCTTGGGGGGGCCAAAAACTATTCATTTTAAAAAATGTCAGCAGGAGGCACACTGGATTCACGAACACCCCTGAATTTCTATTTTTTAAATGAAGAGCAGGCTACAGTGCTTTGTTTCTAATCAGCCCCCAGGTGGGCTAGGTCCCGGGAGCATGTCCAAATATGTAGGGGGGCGCATGGGTCCCCCTCCTAGGATCCCTAAAGTCCCAGGGGCCCCCACCTCCTGGGGCATTTTTCAGAATTTATGCGGGGGTTGCCCTGGGCACTGACACCTCCCCAGTTCAACTGTTTTATTAATACGGGGGCGCCCGCACGACCATCACCTCCCAGGGGCAAAATATGAAAAAAAGCAGGGGGGCTTGGCGGCCCCCACAGCCCAAGACCGCTATCTCCCCGGGTCTAAATATAATATTAATGCGAGGGGCTCCGGCCCCCGTGAGCACCAAGGACCACTACCACCCCTGAGCAGTGACCTGCAATGGAGGGCAACAAATGATCACATGAATGACGTCGTCAGTTATGTCATCAGTGATGTCATTTCAGATGTCATCAGTGATGTCATTTGAGATGTCATCAGTGATGTCATCAGTGATGTCACTGACCATGTCATGAGTGATGTAATATGTGACGTCATCAGCAGTGCATTGCGTGGGCGCGAGTTATAGTTAGCTGAACTAACTATAACGGGGGAATTTCAATGGTTTTGTACGAGGGAAATGTCCAGCTAACTATAACGCCCCTGAAACCTATGGTTTTTTCAGTGAATTTCTAAGGTTTGTTAAATGCTAATTCCTAACTATAACGTGCCTGAAATATATATATATATATATTTATATATCTATATCTATTTATATATCTATATCTATATCTATATATATATTCACTGAAAAAACCATAGGTTTCAGGGGTGTTATAGTTAGCTGGACTTTTCACTTGTACAAAACCATTGAAATTCCCCCGTTATATTTAGTTCAGCTAACTATAACACATGCGCCCGCAATGCACTGCTGATGACGTCACATATTACATCACTCATGACATGGTCAGTGACATCACTCATGACATCACTGATGACATCTCAAATGACATCACTGATGACATCACTGATGTCATCATCCAGTGAATGTGTGTTTTTCTGAAAATTAAATATGTTTTATATATGTATATCTCAAGGTCGATGGAAGAATAAATGGGTATATAAGTGTCTAAATGGATGATTTGTTTTTGAAAAATTGATTGTGTAACTGACTGATTAAGTGTATCATAGTGAATACATGGCTTAGTGAGTAATGGTTAAATATGTAAATATCTGTATCAGTCTCTCACTTTGTGTATAAGTGGCTGCATGGGTTGGTGAGTAGCTACATGGGTGTCTATATAGGTTATTAGTTGGTTTTTTGAGTATCAGTCTGAGTGTCTGCATGGTTCGGTGGGGGTATTACGTAGTGCATAGGTGCATGAATGAGTGACTCACTGTTTGTATGTGTTGAAGACAGCATGTGTGCAGGACTGTATGGGTGGATGAGTGTGTGTATGGGTGTGTTAGTGAGTGAATGACTGTCTCAATAGTGTCTTTATGAGTAACTACATATGTTTTAAAATTGTATATGTGACTATTGGTGTATATAAGTGGGTATATGTGAGAGTGAGAGATTGAAAGAGTTCCTGTATGAATAAGTATGTGTTTCTATAAGTGATTGTTTAAAAGACTAAGTATGTGTAAGTTTCCGTAGAAGTAAGTGTGGTGGTGTGTCTATAACTGTATATGCAAGTAAATGTATGTTTGATTCTTTATTAGCATGAGTGACTATGTGTTTGAGTAACTCTATGGATGAGTGGCATTGTGTAACAGGATGTATAGGTGTATGAGTACATATGATAAGTGAGTACATGTATGAATGACTGTATAGGACTGTTGGTGAATGAGTGGATGTGTACGTGGATCTTAGAATTACTGAAGAGGTTGTTGTAACTGGTATTGGTTTGTCCATTGTTTTGAAAATTTTAGTCTCTATTTTTGAATGTGTGTATCAAAGGTTATATTAGGGTGAGAGGAGGTCTGCCACTCTATCACAAGGATGATGTCATCAGTGATGTCATTTGAGATGTCATCAGTGATGTCATGAGTGATGTCACTGACCATGTCATGAGTGATGTAATATGTGACGTCATCAGCAGTGCATTGCGGGCGCGTGAGTTATAGTTAGCTGAACTAACTATAACGGGGGAATTTCAATGGTTTTGTACAAGTGAAAAGTCCAGCTAACTATAACACCCCTGAAACCTATGGTTTTTTCAGTGAATTTCTGAGGTTTTTTAAATGCTAATTCCTAACTATAACGTGCCTGAAACCTATGGTTTTTTCTATGAATTTCAAAGGTTTTTTAAATGCTAATTTCTAACTATGCCTACAGAGATAGGACATGTGAAGAAAGAAGAAAAAATGCACAGAAAGAAAAAAAAGAAGTGCAGAAAGAAGCAACAGGAGTCCTCAAAGACGAAGAAAAGTGCAGGAAGAAGGATAACGTGCAGAAAGAACAAAAAGAAGAGCAGAAAGAAGCCTTGTTGCAAAATCATCCTGTACCCTCAACTTTTTCAGACGGATACTGGTGGTAACTGAGTCTGACTAACCAGTCCTAGAGCCAGTGCTATGTTAAAAGACACTTAGAGTACATTGAAAACACCTACGTACACTAGGGAACATTATGTGTTGGGGTCCCCCTGTGATTAGCATGACCTCCTCTGTAAGCCCCTAGTATATAATAGGGCAGGGGGATTAAAACTACCTCTTAAAACAGGCCACAGGGCGTTTTTGCACACGTTAACTCAGGCCCCGTCCCCTCCCTTCCCCACTGTGTAAACACGCCCTGTGTCCGTTATTAGTTGGGAGATTAAGTTCATTTGAATCCTGAGGGTCCCTAGGGTCCAACTAGCCCACTAGGTACCTCCAGTAAGTGCCACAGAGCTGCGTTGCAGAGAGGTGTAAAAAGTGGCACAGCCTGGACCACCTCTCTGCAATGCAGCTCAGTGGCGCTTACTGGAAGCACTTGGTGGGCTAGTTAGCCCCCAGGGGCCCTCAGTATTGAAGGGAAATTATATCCCCAATTCAAAACGTGCCATAGTGCGTGTTTGCACACGTCACCTCAGGCCCCGTCCCCTCCCTTCACCACTGTGTAAACGCGCCCTGTGGCTGTTCTAAGTTGAGAGATTAAGTCCCCTTGAATCCTAAGGGTCCCTAAGGTCAAACTAGACCACTAGGTACCTCCAGTAAGCGCCACAGAGCTGCGTTGCATAGAGGTGTAAAAAGGGGCTTGGCCTCAGAACACCTGTCTGCAGCGCAGCTCCCTGGCGCATACTGGAGATGCCTGTTGGGCTAGTTGGCCCTCAGGGACCCTCAGTATTGAAGAGGAATTAATTCCCCAACTTACAACTCGTCAGGGGGCGCGTTTGCAGAGTGCTGCAAGGAGGGGGCGTGGCCTCCGGCACAATGCCAGTCTTTTATTTATTTTAATTTTTTAAGAAGGGGGGCTGTGTGGTTCCCCTTCTTATTCTAATTTATTGGCCCTGATGACCCCATCCCCCAGGGCCTCTCTCCTACTTATAATTTTTTGACCCCAATCCCCAGGGCCGGCCACTGTTTTTTATTATTTTAAAAAAATATATATTTATAGACACACCTAGGACATGCTGGACAAACCGTACGTACCTATCACCATGACGATTTGCGTGATATTCATTAGAAGGCGACTATGCATACAATGAATCCACGTGGAATATATTTACACCGCTAGTGAAGCTCTGACGTGTCTGACGCCCTACCGTGCCTAATCCCGGTAGACACCCTTGTCGTTTATTTATACAAACATGGGTAGCTATTGACGGGCACATTTAATACACATGCACACCAAGCCATTCAAAGGGGATTCGACAAAAATTCTACAAACTATGCAAGAAACCCCCCTCACGGTTAATAAAACACACATCCACTGCCGGATGTGTAATACTTTTTATTTTACTCTCTGGAAAGGGGACGAACATCACTTGAGAGTCACAGCGTGCTCCTGGCAGAGCCCAATGCTGTGTTACACCCACCATTGTCTGCTGAGTGCCACACACCTCTGTGTTGTATTCCACTAGCTAGTGCATATGCTATGACACTCTCTAGCCCATGTGCACTGTACCACCACCCCGTGAATATGTCATGCCACACTTGTCTTCGCACAGGTTATATTGCCCCATCTAACGTGCCTTCCTCGATGCCTATGTTATAATGCACAGTGCTATGCCATACATATTACAATCTGGGATCCATATTTTTGTCACAGTGCATATGCAACGTTACACTCCCCAGCACATATTTTATATTACAACTTTAGAGACTAGTTAGGTTACACAACACTGCCCTGTGCATTTTACACTCCAAGGCGCATATCGCATAGCACGCGCTAGTGCCTGTGCTATCTCGCGCTCTCCAATGAATCTGTCATTGCGCACAATGTATTGCATATTATATTTCACGCCCGGTTCATCTTATATCACACTTTTTGGTGCATAGTTTATACCATACACTATATCTAGTTTTCATTTTCAATCGTGCTCTCAGGACTATGTTCTATATAACATTGTGTTCACCTACCCTTTTCACAGGCATTACATTTTGCGATAGGTGGTGGAGGGTCAGGGGGTGTTTCTGCCAAGTGAGCCTGGAGTCACAGTCACAAACGTCCTCTTCTTCCTGAATAAAAGTCAGATTATGCTGCATACTTGTTCATATTTTAAGTAGTTCGCACAGACACACGTTTTAAAAACAATAAAGTTCCTAATACCCGCCTTCTCTGAACAGTTAGCTTGCTGCCCCATCCCCCTCCTCCCTATCCTCTGTTGTGTGAATCCATGGACTAGCCTCCTCCCTCCTGCCATGCATGGTCTGATGTGCTGCCACTGCCCTCAATTTAGTATGATGTACCAGTCCACTCCTCCTGCCCTCCAGTGCCCAATTATATGCCCCATCATTGACCTCCTGCTTAAACTCTGTGCTTAGCTTGCTGCCCCTATTCTCCTCCCCCCTGCCCTCCGATGTCTTTGTGCATGTCCCTGCACCATCCTTTTTGCCCACCATGTTCCATGGACCTGCCACTCCTATCTACTCTGAGTGTTCTGTTGAGCTGCCACTCCCCTCCCACCTGCCTAGCATTGTCAGATGACTGTAACCTGTCCCTGCCACCTCCACCCTGCCTGTCCATATGCCATGCCCCTATCCTCTTCCTCCTGTCCTACATGGTCCATTGTACTGCCACACCCTTCTGCCCTCCCTGGTCTGTTGTGCTGCAACTGCTCCTCCTGCCTGCCCCGTGCGGTCTGTTGTGAGGCCCCTTCCCCTGAACTTTCTTGTCTGTGCACAGGTCCTGACCCTCCCTTCTATCTTCCATCGTCCTTTGTGCATGCCCCTGCACCCTCCTTCTTGCCCATCATAGCCATTGTGCTGCCACTAACCCTCCCACTTGCCATGCATGGTCTTCTGTGCTGCCATGGCCCCTCCCACCTTCCCTGTGTGGTCAGTTAGCTGCCCCTGACCCCCTCCCACCTTCCCGCTATGGTCTGTGTGTATGTCATCACAGTCTCACTGTTGCTCTTCATGGTGTGTTTTGCTTCTAGTGCCCATCCTGCCTGACCTCCATGGCTATCTTGCTGCTCCTGCCCTGCCCCCTTGCCCCCAGCCCTCTGTTTACATGTGCAGACCCCTACTCCCTCCCTCCTGGCTTGTCTGTTCCATTGTAATGCCCCTGATCCGTCCCTCCTGCCCTTTATGGTCTGTTATGCTGCAGCTTTCTCTCCTGTCTGTCCATTATGGTCAGCTAGCTACCATTGCCTCTTGCCCCTCTGTTCTCTGTTGTCCATGTGCATGGTCCTGTCCCCTCCCTCTTGCTTTCTATGGATTGTTGTGCTGCACTCCCGTCCCGCATGCCCTGTGTGGTGTATTGTGCTGCTGCAAACCCTTATGCCTGCCCTGCAGGGTCAGTTTGGTGCACCTCTCCATGTCCCTCCTGTCCTCTGTTATCCAAGTCCATGTCCCTACCCCATTTCCTTCCATGATCCAATGTACCATACTTGCGAACATTTTGAACTTGGTAAGAGGGAGATTTTGAAAAAAAACTGGGGTATTGATTTTCCCCTTTGAGTTACATTGAAAAAGAGGAGATTGTAGACAGGAGACAGATCAAATTAAGCCCATTTGAGCTTAAAAACATTGGACGTTTCCTGGCTGAATCGGGTCTGTTGGCATGTATGGTTGTACTACCATTGCCTCTTCCTTCTGCCCACAATGGTCTATTACATTGCCACAGCCTCTCTTGCAAGTCTTGTATTGTTGGTTTGTTGCCCCTGCCCCCCTTTACACTGCCCTCCATAGTCTGTTGTGCTGCCTCGGCCCTTCCTGCCTGCTCAGTGTGGTTAATTTGTTGCCTTTTCACCCTCCTACCTGCCTTCAATTTTCAGAGTCCGTGCCCCTGGCCTCTGCCTCTCAACAGTATCCTAATGAACAACTAGATTGCTAACATTCTATATGTATTACAAAAGTGTGGAACGCCTGACGTCATCTTGATGTAATCAAAACTGTAATACCTAGAGCATTTCCTTTAGAAATTACATATATAAGAGGGTCTTATTGGCATCAAAATTATGGTTAGTGCTCTAAAAGACTAAAATAAGGACATATTTTCTGAGTTTTCAAATAGCGACAAAGCACTTTTAAATTATTTGTTATCTTTATGTTTTTTTATCCAGTTGACCACTTGATTAAATGTTGCACTTAGGGGAGAGGATGTGGTGTTACTTCCAGAACTGCAGACTTTGCAACTGGGGAACCAGGTTGGAGTTTCTGTTTCAGCTCGACATTCTGTGATTCTGGTCAAATCACTTAGTCTCCCCATGTCTACAACCAAAATGAATTTGTTCTTGTGTGATGTAACCAATGCTCATGTAAAGCACTCCAATACCTGACAAGTCTGCACTATATAACACTGCAAAAACAAAAAATAATAAGTGTTTTGCACACTTCTGTCATTGGGCTATATTTGGGCTACATCTGGGTTATTTTGGGCTACATTTGGGCTCTTTTGTCTCCGGTGGCCATCTTGGGAGATTTATTTGTTATGAAGTTTCCTAATTTCCTCATGTACTGCAGTCTCCTCAGTAGGAAATGCTTTCAGTTTTTTACTTTGATTCCATCATGAAGGTATTCAGATATGTCACACATTTGCCATAAATTATGAATGTTAGCACTCTAGTTGCTCATTAGATCACTGTAGTAAAACTACTGTTCACCATGGAAGTCTGCTCCTGGTATTAAAAGTGCATGTTTCAGTCTGCATGTCAGAATTTTTTAATGAAATAGAAGAGGATTTGAGAAGTCACTCAAAATGTGCCCTCATTTTCTTTCTTCAGCATTAATCATAATTTATATGGCAAAATGAACCCCCTCATTGTGTTCCTTTTTAAATTAAATGTTTTAAGTGTTACCAGTTTATTCCAATCAAGATGGCTTCAGGTGTGCCATTTTTGTCATAATGAAGACAGTAAGCGCTCTAGTTGTTTTTAAGAACACTCTGGGACATTCTGTCATTGGACTATACTTGGGCTACATCTGGGTGATATTTGGGCTAGATTTGGGCTCTTTTGTCTCTGGTGCCATCTTGGGAGACTTATTTGTTATCAAGTTTCCTAATTTCCTCATTTACTGCAGTCTCCTCAGTAGGAAATACTTTCAGTTTTTTACTTTGATTCCATCAAGAAGGCATACAGATGTGTCACACATTTGCCATAAATTCAGAATGTTAGCACTCTTTTTGCTCATTAGATCACTGTAGTAAAGCTACTGCTCACCAGGGAAAACTGCTGCTGGTATTGAAAGTGCATGTTTCAGTCTGCATGTCAGAATTTTTTAATGAAATATAAGAGGATTTGTGAAGTCACTCAAAATGTGCCCTAATTTTTCTTTCTGCAGCACTAATCATACTTTTTATGGAAAATGAACCCCCTCATTTTGTTCCTTTTTAAGTTAAATGTTTTAAGAGTTACCACTTTAATCTAAGCAAGATGACTTCAGGTGTGCCATACGTTTATCATAAGTAGGACTGTTAGCGCTCTAGTTGTTCTTTGGAACACTCTGGGAAGCTGCAGTAGAACACAAAGGAATCAACTGACAGTCTCTGCCCTTGTTGGATGTACATGTTTTACTGAGAATGTCAGACTTCATTCTCACATGACTGAGAAAGATAATGTGAATTTACAGAAAATAAGCTCTCAGTATATCTTATAGATCACCTTCCAAACCTCTGTGGGAAAAGCATGAGAAAATATTTTTCTCTCAATCATGATATCCCAGCAGAAGGCTTTTTCACATGGTGAAATCACCTTAGAACATACCACAATTCCTAAAATGAGTATGGTACCATCAACAAATGATTTATAATGTAACTAAAGTCTTAAAACCTTCTATTAACTGCAATGCTTTTTAATGAGGTGCTATCATGTATATTGGTCCCAAGATGGCTGCCAACACTTCTTGGATGAAGTGCTGACAGCCAATCAGATCTCAGGATGAGATGTGTGGTTAGGCTCAGCCCACATATATATTTGATTTTACTTTTGATTTTCTCAGGAACTACTGAACAGATTGACTCCAGATATGCAAAAGGCACATCCCTGACCTGAGGACTACCTCTTTGCCAAATTTAAAGTAATTCTGTTCAGCCGTTTGGGCTGTACCTTGGACTAAAGGTCCCTATGGAAATTTGCATGGGAAAAACGTGTTTTGGGACCCCCATTTTTTCTCAGCCCCCGCTTGACGAATCCCCCCGAGACTTTCAGGGTAGGAGCGGAGCGGAGCGCCCCACCTATTTTGAAAATTTCGCGAGGATTCATCAACCGGCGCCAAAGTTATTCCAAATAGAATGTTGCGGATTTTCTATGGAAACACGGTCCTAACTATAACTATCTACTGGCGACCGCCAGTAGATAATAATATCTATCATCTACTGGCGACCGCCAGTAGATAATAATATCTATTATCTACTGACGGTCGCCAGTAGATAGTTATAGTTAGGACCGTGTTTCCATAGGAAATCCGCACCATTCTATTTGGAATAACTTTGGCGCCGGTTGATGAATCCTTACGAAATTTTCAAAATAGGTGGGGCGCTCCGCTCCGCTCTTACCCTGAAAGTCTCGGGGGGATTCGTCAAGCGGGGGCTGAGAAAAAAGGGGGGTCCCAAAACACGTTTTTCCCATGCAATTTTCCCTAGGGACCTTTAGTCCAAGGTACAGCCCAAACGGCTGAACAGAATTACTTTAAATTTGGCAAAGAGGTAGTCCTCAGGTCAGGGATGTGCCTTTTGCATATCTGGAGTCAATCTGTTCAGTAGTTCCTGAGAAAATTAAAAGTAAAATCATATATATATGTGGGCGGAGCCTAACCACACATCTCATCCTGAGATCTGATTGGCTGTCAGCACTTCATCCAAGAAGTGTTGGCAGCCATCTTGGGACCAATATACATGATAGCACCTCATTAAAAAGCATTGCAGTTAATAGAAGGTTTTAAGACTTTAGTTACATTATAAATCATCTGTTGATGGTACCATACTCATTTTAGGAATTGTGGTATGTTCTAAGGTGATTTCACCATGTGAAAAAGCCTTCTGCTGGGATATCATGATTGAGAGAAAAATATTTTCTCATGCTTTTCCCACAGAGGTTTGGAAGGTGATCTATAAGATATACTGAGAGCTTATTTTCTGTAAATTCACATTATCTTTCTCAGTCATGTGAGAATGAAGTCTGACATTCTCAGTAAAACATGTACATCCAACAAGGGCAGAGACTGTCAGTTGATTCCTTTGTGTTCTACTGCAGCTTCCCAGAGTGTTCCAAAGAACAACTAGAGCGCTAACAGTCCTACTTATGATAAACGTATGGCACACCTGAAGTCATCTTGCTTAGATTAAAGTGGTAACTCTTAAAACATTTAATTTAAAAAGGAACAAAATGAGGGGGTTCATTTTCCATAAAAAGTATGATTAGTGCTGCAGAAAGAAAAATTAGGGCACATTTTGAGTGACTTCACAAATCCTCTTCTATTTCATTAAAAAATTCTGACATGCAGACTGAAACATGCACTTTCAATACCAGCAGCAGTTTTCCCTGGTGAGCAGTAGCTTTACTACAGTGATCTAATGAGCAAAAAGAGTGCTAACATTCTGAATTTATGGCAAATGTGTGACACATCTGAATGCCTTCTTGATGGAATCAAAGTAAAAAACTGAAAGTATTTCCTACTGAGGAGACTGCAGTAAATGAGGAAATTAGGAAACTTAATAACAAATAAGTCTCCCAAGATGGCACCAGAGACAAAAGAGCCCAAATGTAGCCCAAATATCACCCAGATGTAGCCCAAGTATAGTCCAATGACAGAATGTCCCAGAGTGTTCTTACAAACAACTAGAGCGCTTACTGTCTTCATTATGACAAAAATGGCACACCTGAAGCCATCTTGATTGGAATAAACTGGTAACACTTAAAACATTTAATTTAAAAAGGAACACAATGAGGGGGTTCATTCTGCCATAGAAATTATGATTAATGCTGAAGAAAGAAAATGAGGGCACATTTTGAGTGACTTCTCAAATCCTCTTCTATTTCATTAAAAAATTCTGACATGCAGACTGAAACATGCACTTTTAATACCAGGAGCAGACTTCCATGGTGAACAGTAGTTTTACTACAGTGATCTAATGAGCAACTAGAGTGCTAACATTCAGAATTTATGGCAAATGTGTGACATATCTGAATACCTTCATGATGGAATCAAAGTAAAAAACTGAAAGCTTTTCCTACTGAGGAGACTGCAGTACATGAGGAAATTAGGAAACTTCATAACAAATAAATCTCCCAAGATGGCCACCGGAGACAAAAGAGCCCAAATGTAGCCCAAAATCACCCAGATGTAGCCCAAATATAGCCCAATGACAGAATTGTGCAAAACACTTATTATTTTGTGTTTTTGCAGTGTTATATAGTGCAGACTTGTCAGGTATTGGAGTGCTTTACATGAGCATTGGTTACATCACACAAGAACAAATTCATTTTGGTTGTAGACATGGGGAGACTAAGTGATTTGACCAGAATCACAGAATGTCGAGCTGAAACAGAAACTCCAACCTGGTTCCCCAGTTGCAAAGTCTGCAGTTCTGGAAGTAACACCACATCCTCTCCCCTAAGTGCAACATTTAATCAAGTGGTCAACTGGATAAAAAAACATAAAGATAACAAATAATTTAAAAGTGCTTTGTCGCTATTTGAAAACTCAGAAAATATGTCCTTATTTTAGTCTTTTAGAGCACTAACCATAATTTTGATGTCAATAAGACCCTCTCATGTATGTCATTTCTAAAGGAAATGCTCTAGGTATTACAGTTTTGATTACATCAAGATGACGTCAGGCGTTCCACACTTTTGTAATACATATAGAATGTTAGCAATCTAGTTGTTCATTAGGATACTGTTGAGAGGCAGAGGCCAGGGGCACGGACTCTGAAAATTGAAGGCAGGTAGGAGGGTGCAAAGGCAACAATTTAACCACACTGAGCAGGCAGGAAGGGCCGTGGCAGCACAACAGACTATGGAGGGCAGTGGAAAGGGGGGCAGGGGCAACAAACCAACAATACAAGACTTGCAAGAGAGGCTGTGGCAATGTAATAGACCATTGTGAGCAGAAGGAAGAGGCAATGGTAGTACAACCATACATGCCAACAGACCCGATTCAGCCAGGAAACGTCCAATGTTTTTAAGCTCAAATGGGCTTTATTTGATCTGTCTCCTGTCTACAATCTCCTCTTTTTCAATGTAACTCAAAGGGGAAAATCAATACCCCAGTTTTTTTTCAAAATCTCCCTCTTACCAAGTTCAAAATGTTCGCAAGTATGGTACATTGGATCATGGAAGGAAATGGGGTAGGGACATGGACTTGGATAACAGAGGACAGGAGGGACATGGAGAGGTACACCAAACTGACCCTGCAGGGCAGGCATCAGGGTTTGCAGCAGCACAATACACCACACAGGGCATGCGGGACGGGAGTGCAGCACAACAATCCATAGAAAGCAAGAGGGAGGGGACAGGACCATGCACATGGACAACAGAGAACAGAGGGGCAAGAGGCAATGGTAGCTAGCTGACCATAATGGACGGACAGGAGAGAAAGCTGCAGCATAACAGACCATAAAGGGCAGGAGGGACGGATCAGGGGCATTACAATGGAACAGACAAGCCAGGAGGGAGGGAGTAGGGGTCTGCACATGTAGACAGAGGGCTGGGGGCAAGGGGGCAGGGCAGGAGCAGCAAGATAGTCATGGAGGTCAGGCAGGATGGGCACTAGAAGCAAGACACACCATGAAGAGCAACAGTGAGACTGTGATGGCATACACACAGACCATGGAGGGAAGGTGGGAGGGGGTCAGGGGCAGCTAACTGACCACACAGGGAAGGTGGGAGGGGCCATGGCAGCACAGAAGACCATGCATGGCAAGTGGGAGGGTTAGTGGCAGCACAATGGCTATGATGGGCAAGAAGGAGGGTGCAGGGGCATGCACAAAGGACGATGGAGGATAGAAGGGAGGGTCAGGACCTGTGCACAGACAAGAAAGTTCAGGGGAAGGGGCCTCACAACAGACCGCACGGGGCAGGCAGGAGGAGCAGTTGCAGCACAACAGACCAGGGAGGGCAGAAGGGTGTGTTATGTTATGTTATGTTATGTTAAAATTGGTCTTATATAGCGCTCGGCTACTCTAAAAGAGTGGCAGTACAATGGACCATGTAGGACAGGAGGAAGAGGATAGGGGCATGGCATGTGGACAGGCAGGGTGGAGGTGGCAGGGACAGGTTACAGTCATCTGACAATGCTAGGCAGGTGGGAGGGGGGTGGCAGCTCAACAGAACACTCAGAGTAGATAGGAGTGGCAGGTCCATGGAACATGGTGGGCAAAAAGGATGGAGCAGGGGCATGCACAAAGACATCGGAGGGCAGGGGGGAGGAGAATAGGGGCAGCAAGCTAAGCACAGAGTTTAAGCAGGAGGTTAATGATGGGGCATAGAATTGGGCAATGGAGGGCAGGAGGGCAGGAGGAGTGGACTGGTACATCATACTAAATTGAGGGCAGTGGCAGCACATCAGACCATGCATGGCAGGAGGGAGGAGGCTAGTCCATGGATTCACACAACAGAGGATAGGGAGGAGGGGGATGGGGCAGCAAGCTAACTGTTCAGAGAAGGCGGGTATTAGGAACTTTATTGTTTTTAAAACGTGTGTCTGTGCGAACTACTTAAAATATGAACAAGTATGCAGCATAATCTCACTTTTATTCAGGAAGAAGAGGACGTTTGTGACTGTGACTCCGGGCTCACTTGGCAGAAACACCCTCTGACCTTCCACCCCCTATCGCAAAATGTAATGCACGTGAAAAGGGTAGGTGAACACAATGTTATATAGAACATAGTCCTGAGAGCACGATTGAAAATGAAAACTAGATATAGTGTATGGTATAAACTATGCACCAAAAAGTGTGATATAAGATGAACCGGGCGTGAAAAATAATATGCAATACATTGTGCGCAATGACAGATTCATTGGAGAGCGCAAGATAGCACAGGCACTAGCGCGTGCTATGCGATATGCGCCTTGGAGTGTAAAATGCACAGGGCAGTGTTGTGTAACCTAACTAGTCTCTAAAGTTGTAATATAAAATATGTGCTGGGGAGTGTAACGTTGCATATGCACTGTGACAAAAATATGGATCCCAGATTGTAATATGTATGGCATAGCACTGTGCGTTATAACATAGGCATCGAGGAAGGCACGTTAGATGGGGCAATATAACCCGCGCGAAGACAAGTGTGGCATGACATATTCACGGGGTGGTGTTACAGTGCACATGGGCTAGAGAGTGTCATAGCATATGCACTAGCTAGTGGAATACAACACAGAGGTGTGTAGCACTCAGCAGGCAATGGTGGGTGTAACACAGCATTGGGCTCTGCCAGGAGTGCGCTGTGACTCTCAAGTGATGTTCGTCCCCTTTCCAGAGAGTAAAATAAAAAGTATTACACATCCGGCAGTGGATGTGTGTTTTATTAACCGTGAGGGGGGTTTCTTGCATAGTTTGTAGAATTTTTGTCGAATCCCCTTTGAATGGCTTGGTGTGCATGTGTATTAAATGTGCCCGTCAATAGCTACCCATGTTTGTATAAATAAACGTCAAGGGTGTCTACCGGGATTAGGCACAGTAGGGCGTCAGACACGTCAGAGCTTCACTAGCGGTGTAAATACATTTCACGTGGATTCATTGTATGCATAGTCGCCTTTTAATGAATATCACGCAAATCGTCATGGTGATAGGTACGTACGGTTTGTCCAGCATGTCCTAGGTGTGTCTATAAATATATATTTTTTAAAAATAATAAAAAACAGTGGCCGGCCCTGGGGATTGGGGTCAAAAAATTATAATTAGGAGACAGGCCCTGGGGGATGGGGTCATCAGGGCCAATAAATTAGAATAAGAAGGGGAACCACACAGCCCCCCTTCTTAAAAAATTAAAATAAATAAAAGACTGGCATCGTGCCGGAGGCCACGCCCCCTCCTTGCAGCACTCTGCAAACGCGCCCCCTGGCGAGTTGTAAGTTGGGGAATTAATTCCTCTTCAATACTGAGGGTCCCTGAGGGCCAACTAGCCCAACAGGCATCTCCAGTATGCGCCAGGGAGCTGCGCTGCAGACAGGTGTTCTGAGGCCAAGCCCCTTTTTACACCTCTATGCAACGCAGCTCTGTGGTGCTTACTGGAGGTACCTAGTGGTCTAGTTTGACCCTAGGGACCCTTAGGATTCAAGGGGACTTAATCCCTCAACTTAGAACAGCCACAGGGCGCGTTTACACAGTGGTGAAGGGAGAGGACGGGGCCTGAGGTGACGTGTGCAAACACGCACTATGGCACGTTTTAAATTGGGGATATAATTTCCCTTCAATACTGGAGGCCCCTGGAGGCTAACTAGTACCGCAAGTGCTTCCAGTAAGCGCCACTGAGCTGCATTGCAGAGAGGTGGTCCAGGCTGTGCCACTTTTTACACCTCTCGGCAACGCAGCTCTGTGGCACTTACTGGAGGTACCTAGTGGGCTAGTTGGACCCTAGGGACCCTCAGGATTCAAATGAACTTAATCTCCCAACTAAAAACGGACACAGGGCGTGTTTACACAGTGGTGAAGGGAGGGGACGGGGTCTGAGTTAACGTGTGCAAAAACGCCCTGTGGCCTGTTTTAAGAGGTAGTTTTAATCCCCCTGCCCTATTATATACTAAGGGCTTACAGAGGAGGTCATGCTAATCACAGGGGGACCCCAACGCAAAATGTTCCCTAGTGTATGTAGGGGTTTTCAATGTATTCTAAGTGTCTTTTAACATAGCACTGGCTCTAGGACTGGTTAGTCAGACTCAGTTACCACCAGTATCCGTCTGAAAAAGTTGAGGGTACAGGATGATTTTGCAACAAGGCTTCTTTCTGCTCTTCTTTTTGTTCTTTCTGCACGTTATCCTTTTTCCTGCACTTTTCTTCGTCTTTGAGGACTTCTGTTGCTTCTTTCTGCACTTCTTTTTATTCTTTCTGTGTATTTTTTCTTCTTTCTTCACATGTCCTATCTCTGTAGGCATAGTTAGAAATTAGCATTTAAAAAACCTTCTAAATTCACAGAAAAAACCATAGGTTTCAGGCACGTTATAGTTAGGAATTAGCATTTAAAAAACCTCAGAAATTCACTGAAAAAACCATAGGTTTCAGGGGTGTTATAGTTAGCTGGACTTTTCACTTGTACAAAACCATTGAAATTCCACCGTTATAGTTAGTTCAGCTAACTATAACTCACGCGCCCGCAATGCACTGCTGATGACGTCACATATTACATCACTCATGACATGGTCAGTGACATCACTCATGACATCACTGAAGACATCTCAAATGACATCACTAATGACATCATCCTTGTGATAGAGCGGCAGACCTCCTCTCACCCTAATATAACCTTTGATACACACATTCAAAAATAGAGACTAACATTTTCAAAACAATGAACATACAAATACCAGTTACAACAACCTCTTCAGTAATTCTAAGATCCACATACACATCCACTCGTTCACCAACAGTCCTATACAGTCACTCATACATGTACTCACTCATCATATGTACTCATACACCTATACATCCTGTTACACAATGCCACTCATCCATAGAGTTACTCACACACATAGTCACTCATGCTAATAAAGAATCAAACATACATTCACTTTCATATACAGTTATAGACACACCACCACACTTACTTCTACGGAAACTTACACATACTTAGTCTTTTAAACAATCACTTATAGAAACACATACTTATTCATACAGGAACTCTTTCAATCTCTCACTCTCACATATACTCACTTATATACACCAATAGTCACATATACTATTTTAAAACATATGTAGTTACTCATAAAGACACTATTGAGACAGTCATTCACTCACTAACACACCCATACACACACTCATCCACCCATACAGTCCTGCACACATGCTGTCTTCAACACATACAAACAGTGAGTCACTCATTCATGCACCTATGCACTACGTAATACCCCCCACCGAACCATGCAGACACTCAGACTGATACTCAAAAAACCAACTAATAACCTATATAGACACCCATGTAGCTACTCACCAACCCATGCAGCCACTTATACACAAAGTGAGAGACTGATACAGATATTTACATATTTAAACATTACTCACTAAGCCATTTATTCACTATGATACACTTAATCAGTCAGTTACACAATCAATTTTTCAAAACAAATCATCCATTTAGACACTTATATACCCATTTATTCTTCCATCGACCTTGAGATATACATATATAAAACATATTTAATTTTCAGAAAAACACACATTCACTGGATGATGTCATCAGTGATGTCATCAGTAATGTCATTTGAGATGTCATCAGTGATGTCATGAGTGATGTCACTGACCATGTCATGAGTGTTGTAATATGTGACGTCATCAGCAGTGCATTGCGGGCGCGCGAGTTATAGTTAGCTGAACTAACTATAACGGGGGAATTTCAATGGTTTTGCACAAGTGAAAAGTCCAGCTAACTATAACACCCCTGAAACCTATGGTTTTTTCAGTGAATTTCTGAGGTTTTTTAAATGCTAATTCCTAACTATAACGTGCCTGAAACCTATGGTTTTTTCTGTGAATATATATATATATATATATATCAGCAGCAATTGTCTTACTCACTGAGTTTGGTCTAGTCAGCCGCAGCAGAGGCGAGCAACCCACATACATTTCTTGGAACACACTGAAATCTGACATTAGTGCTTCCCTTCCACCAATCTAGCAGTGTCACTATTGTCCCAGGCAATGCAGGAGAGATTTTCTAGATGTTTTTTTGTCTTTTTAACAGCAAACTCTAGTGCACGACAGCGGTGGAGATGCAACTGTGCTGAAGCAAGGGCGTGTCCGCATCCAAGCCCTTCTAGAATGTGTAGAGTTACGAAATCAATTCAACGCCTCACACGACATTAATTCATGATGCATTATTCAAACATGTAATCCTTTTCATAAAATAAATATGTGATGCACCCTCTTCCATAGAAGAACGTGTCATAACAAAATATTTCATGACCTAGAAGAATGACGTGGGCCGGTGGAATTGCTTCACATTAATAATGGTCCATTTATTTGCAAAATATATTTATTGCTTTTTGAATATTGCCCCTGGCTTGAAAGAGTATTCTGGTAACCGTTTGGCAGCATATTAAGGGGCGTCATTATACATCCATTACTGGGCATTGATAAGAACACGCGCCTCGAAGCCTTAGGGGCACGCTGTCTATTAGACGCATGGCGTGTTCCCTAACCAGACCTACATTTGCAGGAAAAAGCCTGAAGTTATCAGATATGAGCCGCTTTCAGAGGCCAGCCGGATGTTTGAGTTCAGTCAGCCATCAACAAATATTGATAGCTCTAATCCCAGATTACTCTCAGAATAAAAATAAACAGAGCGGCCTTGTGGAAGTGAGTAATAGGACCCGCGGTGCGTTTTTCTGCGAGGCAGGATGGGATAATATTGGGATATCCGGGATTTTTATGTCTCCACTACAATGGGCGGCGAGGAGGGTTGACCGGTTTAAGGTCGCCCTGAGTTTGGACGTGCCTCTGTGTTTCTCTCAGTGTATTACTTTTTCAATGGAAGTGTCTGTGATACGGAAGCGCCTCGAACTCTCCATGAACGCATTAGATGTAAAGCCAGACACGCAGTTTTCTGTGGTGCTTTGCCAAGATTAGCAAATCAGCTCGGAACCGCCTGTTTTTTGTCCTCAGGAAGTGGCTGTCATGGGAGAAGTGCGCGGGGAGTTCAGATTGGGTAATAAACTTGCAGTATGACAACACTGCTGGGGTATACTCACTCGTCTCTGCCCTGCTCCCGAACAGAGCGACTCGGAACACTTGAAGACAACGGAGGGGCCTTAAAAGACATTGAATATTTCTGCCCTGCAGGCAGGCCACATTTCACTAATCCTGTCCACCTGGAGGGTCTCCAGAGGGTGACAGTGCAAGTTGCAGGCACGGTGGTTCAGTTATAAGGCTGAGCCCTGACAGCTGCTGTAGGTTATGTGTTTGGGTGTCAGCAAAGCTAACTCAGCCTCCCATCTTTCTGAGGTCGGTTAATTGAGTACCTTGAATGTTAATAAGTGCTGTCAGTCACAGTGCTTAGAATGCGGCTGCCCTGGCACCCGCAGGGTGCCCTAGAAGGGCGGCCTCTAGTGCCAGCAAGGCACCAGGCCACCCCCCTTCTCTAGGGTCCCCCCACTCTGGCAGCCAGTGGCTGCGGCGCGCAGGGCACATCACTTCCGGGGCACGAGGAATGGGGGTGGGGGGGGGGGTATATAGGCCTACCCCACCCTCTGACCTTCCTCTTTGCGCGCCCTGGACACGTCGTCTCGACTGGTTGTCTCGCGTCGTGACTTATCATCGTGAGCCACGCATCGTCGCGTTTGTGGTTGCCTGCAGGGCATTTGGCGGTAAGTCCCCCCGCTATAAGGGTGCCACTCTGCCTGTTTGTCTCTAATTCGAATGCCATCCTTTGTTCCCCTTGGGGCATGCGGTGGGGCCCTGATCTGGCACTGGTTCAGTTGCGGGCATTGTTGACCCCTGCATTTCTCTGTGGTCGAGTGATTGCGTTGGGTTTTGGCAAGTGGGCATTGAGCGGTGTGGGAGTTGTTTCATGTTCCCCTTGTGGAGTGGATGCTCAGTGTCCGTGGGAGGAGGCGGCGCTGTGCGGGGGGGAATTACTTCAGTCGAAGTCTGCGCAGGCTTCACTGGAATGCGAGCACTGCAGTGGCCTCACCAGCCTACCGGTCTTGCAAGTCCGCTCATCCTCCCGGGATATAGTTTCGACCCTCCGGGTCACAGTGGGGGTTGCTCACCCGAGGCGGCGCTGGGCATGCTTTCATCCGCCTGCGGGCATTTAGATGGATACAGGGTGGGCGGCGCGTTGAAGTGAGAGGATGCATCTCACACACCGGCACGGATCCCCCACCCCCCAGGACAGTATCTCGGTCTAGGGTGGCGCAAAGTGAACGGGTGATACAGGAGGCAGGAGTCATAGTAGCACATAAAGCTGCCGCTGGGTCCCTCGTATGCAAAATTGCTCCTTGCCTCCGAGAACAATATTTACTCCCCTTTTCCGTGCCAATGCGTGGACAGCCCTCAATGCGGACCAGATTTGCATGGCTGCACAGGGGGCGGTGAGCTGACCCCTTTCACCTCCCCCCCTTCCTTTTAGATCGTCCCCTGCCTCGTGCTGGGCGGGTCACCGGTACCCCAGCTTCCTCTCTTTAGACAGAGTTGGTGGCTAGGGCGGCCGCTTTCAGGGTTCGGTTGAGAGGAGTTTGGGGTTCCAGTCTGGCAGGAGGCTCATACAGCCTCTGATGCTGCGACCACTTAATCTCCCGATGCCTGAAAATGAATGTTCTTCTGCATCGAGATGTACGCCGTCACTAGCTCAATGATGGCTGCTGGGAACCGGGATTGTGGTGCTTTAGAAGAAATGTGTGTACGCCACCACTAGATCAATGATGGCTGCTGGGAGCCGGGATTGAGGTGCCTTAGCAGAGATGTGTGTGCGCCACCACTAGATCAATGATGGCTGCTGTGAGCCAAGATTGACGTGCCTTAGCAGAGATGTGTGGGCGCCACCACTATATCAATGATGGCTGCTGGGAGCCGGGAATGAGGTCCCTTAGCGGTGTGGTGGCCATCGGATCAATCGTGTTCCCTGCCGCCCCCCCCTTACCATACCGCATACAGCGCTGGGCAGAGGCGCTTCATCTTCGAGTGATCGCGGGGCCCATGCTGGCGCACCTATCCCCAGAGAACGAATCTGTTGGGGGTCCTAGACGGGCACACTAGCGGGAGCTTACAGCAGTTGGTTAGGAGCCGGTCCCCAGGACGCCCTCTGTGCGTGCTGAGGTAGCGAGTGGCACAGCGCGCAATGCACAGTGACTAAGTGACCTTACAGCTGCATGGCATGGCCTTTTCGGTCTGCTGAATATAGGTCACGCTGCCAAGGAGGGGTATTTAGGCCTCCCTCCTGAAGCAGAATGTTGGCACCAGGCGGAATTATTACAGCTCCTGAAAAATTATTTCTCAAAATACAGTGTTTGTGCCACTTTGCGAATTGCATCAGGAAATTAGAATGAGCTTTCAAATGTGGAGTGTAGTCATTCAAATTTTATGTTGTTCCTTGCAATTCAATTAAACAACAAAAGAGTGACAAAGGGATAGGGAGCAAAAAAGAGAGGCACGGGCAAAAACCAAAAATATTTGTTAAAAGAACCCTCACTCACCAACCTAGTTGGTGACATGCTTCATCATCGGGTTCCCACCAGAGAGGCCGAATGCCTCTCTGGTGTGCTGCGACGCCTGTGTTACAGCGGAGTGGGTTTCTGGTTGTGAAGGGAAGTGAGATTAAAAGGTGAATGATTTTAACCAATGACAAGTTTATTCTTGGCAAATCAAAAACCAATAAAAACGTGAATTGGGCAAGTTCTGGCCAGTGATGTTGACCAGGGCTTGACCAATTTTTAGGTCGACATGTTTCTGCTTACGGTGCCTAATCGGCTAAGCTTTCATCAGGACCAAGGTAGTCTCCACGGCGGTATGCACACTCTAAGGCGCACCCTGACCTGTGGAGATCAGAAGGTAAAACTCACGGTTTTACCCAGGAGCCTCCTATTATCCGGGGCTCAGAATGTCTGAAAAAGAAATGGGACAGACGAACCACATATAAAGAAACATACTAAGACAAAACATTGTTTGATTGCAGTTACAAACGTGCTTGAGTGAACAAACATTTTATGGAGCCGTGCTGTACAACGAGAGTGGGTCTCTTGGTAGCAATATTAGCTAGCAAGACCGCAGTACGAGTGATTATTCGTTGTATCTTTAACTTGTGAAAGTGTGGACTGGTATTCATAAGACTAAAAAGCACTATTTGTGTCTAATTACGATTACTTAGTGATGTCTGCACTATTGACAAGGTGCAATCGTAGTGGCTAGTTGGCCGGAGTGTATGTCAAACATATAGCGAACTCGTGAAGTGACAGGCATGCTAAAAACAAGCGTCTGTGGTGTTTGCCAGGCGCCGTTGCTCCAAAGCATGTCTCACATTAAAAATAGCTGCATGAAAAAACCAAATAGCCCTCTTACTTATGCTGTTGTTGTTACTAACATCATGGGTCCGGGAGGGGGGTAGTGAGCTATAGTATCTGGCGAGATAAAAAAAGCAGATCGTAGCTGTTATCATCTGCTTTTGGAATGGGATTAGGAGGGAACCTACTGCGGTGTCTTAGCGATTCGTCAACTTACTTCCATGCTCGCACACTCCCGCGATCAACCTCGATCTGTCCTCCTCGGCCCGGATCTTGGTAATGGTGCGGAGAACACGGAAGTAAATACTTCCTGGTTCTAATCACGTGATGGTTTCTAAGTACGTGTGGTCCAATGGGGCGGGTGAATCCGAATGCGGAAAATGCCCTCCCATTGGTTGAGTCCTCGTGATTAGTGTAGAAGGAGGGGCGGGTAATGACGAGTGTGAGTGTTGGAATCTTATTGGCTCTCGCCAAGAGAAGGAGGTTCTTTTGGGTAGGTGCGTTTGATCTGTCATATGCTACCATTAGAAGCATATAATATCGATGTCTGAACCCCGGTTTGTGAATTGTTATGTGCATATATGTATGATGCAGATAAACACTCTTTTCTAGATGTTGGTATACCCGAGTTGGTATGTATCGCATCGTGCGTACAAACTGTGGGCAGCATAGCCGGAGGAGTTGGTCATCTATGCTGTCACAACACACAGAATGCAGTGTGTGCATAAAAGAACTACACGGAGGCTACTAAGGAGTTGATGTCGTGTATGATGGAATCAGTTTTTCAATATGGAACCCCATGGAATATTATCATTCAGTCCTTGGAGATGAGTAGATAAACGGTAAACCCAGCGTTGTTCTTTTTCAAATAGCAGTTGTTGGTTGTTTGCTCCAGGCTTGAGTTTCTCGATGATCGTCCATCTCATGTCATTTGTGGTATGGTTCAACTGTAGGTAATGTTCAGCCAATTTAGTGCTCAGTTTGCGACATCGGATGGTGCTGCGATGTTCGCAAATTCGCTGTTTTATCTTTCTGCTCGTCATTCCGACGTACCTCAGTCCACAAGGGCAAGTGATCATGTAGACCACATCGGTGGAGTTGCAATTGGTGTGCATTCTCTGTATCCATTGTTTGCCTTGTTCCAGTAGTAGGTATTTAGATGGGGAAGTCAAATGGCAAACACTGCATGACCCACAGGGGTAGTGGCCCACAATGGGCGAAAGGCCCCATGTACTGGTAATGGACTGATCTTGGTTTCTTTCTTGAACTTTCGGACGGGTATGTACAAGGGAGTCCTTAATACTTCTTGCTCTCTTATAAGAGAATAATGGCTTCTCCCAGTCATGTTTATTACTTGTCAGTATATGCCAATTTTTCTTTATGGATTTGCTCACTGCGTTGGAAGCTGCGTTGTAAGTTGTGACGCAGGTGAGAGGTGTAGTGTCCTGATCACCTTTCTCGTAAACTTCCAGTAGAGCTTCTCTGTTCTGGTTGCGAGCTCGTTTGTTACTTTTTGCCAGTATTTTGGTAGGGTATCCACGATCTTTCAATTTGGCAGTAAGATCATTGGCTTGCTTTTTGTACATTGAGACCTCGCTGCAGTTACGACGGAGCCGTAGGTATTGTCCAAACGGCAGGTTTTCCCTCAATGGACGAGGGTGGTAGCTGGTAAAATGCAGTAAGTTGTTTTTTGCAGTTGGTTTGTGGTGGGTTTTAGTTTGAAGAATATCGCCCACCCTGTTAATTACCACATCCAAGAAGATCATTTCCTCTTTATTGTGAGAATGTGTGAAATTTAGGTGAGGATCGCATTCGTTCACCCAGTTGTAGAAATCAAGGAGGGAATCCTCAGATCCCTGCCAGATGATCAAGACGTCATCAATATATCTTTTCCAAAAGAAAATATTGGACGAAAAAGGGTTTTGTGGCGTTAGGATGAATTTGCTCTCAAAATCAAATACATACAGTCCTGCTACCGAAGGCGCAAAGGTACTGCCCATCGATGTGCCGGATGATTGTAAAAACAGATTGCCCTTGTATTCGAAGAAATTTCTTTTTAATGCAAGTGTGGCACATGCGATCACAAAATCGCGCGGAGTTGTATGATTCCACGTGCTGGAATCAAGGGTACTTCTGATTACATTGATGGTGTCATCCTGGGGAATACAGGTGTATAGGCTTTCAATGTCCATAGTCACCAGAAAAATTACTCCATCCGGAAGAGTGATTTCTTGGAGGAGAGCCAGTAGACTTTTCGTGTCTTTCAGGTAGGTGCTAGTAGCCTGTATCAATGGTTTCAGGAAGAAGTCGCAATAACGTGACAAAGGTTCCAAAAGAGAGCCAATCCCAGATACTATGGGACGTCCGGGAGGTATCACGTACTTAGAAACCATCACGTGATTAGAACCAGGAAGTATTTACTTCCGTGTTCTCCGCACCATTACCAAGATCCGGGCCGAGGAGGACAGATCGAGGTTGATCGCGGGAGTGTGCGAGCATGGAAGTAAGTTGACGAATCGCTAAGACACCGCAGTAGGTTCCCTCCTAATCCCATTCCAAAAGCAGATGATAACAGCTACGATCTGCTTTTTTTATCTCGCCAGATACTATAGCTCACTACCCCCCTCCCGGACCCATGATGTTAGTAACAACAACAGCATAAGTAAGAGGGCTATTTGGTTTTTTCATGCAGCTATTTTTAATGTGAGACATGCTTTGGAGCAACGGCGCCTGGCAAACACCACAGACGCTTGTTTTTAGCATGCCTGTCACTTCACGAGTTCGCTATATGTTTGACATACACTCCGGCCAACTAGCCACTACGATTGCACCTTGTCAATAGTGCAGACATCACTAAGTAATCGTAATTAGACACAAATAGTGCTTTTTAGTCTTATGAATACCAGTCCACACTTTCACAAGTTAAAGATACAACGAATAATCACTCGTACTGCGGTCTTGCTAGCTAATATTGCTACCAAGAGACCCACTCTCGTTGTACAGCACGGCTCCATAAAATGTTTGTTCACTCAAGCACGTTTGTAACTGCAATCAAACAATGTTTTGTCTTAGTATGTTTCTTTATATGTGGTTCGTCTGTCCCATTTCTTTTTCAGACATTCTGAGCCCCGGATAATAGGAGGCTCCTGGGTAAAACCGTGAGTTTTACCTTCTGATCTCCACAGGTCAGGGTGCGCCTTAGAGTGTGCATACCGCCGTGGAGACTACCTTGGTCCTGATGAAAGCTTAGCCGATTAGGCACCGTAAGCAGAAACATGTCGACCTAAAAATTGGTCAAGCCCTGGTCAACATCACTGGCCAGAACTTGCCCAATTCACGTTTTTATTGGTTTTTGATTTGCCAAGAATAAACTTGTCATTGGTTAAAATCATTCACCTTTTAATCTCACTTCCCTTCACAACCAGAAACCCGCTCCGCTGTAACACAGGCGTCGCAGCACACCAGAGAGGCATTCGGCCTCTCTGGTGGGAACCCGATGATGAAGCATGTCACCAACTAGGTTGGTGAGTGAGGGTTCTTTTAACAAATATTTTTGGTTTTTGCCCATGCCTCTCTTTTTTGCTCCCTATCCCTTTGTCACTCTTTTGTTGTTTAATTGATTTAATCTGGGGGAACAAGAGTGATAGTCCCTCACCCTCTCTTTGTTTTTGAGATATTTTGCAGCGCACAGCTGCGAGGGTTAACTCCCTTTCCACTTGCCTTACTTCAGCGACTCTACTTATAGCAGCATGGATAACCTTGGCCTCTCTTACTCGAATGAAGAGGTGGATGCCCTTTTGGCAGACCCCTCACTTTTTTCTGACCCCTCGATCGCCCAAACAATCTCACAAACCACAGAATGGGATAAATTGAGCGAACAAAAAAGAGGGCGAATACGTACCATTCTCCATGGCACAATTCTCACTGAGTACTTAAGAAACAACATAGCACCCAAAGGTCTGTTAGTTACAAACGCCCCTCGCATTTTTCTGGATGATGCACAATTCAGAAAAGAATGGGCACAGATCGCCTGGCACTGTACCAGGGATTGGTTAGTGCTTATAATAAAAACAGCACTAAGGCTCTCGGAGGCTATTATGGTAGAGATCCAACTTACGGAAACCCACTTCAGAACTACTTTAACTGGCTACAAAAAACGATTGGACGAATTGAACAAAGAGATTAATGAATACAAGGACTCTCTCACGCAGTCTAAAGCACAAAAATTCCAGAAGGATTTAACAAGATGGTCCTATACAAAGGCTTATCCATACACTAGCCCAGACTACACCCCACCTTCAAGAAATGACTACAATACGGACAGTTCCTTTGATGGTTCGACAGCTAGTGATTCCAGTGGTGATAGCTATAAAGCACGCCAACGGGGAAGAGGAAGGAATAGGCGACAATATAACAACCAGACCTGGCATCCCTTCCAGCAATCATCTTTCCAACCCCCACCATTTCACCCTATGATGGGTTGGAACCCTGGCTTCCTACCACATCCCCAATACCAACAGAATCAGTACCGCCCCCCTTTTTTAGAGAGGGGCAGAAGAGGCCGCGGACGGAGAAGAGGACAAACCCAAGTCCAATGGCAACAGGACGAAACAGTGGGGGACAACACGCGGAGCAAGGCACCACGAGCAGGCCCCAGCAACCAAAGAGTTTGATCACGAATATCTCCTCAGTGGTACTGACACCAGATGAGACATCAGTCTTGGAAAAGGGACTAGGTTTTGTACCTACAGCCCGCTTCGATAAATTCAAACTGAAATGTGAACTCTCGAGTTTCTTCAGGAAACTGAAACTGAAGAGTTTCTTTGAAAAACAGCCTCTGGATAACACCCAGCCGCTACAAAGTGATACAGGGTTGAAGGTAAAATCCACCTTCACCCCGCCTCCTTATGCTATTCCACCGGAGATTACAGCTTTTGAACAGGCGGTATCCAACGACATTGATGCCTTTGTAGAACCGAATCGCTTTAAGAACATGAAAACTGGCGAATTCCAAGCTTTACATTCTTTACAAGCCAACCCAAACATCGTGATAAAATCGGCTGATAAAGGAGGCGGAGTAGTAATACAAGACACTACTGCCTATGACTCGGAGTGCAGACGCCTCCTTAATGACCCTATCAGCTATACTCCTCTTGCTACTGATCCAACCGATGAACTCCGCAGTACAATTCACCAACTGGTAGAAAACGCGGAAACCCAGGGTTTTATCACCAAACAAGAAGCAACTTACCTCACTACCAGTGAGGGAATCATCCCTTACTTTTACACTCTCCCTAAAACCCACAAGAACAGGATACCTCCTCCCGGACGTCCCATAGTATCTGGGATTGGCTCTCTTTTGGAACCTTTGTCACGTTATTGCGACTTCTTCCTGAAACCATTGATACAGGCTACTAGCACCTACCTGAAAGACACGAAAAGTCTACTGGCTCTCCTCCAAGAAATCACTCTTCCGGATGGAGTAATTTTTCTGGTGACTATGGACATTGAAAGCCTATACACCTGTATTCCCCAGGATGACACCATCAATGTAATCAGAAGTACCCTTGATTCCAGCACGTGGAATCATACAACTCCGCGCGATTTTGTGATCGCATGTGCCACACTTGCATTAAAAAGAAATTTCTTCGAATACAAGGTGTAGGAAGGTGGATATCTGACTATGGTTACCCCCAAATTTTTGCCTAGTGTCTAGCTGGTTTTTCGACTTAGTTGGCCTGAGATCCTGCCATTCAGGACCTCAGCCCATCTGCTCTCTCTTTAAAATGGACTCCATGTACCCTAGGTACATACCCAATTGGTTGGATCACCCTGTCAGCCCCTGTACCAGTGTACACTAGGTACCCAGGGCATTGGTGTACCCAAGGCCTGCCAAGGGCTGAAGCATGTATTATGCCACCCCAGGCTTGGCCTAACAATTTGACACAACTGGCTGATCACTCAGCTGGGGTAAGTTGGTGTAATCACCTCTTACTTAGGTGTAGTATACCTATACCTAACCTTAAATGGGACACCTGGTAACCTATAAGTCACTCCTATGGCAGGCCTTAACAATCCTGAAGGCAGAGTGCTTGGTTCCATGTGAGATGGTGCTCTGGCATGAGCTGAGCCTGTCTGCAGTGGTTGGAACAGCTTCCTTCTACTGTTTCCAGATATCGTCATACCATATACTCTTAAGTGCATTATGAACCTCGCGGTTAAATGCTATCTTTGGTTTGGCTTTATCAAAACATGTCGAGTAAGGTGTCATACGAATTGGAATACTAACCCCTCGCCAATTCTGGCGACGGGGTTAGCATTCCACCCTTCTAGAGGGACACGACATGTACAGTACCTGAAACCCGGGTAAAATCAGACATAGCCTCAGCTCCACAAAATGGATGCTGCCACCACAGACACAAGTCTGCCCTCCTGCTGCTGGGAGTCCTTCCAGCTTGGGAGGTGTGGACAAAGGGTTTCCTGCCAGGGGAGGTGCGTGCACCACCCCAGACAGGATTTTGTGTATTGGTCAGGTAGGGCTTGAAAGAAACCAGACATGCCTGTGGCTCACAAGGAGCCTCGGTGCATATGCCAGTTCAAACCGGTCCTGGGGCACACCAGTCCCGGGCCTGGGGCAAGCTGGACAAAGGATTGGGGGTGTAACCACCCCCCTTCCTGGTCCCACCCATAGGGAGGGACCTAGCAGGTAGTCCGGCCCCTAGAATCCGCTTAAAGGTAGGAGCTGTGTCCTAAGACTTCAGACATCCTGGAATCAACTTAAAACTAAGAAGAAGACGGGAACTTCGACGCTCTGCTGCACAGAGGACTGAAGCCAATCTCCCCTGTGGTCAGGGAGTGACCACCTTGCTAACGCAAGCACCATCCAGCGAATCAACGTCTGCTTTGCCGCCGCCTCCCGCCGGAGCCCGAGCCCAGAGACTGACAAGACCTGGACCTCCAGACCTCTCACCGCCCGATCCACAGTCCCTGCAAAGAGGAGACCCGTGGAGGCACCGAGACACGTGGAGCCAGCCATCTTGAAACGACTACGACAAGCTGACCAGTGCAACAACCGAGGCTCCCTCCAAGTTGTGCTTTGGGTCCTGAGAAGCCCAACCCTCGAGCAGCATCTGCACCAAAGGTGAGCCCTCCTGCATCTCCACGATCTGCGTGGGGCCCTTCTGCATTTTGCCACTCGACGCGCCTAACCGGTTGCTGGCCCGCTGGCTAGTGGCCATCTTGGCGACGAAATCTACGACAAACCCCGCTGGTCTGGTTGCTCCAGACTGGCCCTTGCTCCCCTCCAAAGGAGCAGTTCCTCTGACCTTGCTGGTCAGAGCCATCAGCTTATCTCCTTGCCCACAACAATTGCTTTTGCCAAGGCTTGTTTGCTTCGATCAAGTCGCCGACACCGCCGACAGCGAGAACCTGCGTGGGACAGCTCGTGACTCGACTCCTGGATGTCGTCGACCTTCAGGGACCATGTGGCTGCAGAGTCAAGCTACACCTTCCTTCCTGTTTGCACCCGACATCGCCTGGTACCCACCTGGTGCCACGCTGGTCACTGGCTAGTGACTGTGAACACTGTCCCCTCTGCTTACAGGTCTTCAACATCTCCGATCCACTCTTGGATCCACTGCATCTCTTCCCGACCGACCGCCTGCAGCACTTTTGTCTACAGGCCCCACGGAACCGATAGAAGAAACCCGACGCACTTCGAGGCCTATGCACCCGCTTCCTGTGGGTGAGGTAAAGCTGGCACTCCTGTGCCCAAGTGTAGTATTACATCTCTAGTGCCTGTGTTCCAAATCTTAAGTTCCTAGGTCATCCGGAAGATTCCTTTTGCAGTAACTTTGTACTTTTTACGCACCCATTGAAACCTATGGGAGCACGCGTGTGACTATTTGCTCTGCACACGCCACCCGTGGACCTCCTGGTCACTAACTGACGTTAGCTCCTTGTAGGCCCAGCGATTCTAGAGGCCCTAGGCCTTTTCCCTTTTCTGTTCGTGGTACTTATACCACTATTTTAGTATATGGTTTGAGTGGCCACCAGGGCCTATCCATATAAAGTGCGACTTCTGTGTATTCTGTGATAATCTTGTTTGACGATTTGTGCTCCTGTGCTCATAAAGAGACTAGGGGTTACTTTGAGAAATAAATACATATATATTTTGAATATATATCTGTGTGGTGTCCTTTCATTGGTATAAAAGGGGGTTACTATTGGTAAAACAGCTTGCTTAACACGCATCACGAGTTTAGCCTCAAAGACTGCTTAGCCTACGCTACCACTAGGGCAGCTAGTCCAAAAAGGTTGACTTACAACCACACCATAAGGGTTGCTTGGCATGGTACAAGGTGGTCACTAGAACTAGTGAACAGCATATACCAGGCCAACTTCTCACATTGGTGAGCAGCGGTTGGATTTGAGCTTGCTGTGTTTTACCATTGTAATCTCTTGGTTACCAATTGAAAGATCACATAGGTACCTGTAGGTACATATAAAACAAGATTAGATATACTTAAGTTCTACTGAACTTAGTTGTTGTAGAGCAAAGGGAGTAGCACACCCTGACTACAACTACTAGATAGGTTTAGTAGGTAAACCCAAGTGTAGGTAGATTGCAACACATACACCCACACTTAAGAGCAATGGCTGGGGCAGAGGGGTCCACTGTACCCATCTCTGTTGAGAGTGACCCCCCGAGGGCACCATCCATCTTTGCTACCCTTAATCAGAATGAGCTCAGGCAGTTGGCAACTCTTAGAGGCCTTAAACAGCCCAAGAACCCTACCTCTGCTGTGCTCAGAGCACTCTTGCAAGATGATGAGAATCAAAGAGAGCTCAAGAGAGCTTCCCAGTTAGCCCCCTTAGGGACAGGAACAGGAGGCTCCCCTTCTGAAGATGCCACTGAGGTACCCCTTTCCAATAGCCATCCCTTAGATGAAAACCATACTACAGAGGAGGAAAGTGAGGGGGATACAGACAGTGGTGAGGATGAAGGGAGAACTAGCCCAGTGCCAAGTGTTATGCTTGGCCCAGCTAAACCAAGGCTATTGGGGACTGACAGTGGGTTCACCCCACTGGATCTCCCCAGTGGACTTAACACAGGGCTTGGAAGGCAAAGGAATCGCTCAGGTGACTCCAATGCTTCCCATGGCTCTAGAGGCTCTCAAGGTCACTCCAGGAGAAGGATGACCACCCCTCAGAGGAGGGAACATGAGGCCAAGATGCAAGAAGCCCAGCTGAGGATCAGGAAGCAGGAGCTAGAAGTAGCCCTGATGGAAGAGAAACTGAGCAAGGCTAGACAGCATAGAGAGAGTGGGTCTATACCCACTGGTGGCAGCAATGTCCCTAGGGACAAAGATAGGGTCTTTGACAATAGGAACCTGTCCAAGATTGTGCCCCCCTACAAAAGTGGGGATGACATCCACAAATGGATGACTGCTCTTGAGAGAGCCTGCAAAGTGCAGCAGGTTCCTGAAGACCAGTGGGCAGCAATCTTATGGCTCTCCTTTGAGGGGAGAGGCAGAGATAGACTCCTCACTGTTAGAGAAGAGGATGTCAGAAATTACAGAGTCCTGAAGAGTGTCCTAGTTGATGGGTTAGGCTTAACCACTGAACAGTACAGGTTAATGTTCAGAGACACCCAGAAGACACAGACTCAGGACTGGTCTGAATATGTGGAATGTGCCACTAAGGCTTTGGAGGGTTGGTTGCTGGGAAGTAAGGTGTCTGATTATATAGGATTGTACAATTTGATGATGAGAGAGCAGATTTTAAGTAATTGTCAAAACCAGCTTCTCCATCAACACCTGGTAGACTCAGATTTGACCTCTCCCCAAGAATTGGGAAAGAGGGCAGATAAATGGGTCAGGACCAGGATCAGGCCTAAAAACCAGGGTGGTGACCAAAAGAAAGATACCACCAAGCCTCAAGAGAAGGGTGGGGATAAAGAAAAAGAGAAACCTTCCTCAGGGCCCCAAAACTCCACACAGGGTGGCGGGTCCCAAGCTCCCTCCTCTACCACAGCTAAAAAGCCCTACTGCCATGAGTGTAAAACTCCTGGGCATTGGAAAACTGACAGCGGTTGCCCAAGGGCTAAAAACAAAACTGTTCCTCCAATTACTCCTGTCACACCACCTATTACTGTCAGCAGTAATCCCCCAGGTGGTGGGAGTGCCCCCAGAAATCTGGGTGGGTTTACTTGGGGAACACAGGGGGACCCTGGCTTAGCCAATTCCCCTACAGCAACCACTCTTGTCTGTGATGGTGGCATGGGGTTTGCCAACTTCACTGCCTGTCCCAACACTTTGGGTAGGTACAGACAGGAGCCCTACATCAATGGTACAAAAGCTGAGGCCTACAGAGACACTGGAGCTAGCATCACAATGGTGGCCCATTGGCTAGTTCCCTCTGAGCAGCTTTTGCCTGGTTTCTCCTACCAGGTGACTAACATTGATGGCAAACAGAACAGTCATCCCATGGCAGAGGTATGTCTCAGCTGGGGAGGGGTCACTGGCCCTAAAAGGGTAGCAGTGTCCCCAACCTTGCCTGTAGACTGCTTACTGGGGAATGACTTAGAACTCTCAGCTTGGGCTGGAGTTGAACAAGACACCCATTCTAAAATGGTAGGCCTGTCACAAAAGGGTAGGGGGGTTGTGCCATTCACAACCCCTGTCCAAATAGATTTCCTCCCTGAAAAGGTTGGAAGGGCAGTGGTAGCCACAGCCCAGGCACAGACAGACTTCCCTGTAGAGACTGGCAGAGCTGTGACAGTCACAGCTCAAACACAAACTGAGTGCCACCCTGAAAAGGTTGGCAAGGCTGTAATGGTCTCAGCCTATACTCAGACTGACATAGGTGTAGTGAAGCCTGAAACAATGGATCACTCCACACAAACTGAGAGTAGTGGGGAGGAAGAAAAGTCTCCCTCTCCCCAGACATTAGGAAAAGGTCAGCCTCCTCAGGGATCTGACCTCACCCCTTGTGAAGGAACTGCCCCAGAGGTAGCCAGGCCTGGCCTGGCAGAGCCTCTGATGTCAGTGGCCCCTTCCAAAGTGGGACCCAGTCTGGTGCAGGTAGCCTGCCTCTCTCTACCCTGCCTCAGTCAGCCCAGGGCTGCAGAGGTCAGGGAGGCCAGTGGACCCCCAGAGGGCCCCTGTCCACAAGAACCCCCCAATCAAAAGAATGAGGATTGCCTGGCTAGTAGCCCTAGTCAGGTGATGGGTAAAAACATTCCTGAGGGATCTCCTTTACAGGTAGTTAGGGACCTCCCCCAGAGGGATTCTGTTGGGCACAGGCAAACCTGGGACCTTAGGGCCCCAAACCTGACCTGTCCCTCCAGTAAGCCCACAAAAGGGACCCAGCCTCCAGCTTTAGGTAGCCAGAGGCTGACCCTGAGAGCACAGTGCAACTCAGTTAAGGAAAGAAAGGCATCCATGGTGAAGGATGATTGGAGGGAGCTGAGGTCTCACTTTGAGGACACTCACTTCAGTACTCCATCTCAACACCAGCCTTTTACTTTGCCAAGACACACCAAAGGTAGAGATTCCCTATGGTGGAGACCCTCTGATACCCTTAGGGTGAGGGATTGCTTAGTGGACCATGAGACAGGGGGTAACCATGCCAGTGCTGGTTCCTCCTTATATGGCCACTTGGGCAATATAGGCTTACCTGGTCAAGGTCAGCCTTATCTCCCTTCGTTTGGGGGGGGGTTGTGTAGGAAGGTGGATATCTGACTATGGTTACCCCCAAATTTTTGCCTAGTGTCTAGCTGGTTTTTCGACTTAGTTGGCCTGAGATCCTGCCATTCAGGACCTCAGCCCATCTGCTCTCTCTTTAAAATGGACTCCATGTACCCTAGGTACATACCCAATTGGTTGGATCACCCTGTCAGCCCCTGTACCAGTGTACACTAGGTACCCAGGGCATTGGTGTACCCAAGGCCTGCCAAGGGCTGAAGCATGTATTATGCCACCCCAGGCTTGGCCTAACAATTTGACACAACTGGCTGATCACTCAGCTGGGGTAAGTTGGTGTAATCACCTCTTACTTAGGTGTAGTATACCTATACCTAACCTTAAATGGGACACCTGGTAACCTATAAGTCACTCCTATGGCAGGCCTTAACAATCCTGAAGGCAGAGTGCTTGGTTCCATGTGAGATGGTGCTCTGGCATGAGCTGAGCCTGTCTGCAGTGGTCGGAACAGCTTCCTTCTACTGTTTCCAGATATCGTCATACCATATACTCTTAAGTGCATTATGAACCTCGCGGTTAAATGCTATCTTTGGTTTGGCTTTATCAAAACATGTCGAGTAAGGTGTCATACGAATTGGAATACTAACCCCTCGCCAATTCTGGCGACGGGGTTAGCATTCCACCCTTCTAGAGGGACACGACATGTACAGTACCTGAAACCCGGGTAAAATCAGACATAGCCTCAGCTCCACAAAATGGATGCTGCCACCACAGACACAAGTCTGCCCTCCTGCTGCTGGGAGTCCTTCCAGCTTGGGAGGTGTGGACAAAGGGTTTCCTGCCAGGGGAGGTGCGTGCACCACCCCAGACAGGATTTTGTGTATTGGTCAGGTAGGGCTTGAAAGAAACCAGACATGCCTGTGGCTCACAAGGAGCCTCGGTGCATATGCCAGTTCAAACCGGTCCTGGGGCACACCAGTCCCGGGCCTGGGGCGAGCTGGACAAAGGATTGGGGGTGTAACCACCCCCCTTCCTGGTCCCACCCATAGGGAGGGACCTAGCAGGTAGTCCGGCCCCTAGAATCCGCTTAAAGGTAGGAGCTGTGTCCTAAGACTTCAGACATCCTGGAATCAACTTAAAACTAAGAAGAAGACGGGAACTTCGACGCTCTGCTGCACAGAGGACTGAAGCCAATCTCCCCTGTGGTCAGGGAGTGACCACCTTGCTAACGCAAGCACCATCCAGCGAATCAACGTCTGCTTTGCCGCCGCCTCCCGCCGGAGCCCGAGCCCAGAGACTGACAAGACCTGGACCTCCAGACCTCTCACCGCCCGATCCACAGTCCCTGCAAAGAGGAGACCCGTGGAGGCACCGAGACACGTGGAGCCAGCCATCTTGAAACGACTACGACAAGCTGACCAGTGCAACAACCGAGGCTCCCTCCAAGTTGTGCTTTGGGTCCTGAGAAGCCCAACCCTCGAGCAGCATCTGCACCAAAGGTGAGCCCTCCTGCATCTCCACGATCTGCATGGGGCCCTTCTGCATTTTGCCACTCGACGCGCCTAACCGGTTGCTGGCCCGCTGGCTAGTGGCCATCTTGGCGACGAAATCTACGACAAACCCCGCTGGTCTGGTTGCTCCAGACTGGCCCTTGCTCCCCTCCAAAGGAGCAGTTCCTCTGACCTTGCTGGTCAGAGCCATCAGCTTATCTCCTTGCCCACAACAATTGCTTTTGCCAAGGCTTGTTTGCTTCGATCAAGTCGCCGACACCGCCGACAGCGAGAGCCTGTGTGGGACAGCTCGTGACTCGACTCCTGGACGTCGTCGACCTTCAGGGACCACGTGGCTGCAGAGTCAAGCTACACCTTCCTTCCTGTTTGCACCCGACATCGCCTGGTACCCACCTGGTGCCACGCTGGTCACTGGCTAGTGACTGTGAACACTGTCCCCTCTGCTTACAGGTCTTCAACATCTCCGATCCACTCTTGGATCCACTGCATCTCTTCCCGACCGACCGCCTGCAGCACTTTTGTCTACAGGCCCCACGGAACCGATAGAAGAAACCCGACGCACTTCGAGGCCTATGCACCCGCTTCCTGTGGGTGAGGTAAAGCTGGCACTCCTGTGCCCAAGTGTAGTATTACATCTCTAGTGCCTGTGTTCCAAATCTTAAGTTCCTAGGTCATCCGGAAGATTCCTTTTGCAGTAACTTTGTACTTTTTACGCACCCATTGAAACCTATGGGAGCACGCGTGTGACTATTTGCTCTGCACACGCCACCCGTGGACCTCCTGGTCACTAACTGACGTTAGCTCCTTGTAGGCCCAGCGATTCTAGAGGCCCTAGGCCTTTTCCCTTTTCTGTTCGTGGTACTTATACCACTATTTTAGTATATGGTTTGAGTGGCCACCAGGGCCTATCCATATAAAGTGCGACTTCTGTGTATTCTGTGATAATCTTGTTTGACGATTTGTGCTCCTGTGCTCATAAAGAGACTAGGGGTTACTTTGAGAAATAAATACATATATATTTTGAATATATATCTGTGTGGTGTCCTTTCATTGGTATAAAAGGGGGTTACTATTGGTAAAACAGCTTGCTTAACACGCATCACGAGTTTAGCCTCAAAGACTGCTTAGCCTACGCTACCACTAGGGCAGCTAGTCCAAAAAGGTTGACTTACAACCACACCATAAGGGTTGCTTGGCATGGTACAAGGTGGTCACTAGAACTAGTGAACAGCATATACCAGGCCAACTTCTCACACAAGGGCAATCTGTTTTTACAATCATCCGGCACATCGATGGGCAGTACCTTTGCGCCTTCGGTAGCAGGACTGTATGTATTTGATTTTGAGAGCAAATTCATCCTAACGCCACAAAACCCTTTTTCGTCCAATATTTTCTTTTGGAAAAGATATATTGATGACGTCTTGATCATCTGGCAGGGATCTGAGGATTCCCTCCTTGATTTCTACAACTGGGTGAACGAATGCGATCCTCACCTAAATTTCACACATTCTCACAATAAAGAGGAAATGATCTTCTTGGATGTGGTAATTAACAGGGTGGGCGATATTCTTCAAACTAAAACCCACCACAAACCAACTGCAAAAAACAACTTACTGCATTTTACCAGCTACCACCCTCGTCCATTGAGGGAAAACCTGCCGTTTGGACAATACCTACGGCTCCGTCGTAACTGCAGCGAGGTCTCAATGTACAAAAAGCAAGCCAATGATCTTACTGCCAAATTGAAAGATCGTGGATACCCTACCAAAATACTGGCAAAAAGTAACAAACGAGCTCGCAACCAGAACAGAGAAGCTCTACTGGAAGTTTACGAGAAAGGTGATCAGGACACTACACCTCTCACCTGCGTCACAACTTACAACGCAGCTTCCAACGCAGTGAGCAAATCCATAAAGAAAAATTGGCATATACTGACAAGTAATAAACATGACTGGGAGAAGCCATTATTCTCTTATAAGAGAGCAAGAAGTATTAAGGACTCCCTTGTACATACCCGTCCGAAAGTTCAAGAAAGAAACCAAGATCAGTCCATTACCAGTACATGGGGCCTTTCGCCCATTGTGGGCCACTACCCCTGTGGGTCATGCAGTGTTTGCCATTTGACTTCCCCATCTAAATACCTACTACTGGAACAAGGCAAACAATGGATACAGAGAATGCACACCAATTGCAACTCCACCGATGTGGTCTACATGATCACTTGCCCTTGTGGACTGAGGTACGTCGGAATGACGAGCAGAAAGATAAAACAGCGAATTTGCGAACATCGCAGCACCATCCGATGTCGCAAACTGAGCACTAAATTGGCTGAACATTACCTACAGTTGAACCATACCACAAATGACATGAGATGGACGATCATCGAGAAACTCAAGCCTGGAGCAAACAACCAACAACTGCTATTTGAAAAAGAACAACGCTGGGTTTACCGTTTATCTACTCATCTCCAAGGACTGAATGATAATATTCCATGGGGTTCCATATTGAAAAACTGATTCCATCATACACGACATCAACTCCTTAGTAGCCTCCGTGTAGTTCTTTTATGCACACACTGCATTCTGTGTGTTGTGACAGCATAGATGACCAACTCCTCCGGCTATGCTGCCCACAGTTTGTACGCACGATGCGATACATACCAACTCGGGTATACCAACATCTAGAAAAGAGTGTTTATCTGCATCATACATATATGCACATAACAATTCACAAACCGGGGTTCAGACATCGATATTATATGCTTCTAATGGTAGCATATGACAGATCAAACGCACCTACCCAAAAGAACCTCCTTCTCTTGGCGAGAGCCAATAAGATTCCAACACTCACACTCGTCATTACCCGCCCCTCCTTCTACACTAATCACGAGGACTCAACCAATGGGAGGGCATTTTCCGCATTCGGATTCACCCGCCCCATTGGACCACACGTACTTAGAAACCATCACGTGATTAGAACCAGGAAGTATTTACTTCCGTGTTCTCCGCACCATTACCAAGATCCGGGCCGAGGAGGACAGATCGAGGTTGATCGCGGGAGTGTGCGAGCATGGAAGTAAGTTGACGAATCGCTAAGACACCGCAGTAGGTTCCCTCCTAATCCCATTCCAAAAGCAGATGATAACAGCTACGATCTGCTTTTTTTATCTCGCCAGATACTATAGCTCACTACCCCCCTCCCGGACCCATGATGTTAGTAACAACAACAGCATAAGTAAGAGGGCTATTTGGTTTTTTCATGCAGCTATTTTTAATGTGAGACATGCTTTGGAGCAACGGCGCCTGGCAAACACCACAGACGCTTGTTTTTAGCATGCCTGTCACTTCACGAGTTCGCTATATGTTTGACATACACTCCGGCCAACTAGCCACTACGATTGCACCTTGTCAATAGTGCAGACATCACTAAGTAATCGTAATTAGACACAAATAGTGCTTTTTAGTCTTATGAATACCAGTCCACACTTTCACAAGTTAAAGATACAACGAATAATCACTCGTACTGCGGTCTTGCTAGCTAATATTGCTACCAAGAGACCCACTCTCGTTGTACAGCACGGCTCCATAAAATGTTTGTTCACTCAAGCACGTTTGTAACTGCAATCAAACAATGTTTTGTCTTAGTATGTTTCTTTATATGTGGTTCGTCTGTCCCATTTCTTTTTCAGACATTCTGAGCCCCGGATAATAGGAGGCTCCTGGGTAAAACCGTGAGTTTTACCTTCTGATCTCCACAGGTCAGGGTGCGCCTTAGAGTGTGCATACCGCCGTGGAGACTACCTTGGTCCTGATGAAAGCTTAGCCGATTAGGCACCGTAAGCAGAAACATGTCGACCTAAAAATTGGTCAAGCCCTGGTCAACATCACTGGCCAGAACTTGCCCAATTCACGTTTTTATTGGTTTTTGATTTGCCAAGAATAAACTTGTCATTGGTTAAAATCATTCACCTTTTAATCTCACTTCCCTTCACAACCAGAAACCCGCTCCGCTGTAACACAGGCGTCGCAGCACACCAGAGAGGCATTCGGCCTCTCTGGTGGGAACCCGATGATGAAGCATGTCACCAACTAGGTTGGTGAGTGAGGGTTCTTTTAACAAATATTTTTGGTTTTTGCCCGTGCCTCTCTTTTTTGCTCCCTATCCCTTTGTCACTCTTTTGTTGTTTAATTGATTTAATCTGGGGGAACAAGAGTGATAGTCCCTCACCCTCTCTTTGTTTTTGAGATATTTTGCAGCGCACAGCTGCGAGGGTTAACTCCCTTTCCACTTGCCTTACTTCAGCGACTCTACTTATAGCAGCATGGATAACCTTGGCCTCTCTTACTCGAATGAAGAGGTGGATGCCCTTTTGGCAGACCCCTCACTTTTTTCTGACCCCTCGATCGCCCTAACAATCTCACAAACCACAGAATGGGATAAATTGAGCGAACAAAAAAGAGGGCGAATACGTACCATTCTCCATGGCACAATTCTCACTGAGTACTTAAGAAACAACATAGCACCCAAAGGTCTGTTAGTTACAAACGCCCCTCGCATTTTTCTGGATGATGCACAATTCAGAAAAGAATGGGCACAGATCGCCTGGCACTGTACCAGGGATTGGTTAGTGCTTATAATAAAAACAGCACTAAGGCTCTCGGAGGCTATTATGGTAGAGATCCAACTTACGGAAACCCACTTCAGAACTACTTTAACTGGCTACAAAAAACGATTGGACGAATTGAACAAAGAGATTAATGAATACAAGGACTCTCTCACGCAGTCTAAAGCACAAAAATTCCAGAAGGATTTAACAAGATGGTCCTATACAAAGGCTTATCCATACACTAGCCCAGACTACACCCCACCTTCAAG
The DNA here is from genome assembly GCF_964204655.1 of Triturus cristatus. Taxonomy (NCBI): domain Eukaryota; kingdom Metazoa; phylum Chordata; class Amphibia; order Caudata; family Salamandridae; genus Triturus; species Triturus cristatus. The sequence goes on from NC_140587.1 coordinate 283,180,916, forward strand.
AAATGACTACAATACGGACAGTTCCTTTGATGGTTCGACAGCTAGTGATTCCAGTGGTGATAGCTATAAAGCACGCCAACGGGGAAGAGGAAGGAATAGGCGACAATATAACAACCAGACCTGGCATCCCTTCCAGCAATCATCTTTCCAACCCCCACCATTTCACCCTATGATGGGTTGGAACCCTGGCTTCCTACCACATCCCCAATACCAACAGAATCAGTACCGCCCCCCTTTTTTAGAGAGGGGCAGAAGAGGCCGCGGACGGAGAAGAGGACAAACCCAAGTCCAATGGCAACAGGACGAAACAGTGGGGGACAACACGCGGAGCAAGGCACCACGAGCAGGCCCCAGCAACCAAAGAGTTTGATCACGAATCTCTCCTCAGTGGTACTGACACCAGATGAGACATCAGTCTTGGAAAAGGGACTAGGTTTTGTACCTACAGCCCGCTTCGATAAATTCAAACTGAAATGTGAACTCTCGAGTTTCTTCAGGAAACTGAAACTGAAGAGTTTCTTTGAAAAACAGCCTCTGGATAACACCCAGCCGCTACAAAGTGATACAGGGTTGAAGGTAAAATCCACCTTCACCCCGCCTCCTTATGCTATTCCACCGGAGATTACAGCTTTTGAACAGGCGGTATCCAACGACATTGATGCCTTTGTAGAACCGAATCGCTTTAAGAACATGAAAACTGGCGAATTCCAAGCTTTACATTCTTTACAAGCCAACCCAAACATCGTGATAAAATCGGCTGATAAAGGAGGCGGAGTAGTAATACAAGACACTACTGCCTATGACTCGGAGTGCAGACGCCTCCTTAATGACCCTATCAGCTATACTCCTCTTGCTACTGATCCAACCGATGAACTCCGCAGTACAATTCACCAACTGGTAGAAAACGCGGAAACCCAGGGTTTTATCACCAAACAAGAAGCAACTTACCTCACTACCAGTGAGGGAATCATCCCTTACTTTTACACTCTCCCTAAAACCCACAAGAACAGGATACCTCCTCCCGGACGTCCCATAGTATCTGGGATTGGCTCTCTTTTGGAACCTTTGTCACGTTATTGCGACTTCTTCCTGAAACCATTTATACAGGCTACTAGCACCTACCTGAAAGACACGAAAAGTCTACTGGCTCTCCTCCAAGAAATCACTCTTCCGGATGGAGTAATTTTTCTGGTGACTATGGACATTGAAAGCCTATACACCTGTATTCCCCAGGATGACACCATCAATGTAATCAGAAGTACCCTTGATTCCAGCACGTGGAATCATACAACTCCGCGCGATTTTGTGATCGCATGTGCCACACTTGCATTAAAAAGAAATTTCTTCGAATACAAGGGCAATCTGTTTTTACAATCATCCGGCACATCGATGGGCAGTACCTTTGCGCCTTCGGTAGCAGGACTGTATGTATTTGATTTTGAGAGCAAATTCATCCTAACGCCACAAAACCCTTTTTCGTCCAATATTTTCTTTTGGAAAAGATATATTGATGACGTCTTGATCATCTGGCAGGGATCTGAGGATTCCCTCCTTGATTTCTACAACTGGGTGAACGAATGCGATCCTCACCTAAATTTCACACATTCTCACAATAAAGAGGAAATGATCTTCTTGGATGTGGTAATTAACAGGGTGGGCGATATTCTTCAAACTAAAACCCACCACAAACCAACTGCAAAAAACAACTTACTGCATTTTACCAGCTACCACCCTCGTCCATTGAGGGAAAACCTGCCGTTTGGACAATACCTACGGCTCCGTCGTAACTGCAGCGAGGTCTCAATGTACAAAAAGCAAGCCAATGATCTTACTGCCAAATTGAAAGATCGTGGATACCCTACCAAAATACTGGCAAAAAGTAACAAACGAGCTCGCAACCAGAACAGAGAAGCTCTACTGGAAGTTTACGAGAAAGGTGATCAGGACACTACACCTCTCACCTGCGTCACAACTTACAACGCAGCTTCCAACGCAGTGAGCAAATCCATAAAGAAAAATTGGCATATACTGACAAGTAATAAACATGACTGGGAGAAGCCATTATTCTCTTATAAGAGAGCAAGAAGTATTAAGGACTCCCTTGTACATACCCGTCCGAAAGTTCAAGAAAGAAACCAAGATCAGTCCATTACCAGTACATGGGGCCTTTCGCCCATTGTGGGCCACTACCCCTGTGGGTCATGCAGTGTTTGCCATTTGACTTCCCCATCTAAATACCTACTACTGGAACAAGGCAAACAATGGATACAGAGAATGCACACCAATTGCAACTCCACCGATGTGGTCTACATGATCACTTGCCCTTGTGGACTGAGGTACGTCGGAATGACGAGCAGAAAGATAAAACAGCGAATTTGCGAACATCGCAGCACCATCCGATGTCGCAAACTGAGCACTAAATTGGCTGAACATTACCTACAGTTGAACCATACCACAAATGACATGAGATGGACGATCATCGAGAAACTCAAGCCTGGAGCAAACAACCAACAACTGCTATTTGAAAAAGAACAACGCTGGGTTTACCGTTTATCTACTCATCTCCAAGGACTGAATGATAATATTCCATGGGGTTCCATATTGAAAAACTGATTCCATCATACACGACATCAACTCCTTAGTAGCCTCCGTGTAGTTCTTTTATGCACACACTGCATTCTGTGTGTTGTGACAGCATAGATGACCAACTCCTCCGGCTATGCTGCCCACAGTTTGTACGCACGATGCGATACATACCAACTCGGGTATACCAACATCTAGAAAAGAGTGTTTATCTGCATCATACATATATGCACATAACAATTCACAAACCGGGGTTCAGACATCGATATTATATGCTTCTAATGGTAGCATATGACAGATCAAACGCACCTACCCAAAAGAACCTCCTTCTCTTGGCGAGAGCCAATAAGATTCCAACACTCACACTCGTCATTACCCGCCCCTCCTTCTACACTAATCACGAGGACTCAACCAATGGGAGGGCATTTTCCGCATTCGGATTCACCCGCCCCATTGGACCACACGTACTTAGAAACCATCACGTGATTAGAACCAGGAAGTATTTACTTCCGTGTTCTCCGCACCATTACCAAGATCCGGGCCGAGGAGGACAGATCGAGGTTGATCGCGGGAGTGTGCGAGCATGGAAGTAAGTTGACGAATCGCTAAGACACCGCAGTAGGTTCCCTCCTAATCCCATTCCAAAAGCAGATGATAACAGCTACGATCTGCTTTTTTTATCTCGCCAGATACTATAGCTCACTACCCCCCTCCCGGACCCATGATGTTAGTAACAACAACAGCATAAGTAAGAGGGCTATTTGGTTTTTTCATGCAGCTATTTTTAATGTGAGACATGCTTTGGAGCAACGGCGCCTGGCAAACACCACAGACGCTTGTTTTTAGCATGCCTGTCACTTCACGAGTTCGCTATATGTTTGACATACACTCCGGCCAACTAGCCACTACGATTGCACCTTGTCAATAGTGCAGACATCACTAAGTAATCGTAATTAGACACAAATAGTGCTTTTTAGTCTTATAAATACCAGTCCACACTTTCACAAGTTAAAGATACAACGAATAATCACTCGTACTGCGGTCTTGCTAGCTAATATTGCTACCAAGAGACCCACTCTCGTTGTACAGCACGGCTCCATAAAATGTTTGTTCACTCAAGCACGTTTGTAACTGCAATCAAACAATGTTTTGTCTTAGTATGTTTCTTTATATGTGGTTCGTCTGTCCCATTTCTTTTTCAGACATTCTGAGCCCCGGATAATAGGAGGCTCCTGGGTAAAACCGTGAGTTTTACCTTCTGATCTCCACAGGTCAGGGTGCGCCTTAGAGTGTGCATACCGCCGTGGAGACTACCTTGGTCCTGATGAAAGCTTAGCCGATTAGGCACCGTAAGCAGAAACATGTCGACCTAAAAATTGGTCAAGCCCTGGTCAACATCACTGGCCAGAACTTGCCCAATTCACGTTTTTATTGGTTTTTGATTTGCCAAGAATAAACTTGTCATTGGTTAAAATCATTCACCTTTTAATCTCACTTCCCTTCACAACCAGAAACCCGCTCCGCTGTAACACAGGCGTCGCAGCACACCAGAGAGGCATTCGGCCTCTCTGGTGGGAACCCGATGATGAAGCATGTCACCAACTAGGTTGGTGAGTGAGGGTTCTTTTAACAAATATTTTTGGTTTTTGCCCGTGCCTCTCTTTTTTGCTCCCTATCCCTTTGTCACTCTTTTGTTGTTTAATTGATTTAATCTGGGGGAACAAGAGTGATAGTCCCTCACCCTCTCTTTGTTTTTGAGTTCCTTGCAATTCTACAGCACGTGCGTGTGCGCTGGCATTGCACCCCCCCGCACGCAACAATTACATGGGCCTGTTGATTTCTATATGTTCTAATGCCTGATGTATTTGCCCTCCATTGGGTGGGACAGACCTGGGAACCAAAAGCTGGTAAAATCATTCATGGTACCGCACACTACAATTTAGGTCACTCCCTGCGCGTTTGGCGCTCTCTGCCAATACATAATAAAAAAATAAAAAAAAGTTCTGATAGACTGATGGTGTTTGTTCCTTCGGTAAAGGGATGCAGAGAATGTTGTCAGTGACTTTTGCCTGGCTTTGCGCTGCATTGGGGCAAGACAAGCGGGGTGGGCCGATTGGCGATACCTTGCGTTTCTGCAGAATATTTTGAGTAGGCGGCGCTCCCTCATCCCCCCCTGCACCTGTAACCCAGGTGCATGCACACGGCGGCCTAAGGTGGTCTTGTGCTCCCACCTCCCGAATTTATGTTCAAACACGCTTGCTGTGGCATCTTAAAGGTTTGAGGTCAGGAGTGCATACAAGTGCACTACAGCACATGCGGTAGTTCAGCTGCCCTTGATAGAAACTTATTTGGGGGCTCTTGTTTGGAACAGCTTTGAATTAGTCCAGCCCTTTCATGCCCACTTTAAGAAAATTTACTGACAGTGCACGGACACACTCGTCCAATTCCTAAATGTGTTTGCATGCAGTGTTCGTGTATGGTGGTGATGTGTTTTAATCACGATAACACAGCAGCAGCTCACTAATATTGCTGTAAATAATAAGTGACTCTACCACTTAGCATACAGTGGGTTCTGCTTAGATCACAATAAAGCTGTTAGTGAAGTTGTAAGTGTGAAATACATGGCCCATGCGGCACATGGTGAAGTTTTGCAGGGAGGCATACTGGGGTCAGTAAGCGGAGCGCTGGGGGTCAGTATTGCGACCGTTGGTGTTACTGTTGCTCTCGCAGGTTGAGAAGAATAACAAGAAACCTGTACTTGGTTGGCCCCAAATCACGGGACCATTCTTGTATGTTGGCAATTCCAAAGGTGGTCAAAGCATCCATAGGCATCATAGGTTTAAATCAGTAAGGAAGGCTGTTGCAATTGCCATTGCAGGATTCACTGTTTCTGCAGGTTGCGGCGATGATTCATTGTCACAGCGGGTAGTGCTGCCCGATCCCCGGATTGGAGCTGGTTGCCCTCGCTCCAGCTGTTTGCTTGTTTCGCTGCCTCTTGCCGGCATGGCCTCCAAGGGATTTCTTACAGTCCTCCATCTTTGTGGAGGCAGTTTTGGGCTTGTGTCCGGGCAGCAGTGGTTTGGGATGCCGCTAGCGCGGCGAGACTGCCAATGCAGTAGTTGCATTTGTTTGGAGACAGCATGGGGGCACTGGCGCCATACAGGCGACTTGGGAACTTCAGGCCAGTTTTGGGTCCCGGCGTCGGCGCTGCACCGAGGGGCCCGGGGCGGGTCTCTTGGTCCACCATGCCAGTGTATGGCTATATCGGGCGCCGTGCAGCCGTGAGTTACCTAGGGGCTCCATTCGGTGGTTCCTGAGATGGAGCACGTTGCGCGGCATTGGGGGAGCAGTGGCAGTTGTGTAAGATTAGTAGGAATGTGCACCCGTGCCAGCATTAGTGTCTGGGAATGGACACGGCTGTTACAGGGCATGGTCAAGCGCAGTGGCTGGCGAACCACAACCTACGTATTCTCAGGTGGCATTCAAGCTTCATGCAGGGGGCGTTGTTCATGGGTGGTTCCTTCCGCGGTGACTCACGCAAGGGATATCGGGTTGTGGTGCCTTTTCTTTGAAGTTGGGATGTTCGATGTAAGCCTAGGTGTCCTGCGTGGCGCCTAGGTGGCATGCACCATGAGAAGTCTGTTTTGTATTATTGCATTGAGCGAAGATTTCGCCGCTTGGCCAGCAAGGTCCTTTGGCCACCAGGAGTTCTGCATGTGGCCTTTCTCAATGTCTTATTGATAAATGTGCTACTGACGACAAAGGGTAAAATGGTTGTCGGTTCGGGACAGGGCTCGGCATTTATGGTTTCATCTTCCTCACCTAATACTTGCGCATTATCGGCCTAGAACCCAAGTATACTTCACGGGGCTCTGCTCACACCAAAGTGAGCCAAGATCACGCAAAGCACAGGATGAGAGTGTGGTGTCATTCATATATGGCGAAATATGAGAAATATGCCAGAGATAGCGAAGATTACATCACAGACTTGGTCAGTGATAATAGCATGGTTCATCTTTTGTCCCTACATAGGCAAAAGTTACGGACAGGCTCTGTTTTGCTAAGAATAGTTACTTTGTTTCCGCATTTGCCTCTTTTGGCGGTACAATGAGGTCAATTTTGTCTCCAACGCGGGGTTTGTGCGCCGCTATTCTGTTTCCAAAGGGCTCCCCCTTTCGGTACCTGGCTTACGTGCAGGTGACCTGTCTGGCTGTTGCGGAAGTTGATGAGTGTAATGGTCCCAATTGCGGTTAAGCTTACTACTCAGCATAGGGAGACAATCCATGCAATGTTCAACACGTTAAGGTGACAGTCCCACCAGTTCTGAATGGAGGCATGTTCAATATGCTACGCAGCGTTGCCGGAATTGGGACTTAAGTTATCTTTCTGCACTGTTGGGGAGCACGTAGCGCAATACGCGTTACATATTACGTACTAGTTTTGCAAGTTGCACGGTGCTAACTAGTGTCATTTCTCACGCGCGTGGTGGATTAAGTGCTGAGATTTAAGTCCCCAGAGCTCGGTACAACTTTTGGCTTGTCCCGTGTCGTCTGGGGGGCGCTGTGGGGGCTGTGCGCTGGAGCAATCGTTTTGTTTTATTGCATTGAGTGAAGACTTCACCGCTCGGCCGACAAGGTCGTTGTGCCACCAAGGGTTATGTAACATGTGTACGCTCAAGACGCCCCCAAGCCCGGTAAGGCACACAAAGGCAGCCTTAAACCTTGGTGGTCTCAAAGTTTCTTGTTGGTCTAATGGGGTTTAGTACTGATATCAATATGTCTCCCTCATCTCCATTGTTTGATTTTGCTCGCAAGAAAGTGTCAGTCATAGTCCTTTAAATGTCATTCATAGTTCATCCTTTGTCCCAATACGGACAAAAGTTACAAACAGGCTCTGTTTTGCAAAGAATAGGTATTTTGTCTCCGCAGGGGCTTCGTTCGCAGTTCAGCAAGGTCAATTTTGTCTTCAACGTGGGGAATGTGCACCGTATTCCGTTTCCAAAGGGTCCCCGCTTTCCGCTGTCGGCACCTGGGTCACGTGCAGGTGACCTGTCAAACTGTTGCAGAAGTTGATTAGTGCAATGGTCCCAGTTGCGGTAGAGCTTGCTATCCATCGAAGGGAGACATTTAATGAAAGTTCAACACGTTAGGGTGACAGTCCCACCAGTTCAGGATGGAAGCATTTTCAATATGCTACGCAAGGAAGCCAGAATTGTGGCTTCAGTTAGCTTATACAACTAACAAGCATTGTTAAAGCCAAGGATTCTGGCGTGTTATAGGTACTGTGGTTTTGTAGTATATATCCAGAGGCAATGTCAGAAGCCGCAAAATAACAGTCTGCCTATCCCACCGGTTACCAGCCCAAGGGTGGGAAAGTCTAATGTTACACATACTCAGGCAACTTCAACGCAAAAAGAGGCACTGTTAAATACTGTGTCGGCATTGTTCAATTGACTACGAGGACCCTCTGGGGGAACACCTGCGGGCACCATACAGAATTAGGTACCATGTACACTGTGCGGGCACCCCCCTGCAGCAGAGGGTCGGTATCAGGTAGCTTCTGTTAAGACATATTCACCCGTGCTTCTACCAGGGCAGCAGGCGGGGGTGTTAGTTGTCAGCTAACAGTGTGCTGCGGCACAGTTATGGTTGGTAACACTGCGTTAGTGCCAAACGGCGACAGGGTATTGTCGACCTTTTGGCGTCCCAAATTGAGGAAAGGGCAGGTATTTGCACATACCTTTCGCCCTGGTTCCACAGACTTGTCTGCCCCCCCCTGGGTTAACCTTCTGCGGGCTAGAACCAGACGATAGAAGGGGCCTCTTTTGGGACTGGGGTCCCGAACACATGGACAGTCAAGCGCTGGGGTAGATGTACCACGAAAGTCATGGTCACTACTTGGGTTGCCCCCTAGTTCTGGGGTCAAACTGGGTTGGAGCATTAAGTCTGCAGTCCTTGGGTAGCATCCAGCAACCATTCAATCCAAGTAAGGGCAGTTAGCGATAGATAATTATCAGCGAGTGGGTGACATAGACTGGATAGTCAGCGGCTCCGTGCCCCGGGGGCATGCACGCTTTACAAATACACAGAGCTGCAACCATAAGGGTGCCGAGTGGCATTAAACCAGTAAAGAGGGGTGTCCCTGGCGCCTCAGCTGGGTTGAGCCAGTCCCATCTAGAGGCATGCCTGGGGGAATATGGTGTGCTCCTTTAGGTTCCCATGACCTAGGCAGTGTGTGGCATCTCCCACATCAAGTGTTAGGCACTGGATTACAGACAGTGCGCCCTGTATCGAATCAGACAGATTCCCTGAGCTGGTATGCATAGGGGGCTTCACCAGAGGGAGCTGAGCACTCGAAATTCCCATAAGGATTAAGGGATGCAGGGCAAGTGCTGGAGGGCAGCCGTGCTCATTGTCTCATACGCCTGGTATGGACAGGCGGGCGCGCCAGCGGCGCGCCGAAGGCGCGCCAAAGGCAAGCCCGTCTGCGCCCGTCTGCGCCCGTCCGCGCTTGGCCCGGGCCCAGGGCCACCCCCCCTGGTCTGTCCCATCCTACCCCTCGTATCTGTTACTCAGCCGCTCAGCTACAGTCTTTTCGCCCCCGACCAGTCATTTATGTTGCATATCCCACCCTAATGCCCTGCTCACAGAGCTTGCAGCAGACTGCCCTGGCTGTCACGCCATTTTACCGTCCATTCGCAAATCTTTTCAGATTGGTAAGCACCATCCGATGAAATCTTACACCATTGCGCTCACAAACGTCCGTTCGCTTGGCAAAGATAGCCAGGACATCCATGAACTGATACAGGACCATAAAATAGATATCCTGTTCATGACGGAAACTTGGATGGGCCAAGCATCTGATCCGGATCTTGTCACAGCCGTTCCTGCTGGGTTTGCCACTTATAGACTGGACAGGCAAACCAAGAAAAAAGGTGGCGGCATTGCTATCATTGCCCGTGACACCTATATTGTAAGGCACACGCTAATTCCCCAGACTTCCTGCAAAGCCTTAGAATTCGCAATAAAACTGACCCCTTCCTATACCTTCAAAGGGATCCTCCTTTATCGACCACCGGGACCCAGGTGTGACTTCCTGGGGGCTCACAGATCCTTCCTGGAAACATCCGCACTGGAGAACTCCTTCACCATTCTACGTGATTTTAATTTCCATTTTGATGTGCCCGACAATCCTGACACAGCCACGCTTTTAGCTGACATGTCAACTTTTGGTCTATCCCCTTTGGTTCATTCCCCTACGCATGAAGGAGGGCACACACTAGATGGCATTTTTTCTAATGCCTCGGGCCTCAAACTTACAGAAATACTCCCTCTAATTTGGTCGGATCACCATCTCATCCTGGCTTCACTTCCAGTGGGCGACCCCCTGGTCGACAAGCCCCACCCTAATCCCTGCCTCCCCTACCTGGCATGGGATGACTTAGATGTACGCAGGCTGGAAACCTTGCTTAATGATACCCTCCCTACGTTATCTCCGGACCCCAATAACGCCACGTCCCAATTTTACAACTGGGTGAGCTCAGCAGCAAAAGATCTGGTCCCACTTAAACAACGGTCACGCAATAGATCTACCCCCTCGGCCCCGTGGTACTCAGAGGAACTGCGTACCCAAAAACAAAAGTGCCGAAATAGAGAGAGACACTGGCGGAAGGACTACACACCCGAAGCCAAACTCTTATATAAAGAGTCGGTAGCAAAATACAAACATCTTATCTTGGACGCAAAAAAAAAGTATTATTGCAATAAAATTGAAACAGTACAAAACTCCAATAAATGTCTATATGAGACCACCAAACAATTGGCGGGTTTCTCTGTGGATCTCACACCTCCCCCGTCCCAAACACTTTGCGACGCTTTATCTAAGTTCTTCTTCAGCAAAGTTGATGACATTTACAGGGTTTTCGCCAATAACGTCACTCTCTTCCACAGCCCATCAATTCAACCTGAAGGACCCATTCTCTCGCAGTTCAGCGAGGTCACGTGTCCGCAGGTGCTAAAAACGATATCCACCATCAAATCGGGATCGGCCCTCGACCCTTGTCCCTTGAAGGTCCTGAGACTTATCATGGATGCAGTCTTACCCTCTATAACCAATATCTGCAACTCCATGTTTAGCACCGGCATCTATCCCGAGACACTAAAGAAAACCCTAATAAAACCGTTGCTCAAAAAACCTACCGTTAATAAAGAAGAACCCAAAAGCTACCGCCCCATTGCCAGTCTCCCACTATTAGCAAAAATTGTGGAAAAAATTATGAATGCCCAACTCTCCTCCTTCATCGAGGATAACAAATGCCTAGATGAATCACAGTTTGGCTTCCGTCGCTTCCACGGAACCGAGACGGCCTTGGTCAAAGCGGCGGACGACATCAGATCTATCCGGGATGCGGGAGGTACCGCCGTCCTGATATTACTAGACCTGTCGGCGGCCTTTGACACGGTCGACCATACCACCTTGGTCGACCGTGTCGAGAGCATAGGCATCCAAGGTAATGCCAAAAATCTTCTTGCCTCCTTCCTGGCCAACAGGACCCAGGTCGTCACAGTGGGACCTTTTGAATCCTCCCCCCTGTCACTACCGTGTGGAGTTCCCCAAGGCTCATCCCTTAGTCCGACACTATTTAACATTTATGTGTCGGACCTTGCCAATGTCATCAGGGCACACGGGATGAGCCTCACTTCATACGCTGATGACACTCAACTGGTCCTAGCCGTCAAAAACGACGGCCTTCAGAAAGCCAACATGTTCAACCAGGGCATGTCGGCTATCGGGAACTGGATGTCACACAATTGTCTGAAGCTAAACTCCGATAAATCGGAGGTTGTAATCTTCGGCAATCTCTCTCCGGAGTGGTCCCCCCGTTGGTGGCCGTCATCCATGGGCCAGCCCCCAGTCCCGGTTGATAAAGTGAGGAACCTGGGAGTCATGTTTGACAACCGTCTGAAAATCCTACCACACGCCAATCAGATATCCTCTTCAGCCTTTCATAAACTTAGGCTCATCAAAAAAATTCTGCCCTTTTTACCTGAAAACATGGCGAAAACGCTGGTAAGCTCCCTGGTGCTCTCCACCCTAGACTATTGTAACGCTTTGTTTCTAGGGGCCCAGGAGAGAGTGTTAACAAAAATGCAGTCCATACAGAACGCGGCCGCCAGGCTCCTAGGGCGAATCCCCAAATTCCATCCGGTTTTACCCACCATGAAACAACTTCATTGGCTTCCGGTGAGGAAGAGGATTATGTTCAAAACCTTGTGCCTGGTATACAAGGCTTTACACAACGCTGTCCCAGCGTTCTTCACTCAGAACCTTACCCCCTACTGTCCATCCAGAGCACTGCGCTCTTCCAGCTCCCTGGACCTGGTGATCCCCCGGAATAAATCTGTCAACTGGGGTGACAGAAGATTTCTTGTGGCTGCTCCAAAATTATGGAACACACTGCCTCATCCCATCAAGACCAGCACGTCCCTCTGGTCTTTCCGAAAAAAACTCAAAACCTGGCTTTTTAATCATTGATCTCCCAGTCCCCTTGTTGGCTAAACATTGCAGATACTTAGCGCCGAGATGCCCACGGGCCTTCGTTTCGCGCTTTACAAATGTCAAAATAAATAAATAATTCCTGTGCGCATGGATTTAGCAAGGAAAGGGACCGTGCCAGGGTTAAGCATATCTCCCTCGCCTGTATACCCTAGTTGGCAAGCGGGGGTTGGAACGGTCTTCTAACATGTGAGATGCTGTCCCAGAGATGTGTCCGTCACACACGGTGCTAGATGGGCGGCTGCCAGTGTGATCAGCAAATAGGTGGGGCAACGTGTGCCAGGGTGTCTGAAACTGTCCCGCCCAGAGTGGGATGGGGCTGAGTCATGTGATGCAGTGGAACTGTGCCGCGTAAGGTAAATAGTGCTTGGCACAACTTCACAGGCATAAAGGGTGTTTTGTTTCATCAGACACTAGCTGATCCAAGCTAAAGTCTAGGGCTATTGGGATATAGATGGGGCTTCGATAACTAGTAGGGACGTTCTCTTTCATCTAGATTTGCAGGAGGCTCTAGACAGGAGAGTTAGCGGGCAAGACTATAGCTATTTTGGTGGGTAGGCTCTGGCGGCGATGGTGGCCGCCTCCAGAGCTGTGGCGGAGTTACAGGGCTGTTCTGGAAGCAAATGGGTACTGAAGGGTACCTCTGCGCGGCACCATAGGGGGTGCCAGAGCCCAGGAGCCTCATGGGAGGTTCCTGGAAAACCGTGTCGGCGCCCCGTTAGTCCTTCGGGCGGTTGTGGGCCTGTACAACCGGGGGCTTGCCTTGCTATGCTCCGCCCTGAAAGGGGCGTGAGTAATAAGGTACCGTGATCCGGGGAGAGGATCACCAAAGGGGCAGCACAGACGGGGTTCGCCCCAGTGCTGCTTGGCGCATCAGGCGGGCAGGCGGCCCAGTTGGTTGCCTGCCCTTGGATCGCCCGTAAGATAACCCACCATATTACATAACGGTGTATGTAATAAACCTGCAGCAGTTTCTTACCCAAACAAAATTTGTGTGGTATGTTTTATTTATGCGTAGAACATGCATGCTATTGTGGGGGTGGGGAGTGTCACCTCCTGCTGGCGCTAAGCCCAGAAGAATGGTATGAAGCACTGCTTAAAATAAGTAATTTCCTCATAGGTGCTTATCTATGGCTGGCCTTGTTTGAGAAGCTCTTTATTTCATAGTAGACATATAAAAGTGGCTTGAGGACGTACATCAGGGCTCCCTGGTTAGTAAGATTAATGCACGCAAGGTTTACCTAGGGGAGCTAACCCAGTTTTGCTAAGTGCGTTAACATAGGGTTTTTCTTCAAGTGTCCCGGTGTCCCGACACTTTCCTCAAAACTGAATAAATGTCCCAGTGTTTGGGTAGTGCCTGGGATGAGCACAGAAATGTCCAGGTTCTTGTGTAGTGGCTGAGTACCCACTCCTGTTAAAAAGATGTGCGCATGCTCGCTTCTCACTGCTGGAGATGTTACGGGGTGACGTCACTCCAGATGAGGTTGTTGTGGGAAGGGAAATCCTTTAAAGGGAGACATTTTCTCTTGGGATTTCCCTCCTCTTTCTACAACGCAGCAAGAATGCCATTATGCCAGCCATCGGGGCAACAGAGTGTCCAAACCGCCAGCATGACCCTGCCCACTGAAGTCAGAGGTCAATGTCTGCACCAAGATACAGCCAGCCACCAGTGTAAATTGTAGTCCTACATCTATGTTTATGACCTGTCTCGGTGTTTTGTTTTGGGAATCTGGTCACCCTACGTTAATATGAAGGTATCAGTGGTGGCTGGCATCTATGGGTAGGGGCGCACGTAAAAAAAAAAGAAAAAATTACAAAACTTACCTGAATGCGATGTGCCCTGCTCCGCTCCTCTTCTCTCCACAGGAACTGGATGCAGCAACTCTCTTGACCAATCCTGGCACTGCTTTCATGCTATTAACCAGCAACATTCTTGATTTAGCGAGCTAAAGGTACTTGCATCAGGTTTAGTCAAAAAAACACACATAAACAATTATAAAAATAGGACCTTAACTCTATTTGGTCACGGCAAAATTACCACAATGTATAGTATCTGTAATCCATACACAAAAAGCCCAAGACAAAATACGTTAAAAAGGAATATTCACTTCAGCCGAAGTGGATATGATTTATTCTGTAATCATAATTTATACCACAAATATAGATCTTAGTACAATTGCATTTAATTGTTGCAGTACACGCACGACATGGTGATAAGTGAGCCCCAGTGAAGTGATCTTAACCTAACGTAGTGAAAACTAAGTGAAAATTAACAGGGGAAGGTTTTTAAAAACAGCAAGGAGGAGCTTTAAACAATGTGATGTATCTTTTCTCGCTCCCTCTTTGTAATTGTCGACGGCGTTTCGATCCACTCTCGATACGGGGTCTCTTCAGGACAGCTTTTCTGAGGACTAATGTAGGAAAGGTGTCAGTGCGAGAAGTAGAACTTTAATAATAGTGGGCTATAGAGGCGTGCAGTGGCTTAACTATAGGAGTTTATGTCTGAATCTTGGTCATATGATCCCACGAGTATGGGGACGAGAACCTCTGGATGATGCAGGGCTTCGATTGGATCTAGGTACGTGGTTATCAAGAGCCTGTAGTATGGGGAACAGAGTAGGTATCTTTAATGCACGCATTCATACGTGCAGGACACACAGAAAAACTGATTAATAGAACACCCATGCTGCTGGGTTGGTGACTGGTTTTATCTAGGAGGTTATCTTCATAGGCTGAGCACCACATGGTGATTGTTGGTTCTCCTAAAAAGATTACGTGTGTCTTGGTACCAGGGACTTAATAGTGTGGCAACTGCCGCGCATTAACGGAACTGTGTGTAAGGAGCGGCTGTATAATAACACGGAGGGACTATGTGGGTGGTAGCTTATTGTGTTTAACAATATTAGCGCATTAGACATTCTCATGTTCCACCTAGCGGGGAATTATTTTAAAGGGAAGGAAAAGAAAAAAACCTAATTGCCACTTACACGTTGAGAATTAGCGCATCAGGGCAACGTATCTCGGTAGAATTAGTAGTCATTCAATGGTGAAGGCGGAATTCAGTAAAATAAGGTCCCGTGATGAACTGAAAAGAGGCCGTAGGGAACTGGTTACAAGGATGCAAGGGGAGGGGGGGGCACCTAAGACACTTCAGGTACTTACTGAAGCGTCGTCGGGCCGGACTTCTCAATAGAGGGCTCCGAAGGAGTGTGGGACGCCGGCTACCCGGAAGTATTTATCTCTCGGGAATTCGTGCATTGTAGTACATGCGCATAAAGACCCCGTGGGGAGGATAATCAGGCGTATCCTGTCATACTGGTTCCTATCAAGATAACTAAAATAGTGCACTGAGATTCTTGAGGTAAATGGTTACGATAATGTATACAAGTGAGTGAGCATAAGTGTTAATGTGGTGATTGGGAATTACACCCATATTCATTTTGTGTTGTACATAACAGTAATACATATATGTTTTTAACCATTATTGATGATGCGGTCAGTGTCCTCTAGGGACACATATTATACTTGATTCTGCTTTGCAATTAATCACATTTGCACAAGTATTGCCTGCATATTTAAAAATTACAAATTGACTCGTATACAACAGTAAAAACGTAATTTATCATAGCGCAGAACTTAAAAATCATTAGTGTGCTATTATATACAGTGGTTAACTTCAGAGCGAGGATGAGGCTAGTCAGAGCCCTGACTGACTTTTTGTAGTTTACTACATTTTAGTGAAGGCTGATGAACCTACGCCATTCCTCTAGGCTATTCAATCCCCTCTGTGTGGATTCACATTTATACGACTAGTCAGAGCCCTTGCTAGCTATTTGTAGTATACTACATTTTAGTGAAGGCTGATGAACCTACGCCATTCCTCTCGGCTGTTCAATCCCCTCTGTGTGGATTCACATTTATCGATCCATTTGCATTCTAAGGATTACAAAATCAGAGAGATATCTCCACCTCTGGGGGGTATCCTGGCTTTTTCTATCACCTGCCATTTTACATCATCTGCTGAGTGTGCTTTCTCTTTGTAGTGGTCAACCAGAGGGGCATTCTCTACTTGACAATGAATTCTACTACAGTGTTGGCAGATGCGTGCTTTCACTGGTTGGGTAGTCTGACCGATATAAATCAGGCCACAAGGGCACCAGATACAGTAGATGACATTGGACGTTGAGCAATTTGAGAAGTCGCGTAGGTTAACATTTATTTTACCATGGGAAAAAGATTTAGTTTCTATGGTGAATCTGCAGGCAACACTGCTTCCACATTTGAAGTGCCCTGTTACTGGGGGGAGGGACCAAAGATCATGGATAGTACTCTTAGTTTTGGTACTGCTGGTGTCTGAGTGAACCAAGTGGTCTCTTATATTTTTGCCTTTTCTAAAAGAAAACAAGGGTAGTTCTTGGCAGGCGTCAAGAGTATTTAATGTTGGCCAATGTCTTCTGATTGTTTTTTGGACTTGTGTGCTCATCAGGCAGAAGGTAGTTACACAAACAGTCTGAGTGGTGGGAACTTTGACAGTTTTTGTGAGCAATATTTCACGTGGGCTAAACCATGCCCTTTTCATAGAGGTTTTAACCAATCTTTTGGGATATCCTCTTTCCCGCAATCTGGTAATTAGTATATTCGCTTCTCCGAAGAACCATGTGGGTGGTAGCTTATTGTGTTTAACAATATTAGCGCATTAGACATTCTCACCAGTGAGAGCTTGGACGCCCTCTTCCAGACGGACTCAGGGGTTCTTGTCTCCCAGCCCATTTTTTAGGTCTCGCCTGACCCAGCGCATGCGCTGGTCTGGCGAGACTTTTTGTGAGGGGTCAAAAAAGAGCTACCACTGTAGCATAGAGCTACAGTGCATGTGCGCGGGCACGCGTGCCTCACTTTCGCGGCCGCACATCATGTTTGATCGCTATTGCGATCACTTTCACTTTTGCGGCCGAGTTGTTGTTCTCCGTGAGGCCGTTTTTTTTCCTCCTGTTTATTACTTCTATGTAGTAATGGTGGCACCCGTGCGCCGCCATTACTACAGAGCAGTAATAAACAGAAACAAGCATTGGCATAGCCAATAGGTCTCGCTTTTGGGACCTTATAAGTATTTAGTTATGCAACTGTTGCATGGCTAAACACTTAGAAGGTCCCAAAAGCGAGACCTATTGGCTATGCCAATGCTGGTTTTATATATTTGCGGTTCTTCATCTAGTGGATAGAGACGTATTTACTGCTTAGCCCCCCACTCCATTTCACCATTTATTATTGGAATATCCTATATGAGAGCCCTGATGAAGGTGTAACCCTGATTTGGGTGGTCACCGAAACGCCCGTCGGCGCAGGTTAAAACAGGAACATCAGGATGTCAACGATTTATTAAGAAACCTATGCCAATTATTACAACAATGGATGTAACAGTGATTGACTAAGACACTTTATTATTATGAGCAGATGTATTTGAATACATATCAATAACGCAATCTACACTACACAATAATATTTGGATGTATCCTCTTCTTTCTGCTTCAGTTGTATGCAACTTGTATTTACATTGTGGACACTTATAAGAACATGATACAGTGTGTGAATGCTTAGAGTTGCTTGTGTATAGTTTGAGTGATACGACATGTTAGTAGGTATGGATGAGGATGTGTGAACGTTGCGCAAGTGGGGGATGAAACTTGTTTTTTCTCTTTATATTATTAATCAAACTTGAGCTTTGTACCATGTTGTATGTATTGACAGGATGTGCTGACAGTATTTTGTATTAAATAAGTATAACTTGATGTATCAACTGATGCATATTAGCTTATTTATTGGTGGTTTGGTCTGTTTGTGGGAACGTTTGTCCCAGTGACAGTCCGCTTTAAAGCCATCAGTGGCAGGGGGATTTTCTTTTGTTTCTGTCTACTAGGAATGCTGACTGTTTCTCTGTTCATTTTTTTGCTCATTTGAAACTTAGTATTCTTTTGATTTGCATTTATTCTGTATGCCCTATTTGCTAAGAGCCTTCATAGCAATGACGTTATGCTCACTTTGTCTCTCAGTCCTTTTACATAAAAGCCTTAAATGTATTTAGCTGATCTAGTACTTAATTACTGAGTGGGCCTTTGATTAATTAACTGTACGTTTGATGTGTTTGGAGGTGCATTTCCATGGGGGCCAATTGCCTCACGAAATTGAGGTTTAATATTTTCTATTAATCATCAACCTGTGGGCATTCAGTAGTGGTGATATTTTGGGGTGCAGACTTTTCGGGTACCCTAGCGCACACACTGCCAAGAATCTTACCGAGTATCTTATAATCTTTATTCAACATGGAAAAGGGATCTATGAATATCTATATAATATCTCCTGCCTGTGTTTTGGTAGAGACACTAATAAAGTCTGATTGTGGAGCTGGGAAGAAAATCACTTGTATATGCCATTGTGGATACATAAGCTTGTTTAGGCACCTGCATGTTTGTGTATGTAAGATATATTTCAAATTGTTACTTTAGCCAGGTCTGCTATAGCATCTCCGAACTGTAGTAGGGGCTTCCATTTCCTTTCTTTGCTACTGTGCCAGTATTTCTAAATCTCTTCACTCGGGGAAGTTTCCAATTTCACTGGTCTGGTTCCTGTAGGAGTCAGAGTATCAGTTCCAGAATCCATCATTTATCTCTTCTTAGGTATGAACTATGTTCTTGTCTTTGGATGCTCAAAGGGGAGATCTGCTTTTATTGGGGTTAGATATGATAGGCTTAACTCAGGGCACTGTGTAAGGTATTTATTCAGTACCAAAGTAGTAATAAGGACCAAACACCAAACAATAAAATTACCAAATCAAATTAGAAAACTAGAGTAATAGTTAATTAACAAAATGACACCAAAATGACAAAACTCCAATAATGGGAACCAGAGATATGATTTTCTTTTGGGATAAATATAGCATAAAAGAGTGCAAAGAGCCAATGGTAGTCAATTTTCACAGTAAACCGAGACCTAGGTGCAATCTGAGGCTGACTGAGATAGAGCAAAAAATGTACTGCAAAACGTTTTTCAAAGTTTTTAAACTTCCTGCTGGTGCCTGAAGGAGTGCACCTCCCTGGACCTCAGGTCGGGGCACCTGTGGATTCTCAGGGAATCAGGCAGAGACCAACAGCAAAGTCCGTGCCAAGTCGAGTTGCCCTTGGTCTTTAGATTGAGCATATTCATTTTTAGAACATCTGAATTAAGTGTTAATAGTGATATAAAGAAATATGTTTTCATATATATGTATTGCTTTAGTGTTGTATGCTTCACATGCTTGCACGGAGAAGGGAAGGGGAGAAGAGAAGAGATGAAAAGAGAAGAGAAGAGACAAGAATTAGAAAAATAAGAGAGAAAGCCAGAAAGGAAGAAAGAAAACAAGGATATGTAAAATGGACATTAGGGAGAGGGTAAGATTAAAGTCTGCCAAATATTACAATGGACATGACTACAGTGCACATGACAGTGTTTTATATTGCATCCTGTTCTTCTAAAAATAATGCCAAACATCTGTTCGTGTGAGTTTTCAGATAGGACGTTGTAAATTAAATGAACATAAAAACGAATGTGCATATTTATATATAGAATCATAATGTACAGTGGAAAAGGAAACCGGAAGCATGCACTTCATTGTGCTCTCACACATTCTCCCAAATGGGCTGTTAATGCTGACCTTCAAAACATGAGCTACAGTGAGAAAGGGTCTGGTACAGTAGGAAGGATTGGTTTCCTTTGATAATTATGGTCAGTGCAGAAGGAAAAGTGCACTTCCTCTTAGCCACAGTATGCTAAATGAATACACTACCCAGAAAAGAGAATCGAGGCCTCGCATAGCCTCGTCAGTGGCTCATTTCCTGTTCATATCATTATGAAAAGAGGCGAAACAAGGTTCACCCTAAACAGAGTGCTAAGTGCGACCATGAGAAATATCTCACCCACGCCCTGTCAGTACTGTATATCTGCCTTTGCGCTGCTTAAAACTAGAGTGCCGAAAATAGTTGGCAAGACCATGTATCTCAGCTAGCTGGTTACGCAGAATAAGTAGGCACTGGCAACGGCAATCATTTTGGAAAAATGCTTGCACTTTTCAGCAATACATGAGTGCCAGTCGCTGATGTCTGTTTCCTGCACATATGGGGCCTCATTTATTAGAAGAGACGCATCGCTGCGTGAAAGCAGCGATGCGTCACCTCTCAGTGCGCCCTCCTTGCGACATAATGGATGCGTCATATTTACTGTATGACGCATCATGTTGCAAGGAGTTACAGATACGTCAGTATTACTGACGTATCTGTAGGCGCAAAAGTGACGCATTGCTGGAGTGTGTCACAAAAGTGACGCAACTCCAGCAATGTGTTCTTTCACATGGGGCAAGCCCCATGTGAAAGGGCCTGCATCAGTCTTATGCCTGCTGTGAGACAGGCGCAAGATATTGACGCATTTGCACCCGAGAAGTAGCGCAGTGAAATCTCGTAGATTTCACTGCGTCACTTCTACGAGGCTTACTTACGTGGGAATGCCCACCCTGCATACATTATACATGACGCAGGTCTAATGTAGCGCAGGGGTTTGCAAAGTGACGCATCTGCTTAGATGTGTCACTTTGTAAATAGGGTGCAACAGGAGGCATGTTTTACGCCGCCGATGCGTCACGAAAAGTGACGCAACGGAAGCGCAAACCTGTCGCAAGGCCTCATAAATAAGGCCCATGGAGTTTTGCTTGTTCTCTGTGTGTGAGAAAAAAGACACTGCTGCCCCAGAACATGCCACTAACACGCTTTGGATTAGGAAACTTGCACTAAAGGGGAAAGTGCAAGTTGCAGTAGGGAGAATCACATGGCGAAAGGGGCATGCATAGGCTATAACGGGGAAGTACCGGGTGCAGAAGAGGTACACAATGTCCATCAAGAAATGCAAGATACAAAGGGAGACACCAGGGCCGGCTTTAGCCAGGAACGAACAGTGCAGGTAAAATCAGTGGGGCTGCGTTGGGGGGGGGGGGGGGGGGAGGGGGGATTCGACAGACGTCCACGGGGAAAATTAAATAAATAATTAATTTTCCCTCATCGGTATCTATTGAAATCCCCCCCACCTGGCCCCACCACTCTTACCTGCACGGGTCACGGCTGCTTTAAGGCTAGGGGCGCCCAGTGCAATAAACTTTTTTGCCCCAACAGTGCCCCTCATCTCTCCATAGCTCATCTTTCACAAAATAGCACTGTATTGCTACCCAAACAATACCTATGTTTTTTTACTTGGAATCTGTTTATTGAAAGGTCTTCACAAACAGTACACGACATCTGCTCAAAACGTCTACTCCATTAGCCATAGGTAGCATGCCGTAGCAGTAGTTTCACAGGAATGAACAAACGAGGGTCCCTGACAAGTTAATATAAGAAGAGGAAGGCAGGGAATAATAACATAATAACAACAGAAAACCTCTTCTTAATATTCAATTATAATTTGGGAATTACCTTCACAATCACAAACAACAACTATGTCCCACAGAGATGAATTAATAATTCATTATTTTATTTGTCAAAAAGTTTTTTTTGTTTTCTCTTATTTAAATATAAATGTTTGAATACATTTCAATATATTTATACTTTTACAAAATAGAATACAGAGTCAAAAACATATTGTAGAGCGAGCCCAAAATAGGAAAAAAGACAAAACAACGCAACAGTGTCTCGGTTATACATTCTGACAATCCAAGCATTCAGCCTATCAAACATACCTCACCTGCATTCATACTACACAACATTGTTTAACATGTAAAAACATATTATAATACATTTCATAAATATATACAATAAAAAAATTAAAGAAAAACTAAAGCACCGACGCACGTTTCGGAATGGAATCAGAGACCCACGATTCCTTCGTCAGGGCCCAAATCCTTTAATTGTTCAAGGAGAGGTCGGTTTTAATCCAGACTCTTCCAAATAGATTTTCTTACGTAAAGTGCAAACAAGGACTCTATGTAACAATGAGTAGGGACTTTAAGCAACACTCTGTGGAGACAATGAGAAAATACTTTAGTCTTATTTTAATAAGATATATGTGTATATATTACATATTGAGTAAGGAGCTTAGGGCAAGAATTAAAATAAAAGATGAATGTTGAAAGAAAAAACTTTATTTGAGTGTAAATTAGAAATGTGCGAAAAAAGTAAAAATGTGATTAAGGAAACATCCACTTAGCCATCACCCAAATTAATGTGCTGGAGAAGGAGTAAATAACAACAAATACTGTCACCTACTTTATCAATATATACCGGAGGCACAAGTCCATATATGGAAGGAATTATAATGATGCAATGGAAGAGGTTTCCATAGATGAGGTAACCTAATTGAGAGGTAAAAGGAGAATAAACCAGAGGAAAACATACAGCTCAAATACCAAAAGGCGTATGCTAGTGATATGGGAGAAAAAAGTTTTAAAGCCTAATATCAATGCAATGAAATATGGTAAAGAACCAGGTTGTACACCGTATGCTCCCTATATAATACTATTCTGTTCATCTGGAAAAAAGGGCAGGATGGAGTAATGAATAACCCAACATTAAATCAGTATCTACCTGTAATCCTAAGCTAAAAGTTTATAAACGCAAAACCACGTAGGATAGATGATGGAATCCCATTATAAGCATGTAATACTTACTAACTAATGTCACAAAGATTGTAAATTTATACGATATTAATTAAAAATGATGCATATAGATTTATAGAGGTTCCTACACTAGTAGAACAACTATCAGGCTCCAAGGATGAAATACACGATAAATTAAGTGAGGATATTGCTAGTTAGACTATTTGGTACATACCTACATGTAGAAATAAATTGGCCGCATAAGGGTGCCAGAATACTCGCCCAAATAGTCCTTTAATTAAGTGTTTAGTAACTTGAATAGAAGTGAGAACCACTACGGTAAACAGAGACAAAAAGGTATGAGGAAGTTGTGGAGGAAAACTTGTAGAGGGGGATATAAATCACTCAAACAAAAGTTTAAAGTAAAGTCGATAACTTACGTAAAGGATGGTAACTCAACTAGTGGAGTTTGAAATGCTTATAACTATGGTCCCGCTCCACAAAATTGGCCAAGTTCGTCAGAGTTTTATGGGGCACTATAATGAGGAAACACAGATGATATGTAGGGCGGTATTCCTACAGATCCGATATTTAAAAGTCTTGCAGCACATTCCAACATACCTTAAGTTTATTGGCTGTAAGTCGGGCGAGACAACAAATCCATCGTGTCCTGTGCTGAGCGATACGCAAATAGACAAGAAAACGGCTTCGGTATATATACGTTAAGGACCCGAGAATCCCTTCTAATTAGTTGCGTGATGAACGTGGGGACGGAACGGAAATGTATCACTAGAGCGCTCATCTAAGGATGTAAAGTATAGGAACCTGGTCGCCATGATGGAGGTAATAAGCCAGTCCAAGCAATTACGGGCGTGTGAGGAAATTATTCAGTAAGTCGTAACACAATCGCCTCCAAAATACGATGGGAGGTTAACCTAAAAACCAGAATACTAGAAATAACCAACAAATAAACGAAAAACGAAAGTTTTACGTATGAACATAAACTCGAGTTTACCCATTAAAAATGGGATAGAGTATGAAAATAGAAATGATATTCACGAGTATAGACTGTGAATAAAGTGGCATCCTGAACGGGATTAAGACCAGAAGTGTCTTGATACTGATGTCAGGAGTCTCAGTAAATTACACCATGCAATGTTCTGTGGTAGTAGATTAGCATACTCATAATGAAAACGGGCTGCTCTAGTTCCAACATTAAACAGAAAAATAAACAGTGTATATGTATCTAAAAAAGGTTAGAGGCAAAACAGAAGAAGAATACATCCATTACCAGTAGGACTCTTTTTAAAGGAAAGGCATATTACATATAGATACCAATCAGTGTCAAGAGTAAGGCTAATTTAAAGAAGTGCATTCTCCCAAGGCAGATGTTCATTGAGTCCTGAGTTGGCTGTCTGTAGGGTAAACATCCAGAATACTTCTCTTTCTTCCTTAACCTCTTCCATGCTCATGATGGCTCCCGGCCATCATGAGTCACGGTGGGCGTGTGCAGACGACGGCCGGGAGCCGTCATGAGCACGCCTGCGATTAGAATGTTCAGCACGCTGCGGCGGAATTTGCGCCGCAGCGAAGAGGTTAAAGCATCAATATTATTATCCTTAGGATAATGTACTTTTTCTAAAATGATCCATCTGATTTCATTTAGCGTATGTTGTTTCTCATGCCAGTGTTCAACTAGAAGGGCCCCTCTACGTTTGGTTTTAATTGAAGATTCACGTTCGCTCAATCTGATTCTAAACTCTCTGCTGGTTTCCCCTACATACCCTTTATGGCAAGGGCAGAGAATTAGATAAATGACATTAGTTGACCTACAGTTTGTCATCTCATTGAAGGAGAATTTTTTCTTTCCCCATTCTAATTCTGCAGATATAATAGCTGACTCACATGCATGGCAATTGCCACACTTGTGAGTTCCCATTATGGGGTTGTTGCCTGTAATAGATTTTTGGACAAATTGTCTGGTGTTATTGAAGTGAGATTTAACTAGAGAGTTACGTAGATTTTGTTGCGGCGAAACAGGTTTGGGCATGATATTCGTTTGATCTCCTGTATTGAGGATATGCCACTGGGAACAGATAATTTGTCGTAATTTAGTGTCAAAGTGGAGTGACGTGTCACACATACCAGTTTCTTGTCATCTGTGTGAGATTTCTCTTGTAGTAGGGCCTCCCTGTTGGAATATTTGGCCCTTTTGTACGCCTCTCTTATTACTCTATGGGGATATCCTCGATTAAGTAGTTTGCATCTAAGTTAATTTGCGTGTAATTCAAAGTTCGCAATGTTAGTACAATTCCTACGTAATCTTAAAATTTGACTGAATGGTATGTTATCTTTTTGATTGCGTGGATGGTAGCTGTGGTACTGTAGGATAGTATTTCTCGCTGTAGGCTTCGTGTAGAGTGATACTTCAATTTTTCCTTCTATAGCTTGTATCCATACATCCAAAAATTCTATTTTTTTTTTCCTTACTGATGTGTGCACAGAATTTCAGCTGGGGATCACATAAATTCAAGCAAAGAGGGAATTCATGTAGTTGTTCTTCTGGGCTACTCCAGATAAAAAAGATGTTGTCAATAAATATATTCCAATGCTGTATATTCTTAAAAAATGGGGCAATTTCATTAAATATACAGCGTTCTTCAAAGGACCCCATAAAGATATTAGCGACATTTGGTGCGCAGGCTGCGCCCATGCTAACACCTTGAATTTGTTTAAAAATCATTTTGTCAAATTCAAAGTAGTTTTCTTTCAATACAATGGCCAGACATTCAAGGATGAAAAGTATGTCATCAGGGCTGTTGTTCTTCTCTAATGTGCTTTTTACTGCCTCTAAGGCCCCTCTTTGGGGATGTTAGTATAAAGCGCCTCTATATCCATAGAGACTAAGAAATCTGTGTGTGGGTTAAACACAAGACCTTCAATTTTTCCAATGAGATGCCCAGTATCTTCGATGTACCCTGGAAGGCCACTAGGAAGTGGCTTTAAAAACCTATCCACATATTTATATAGTGGCTCTGTAATGGATCCAGTAGTGGATACTATAGGTCTGTAGGGAGGATTGGTAGTGTCCTTATGCATTTTAGGTACTCCGTATAATACTGGGATGTTGAAATACGGTCTGTTGAGATATTCAAATTCTTGTGAACAGATAGAGCTTCTGTTCAGAGTTCCCTGAGTGATCGCCAGGATTTCTCCCTTGATTCTTTTACTGGGATATGAGTTGACTTTACACTAATGAGAAGGAACTTGCAGCATTTTAAGAATTTGTTCTTTATAGTCTATGCTATTGAGCAACACAGTTCCCCCACCCTTATCACAAGGTTTAATTGTGATTTCTTGATTGGATGATAGGTTTTTCAAAGCCCTATATTCGTCATAATCGAGATTGTATCTTGGTTTGGGTACAAATTTAGTGGAGTTTTGTATCTTAGTATAAACTACTTTCTCAAAAATGCCTACTTCTGGGCCAACGTCGTCCAAGGTGGGTGTAAAATTAGAATCAGGACGTAGTCCCGTTCTATTAGTCTCCTGAGATGGGATATGTTGTACAAATTTTTTTTTTAATCTAATCTTCCTAAAGAAAGTCTGTATGTCCTGATTCAATTCAAATTTATTTAAGGCATGATTATCTAGTGTGGAGTTTGATAGATTAAAAGTAGGTATTAAGTCCATATTTTTGGAGGTTGTCATTGCCTTCAATATTGGTTCCTTCTCGTTTGAAAATATTGTGGCTGATTCTCCGAATATTGATAGTGGTTTTCTGGGTATTGGTATTGGCCCCTCCCTTGTGTTCTGAATCTGGTTCTCTGTGTGCCTCTGCGGTTCCCTAAAAAACGACTACCTCTATTGTGGCCATCAAATGGTATTCTCCTGTTGCTTGTCCCACCTGATAGGCCGGAGGCTCCTTCACTATCTGATTCCGAAGTATCAGAGAATGTGAGTATCTTTTTATTGGTCCAATATTGGTAGTCTGATTGTTGGTTTTGTTCCTTTTCTGTATTGTAGTACTTAGCTCCTAGGTAGGGATATACCTTCTCTTCTGAGAAATAACGTATGTCCTTTCTTAATTTTTCTGTCTTGTTTTTTAACAAGATACTCACTAAAAGAGTTAAGTTCTAAATTAACCTCCTCTAGTTTTTTCTTTGCTTCTTCTACTGGATTATTCTTCGTAAGTGTTTCTTCTATGTCTGCTATTTCTTTGAAAAGGGTGTCTACTACTATTAATATTAACTGTATGAAAGGCACTCTATTTGAAAAAAATTCTTTAGAATGATTTTTGGGGTGCTTCCGTGAAGGGGCTGACTGTCTGGGCAGACCCTAAAGTAAATGTGTGATAGTGCAAGGAAAAAACTCTTGCTACGGAGCAACCTTCCCAGAATGCAAATGCTTATTTTTAGGTCTACTTCACTTAAGTAATCAACCTTATTTTTTGTATCTGATAATTTTCATAAACAATTATATTTCACAAACATTGTTGTTCGCAATTGAATAAGTTTTACAAAACAACATTTAATTATTGTTCAAATCATAATAATACTTTGTTCATCACAATTAATACATAATTTATACATAGGTCAAGAATTTGATCATTTCCGTGCTCGCCCAATGCATTTCGGGCCGTATGATGGCCCTTCTTAAGGGGCAGATCTACAAAATGAAATTATAAACAATAAATCCAACAATATTTCTTTTTCCATAGGTGCAGACAACAACTCAAATATATCATGAAAAAACATACTATGTGCAACTGTACCATATTATCTCATCATCACGTTGCGTACTTAAAGCTGATAGCGCTGATAAATTATTGCAATCAGAACGAACTACTAGGAAAGATACCATTATAAAACCCAGTCACCCTTGGTGATAGAATAGTATACTCAAACGTTCGTGTGTGTGGGAAAAGAACTGAGGCTTAGCGTACCTGTTGACCATGTATGAACCACTCTCTGTGAGCAAAAAGAAAAAAATACCAATACTTAAAGAGGACTCTCAGAGTTTTAAATTAGCCAAACTAAAAACAGGCAATGATCCTCGTGCACTAACCTTGGATTACTGACCACCTTTGGAAACAAATATCCCCACTGGGTCAATCAGGCTCAAAAGAGATTGCTAAAAAAATCGAAATAAACCCATTAACATCCGAGAATCTCACATCTATACCTCTGTATATTCTCCAAATCACCCAACGAGCACCCGCTCACCTGTTCCACAACTTCTTAAACGTAGAAGCAACCGATAACCGCACAGGAACCCAGCTCGTCTGTCGAATCGATGCATATCACCCGCGTCTACCATATATGGAGCAGCGGTCACTAACAAAGAAAGAGGACTAAACTTATCGGCTACGTGGGTTTAAACACGCGCCATCTTGGAACGGCATGTCACCTCTGGTGCTATAGGTACCGATGATAACCTCGCGTGATTCTACCAATGTCAATAAAAAACAAACCTACTGGTTTCTATCATAAAAAAACCATTCAAAAGCCAGAAACTTTATGAATTGCTGAAATACCTAAATGACAAGTTGAAAAGAAAGAAAAAAGTGAATTATAAAACAAGAAAGAAAAGATGAGAAGGACGTTCTGATTTAAACAACAATTTATGGGCAAGAAAATCAGACTGCATGACTCCAATGATGTGCAATACATGCATTTTAAAGGAAACATCCTAGATCCACTTTCTCATTGATCCCGTGGGGATCTTGAGTGTTCAACTTTTTTATCCAAAAGATTTCCCTTTGTAGAAGTGTTTTTGTGAGATTTCTACCCGGGGTTGGGACCATTCTCTCTATCACTTGAAATTTGAGTTGTGAAATGGAATGTTTACATGAATTCCAATGAATTGCGAGACTGCTTTTGGGGTTGACATTTCTGATCGTGCTTTTATGTTCTGAGATTCTTGTTTTAATTTTCCTCTCAGTTTTACCAATATACAGCAGTCCGCAAGGACATTTTATGGCATAGATCAAGTTCATCGAGTCACAAGTGGAATTATATCGTAATTTAATGGTTTCCCCTGTGGAGGGATGATGTACCTCATCTCCTATGATAACATTATTACAATGCACACAATTTAAACATCGCTGCGTTTCTTTGTATTCAGTTCCATCAATATTGGATGTGGTCGAAAGAATTTCTTTGATGTTTCTTGACCTTCTAAAGGCACATAGAGGTTTCTCCTGAAAGAGATCTTTGAAATCCTCCTCATTTTGTAGCATATCCCAACGCTTCATCAAGATTTTCTTAATTTGTCTGGAAACTGTGGAATATGTGGACACGAAGACTTGTCGAGTTAGATGTGCTTTTGGTTTTGTCTGTAATAAATTTTCTCTGGTTGTAAGCTCGGTTTTAGTTATGGCCTCTTGTAAGATGTTCTCCGGGTACCCTTTAGATGAATACCTAGTCTTCATGCATTCAATGTTTGTTTGCAATGTTGGTTCAGTAGAACAGATCCTTTTGGCTCTTAAGAATTGTGAGTAGGGGAGATTATTCATCAAATTTTGTGGATGAAAACTCGAGTATAGCAGCGCATTGTTTTTATCAGTTGGTTTGTGAAAAATTTCCGTCTGGATAACACCCTCTGTTATCCTAACCAATACGTCCAGAAATGGAAGTGAGTCCTTGCTGATGTTGCTGGTGAATTGTATATTTTCATCCTTGGTGTTCAATTGCAATATCTTTGTCTCCAGTTGTTCAGTGTTATTTTTCCACATGATGAAAATATCATCTATGTATCTTGTATACAGCAAAAGATTGTCCATCCATTCCAAATCACTGTAAATGTATTGATCTTCGAAATAGGCCATGTAGGTATTAGCATATGCAGGAGCTCCTGCAAAACCCATAGATGTGCCTTTGAGTTGTAAGTAGTACTGGTTGTTCCACTCAAAATAACTATGGTGTAAACAAAAATGTAACATTTCCAGTAAAAAAACTTTGTCCGTCTTCAAAGTTGCCTGTCTCAGCAGGGCCCATTCCACTGCTTGCATCCCCCCAGAATGGGGGATGGAGGTGTATAAAGATTTTACATCCAGCGTGCAGAGTGTGATGTTATTGGTCATCTGTACATTCTGTAATTTCTGCAAGAAATGAGTAGTATCTTTTGTGTATGATCTCCATTCCTGGACGATGGGTTGCAAAAAATGGTCAATGTACTTTCCAATCGGTTCGAAAATGGTTCCACACCCCGTAACAATAGGTCTGAAGGGTGGATCCAAAAGATCTTTATGGATCTTGGGTAGCATGTATAGTCCAGGTTTGTTGGGATTTTCTTTGGTTAGAAACAAACTGGTGTTTTGAGTAATCCATCCCATGTCAATAGCTTTAGTCAGAATAGTGTTCAAAGTGGCTGTCAATTCGTTAATGGGGTCACCCTCTAGATGAAGATAAGTCGAGGTATCAGAGACATGTTCTGATACTTTTTTACTGTAAAATGATTGGTCCATGATAACGATGGCTCCTCCCTTGTCAGCTTTTTTTATGTTGATGCTTATATCATTGGCAAGAGTTTTCAGAGTAAATCGTTCATGTTTTGTGAGATTGGTTTTGGTGTTGCGTTTGACATTTATCCTGGAAAGATCTTTTTTTACCAAGTTCTCGAAGGCGTCTAAAATCTTGTGCGACACCGGCGCTTGAAACGTGGACTTACGTTTAAATTCTTCAAATTCCATTTCTCGATGATTGTATTCTGTGATGTTAAATGTCGAGAAAAAATACTTGAGGCGAAGAGTCCGCATAAATCTGAATAATGTTATTTCATTTTCCAAGGTGCTGGTCTGGTATGTAGGAACAAATCCTAATCCTTTGTTGAGAATCTTAATCTGATGACTAGACAGTTCCTTTGAAGATATGTTGACCACTAGGTTATTTTCTGACTCCTCAGATTTTGTCTTGATTTTTCTCTGGCTTCTCCTTGTTTTCCTCCTGTTTTTCCTGGAGGTAGGTTGCTGTCCGTTACCTGGGCTAAAAAAGATTTAGACGTGGAGGGTTGTACATCTGACTCGTCAGGTAATCTCACTTGTGTTTTATCTCGTGGTTGGTCTCGTGGTTTCTCTAAATTCGGCGGTGGTCTGTTGATGTTCGTGTCTGTATCAGTTGCCAAACTTTCTTCAGATGAAACATTCGGATTTCTTTTGAAAAACACTCTCTTTTGAGCGTATACTTCCGCCCAGGTATATACCTCATTTAATTTGTAATCCAGCGTGTCTCGTTTATATTTTCTCAATTTTCCTTCTTGTACTTCTTTGGAGTATTTGTCAATTTTGTTATTCATCTCTTCCAGTAGTTTGTTCAGGTCTTCAGCATCCATCCGTATTTCAATGTCTGTCCGAATGATTTTTATTTCTTCTGTTATTTCTTTGATGATGACCGCTAATTCTTCTATCAATAATAAAATAAGATCCAGTGAACACTTGTTTAGTATTGCATACCACCGATCCATAAAGTCTTTTTTCAGGTGGAATCTGAAGAGCATTGGTTTTATGGATAATCTCAGTCCTCTAGGAATTCTTTTGGCGCGATGGTATTGCACAAGTGTGGAGGCATGGAGACGTTGATTTAACTGTCGTTTTGTGAGAAATTCTAGTTGTTTTAACTGTTGTTGTAGAGTGTTGCCTTGCACATCGAATGTTTTAACATCTTGAATCAGGGAATATATTTCTGATGCTTGTTCATTTGTATATGCCAACACATTGGCTCGATTATCAGTTAGACCGGTAATAGTGTCAAAAGACATAACTTAATTTATTTAGGTGCTCTTTCAAGATTTAGACAGAAGATACTTGAATTAATATTAACTGTATGAAAGGCACTCTATTTGAAAAAAATTCTTTAGAATGATTTTTGGGGTGCTTCCGTGAAGGGGCTGACTGTCTGGGCAGACCCTAAAGTAAATGTGTGATAGTGCAAGGAAAAAACTCTTGCTACGGAGCAACCTTCCCAGAATGCAAATGCTTATTTTTAGGTCTACTTCACTTAAGTAATCAACCTTATTTTTTGTATCTGATAATTTTCATAAACAATTATATTTCACAAACATTGTTGTTCGCAATTGAATAAGTTTTACAAAACAACATTTAATTATTGTTCAAATCATAATAATACTTTGTTCATCACAATTAATACATAATTTATACATAGGTCAAGAATTTGATCATTTCCGTGCTCGCCCAATGCATTTCGGGCCGTATGATGGCCCTTCTTAAGGGGAAGATCTACAAAATGAAATTATAAACAATAAATCCAACAATATTTCTTTTTCCATAGGTGCAGACAACAACTCAAATATATCATGAAAAAACATACTATGTGCAACTGTACCATATTATCTCATCATCACGTTGCGTACTTAAAGCTGATAGCGCTGATAAATTATTGCAATCAGAACGAACTACTAGGAAAGATACCATTATAAAACCCAGTCACCCTTGGTGATAGAATAGTATACTCAAACGTTCGTGTGTGTGGGAAAAGAACTGAGGCTTAGCGTACCTGTTGACCATGTATGAACCACTCTCTGTGAGCAAAAAGAAAAAAATACCAATACTTAAAGAGGACTCTCAGAGTTTTAAATTAGCCAAACTAAAAACAGGCAATGATCCTCGTGCACTAACCTTGGATTACTGACCACCTTTGGAAACAAATATCCCCACTGGGTCAATCAGGCTCAAAAGAGATTGCTAAAAAAATCGAAATAAACCCATTAACATCCGAGAATCTCACATCTATACCTCTGTCTACTACCTCACGGGCTGTTTCAATAATAAGGATCATAAAATCCCTAGAACATCTATTGGCGATTAGGGACCATTTTTCAAGGAATTTCCTAATCTCTACGAATAGGCCAGGTATATTTCTTATTCGAAGACCATTGGGTATGACTCCTGCCTTAAGATACTGGAGCATGAGATTCCGTTCTTCTTGCCTTCTTTCTAAGGTTTAATAATTTAAGCCATTCATCATTCTTGGCTTTATTGAAAGAAAACGGACGGTCAGATGTAGTGACCTGTCCTAATAATCTGGAGAAGTCTTCATCACGAAAACCAAATGTTTTAATACTATCCATAGATAGAGATAGAAAAAAAGACAGTCCTAATCTAAAAAATAGAAGCAAAAATGAACCCACACCAACCTTGTGTGTCGCAAAGAATGCCTAAGACACACAGGGAAACAAACCAGAGTCAGTGCACAGATAAGGCGGTGAGTAAACCTAAATAGTATAAAGATATAAGTCTTGCCAAGCTCCTGAGGACAAATTGAGCTAGTAACCTCACAGCAATGTGCTGGGAAAACAAGAATGAACAAAAGAGGGTCCCTGACAAGTTAATATAAGAAGAGGAAGGCAGGGAATAATAACATAATAACAACAGAAAATCTCTTCTTAATATTCAATTATAATTTGGGAACTACCTCCACAATCACAAACAACAACAATGTCCCACAGAGGTGAATTAATAATTCATTATTTTATTAGTCAAACGTTTTTTTGGTTTTCTCTTATTTAAATTAAAATGTTTGAATACATTTCAATATATTGATACTTTTACAAAATAGAATACAGAGTCAAAAACATATTGTAGAGCGAGCCCAAAATAGGAAAAAAGACAAAACAACGCAAGAGTGACTCGGTTATACATTCTGACAATCCAAGCATTCAGCCTTTCAAACATACCTCACCTGCATTCATACTACACAACATTGTTTAACATGTAAAAACATATTATAATACATTTCATAAATATATCCAATTAAAAAATTTAAGAAAAACTAAAGCGCCGACGCGCGTTTCGGAGTGGAATCAGAGACCCACGATTCCTTCGTCAGGGCACAAAATCCTTTAATCGTTCAAGGAGGGGTCGGTTTTAATCCAGACTCTTCCCAATAGATTTTCTTACATAAAGTGCAAACAAGGGCTCTGTGTAACAATGAGTAGGGACTTTAAGCAACACTCTGTGGAGACAATAAGAAAATACTTTAGTCTTATTTTAATAAGATATATGTGTATATATTAAGTATTGAGAAAGGAGCTTAGGGCAAGGCAAGAATTAAAATAAAAGATGAATGTTGAAAGAAAAAACTTTATTTGAGTGTAAATTAGAAATGTGCGGGAAAATGAAAAAATGTGATTAAGGAAAGATCTACTTAACCATCACCCAAATTAATGTGCTGGAGGAGGAGTAAATAACAACAAATACTGTCACCTACTTTATCAATATATGCCGGAAGCACAAGTCCATATATGGGAGGAATTATAATGATGCAATGGAAGAGGTTTCCATAAATGAGGTCACCTAATTGAGAGGTAAAAGGAAAATAAACCAGAGGAAAACATACAGCTCAAATGCCAAAAGGCGTATGCTAGTGATATGGGAGAAAAAAAGTTTAAGGCCTAATATCAATGCAAGGAAATATGGTAAAGAACCAGATTGTAGACCGTATGCTCCCTATATAATGCTATTCTGTTCATCTGGAAAAATGGGCAGGATGGAGTAATTAATAACCCAACATTAAATAAGTATCTACCTGTAATCCTAAACTAAAAGTTTATAAACGCAAAACCACGTAGGATATATGATGGAATCCCATTATAAGCATGTAATACTTCCTACCTAATGTCACAAAGATTGTAAATTTATACGATATTAATAAAAAATGATGCATATAGATTTATAGAGGCTCCTACACTAGTAGAACAACTATCAGGCTCCAAGGATGAAATACACAATAAATTAGGTGAGGATATTGCTAGTTAGACTATTTGGTACATACCGACATGTAGAAATAAATTGGCCGCATAAGGGTGCCAGAATACTCGCCCAAATAGTCCTTTAATTAGGTGTTTAGTAACTTGAATAGAAGTGAGAACCACTACGAAAAACAGAGACAAAAAGGTATGAGGAAGTTGTGGAGGAAACATTGTAGAGGGGAATATAAATCACTCAAACAAAAGTTTAAAGTAAAGTTGATAGCTTACGTAAAGAATGGTAACTCAACTAGTGGAGTTTGAAATGCTGATAACTATGGTCCCGCTCCACAAATTTGGCCAAGTTCGTCAGAGTTTTATGGGGCACTATAATGAGGAAACACAGATGATATGTAGGGCGGTATTCCTACAGATCCGATATTTAAAAGTCTAGCAGCACATTCCAACATACCTTAAGTTTATTGGCTGTAAGTCGGGTGAGATACCAAATCCATTGTGTCCTGTGCCGAGCGATACGCATATAGACAAGAAAACGGCATTGGTATATATACGTTAAGGACCCGAGAATCCCTTCTAATTAGTTGCGTGATGAACATGGGGACGTAACGTGAATGTATCACCAGAGTGCTCATCTAAGAATGCAAAGTATAGGAATCTGGTCGCCATGATGGAGGTAATAAGCCAGTTCAAGCAATTACGGGCGTGTGAGGAAATTATTCAGTAAGTCTGTAATATATACACATATATCTTATTAAAATAACACTAAACTATTTTCTCATTGTCCCCACAGAGTGTTGCTTAAAGTCCCCACTCATTGTTACATGGAGCCCTTGTTTGCACTTTTTGTAAGCAAATCTATTAGGAAGAGTCTGGATTAAAACCGACTTCTCCTTAAACGATAAAAGGATTTGGACCCTGACGAAGGAATCGTGGGTCTCTGAATCCACTCCGAAACGCGCGTCGGCGCTAGAGTTTTTCTTTCATTTTTTAATTGTATATATTTATGAAATGTATTATAATATGTTTTTACATGTTAAACAATGTTGTGTAGTATTAATGCATGTGAGGTATGTTTGATAGGCTGAATGCTTTGATTGTCAGAATGTATAACCGAGGCACTCTTGCGTTGTTTTGTCTTTTTTCCTATTTTGGGCTCGCTCTACAATATGTTTTTGACTCTGTATTCTATTTTGTAAAAGTATAAATATATTGAAATGTATTCAAGCATTTATATTTAAATAAGAGAAAACAAAAAAAACTTTTTGACAAATGAAATAATTAATTATTAATTCATCTCTGTGGGACATTGTTGTTGTTTGTGATTGTGGAGGTAATTCCTAAATTATAATTGAATATTAGGAAGAGGTTTCTGTTGTTATTATGCTGTAGTTTCACAGGCAATAATATACAGGGGTCACAGCGCAGCATGTGGCAATACAGGTGTGGAATACCCCATGTGGAGGAATCCCTGGTAAAGAGACGTGTCAGAAAGCCAGGGAACGAGGAAATAAATAAATCAATCAAACGTAGATCAGAGTTCGTCTCAGGGACCCCAAGGATGTCACAATGTTGAAGGGTGGCGCCAAAGGGGTTTGAGTCAGTGGTGAGGGGATATATGGGTGAAGGGCCATTGGGTTTATTATGAGCAGGGCTTTCATGAATTCAACGGCGAATGAACGATCCTTTTTTAGCAACATTAGGATAATGAAAGAGTGGGAAAAAAATAGGGTCTCATTGACAAGTCCCTGTGCTCCGCTGGAAAGCCACTTTTATTGACTTTCCGGAGATGCACAGTGAAGTGCCATATATACAAAGCCACATAGAGCTACACTGAATGCCTTTTCATGGCCTTGTAGATATGGTGTGAGGCAATGCAATGGAGAGGCTTGCCATAGG
Source organism: Triturus cristatus (assembly GCF_964204655.1). Taxonomy (NCBI): domain Eukaryota; kingdom Metazoa; phylum Chordata; class Amphibia; order Caudata; family Salamandridae; genus Triturus; species Triturus cristatus. The sequence goes on from NC_140587.1 coordinate 283,217,277, forward strand.
CGTTACGGTGAGTGTTCCCACGTAACACCCATAGCATTTGACACATTCCCAGATTTACAACGTTCTGTGAACCTGGGAATGCGTAAAAAGCCTACGCCTCCTCAGGGGAGGTGTAGGGGAGGCACAATGAGGAGAAATAACTTTATTTATCCTCGTTTTTTCCTCTTTCTATGTGTGCTGCATTCAGCCTTGATGCAGTCATGATGGAGGTACAGACTAGGTGTTTCTCGCACCAGATTGCACCACCGAAGCTGCTGGAAGGTGAATTAAAAATCCGTGCAGACGGCATTAATTTAAAACCACTGATCCATTCACATGTGTCACTGGGGTCTTCCAGTAGCCTCAGTCACTGTCTCACTGAGACGGAGAGGTAGAGGAGAGAGACACAGTATAGAGCCAGAGTCTCTTTGCTTATGTTCTGGAGCTTATGTCTTGACAGGCGGCAGCCACAAAACAACATCTCACAAGAACTGAAAACCTGCTATTGTTCATAGACAGGGAGGGCAAGCTGCTACATACTATTCCAGTGGTATATGCTGTAATTGTAATCTGTTATCAGTATTGAAAGTAATGCTACGGTTATTACAATTCTGTGACAATTATTGGGAGGGCCCGCTGCAATATTCAAGTCTATTTTAAGAACAAGGCGAAAATGTGAATTCTAACCACATTTGGCAAGTATATCTTGCTAAATTAAAAGGTAGTCATTATTTTGTACACCAGCAGAGCCATTTCGTGGTCTTGAGAGTCTTTATGTGGCAAAATCAATCTCACAAAACCATACTAAAGAAAACATTTTCTGTATCACTATTTCTTGATTGTTTGCTCGTTCTAGAGGGTGTGTTGAAGTGAACGGATGGGCTGTGTGTCTTATGTTGCAGATAGTGTATTTGTGTGTGCATGAATGGACATGTTTGACTGTATGCTGTCCAATTTACCGCTGTTATAGCACCAATTGTGTGAAAAGATCATGATGAATGTAAGAGTGATGAATATATCAAGGTGAGAAAGAACCTGTCAGAATTGCTACAGAAATGGTTTAAAAATAGTTTCTTAGATCTAGAAGAACTTACATACAACACATCAAGTTACTCCTATTATCTATTATTTACGTAAAATACACAAAGATGGGAAATGCCCCTCTGGATGTCCTATAAATGCAGGGATAGGGTAGTGTACTGAGTAAGTACCCAAGTACATAGACATATGTTTTAGCACCCATAATTAGCAATCTTCCTTTCTGCATAAAAGACTCCAATGATCTGCTAAAGAGGTTTTATGATCTACTTTGGTAAAAGAGAGATTTTTATTGGTTACTATGGATGTCAAAACTTTATATAAGGGATGGAAAATGAGACTGGATTAGCTTATTTATAATATTTCAATATTGAAATACTTTTTCTCATTTAAATCAGCTAGTTATTTACAACTTGTAAAGATGATATTGGAATCAACTGAATTAGTCTTGAACAACAATGATTTTTGTATCAAGAAAGGATATATCATTGGTAGGATGGAACGGCTACGGTTGCCTGGTTTTCTCCCTTTTATGCCAACTTTTTAATGAGTTGGTAAGAATGGAAGTATGCCTGGAATGATACCCTGCATAGATGTTATAACCCTGCTGTTATGTGGATTCACTTTATAGATGATGTTTTTATGATTTGGAATGGATCAGAAGAATCACTTAAACATTATAATTCCTTTTTGAATAATAATGATACAAACATAGAACTAGCAAGTGAGCACCAAAAATTCCAGATTAAGTTTTTGAAATTAGAATTATACATTAAGGATCACAAACTCTTGAGTCACTCCTATAGAAAAGAAACATCTAGTAATAGTATTCTACACCAATGTTTCCGAAACATTTTAGAACCATGACCGAATTTTTAGAATAATAAACTTTTACATCCATCCTAGGTTTAATGGACATGAGGCAGGAGAGTTTTTTTTAATACAACTAAAGCATCATGTGGCTAGCACACCGTCATATATAGATAGACAGCACATTTTCCAGTGAAATGGCCACTAAATTTGCGTTGACATACAGTTTTACTGATAAAAACTATATTGCACAGGAATGGTATTGTGTAAAAATCTTGTTTCTGTAAATATTTATCATTTGCTCATCACCATCTAAAGTGATTGAATTTTTCGATCCTATTAAAATCTTTATTCATTGACACTTCAGAATTACAAAAAATGTGCTTAAGACTTTCCTTCGTTGCTGCTCAATGAATACAGTTCATTTACATGTATTTACATTTTATTGTGTGTTACAAAAAAATTGCCTGCAGCCTTTCCTTTTACACTCCCTGTATCCCAGCAAGATTGTAACATAATTTGCTTCACGTTTCTGCAACTGATAGGAGTTTCTAAACACTAACCCCCATGTTAATAAATATAAGCAGCAATATCTCAGAAGACATAGGATGACATTTGACCTCTGTCTTTGAAGTGCAGCAATACCTGACGGGCACCCAGTACGGGGCTCTTTAGCGGGGATCTTCTGTTCCTGCCGTAGGAGGCAGTGGGGGTAAGAGGCCTAGTTTGTGTATATCCGGCGCCAGGGTAGGTCAGATCGCCAGCGTTCATTTAACGCGGGACACACTTTTGGTGTCCTCTAGACCGCCGGACACCGTTGCAGGCTTCATTAGACAGCTATTTTGGGTACCTACCTGACTAGTGGTATGTAGACTATCACTCATCATGTTGTGTAGATAGTTTCTCTGGTCCTGACGAAGTGCTTTAATCCTCCTGACGCTGAGAGCACGAAACATGTTGACCATTAGAGTAGAGCATACATAGCTAGAAACCTTATATCTAGTTCACTGCCACTCTTCTTATTTTAGTCAGGCAGTTTACCTTCCTGAATAAAACATTATTATGACAAACTGACCTATTTTAATCCACTCACCCCACATATACACAAACTAGGCCTCTTACCCCCACTGCACCCTACGGCAGGAACAGAAGATCCATGCTAAAGGGCCCAGTACTGGGTGCCCGTCAGGTATTGCAGCGCCGACCTGACGAGGGGCAGGCTCATATGATGAAGCATGACACCTAGCTGGCTAGGTGTGTGAGAGCCCTAGTTCAGACAAGGGAGATTCCCCCCTTTCTCCCTCCCCTGGTTCTACACCCAGTGGGACGACCACCAATTGGTGTCACTTCCACCTGCTACTTTACGTTCATTCACTCTGATTCTGAGGAACTCCACACCCATTTTACTCACTGTTCATGTGGGGCATGTGTGTTGGACCTCGTTAAACTTGCCCCGTTGTCCCTCTTGTTTGGTACACAAAATAAATCTTTTGCCAAGAACTAAAGCTTCCTTTTTAATACATATATATCACCCCTAGGGTAGGCCCTAAAGTAAAGAGCCTGGAGAGCACAGTGCACTGTATTAAAAAATTTGGACATGTACTTTTAATTTTTACATGACCTGATAGTGAACAAATGATTATATACATTTTTTCCTACTTCAGGGCCTTCCTCTCCCCTAGGATATTATTAGGTTAGCTTATTACATCTTAATAGTGCTAACGTTTGTTTGGGAACAGGTAGAAACTAGAAAGGATATGCTTGGTGTCTAAGGAATTGTAATTTAAAACCCTCTTTAATGGTAAGGTCGAATTTTAGGAACCAATTCTGAAAATGCCACTTTTAGAATGGGGATTTTGTTTAACAAGCAATTTCATTCATTACAGTGAATGCCCTAATAGTAGCATCAAAATGATACATTTTCAAAATAAATTCTAAAATTCTTAAGTGAATAAATCTAAAAAAAGAAGACAGTTGTATTCCTTTTGTATACGTTTATGATCAGAAATACAAAATTTAAATTTAGGGTACAAACTTATCTCATATACAAAGGTAACAGAAAACCACAGTCACATGAAACAATGTATCCTTGTCACCAATGTACTCTAACCCATTTAAAATAATAATGTTGTTGGAAAATTGCCTATATATAGGACATAGAATCCCTATGCACAAAATTTCTTCCGCAAAATGGAAAATGGGTTGCTGTGTCAATGTTTCGGTCTTTTATATTGTCCATCTATGAGACCGTCATTTTGTTCTAATTGTATTCATTACATTTTACTATGTTTCTAAACTGGTGCGGGGTTTTTCTTGTGTTGTGTTTTCATTTTATTACTATTTGTGTGCTGAATAAATGTTTTACACATTGCCTCTAAGATAAGCTGTAGAGTTTTTTGTGCCAAGATGCAAATTTTGTATTGAAGACCCAGGCATTGACCACTGCAAGATGTGCAGCTCTGAAGTATGTAAAAAAATCAGCCATACCTAGGCCACCTTCATAGTATGATTTGCTTCACTTTGTCAGAATGACCCAGGAGTTTTGTCAAAGAAAAGGCCAAATGAAAGTGGATACTTGTCTAAAGAATTGTTCAGGGATCTTAAAAGGAATATTCTGCAGAAAATATATACCATTCTCAGTAAAGACATACATTTTTTTCAAATTCAATGGTAATGGTATCAAGCTCTGTATGGTTTTATTTAGCTTATGCATTTGAACATTCATGTTCTTCACTCATGATCACTTCTTGCTTTTCAAGATGTAGGTACGAGCTAGTTGAGCCCCAACCCTCCGACCTCCAAAGCTTGCTCACTCCAACAGAAGCCCCCTCAACCAGCCACTCACCATATGGGGACAGCTCACCACTCAGAACACCACAGCCATCATGAGCACCCATGTACCCCTGTCCCTACTGCTCTTTCAACCTCGAAGGCAAGGATATCAGCCACCAACTCACCATCATCCTCAACGCATCCATCGCCTTAGCCACCTTTCCCAATGCTTGGAAACACACAGGAGTCAGACCTCTCCTCATGAAACCCTTAGCCACCCCAGCGAACTCCATAACTTCCACCCCATCTCGCAGCTCCCTTTCCCCGCCAAAGTCCTTGAGAAGGCCATCAACCAGCAGCTCGTCAAACACCTGGTAAGAAACGTGCTCAACGCCTCCCAATCTGGCTTCCGCACTAACCACAGCACCAAGACCATCCTGATCACTGTCACTGACAACATCCACACCCTCCTCAACAGGGGAGAATCAATGTCCCTGATCCTCCTCGACCTCTCCGCAATGTTCGACACTGGTTCCCACTCATCAAGAGACTGCACCACATTGGGATCCAGAGAGATGCCCTCAGATGGATGGCATTGTTCCTCATGGGATGAACTCAGAGAATCCGCCTACCTCACCTTTGCCTCAGAGCCCAAGAGCACCATCTGCTATGTCCCTCAAGGCTCATCCCTCAGCCCCACCCTCTTCAACACCTACAGCACATCTCTAGCTGACATTGTCAGAACCCATGATCTCAGCATCATATGATGTGCCAACGACACCCAGCATATCCTCTCGCTCTCTGCAGACCCCACTACCATGAAGACCAAGTTCCACAACTGCATGAAGAATTTTGCCAACTGGATGAAGACTAACTGTCTGAAGCTCAAAACTGACAAGACTGAAGTGCTGATCATTGGAAACAATGCCTCCCCTTGTAATGACACCTGGTGGCCCGTCGATCTCGGACCCACTCCCACAGCGACAGACCACACCCACAACTTCGGCATCATCCTGGACACTAAACTCACCATGAAACAACAGATCAACGTAGTCTCCCCCGCCTGCTTCCTCACTCTCTGCATGCTCCAAAGAATCTTCAAATGGTTTCCCATCGGCACGAGTAAAACCGCCACTCAAGGCCTAGTTATCAGCCGGGTGGACTACGAAATCTCATTGTACACAGTCACCAGCCGGTTGGACTACGACATCGCACCGTACGCAAGAACCACTACTGAACTCATGAGGAGCCTTCAGACGATACAGAACTCAGCGGCCAGACTCATCCTCAGCCTACCTAAACAGACCCACATTACCCCACACCTTAGGAACCTCCATTGGCTCCCCTTCCAAAAAAGATGCCAATTTAAGATGTTGATATGCACCTACAAAGCCCTACATGACCTAGGACCAGCATATATCAACCACCGCCTGAACTTCCAACAACCATCTAGAGACCTTCGCTCCAACTCCCTCACACAGACACCACACATCCACCAAAGACACAGTGGAGGCTGTTCCTTCTTCTACCTCACCACCAAGTCCTGGAATGGCCTTCCCCACCATGTCTAGAAATCACCCTCAGTGACAGAATTCAGGAAGAGACTCAAGACCTGGCTTTTTTACTGAGCCCAGCAACTTAGTGCCTGGATACCCTCAAGTGTCATAGCAACGCTATACAAATATGAATAATTGGTTGATTGATTGATAAGACAAAAAGACTGAATGAAAGAATGTATCCTTTCTGCATTGACAGTTCTTTTCACAGATGTCATGTGTTTAGTTATTAGAAGTTGATTGTGTCATATGAAAGAAACATGGCAAGAAAAAATAGTTAGAAATTGAGGTTACATGTGTGGAGCTGTGTTGGAAGTGGGGGTCCTTATTGTTTACTGCCGCCACCAAATGCTGGAGGCAGGAGTCCCTGACCCCTCACTTCAATGATAGGCTAAGGAAGGACACCGTCTGAGATGGCCCTGCTCACCCCCTTAGTAGCTTGGCACGAGCAGCCAGGCGTATCTCCAAGGCACGAGTGTACAGCATGTGCAACCACTCCCACAGTAACCCAATGATTTCACCACAAATAGACTCCACACGAGTTTTGATAAAGTGAGTATAAGCTTTATATAAGATATTATACGATACAACCACACGATACAAAATCAACATATAAGAATGGGTAGTATTCTTTACGGTGGGTTGGTAGTTCCTAATCCCAACCACCTCTTCTAACCAACAGTTAAGCTCACTTCTAACCATTTCCAAAAGGTAAGGCAAGTCGTATTGCTAGAATCACACACATTGCAAAAGGAAACAAATACTGCAATGTGTAACGATAGTCTCTCATACTATGCAACCGAGAAACAATGCCATATGTAGCGCCACAGTCATGTACTTTGCAATTGAAGGAATAATACAATGCGTATCACCACCAGCATGCCCTGTAACAGGAAGAAACAAAGCAATGTGTCACGCTACAATCCTGTATTTTGCAATGAAGAAATCATACAATGCGCCACGTTATAATCAGATACTGTGCACTGAAGAAATAATGCAATGCCCCACATTACAATCAGGTAATATGCAAGGGAAAGATAACGCAGTGGGTAGCGCACCAAGCATGTAGTTAGTCAGGCACAAATTAGGTCAGGCATCATACGACAGTTTGATAGTTCGTTAGCAGCAATAATGCAAAGTGTAATACGACAGTTTTAGGTGCTCTGTTAAAAGTGCCCCCATTATGGATCAAATGATGACACAAAAGTACTGCTTCCTACTCCGGCCCCAGTACTGCCCCTCCTTGGGTCAGCACGGGCCGAGATCTGAGCCAGAGCAACAGCTCGCGCAGCTGACAGAAACGGGAGGCAGAGAGAGTGTCCCTCTGGGCCCACACCCCACCCCAGGTGTTTATCTACGTTACCTGGGGGGGCCCGACCCCACTCTCCTCTCCGATGTCAGCGACTTGGGCCTTAATCCAGAACTCCGTCATGGGGTGCGGTGGATTCGGGACGGTGGCTCAGCTCTTCCGGGGCTGCTGGTCTGGGCCGTTGCTGGTTTACGCCGAGGGCCCAATGACTTGGCCCTTCTTCCTGGAGTCTCAATCAACACTGAGATCCACCCTCAGCTCTGTGAAGACTTTACTTCAAATTCAGTGCCCACCCTACTCAGGCACTCCTCACCAGCGCCTCAGGTTTCACTTCGGCACGCACACCGCGCGTCTGAGACTCGCCTCTTCCCTGGTGCTCACGACGACCCAGTGCTCTTCACCAACGCCCCGCTTGCACTTTGACACACACCCTGCGCATCCGAGTCTCTCCTCTTCCGGTGTACACGATGTCCAGGCGCTCTTCACCAACGCCCTGGCTGAACCACAACACGCACTCTGCACGTCCGAGTCTCACCTCTTCTCCGGGTGCACACAATGTCCAGGTGCTCTTCGCCAATGCCCTGGATGCACCACGACATGCACTCTGCGCATCTGAGAATCACTTATTCTTTTAGTGCACGCAATGCCCAGGCGCTCTTCACCAATGCCCTGGCTGAACCACAACACGCACTCTGCGCGTCCAAGTCTCACCTCTTCTCCCGGTGCACATGATGTCCAGGCGCTCTTCACCAATGCCCTGGCTGCACCATGACACGCACTCTGCGCTCCGAGTCTCACCTCTTCTCCCGGTGCACATGATGTCCAGGTGCTCTTCACCAACGCCCTGGATTCACCACGACACGCACTCTGCGCGTCTAAGACTCACTTCTTCTTTTGGGGCACACGATGCCCAAGCAGCCTTCACCAACGCCTTGGCTGCACCACGACATGCACCCTGCGCGTCCGAGTCTTGCTTCGTCTCCCCGTGCACACCACGACCAGGCGCTCTTCACCAACGCCTAGGCCTGCACCACGGCACACACCCAGCGCGTCCGAGAATTAGCTTACTCCTCCGTGCCCAATATCACAAGGCACAACTTTTGAGGGTCTCAAGCTACAAAAGCACACGCGCACCGCGTTGCTTGGGACTTCTCCAGAAACTTTTATGATCCTGTATTTCCAAACAGGGAGCTAGCTCACCTCGGGCCCTTGGGGTTACAAGACACAGCACAAAGAACAGTCTTCTTCAAGCAGGGGGACCCAGTGCCTTCAAGCACAGTTCCAACAGCCTCTCCCTTAGTTAGAACAGCAAACTGTAGACCAGCCCCAGATCACGAAGCAAGGACTGGTCTTTCCACAGCAGTCTCTTCAGTTGCTCCTTCTTTAGCAGAGGTTCCACTTGACCACAGAATGGGTCTAAGCCTTTTCAGTCTCAATCCATATCTGTTTCATACCAATGTTCAGGGGTTTCTGTTATACGCCTTAATGTCTTTGAAGTTCGTTTGTGCAGGGGTCCCTGACCCCTCCCTTAATCAGTTCTGGGTGTCTCCCTCTCAGTGTCACCTCTCTCCCTTTGATACTGGGGGTCTGGATCCTTAATCACTCAGCAGGAGATGGATCAATTGGTTTATAGCACCAGCCCTGGCCTTTTTCACCTCCCGGGCTTCACCTCTCCCTACCTCTCCATACTCTCCAGATGCAGGGCAGCCTGGTGCCATCTCAACCCCTCCCAGGGTCAAGACTTCTCCCAGCTCCTCTCACCTTTCAGTTCCAGACAGACAATCCACATTTCAGCAGAAACACACAGCAATGCTTAGAGCACAAAACTCAGCCACTTTCTAAAAGAGTGGTTTCTGAACACACAGTGACAAAACCACCTTCACAGAAAGATGTGTTATGACACTGTGAGTTCATACATACTAAACTTCACCTCTCCATTATAAACTGACAGGAAACTAGGCTAACAAACACAACACCCAGCCTCCCCCATTCTGCCCTATGGGCAGGATGGCCTTTCAGCAGTGAAAAACAAAATGGAGTGTTTTTCACTGTCAGAACATAACACACACCTCAGTATATGTTCTGCCTTTTAACTACACTGCACCCTGCCCAGGGAAGGTACCTTGGACCTACAGGGGTGCCCAATGTGTACGTAAAAGGGAAAGTCAGGCCTGACAAGTGGTTGCACTTGTCAGGACAACATGCTAACCTAGCACTCTGCGCGCATGCCCTATACTACAGGCCTGAGTTCCCTTCTCCACGCGTCTTTGCATTACTAGCCCTGGCATGCACAGTGCACATCACTGGGGACTTTACTAGTAAGGCAAACATACCAATCATGGCCAACTAATCACCATTGCATCACCATTGCATTTTACATAGGGAACCCTTGTACTTTGACACTGATCAGCAGTGGCAAAGTACCCAAAGCATCTAAATTGGCATCTCTATGTCAGGAAAATGGTCTAGGGGGAAAGCCAAACATTTAGGGAACTTTAGCCAAAAAGGCCAAGTCGTACAAGATGCAGATTTCTAACAAATCGGATTTTTGATTGCGATTAATGAGTTCCAAGTGGGTCATATTTGTGGGAGGATATGTGGATTTGTTTTCATTAACTTTTTTTTTGTAGGCAACATTGCCTCATCTTGCTTTGGTTATGCAGTACATGGTAGGTGAGGTATGCTTAATAACCGTCACACACAGTGGCGTAGCAAGCGGGTGCGGGACTGGTCTGCCCCAGGTGCACAAGTTTTGGGGGCAGTGGTCTCCCCCCGGTCTTACCTCTGGCACTCGCAGGCCGGCGGTGGCAGGAATTGCCAGCACCACGCCTTGCTCTTACATTCAGCAGCAGACGGCAAACGCAGGGGCTGCCACGGGCAGCACACAACCCTATGTGCATTACAATGATCAGTGTTCTTCTTACTGAATAATCACCGAAGATCAATACAAATCAAAGGTGAACTAAATCTGACTTTGAACATCAGTGGTACCCCTGTTCCGATAAATGAAGAGAACACAAGAGTTTCCCAACCAGTCCACTGTGACCACACTGCCCTGCCACAAACAGCATATATTTCCACCCTCCTGATTGATTGTGAGTCCCTTGGTTAGACAAGATCTGGCACCCGTGTGAAAGTTCCAGAAGACAAGATGGTCTTTAAAAGTGATATTTTCATCCAATACAACTTAACATTTTGCAACAGTTTTACAAGTGTATTTTTGATCATCAATTATGTTTATACATATCTGAGGATTAAATGTGATGAATTCTTATTATTGTGTGTCTAATTTACTTAATCACCTGTCCTGCTTTATATTTCACAAAAAATACCAGAATTAGACTTACACATAGTACATACTAACCCCCCTGGTAATACAGATCTCAGTACAAAAGGTGCGCTGGTGCAATAACAAAGGGGCATATTACACTTGCATAGGAATGTGGCCCCATGCAAATGAGAGAGTCCTCTGCATTGGCACCTGTGTGCTGTATGATAGATGCAGGCTCAGAGGCACAGTGTGCATCAGATATGAGGTGGTGCCTTGTCAGTGAGAGGGGTCCCAAGACCAGGCATCCTACTGCAGACGAGTGCAGTCACATGTTGCATCCGCCTGCTGCTGGATCCCTGCCCTCCCCGTGAATGGAAGGTCGGGTCTGCTCCCTGAAGTGAAAGGAAGGCCAGGAGCTTCAAACAGCCAATCCGCCTTTCACTAATGCACAGTTCTTAGTACTGAAAACAGCACATCTGTTCTGCAAGAATGCACTGCGGCAGTTTGTCCCCAGCGTAGCCAGTCAGAGGTGCGCCATGGTGCAGACCGTGGTAATGCATCCAATGTATGATATTGCCCCAGCTTGTCAATATCGGGCCTGAGTCACAAATCATCGGACAGAAAAGGGAAAAGGTGTGAACGTCATGACAGGGAATACATCAAAAGTTCAGCCTTTAGCCTGAAAACAAGTCCTGATTTCCCATTCTGAACACCTTACCTTAAAAAGTGTTTCCTTTTCACTATAATTTGCTGGTGACAGTTCTGGAGGCACTCTGTGAAGCAGCAGCGACCCGTCCCGGTAAGTACGGTGGGTCCGGGTGGGGGTGGGGGGGTTTTGACAGAGGTCCACGAGGGAAAATTATTTATCTATTTATTTTTCCCTCGTGGTCGACTGTCAAATTCCCCCCTCCCCCGTACACCTGGCCCCACCGCCCCGCCGCTCTTACCTGCACGGGCTGCTGCTGCTGAAGATTCCCTTTTCTACACCCAAGGCAACGCATGTGTTTTTCAGACCGAATTTGCACATTTACTCCAGTCTTTTTAGTCATTGGGTGTAGATGTGCTTGCTTTGCATGAAAGCTACTGCAAAGCCATTTCAATAGCAACAGAATTACAGGATTGCAACCAATCCCAGCCTTACGAATGGGCATTTTCTGCCCCTCTCGTGGGGACATGAATATTTCCACTATTAACCTAAAATTTATAATACTAAAGCATCTACCAATATGACAGATTTGTCATCATCAGAACTTCAATTTACCGTGGTAAACATAGGCTAATTGTGAACCTGTGGAATTTTAAAATTTTCTAAAAGATGTTCAAAATTGTTAAACATTTACACCCTTTTTGAGGAGATGGTGAGAAAAAGATTGACGTGGAGAAATGGATAGTGAAGTGGTAAAGAGCTGAAACTATTGTATTTACCACCTCTTGAACATGTATGTTTTATGTTCCATATTTTCATGTGCTTCACTTGTTGATAGTTAAAATTGTGGCATTGTCAACAGAAGTTCTTGATTTTGTTTTGATTTTGTTTTGGACACACTATATTTTATGCAAGTTAAGAATGAATATATTATAAGATATTTGTAGATTACTGTTATTGTTTTACCTAAATGTAATTTATTGATTCATGTAAACGAACAGCTTGGCATTTTGTTTATATCCTGAACAGACGCGATAGCATCTGGACGTTCTGGACGTCCAATGGCACTCGCCTCGCAGCCACATCAGGCCGTGGCAGAACACGAATAACAACAAGCCCAGAGCCCCTCCCTCCCATGGGAGTGGCCCGGCTAGCGTCAGGTGGAGCTCGTGGTGGCAGTAAAAAGAAGCCTCCCGAGAGTCTTGAACCTGCCACAGAGGGCAAAACCTCTCCAGCACAACTGCCATCTTGAAACCTAACGAGTGCATAAAATGTAGCCCAGGGATCCCCCGCCTCCAAGTCACTTCAAAAGACCCCCATCAGCTGGCCTCATAACTCAGCTTATATTTAAATACTCCCCCAACCGTGGGAATCCTCCCATCTTGACAGAACCACTAGTACACGCCAAGGCCAGCGACACGAACGAATCCCTTCCAGGTAGCCTTCCCAATTGCAATACTTCCGCAACACAAGCCCCTCGAACAAACATAGCGAGATGCCGGTGTCAATCCTGCCCTAGTCAGAGTAGCCCCCCTGGCAATAAACTCACACTCACATGGGCCCAATGCCTTCACATTAGAAAGCCTGCGAGCAGGTTGTTACAGTCCACATACACCACCAACAGCAATCCAACCTGCAGTCTCCCACCCCGATCTGCCTCCTGGATCTCTCAGGCTCTGGCTCAGGAAAGATCGAAGTGCCGAGTGTAAACTAGAGCTGGAGTACCTATCACCATTATTCTTACCAAAACCTGGAGACCAAGATAGGAAGAACACTGGAGCTTACTTCAAAGCTGTTCAGAACGGCAGGGAAACTAGGTCTCCCCCCCTTACCCAGTCAAAGCTCTCAACACACCAACCCTTTCAATGACCTGGGACTAACCTCAACCAGCTAAATAAACCACTCCACGGCAAGAGCAATAATCTGGCAATCAACTAAAATGGAGCTGCAAATTGACCTTTTATCAACCATCGCGCAACACCTAGTGGATCTGAGCATTAAGGTAGACTTCATTGAAAACAAACTTAGCAAAATGAAGGACACCTCGTCATGCACCTGTTCATGCGCAGCTCTTATTGACAAATGGGCAAGTCTTCCCAAAATTCTAACAGACTTGGTAGCCTCATTTAAGGGGCAACCGGGACTTCTACAAACCTGTTTGGTTAATAGTAGCACCAAGCCAACAACAACGCGAGCTTGCTCCCAAACCAACTCGACAACAATCCACCCCAGCTGCCCCATAATGAAGCCTGGAATCCATGTTTTACCTTCAACCATCAACCCTTCTACCAGCCCATTGAGACCAAGTCTCAGCCCCTGCATTTTAAACTCAAGCTTGGAAATCGAGGTCAATCCCCCAACCAGAACAAGGAAGAAGAGCCCCTCTTGAGGAGGGCCAAGAAAAAACCAAAGAAACAGCAGGAAAAGGCCAAAGTCCTCAAAAGAATTGCCTTCTTACAAACAACCCAGAATCAAATATCACAAGCTAACAACGACAAACTTCTGAACTATCTCATTTTTTGCCAAAAAGTCTGCCTCAAACAAACCAACATTAATAGTACCAATTACAACTGATGTAAAAGAAGTGACGGACATTCCACATTATCCAACATCCCGAATGGGGGAATTGTACATCCTAAAAGGCCAGGCAACCACTACCCAACCAGCTTCCTTTCCATTTAACACGAAGCCTCAGCAAACCACTCAATCGTGCCAGTCCAGGGAGCAAGGCCCAAATATTGGGACATGCATCACTCAGAGTCCATTATCTCAGCACCTCTGACGCCCTGTGACGCAACTGGCCTGCCATTTCAAAGTCCTACTCTCAGCCCAGAAACTAGTCACCAAGATGCCGGTTCGAGCCCCAATCCAAATTCCACTCAGACAGGACCCAGAGCTTCAACCAAGAGAACCAAATCAGCAAACCTACTCACAAAGTAATTTTTACTCTCAGATATCACATCGAGGGCCACTACGACATTCTAAACTGGGGCAACATACTTAATTTATTCAAGCACATCCCCTCATTGGCCCAAATACAATCTGACGACTTATCCTGGGTCAAGTTTCTGAGCATACCATGTGGCACTCATTGGGTATCAACCTTGATATGACTGAGCCGCAACATCCGTGAAGGGCTAACACCAGAAGAACTATCCCTTATGGTCGAATGGGGCATAGGCGTCGCACTCCCATCACCAGAGAAATACCCTAACGCCCTAAAAGTACCCCTGCCAACTAATGAAGTCTTTTCAGTTCTAAGGGTAACGGCCGGCATCCACCTAGGGAACAATTTGACAGTAAAGTCAAAATCCTTCAATGCATACATGATAACAAGTACCCTTGTTCACAGGACAGTTTCCTCGTGTGAGCCGACAAAAACACTAGGACAGCAAACTTGGACCCAATATAAAGGCCAGTTCTCACGACAGCGTAATTAACACTACAAAGGCCAACTGCAATAGGATCAGTACTAGAATTCCTGAAACATAGCTGGTCTTAAAAACTCGTCAGTAACAATTCAGTAATGAAATACCTTAAAACAAATGACCTTCTTTGTCTACAAGAGACCTAGGCAACTGATCCTTTCACTCTTCCAGGTTTCTATGAACTTCACGTTGCAGCTATAAAATGCAATATCTTTAGGCGAGCATCTGGTGGACTTTCAATCTACATAAACCAAGTTCATAGAATAGAGACCACTTCAATTGCATACAACCCCACCGATCTGCAAGCAGCCCTCATTTGCAGGCTGAAAGCAACAACTCAATCCGTCTTCTGCTGATCAACTGTTATGTCAACTCTGCCTCCCACCCAAAAAAAACAAGCATTCAAAACATTGTGCCAAAATCCTAACTTTACGACTTTCGGTATTCACAAAAGGCATTTAGGAGTAGTAAAGTTAGGATTCCTAACTTTACTACTCCTAAATGCCTTTTGTGAATACCGAAAGTCGTAAAGTTAGGATTTTGTCTCAGTTTAGGAGTAGCAAATTTAGGAATCCTAACTTTACTACTCCCAAATGCCTTTTTTAGAATACTGAGTCGTAAAGTTAGGATTTTCTCTCAGATTACTTTTGTGAATCGGGCCCATTGGCAACAAAAATTGATCATCTACTGAACAAATAAGATTCACACTTCCCAGTCAGTGTCGAGAAACTGAATACTCGGGAGCTGGGGAAACCACAAACCCACCCCTAATCCTCCACAGAGGCCGCACTTTTGCAGCGTCTCTTTCAAAGTCACAGCCTGGTCTCCATGTATGCCATTAAAGCAGCAGAGGATCCCCTCTGGCTCCCACCCCCATCTTCCAGGAGCAAGTCCACAATTGATTACATCTTCATCTCAGATCATTTGGCATCATACCTCAACTATTTTGAAGTGGACAACAGGGACGAGAGATACCACAGACCACTGAGGTCAATCCTCCAATTAGAAGGGAAAGTCGCCTTACAACTGCAAACACTAGGTACTCCACTCGGGGAAGAGCACCACAAAGTACTGAGTAGAATAAAATGGGCTGCAAATCTCGTCCCAAAACTTACGGAGTGGATTACATTCAAAACGTCGAACTCAACATGAATATGTACAGTCCCCCCCATGGTGCACTGGGAAGCACTCCTAGCGGACCTAAAACAAGCCCTAGTGGGCAGATCTGGAATCATCCAGAATCAGGCCACTCACGTCCACCCTCTTAACCTACAAATCAAACCAAGGGAATTATACTCTACTAAACGTAGCCTTTCAAAGGCCCTGAAGGCAAGGAAAAAAAGGAACAAAAACTTGCAAACACACACAATTTCAGCCCTTCGAGGTGAGCCCAGAACGAAAGTTTGGCAGATAAAATCCAAGAAGGTTGAGGCAGATTGGCTGAAAATCTTCACTCCACTTAGAGAAAGGTAACACATCCAACTTTGGAAATACATCACTCAATAAAGTAACACCGGTCAGGCAAAATAGAATGGAGTGGCAGCCGACGAGTGGGTCAAATAGGCAAAACAGTTATATTTTAGCCAGCAGAATCCACCATATACCAACCCACAACAATCTTCCTCAGCAACACGCCAGGTCCCCAAAACACCTAATATTACTAAGGCGGAGGTAACTGATTTAATCAAACGATTGAGGACAGAGGGTGCCCCAGGACCCAATGGGGTCCCCGCCTCAGTGTTCAAAGCCTCACATGAACACTGGTCGGGACTGCTTACACCACTCTTCAAGCATGCCTACGTCATCTCAATTTATAAAAAAGGGGACTGTGCGAAACCGCAAAATTACTGCCTTATTGCTTTAATAGATATAGAAGCAAAAGTGTATGCAAGCATACTACTGAAAGAACTAGAGGCCTGGGCAAAAGATAATAGTATCCTCCACCTCTTTCAATCAGGATTTGGGCCTGAAATTTCCACCATGGACAACATATCAGCACTGGGTTACCTGACAAACCAAGTTACACAGCTAATGCAACAACATCTCTTTTGCTGTTTTGTGGACTGCAGTGCAGCATTTAACCAGGTGGCTCGAGGGAAACTGTGAGGAAAATTAGACTCCTGGGGATCCCTCGACAGCTACTAAAGGCAATAACAGCACTAGATCAGGGAACCTGGGTCCGCATGAAGACCAGCCAATCTTCTGTAACAGCAAAGGAGTCAACCAACAACAGCCTGAAACAAGGCTGCATCCTCGCCACCCTTCTTTTCAATCTTTATACAGCAGACCTCGGCATAGCCTTGGAAGGTGCATGTCTACTAACACCAAGGTTGGGGAAAGTGTGGCTACAAATCCTTCAGTATGCCGATTACATCACAATAATGGATCATACGTGGACGAAAGCCCTCAATACACTCCACAGGTCCAACAAAAAGAACAATCCCATGGTGAACCAGGAGAGGACCAAGATAGTCATCTTTGGGAAGTCCCCACAAAAGAAAACTGCCCAATGTCACCTAGGCGACCAGCAGATTAAAACATGCATGAGTTACAACTATCTTGGTGTCAGGCTATCAGACGGGACAAAATGAGTGGCCCATCTAAAACAACTAAAAAGCAAGGTGCCTGGCGTCATTTACAGTCTGAAATGTCTAAACCAGCTGTGACATTGCCCAACGGCAGAAACCAACCTGAAAGTCTTGAGAGCTTAACTTGTTCCCAACTTAACTACGTCATTTAGCATTTCCCGCCCACCTAACAGGTTCCTAATGCATTTCCATATTTCTGCTTGCAAGAAGGTTCTAACTCTCCCCCGATAGGCCAGGACAGCCAGAGTGAGATTGGATCTGGGACTCGATCATCTGGACTTCATATGTTTAGGGGACATAATAAAATATTACATCCGCACTTTGCGTGCCCCAGCACACTCACTGAAAGCTCAAATCCTCAAAATCTTTGAAGTGGCTGGCTCCCCATGGCAGGCCCAGTTGTCAAGTTTACTTGAAATAGAATTCCAAAACCTATAAAACCAGGACATCCCGGTCTCAGCCTGGAAAAAGTCAGTGAATGCACAGGTTAAGAAAATCTCATTTGAAAGGTATCTGGAAAGCTTACACCACCAACCCAATCTCTCCAAACTGGATGCCTCCTACATCCTGGAAAAACCCCAGCCTTACTGCGAGTAAGCTTTGACCAGTAGCGGTCCGTGGAGGGAGTTCCATGGGGCGGTGAGGCAGGGCAGGGAATGGGCAGGGTGGGGAAATGTAAACACCGGAGTATGGATGAACGGAGGTAAGTACACATTTAAATTAATAAAACGAATTGCGTTGCACGCCCTGCATCGCATTTTGCGATGCAGCGCGCGCAATGGAATTTGTTTTATTTATTTAAATGTGTACTTACCTTCGTTTATCCATATTCCGGTGTTTACATTTCCCCACCCTGCCCCTCCCCCGCCCCGCCTCACAGCCCCACGGAACTCCCACCACAGACCGCTACTGGCTTTGACAGTTCAAACTCGGAAGAAAATCTCTTACATGAGACTTCTTGCACTACCTATCGTGGACTTCAATCCATGCTGGGCTCGGCGGGACAACTCAACCTATTGCCGTCTATGTAGCTACCAACGCAAATCTTGGCTTCATTTACCATGCTGCTGCCCAAAGATGGCCAGCGAGCAACATCACTTGGTAATCCCAATTTGCAGGACTCACGGCCTTAGACACTGTCGAGAAGTCTCAGACCAGTGATTTTCTGCCAACACAGCACAAACCACGGCCAGACAAGGGAAATTCCCAGATGTAATTCGGGTCGCTCTCACAGATGCCACTAAAGCCACCAGCAGTAATTAGCTGGCTACCAAGCTAGAGCTACAATGACCACCAGCCTGCACAGCAAACAAATAGTCTGGCGCTCACTATAAATTTAGAGTTCACCGTCGGACTTTATCCAGCACAATCTCCTGTCATAAAAGGAAACATAATGGACCAAGACCACCAACTCACGCATCCCGTACTGAAACGAGGAAATCTTCTGCCAACTCTATTTCAACCGTTTTTACTTATAATTAATGCTACGACTGTTAATACAAAGGTTTTACCTCTGCACTGTAATTGAACATGAATCCACTGGGTTAAAGGGCCCACTCAAAGGTCGAGAAAAGTGGGCCCATCACATATTTGTTATCCCTATGCACTTGCACTTTAGATTTAGCCGGACTACGGCTTTTATGATTTTATAGATTTGAGCAAACCCAGATATCCCAGCTGGAACATGCACTTTGGCTATAAACTTAAAACCTTATATTTACCCTCTCTTTCCTTTTTTATTCCTCCTATTTTATACATGAAAATTAAGCATAGTGTAACAATTTTAACTAATTGAACAATGAAGAAATCACCAACCTGTTTTTTTCTACTTCTTGTTCTTGTGTGCTGGGCAACACTTATCTTTACAGTTACTCATGGTATGATAAAAGGACATATTGATCAGAATACTGGTAAATTTATATATCTCAAAACAGCTGACTTTAATTTTACATAACAGTATCGCTAAAGTCAGTAAGAACAAGGTAGACATCTTGTGTCCATGTGTAGAAAACCCCTGGCTTGAGTCGCTATCGAGCAGGCAGGCATAGCTTCATACCAGTGTCATGCTGCAGGACCATTGTACAACTGGGTAGTGTTGCAAGTAATTCACCTGGCACATTGCAGCCAATTCAGCTGGCACTGTGAAGTATTAGACAGGCATTTGATTCAAGGTTGTGTTCTGAATCAGAGATATAATGTCACTTTGACTCTCTCACTCTTCGGTTGTCGTTACGAGCAGTAGCCGCATGGCCAATCTATATTGTGGTGTCTCCAGGTCTGGAATTACCGGGTCTGCAAATCTGATAATTCACGACACCGGACCGCATTTTTCAGCGGAACGGTGGCGACAGCACGCAGCAGCTGTGCCTAGCCCCTGCCTGCGCTGAAGTTGGCGGCACCGGGAAACCCCTCGGGGTAGCTGTGCGCCTTATAAATTTAAAATAACATAACATAACTCCTCTCCTGAACTCTGCCTCTCCCAGCCCCAACCACATCCACCCACAGCAAAGCCCTGGAAATGCCGCCCCCCACACACATTTGGACTCATTATTTCCCAGTGAAGGTGGGACACACAGGTTTGGACTCAATATTTCCAGTTCCACCTGTGATTCTTCATTTGGGCGAAATAACTTACAATCTCTGGATTTAGGTGTCAACATACTGGGTGGAATCAGAGAACTTGTAAGGAGGCCCTAGATTCTTATGCTGGCTTCTTGCTAAGAACAATCTGTATGGTATGGGAATGGGAATGTCTTAGTGAAATCCTAACCTTTTGATAAGTGCATCAACCTGAAACAAATATGAAGGATGTATTTGACAAAAAGTATGTAGCAGCAATGAGAGCATCACAAGGCGCTCTAGTGCCGGTTTTAGTTCTTGTAATGTTTGTAGGATATGACAAATACAGCCCTAAGATTGAGTTCTTCTAAGGAGAAGGCATTCAGTTCCAGCTCATTAATTCCAATGATTTATAAATATCCAATCCAATCCAACAAGCTTTATTCAACTTGTGTGTCATAAAAACACGGTGCAAACAATACCTACTCCATATCGCACAATACAAGCCCATAAATTAATAAAAACCATGATTGGACACTTCAGATCTTGGATCAGGGATAACAAAACATGATAAAACAATTTAAGAACAGCAAAAAAGATTATAAAACCTTTAAAAAGAATTGCAATTCATTGTTTTAATTGATACTGGGCTACAGAGATTAAATCACAAGCATTTAGCACGTATTCATATATTTCATATGTACCAGTTCAGAATAGGATAGACAGATAGAACCCATCAATGTGCATGAAGTGTCTGTGATCTGATTGCCCAAGACCATCCCAGGAATTTCGCTACTGCAATGACAATGGGGGATAAGGTGTTCGGGCGCAGTATTCTTAGTGCATCAGCCCTCCTTGTGGCACCCAGTGTGCTATGAATTTGGCATCAACCACCGTCGATGAGGGGCATCATATGCAGGGCAAATAAAGAACAGATGGGCCAATGACTCCAGTTGTGCCTTACAAGCGGGACACGCTCTATCGCTCTGAGTTACCCATCTTGCTGTATAGGATCTTATAGGTGATGAACCTATCCTAAACTGGAAGTATAACTTCCGACCAGGAGGTTTGGTTATTGTGTCACAATACTGTTCCAGGCTTGGGGATGGTTTGACTTCTGTGAATCTTCCCGTGAGAGGACGTGTCACAGTTTCTATACATATTTATAAATATATTTTCCATTTAGATAACACCAAAAACTTGGTGATATTGTACATTTATTGTGGGACATAAATCCCAAATGTACAGAAGGTAGTGCTTTTTTCTATGCCAAAAACATAAAAGGGTGTTACAGATACTGCTGGTTAACTCTGAGACAAATGGGGCATCAGTAGCTCCCCAGTGGGGGCTAAATATATCCCCAAATTGTACTGGGTAATGAGGTGTCTTGAAGGAGCTTCCCCTGGCCACCATCAAGAGGTGGAAAATTAGCCCAAAACTGTGTATTTTACACATATTTCCAAGGGCGTCAGCAAGCAATCTTAAAAGAAACTTAATGAATTGTCCAGCAGCAAATCATAAAAAAACTGCGCACCTGATATAAATGTAATGACCAGAAGATAAAATGTGTGGCGCATCACCGAACCCATGCAGATGGCCTGCGATACCTTTCTACCTAGACAAAATGCCAATTATGAGTGAGGTGTGAGTAGTAACCACAGGTGTAAAAGAGTGCCACAAGATAAAGTGCACATCACTACTTCCGTGTCAATTACCCCATGAAAATGATCGTGTGATTAGTAATATACTAAATTCTAGGAACTGCGGCTAACTCTTGCCAAGTTGTTGTCGCTAAGGGCAAGGAAACTTGACCACTGCCCCTTTCTGCTTCTGTCTGCTGACCCCCCGGCAGCTACTAAGTGTATGTTGAGCACGTCAGCCTCTTACTTTACAACGTCCTTGCGCTTCCTGCACCTGCTGCACGTGGCTATGACTGGGTGTAGTGGCCCCAGTGAGCAGAACATGAGATTAAAAATGTCAGTCACGGCAGAAATGTTTTAGTTTGAGGCTGGCTTTTGGACACAAAGCGACATTAGAAGGTTTTAGAAGGTGAACGCGCACCGAGGACCCTTAGGAGCGATTGGTTGTTACGTAGAAGCAGAGGTAACACAATGTTCAGTGTGACACCCAGGAGCTATGGGCATATTCTGCACTCTTCATGGCACTGCCTGATCTGTGCTCCTGCCATAGCATGGCATGCTGCACTGGGGCTTGGTGATCTCTGAGTTTCTGCATCACCTTTGGATGGAGAGTGGGTGTCCTTCGCCTTACCTCAGGCAGCTGTTGGGGCAATGCTGTTAGTTAGGGTGCTTTTCCACCTTATTTTCTCACAAGGAGTGTGGGCTTTATCAGTGTTGGCATTGAAACCATGCCACAAAGTTCTCTTCTTAGGAGGAAAAGCTCACTCCTTGTCTTGGTCCTCATCACTCAGCATTGCAGACAAGGCCCTTCATGGCATAGGTTCAGACTACTTGAAGACAGAAAGGGTGTGGTATGCTCCTGAAAGAAGCCTGCGATCAGCTACAGCTAAGACGGTGCAGGTTTCCAAGATCAGGAAACCCCCTTGGGGTGGTAGGAGTTTCGTTCATGCTACATCCTTGCTGTGGAATCAAATGCCTCTGCAGTGAAGATCTCAATCGAATTTGTTATTTTTTCGAAAGCTTTTGAAAACGTGGCTTTTCTCCATTTCTCCCCAAGGTCCTGTTATGGTTTGGTCATGCTTAGTATTTCTGTAATAAAGACACCGGCTCCAAGGCGCCTCTTGGGCATTCATCGCCCTATACAAATATTAATGAAATTAAATGAAATCAAATCATTATTACCATTCTGCAATTCGAGTCACTTTTATTGGTCAGAATTGGAGGAGGAGGAATTGAATGGACATTTTGCTCCTCTAAGCTGTCTGGAAATCACTCGTTGCCAAAGATTCAGTGACTCATTCAGCCTTTGACCATGACCAGTCCCACGCAGCACTTGAGTGGCCACTCTCCTCTCTTGCAAAGAGGAAGGGTGCCGCTCTTTTCAGGATGTGACTCAAAATGTCCAATATAACCGGCGTTCAATTAGGCAGAAAGATTTAAAGTTTATATTTCCCATTATTTAAAAATACTTTACTCAAAGTGGTATCTTAATGGGTCTTTCCTAGGAATCAAAGGTTCTTTCCACATACATCTCCAACTGGTTGGAGATCCGGTAGTTGTTGATGTTCGTGTGCATTGCGTTTGGACTGCCTTATCGTTTACTTGCTGTTTCTGTCTCGTGCAGAAGGCCACCGCAGTGACCTGAGGTGTGTCAGAGGGCTGCCGAAGGGAAACCGGTGTGTTGATTGGCAAACAAAGGGGCATATTAACAAGGAACGGGGAAAATTAACGCTAAGGGCGCTTAACGTTAATTTTTTTAACGCCCGCTATCGCTGGATAATATCGCCTGGTTATCGTGTTATTAACAGCGCTAACCGCCTAGGCGATCAAAAATCCAGCGATAGCGGCATTTTGGGAGGTTATCGCTAGTAATGCAGCGATAAAACTACAAGGAAAGGGATATCCTTGTTGATAGCCCATGGTAGGCTTAGCCATGTAATCCACCTCCCATTGGATTACATAGCTAAATCTGAAAATTAGCAGACGTAAAAAAGCAGCGTTAACCGTGGTTAGCGCTGCTTTTTTTGTCTCTAACAGTGAAGTTTGAAAAAACGAGAAATTTCGCTTAGCGTCATTTCACCTATTATTTTGCTCTGGAACGCCCACTTTGCATCTCATTAGAGATGCAAAGGGAAGCGTAGTGAAAAAGGGTGGTAACGTGCGATTTTGCATGTTAGCACCCTGTTGTTGATAGGGCGATATTTTTATCTCCGCTTCTTTGGCTTTTAAAGCCAAAAAAGCGGAGATAAAGCCCTTGTTAATATGCCCCCATGTAATATCCACTATCTCAGCATCCGGGAGGTTTGCGAAAGAACATTATGGGGCATATTATCAAGCCAGGCGATAAAATTATCGCCGCTTTAGTGGCAGAAAACTGCCGCTAAAACGGCGATAATGGGCTTGATAATATGCTCTATGGAATTCCAATTGAAGCCCATGTTAGATGTGAAGGACGTCTAACATGGGCTTCAATTGGAATTCCATAGAGCCTATTATCAAGCCCATTACCGCCGTTTTAGCGGCCGTTTCCTGTCGCTAAAGCGGCGATAATTTTATCGCCTGGCTCGATAATATTCCCCTAAGTGCGCAGTAGATCGAGTGCAATCCATCACATATTGACACACCTAACCCGAAGCTGCTGTCATAGGGAAAGGCGAAGACCTCCAGGCCACGGTAAGGATAAATATCTGTATATCAGTAGAAACAAATGCAAACATTGCTTTTGCTGTCACGTGACACCACAGATAGCCTTTGCGCGAAATGAAGCAAATAGCACAACTGTACAATATGGACTACGCAAAAAGACCGAACTGCAGTCAGTGTAAGTGATCGAACCTGACACACACACCGAAGCAGCCAGCTACCCTCCGCTGCCTGCCCACTCACCAAAGTCTGAGATCCGGGGAGAAATATTTGGAGAAGCTTTGCCTCATTTCAGTTATCTGTCAGCTGTTTGTGCCTTATAAATAAAAACTCGATATTGTCCGTTTCTATGCGATTTAACTAACATACTGCCAGCAAAACGTGTCCCTGCAGGCCTCTGGGGTGCCCTAGCTTGGAAGGTGGAAGAGAAAGGCCGTTGTATTCACTGCAGATTTGAATTTTAAATTAATTGCTAACTGTAGCTCTTTCATACTTAACTGCCCACACTTCATATTTGTCTAGAAGCAACGAAGTGGTCAATTTCGAAGTCTGAACATCATTCCAGGAGATCAGTCTCAATGCCGAGGATGTTGCGTTTGCCAGTGATCATCAAATGATGCACGGTTCACACGGTGCCTGCTGTTCTGTTGGGAAACGCACACCGAGCAAGCTTTCTAACTGGTAATTATTACTTTTTATTTCCTTCACACATATTCTAACTGACAAGGACGATCTGGGAAAAGAAAATACAACTGCCTTCTTATTTACATTGGCTTCATTCAGATATCATCTTATTCTGTGTAAATATTGGGCTCATTGAAAAAAGAATCCACTGCCAGGTCCTCTAACTCCCAGGAGGCTGGTTGCCATTTACAGAGCTGCCCGTGAAGGCATTAAACATGGTTAGTGCCCTAAGGCATCTGCATCAGGCCAGGTGGATTAATGTTCAAACTGGGCAATGTCTTCAAATGAACCCACGGATGTATTAAAAGTGCTCCCAATGCTTGAATGCTCTTCATTTTACTTTTCTTTGTTCCTTGCAACACATTGTCCCTCTTTCCAACATGTTAAACATATTATTAAGGCTTCAAGCTTCGATAATATCACTGCAGATCATATGCTCAGATTAGAACGTTGAGATTTTCCTACCTAAGTCCAGGGTACCTTTCTTCCAGTGTTCAGTGTAATCTGTCTGTCATTGGTTTTCTTGTGAGGAGGTGTGCATTTCTCCTAAACAGTGGACAAAGGGCATGGGCATCGGTGTTTTTTCCTCCTTGACAGTATAGCTATCTGAGTTGTGCCCAGGAACTTAATTACACTTCAAAAGGTGTCTGCCCTGTCACAAGCAGGCATAGCTTACACCTGGGCCTGTCCTCTGCATTTTCCTGCTAGTCAGCCATGCTGCAATACTAGTAGGAGAGAGGCTGCCCCCTGAACCAGTTTTGAGCGACCACAAGGATGGGTTTGCCCTTTAACATAGGCACACCTCTCAGTGGTCCCTGGGAGCTGTGACCAGGGGTAAAAAGGTTCTGCCTTGTTGAATTTAGGTAGAGTGGTACTGTGGGATAGCTTATAGTAAAACACAGAAAGTAGGGCTAAAGTATGTAAGATCACCCCTGCGAACTTTTACTCCATTAGTTAGGGACAGGCCAGGAGTTTCCTCCTTCAGTTTCCACCTACAGGTTGGCACTCAGCATAAAAGTGCCATTCCCAGTAACCCTCTCAGAACACTTCTGGACCTGTTACGATCTGAACGAGGACTGCCTTGCTGTCTGAATCCTGAAGGAAGACTGGGCTTGATTGCCTTTAACCCATGATCCCAGAAGTGACTCCAATGGTCAGTGGGTTGACCGCCTGTGTGAACTACAGGGTTACAACAAGTTCCAGAGGCCTTTCCTACTTCCTAGCCAGCCAAACCCAACTGGACCTGACTTGGCCTCCTCTACTGGACTCGGTGAGAGAGAGAATCCTGACTCTCAAGTGTTGTCCTCAAACTCCTGTACCCTTGACTTGAATCAGAGTGCTCTTCTTCCTGCCTTAATGAAGGTTTCACCAGTTCCAACGCAAAGTGATGCAGAAGCCAGCAAAACCACACAGCTCCCAACATAATGCTCACCGGATCCAACGCAAATCAACACAAAGCCCCACAGAAGTGAGCAGATCCCACCAGATCCAACATTGAGTGATGCAAAGCCCCACAGAGCCTCAACACAGAGCCAACTTCACTGGATACAACGCAAAGTGGTGCACAGTCATGGAGAATCAAGCAGTTCCAACTGAAAGCTTCACCAGATCCAAGGCAAAGCAACACAGGGCCTTGCAGAGCTGCTCCACACCATCCTCACATTTAAGTAAAAAGGTAAAACTTCCAGCGGGACAAGCCTGGGCCTGTCTCCTGCCAGGACTCCATCGTGGTTGGCCTGAACTTGGAACTTTGGCCCAGCCCAGTGTACCAGATACCTGCAGTTACCACTGTGTGCCACTTGCCATGGTTTTTACCTACCATTTAAAAGCTCACATATCTGGTTCTATTTGTTGGATTTTTGTTGTTTTAGATAAATGCACCCAATGCTTGGAGCTCTGTTCAGATTCAGACAACAGCTACAGCCTCTATGATGCAGGCCATCCTGTTCAAGAGGAAGAGGAATTTCACTGACAAGTAAGTTAATGTTGTGGTGAAATATATAGTGGCTCACTAAAGGAAACTGCATGGTCTGCCTCCACACACCGTCAGTTGAGTGAAGAAGGCAGCAATGGCAGGAGGTCACTGGCAGGGTGTACATTTTGGGTGTGTATGTATGCATTGCATGGACATCAAGAAAAACAGGCAGGATTTGAAGAGGCGGGTGAAGGACAAGTACACTACTCTAATGTAGAGGTGGGCGAGCCACCTAAAGTTTGAGCCTGGCTGTGACTAAGCTCGAGGTCCTCTTGGACCTGCGAGCCCAACACGAGCTGAGCTTTAATGTGGCTTCTGTCTGCCACCCATGCACTACCATCATGCTTCAAGAAATAAACATCAAAGCAGACATCTTTGGTATTTAAAGGGAGCGAAAGAGTTAGTCATCTACTGGGTGAATTGCATAAAGTGAAACAAGAAAATCTGGGACCAGTTCTAGCTTCTGCTCTTGACCAAAGTGTGTGATCCTAGGCAAATATTTGAACTTTATAGAGCCTCATTTTAATTTAATATCAGCTATGAAAGCACCTTCCAATGCATAAGATCAGAGTGTGTACTGTACAAAAATAATCTGATGCAGAAACACTTCTGCATATTAACAAAATACCTTTTCAATTTCAAACTTACTATCAAATCTTCATATAATATTTGTTGCATGATTTAGATGCCAACTATTTTCAGAATTTGGCTCATACATGGGCTCTTAGAGCTCAGCCAGACCCTTAGCTCAGCTCTGGCTCAGCTCTCCCTGTTAACTTTTTGGCTCGCCTACCACTATTCTAACTCCAGGCCGGATATGATGAACACACCTTTGTTTTCAACTACTTCCTGAATTCCATCTCATGGAATACTATCCACAAACAATAGCGCTTTCCCACTTCACTCGTAGGCATACACCTAGGGCCCGTTGAATTATTCAATTGTGCGACTGTGGTAATTTTTGCATAATTATACATAAACTGCATTTGCCACTTAATCCAGCAGATTATAACAAAAAAATTGCTGTTTCTAGCTCAAATGGTTCAAACGTTATTAAAAACTGCAGCAACATACGTTTCAGGGCAGTGGAAGGCCTTTGAAAAGGTTCACTGGTTGCTTATTGATATAACTGTGTGCTAAAATGAGGTGCAACCAATGCCCAGAGAGTGTTAACAAGAATAAAAATGTCAAAACAATTAAGCAATACTATCAGAAAATGTGCCTCATTATGCTGCATAATTTGGCTTTTCTTGCTAAATGATATATTCAACCCTACTGCATAGTTTGACCCTCCCTTGCCGCATAATTTCAGTGGACCTGCATGCATTTCTCGCATGCCATTGACACACAGCCTGCTTTCTGACATATGTAGAGTGAATATACTAATGTTGACACCTCATTTTCTTTTCTACAGATCTATGGATGGATTACAAATGATAGCTGTAGCAGCAGCATCTCCACTTATGACAAGGCTTAATCCAAGGAAACCTCACTACCGGGACTGTCCCAGACCACACACCTGAGAAATGTTCACCTTAAACTGTCCTATCCCAATGCTACCTTAAATGTTTTCAGACATCGCCCTCACCACATAGGGAAAATGTCAATGAATATTCAATGACTGTGCAACACTTACATTTTCCCACACAGCTACACTGTTTGTGTTGCGATATTTTAGCCCTCTTTATGTGTCTCTCTCCACAACTGCAGTGGTCCAGCATGCCTTATTAGGTGAGGCATTGGTCTCTCCTATTGAAGAATCTGCACCCAAACCTGCCAGATGTCAAAGCTCACAGTGGAGGACAGCTAGGTGGAGATGTCCATGCTTATGGGATCAGATTATGGTTGGCATGATCAATAATGTACCCTATGTGAGTATTAATTGTTTGAGCAACAATAGGGATTAATGAAATGGGTGAACATGTGTGCCATCTCCACCCACCTGAGGAGCATTGACACCCACCAGAATCTTTCCACAAATCAGTGTCTAGTCTCTTACTACACCTCCATCTTCTGCACAAGGCTAGTTTGGGGTATCCAAAGCTTGATCCCACAGGCCTCCAATACTCTAGTTCATTCATCAGCAATATGAATGTATCATGTAGGCCACATATATGCATGACATACACTTGCCATATTAGTACGAGAATTTGAGTTAGCGCACGTAAGCAGAACTTTAAATGAGTAACCCAGTCCACCTGTACTCAGTGACAGATAAAGAGGTCTGGTCACAACCATGGATTCACTAAATACACAGCACGCTGCAACTACTGCTCTATACACTAAACCAATGAAGGGGACAGTAGTCCACTGTCTATAAAACGAGGGCATGCTTGGTGTCCCTACAAGTTCATCAGACAGGTCCTGGACATCACTCATGTTAAGGGATAGGCTTAGGCCACTGCACATTGACTAAATAAGTGTGAAACAAGGACCAAGATAAAAAAAAGCATACCAGAGCCACAGTCAGGCATTCGGAGGGCAGGGAAACACGACTTTACACCATCCAGGGTAAATCCCCATTTCACCACCCTGTCTTGGAAAACCAAGACAAAAGGGTCCAGGAACTCACTGAGTTGTACCAGGAACATCTAAGGATGTCAAGATAGGATGACGCAAGGTAGTATACCAAAGTCATTCAGTTTAATGGGGAGTATTTCAAACTGCAGGGTGAAGTCATGCATCTCAGACAACTGGTGGACAGCAACCACCCGCAGGGCTCTCTAAAACTCCTAAGCCACCTTCCCCCATATCACAACTTTATCTTGATCCCTCCTTATGGTCAGTGTTGCATAGCTGGGGATGGGGAACACCCTCCCTTTGGTGATGGTAGTAACCAAAGCCCCCTGGAACGAACCAGTCATCGTTCATTGACCCACTGTCATCTTTAACACACCCACGCATGTGTCAACTAGGTGTGGACTTAATTTAATTTATTCCATCGTTATCTGATGTAATCTTTAGCCTTTAGAGTTATATTTGTTACAGGAAAGGCCTTTGATTATGCCAAAATCTAAACATCTTGTAACAGAGACTTCATTCAGGTAAAAATCATGTTGCAGGAGCCTGAACACGTGCAGATGTCCTTCATGTCAAATGCAATTTTGTGCTTTTTAAATGCGAAGTGTGTCCTCTTTCCAAAAAAAAAGCAATTACGCATTTCACTCGAAAGAAATGGTGCAAAATGCAGAAGCAGGCATTTTCCATAATTACATGTAATTTTGTGTACTTTTTCTTTGACATTTCGCATAATTTTCACATACGAAATTATATGAATTTCATCCAGGCCTAATGTCAAGCCATCCCATCACTAATAATGTGTGTTGATATCTTCCCTAGCTTCACTTGAGAAATAACACCTTTTGCACTTACCTTTCTGCTGTTTGTCAGTTCATTTGTACCTGTGTCTAAAGATGAGAGTCTCTTACTGCTGGAATAAAATGTGTAGGCACGTCTTGGTTAGTATCTTCTTCGCACACTTTCAACTAAGAGACATGCTGACGCAGATTTCATTCAAGCAACAAATACAAAAATTTATGTTTGAAAAGGAAAATGGCTCATTAGGCAGCTTAGGATCCAGGGATACGCAGTAGACGGGTAGAGGTTTGGTAAGACTTATCCTTAGTCAAGGAGGGAGACTAAACTTGGACAGGGTGGACAAACAAAGATAAAAGTAGCAATGCAATGAAAAGTCTTAACAGAAATCCAAATGCCCCAAATTAAAATCCAAGGGAAAGTAAAGGCAAATAGTTCAAAAGCACTAGAAAGTCACTCTCCCAACCTAGACGTGGTCTCCTCGTTGGTGTCCTAGGTTGAAGTCTCATCACTATTTGTGTCAGCATTCAATTCGACAAACTCTTCTCATACGAATGTGGTAGTTGGTGAGGCAAGACCAGAAATCTTCCTGAGACTGTGGAAAATTTTGACATGTGGGAGGGACAGATATGGGTTCAGGCTCACATAGATTGGGTATTGGGTGGGAGAGGTATGAATTGGAGAAAATAGGGCAGAATTCAAGAACAAGAAACAAATGATTTCTTTGTGTTGGACAGCCATGCCCTCTTGCAGGGTCTTGACTGCAGAAACAGCGCCATGAAAGATGGCCTGTTTTCAGGTGAAGACCTGCTTTATGGCTTCCTGGAATTACGCACAGACACCCTTTGGTGTGAAGGGGATGGGAAGCATGGGAGGGCTCAGGGGCTTCTGGGGTGAAGTGCATCCTCACCGGTTGCAGGTCTTTTCAGGGATTCTTGATGGACGGAGGAGAAATCAGGAAGGCATTCTGATAATCAGATCGATGGTGCTGGAGGTGGCCTCAGGCTCTTATGTCAGTGAGACTTGATCTAAGGACACCTCAGGTTGTTCTTCTTCCTGCCTAGGAGACACTCCATCCGCAGACTCTTCCTGGTATGTTGAGTCATGTTTCACCATCCCCTCACCTGTGGCTGCAGCCTCCAACTGGAGTCTCTTGGTCTATGACTTTGTCAGAGTACAGATGGGTTTAGTAGACATGCCATTTCTTTCCTTCCCCTCTCCCTCCTCCTCATTGGTGCTGGTATCATTCTTTGTTCACTGTGCAGCTCAGATCTTGAGCCACCTCTTCCATGTCCTATTTGTCCCATCATTGTCTTGGCTGTCTGCTGAAAATGAAGAGGAGAGAGAGGAAATCTCATGAGTGTGTTCAGTTCTTAATGTTAATCATTGATCAAAAGATTCATTTACATTTGTGGTACATTGTGCTATACTTCTTTGATCACAATGATCACTGCCATGATAAATGCAAAGGGGGATATACGAATATTACCCTTTTGTTTTGTGACATTAAGACCTATGAAGAAGATGTGGTGTCATACTCTACCTCAACTCATGTTACACTAGTGAAATGATTGGCAATTGTCATAGTTTACTCAGATACAGTTCCATTAAGAGATAGCTCTAATTACTTAAGCTGTGTCATTCAGACATGTCCCTATTGATGAACATGGAAAATGTCAACAGAACTCCTAGAATACCAAGATCCTAATGATGTCATGATTTCTCAAGTATACCTGATTGTCCAGATGACTTGTCACAGGGGAAAACTTCAGGGATGTAATTGAACCCCACCATGAGATTACATTTACAATAGATTTTCAGCATGTACTGGAACCATACTGGAAATCCCATTTACAGCCACTCTTTATCCTTTGCTCTACACCCCTTTTTTCCCCTTTCTCTCCCTCTCTGCACACTCTCCCTGTGTGATCTCCAACTGCCCTCCCACCCCTTAATATATATACTCCATTTACTGGATCTGCTCTCCTATTTTGCTGAGCTTTTTCCCTTTACAGGCTCGGTTTCCCTCTGTTTATCTACAGCTCTGCACCCCGTGTTTTCTCTCTCCCTCTGTACTGTTCTCCTGTGTGAACTCGAACAGCCCCCCCCCCCCTATTATATATACTCCATATGCTGGCTCTGACCCCTACTTTGCTGTGCTTTCCCCTTTACACCCTCTGTTTCCCTTTGTTTGCTCTCCCCACTCTGTCTGCCCCCTTGATTTTTGCACCCACGGGCACCTCTTGACTACTTAAATCGTGTTCATCAGCCCTATAGCTATGTACTCTTAAGACTATAACCAAAGTGCATTTTTAGTGCGATATAGGAGCATTTATTTTGGTACCAAACTGTGCCTGTGTTAATTGTAAAAGTTTCTAATTTATGTGCATTCATGGCCACTATTAACCAACGTTTACCCAGTCTTCCTCTTCTGCCCTCCATATT
Source organism: Triturus cristatus (assembly GCF_964204655.1). NCBI lineage: Eukaryota > Metazoa > Chordata > Amphibia > Caudata > Salamandridae > Triturus > Triturus cristatus. Next base: position 283,249,935 of record NC_140587.1, read on the forward strand.
CTCTCGTCCCGCCTGCTCTCCCAGACAGAGCCTCTGGATTAGAAAGTCGACTAAACCCATCCTCCAAGAGCACTCATTGCTGGATCTTGGGCAACCACTTGACTCGGTCTGCAGCTGAGCATAAGAGGCTGAGAAAGTGTCAGGTGACAGCACTCCACCCCAGGGTGTTTCAGCACGGGCATCGAGGCTAAGGACAGAGAAGACAAGGATGGTTGCGGGTTTGAGCCTGTACCATGCGTGCCCACCCTCCACAACCCCAGAGCACCTTTCCTCCTCTTCATCTGGCCTTAACGAAGGTCTGGCTGTTTCCTAAATATAATATATGGTAATGCCTGTTACTTTGTGATTTCTGGTTTAGACTCTATTCCACTGGGACTCTGATCTTGTTAGCTCTGCTATCTCTTGTTGCACAATGAAAAACAGTCTTTGAACTTGCCAAAGTCTATAAAGTCCCTTCCTTTCCCCATTTATAACCCTACAATGAGATTATGTTTACAAATCTGCATCCAATTTTTTCTCTACCTCTCTTTCGCCCTCTGCACTTGTCCCCTAAATAATCTCGAACTGTCCGTCTTGCCCCCCGCTTTCGTATATACTCAGGGCCTCATTTATGAGGTTTTGCCTTAGGGCAGCGCCGCAGGCCTTCCTGTTGTGTTTCCCTACGGCAACAGAAAAGGGCAGGAATGCGCCGTATCTACAAGATACAGCGCATTCCTGTCCTTTTCCCCTGCGCCGGGCAACAATGGGTTGCTGTGGGCCAACGCAGACACCTTTGCACCATGGTGCAAAGGCGGCTGTGTTGCAGGGATGATTTTTTTTTTTTACAGGAAGGGAAACCTTTCTGTACAAAAATAATCACAAGAGGCTTTTTCCTCTTTCTTTGTGTGACACGGAATGCAGCACACGTAGAACAAGCATTGGCATTGCCAATAGGTCTCGCTTTTGGGGCCTTGTAAGTATTTAGTTATGCAGCACAATATCCTTGGTGCAACAACATCAACTGTTGCATGGCTGAACGCTTATAAGGTACAAGGTTTAGCGATGCAATAGCTGATGTTGTTGCACCAAGGATATTGTGCTGCAAAACTAAATACTTATAAGGTCCCAAAAGCGAGAACTATTGGCTACGCAAATGCTTGTTTTCTTTGTCTAAAAGCACTCCATGAGGGTGCATGTGTTTCCCCTGTTCTCTGCGTTTTTCACTTACTCCAGCACATTTGCTCCATTAGGTGCATTAAGTATCCCCCTCCTGTGTTTCCCCTCTTCTCCCTGCGTATTTGTTTCTATAACACTATAAAAAATGTAATTATCCACAACTTTGTCCTTCGAGACGCTCTTATGTATGCTTTCACTTTTATATATTCACCCTCCGAACCACTCTGCTATACTCCACAATGCCGCTCTCTTGTTCATTTGCTTAAAATGCCCACTCCACTTGAAGCTTTTGGAAAAGACGTTTGATCAAGAAGGTAAAAAAGATGTTTTAATATGTTGGATAAAACAGGGGGGAAAGTGGCTTTAAATGGCATCCTAATGGAAGCACACAAGTAGAAAATTGACTTCTCAGGTGCCTTTTAGTGCAGCTGCAACGTCATTTCCCATGAAGACTTGAAGGCTGAATCCCTGATGGTGGACAGAGCCAAGTGGTGTGAGTACCTATCAATCAATCAGTCAATCAATCAGGGGTTTATGAAGCACGCTACTCACCCATGAGGGTCTCAAGTGAAGAAAAAAACCTGCATCTGCTTTAGAGAGTGTGAAGGGTTTAAAGTTAGAAATCTGTGGAAGGAGGTAGCAATTAGAAATATGGAATGTCAGAAAAATACTGCAAGTCAGCAAACTATGCTGACTATACTAAATACATGAACTGATTGCGCTCAGCAAATGGAGATAGCTAAGATGAAAAAGAACTACCAAAGCAGGCACGTTTCTGGACACCCACAACAACCACGTGCTCCAGTGTCATGTGTGGATTTTCAAACAACAAAACTGAAGAAAGACTAGGAAGTAAAGCATTTCCAGCCAAATTTTGATAACCCGGTAAACTGAGCAGAGGTACATACCTTGTGTGAGGTCTGAGAAGGAGTCATTTTAATTAAAGCCACGAAATAAATTTGAAGACATTTCCAGGGGGAAGATATTTCTGAAAGCAATTTTTAATGAGGAGGTGGGAAAGCAGCTGATGGCCGTGAGTTAGGCACTCACAGCTGAGATATATTGTTATCTACAGCTCATGAGTTAAAATTGTGGCAGAGCCAGCTCAGTCTTACATCGTTCTGAGGTCGGTGAATTGAGTACTAATAAGTTGGGTATGAACACCACTATTTGCTACGTTTAGAAAAGGCAAGAGTACAGCATAAGAAGCAAACTAGTAAAAAAAGAAAAAATTGCAGAAGGGCAAATTCAATTTTAGTAAAATTCTTTTTTTAGCTTCTGTCAAGCTAGACAAAATCAACAGACACTGATCTTAGGCCTGGGCAAAAATTTCGTTCCGTTCGCGGAAATTGCGATAATTTGACATTTTTGCGTTCCGCGGAGAGCGCGAAAATGTCAAAAATTCCGGTTTCCGCAGCTTGGCGATAATTTGTTTCTTGCTCGCGCTGTAAAATACGACATTCTCGCGCGCGCGCGATCGCCTTACCTGAATCCCTGCGTTCGCCGACAAGTTTTCTTGATCCGGTCGCGTTCTCCATGAGATGTTGTATTGTTTTTAGCCATTTGCGCTGTCTCGCGACAGTTCGCGCCCGCAGTGACGTCATGCGTCGCGCGATCACGTCTTTCTTCTCGCGATCATGCACCGCGAGAACAACTCAAAACAAGATGGCCGCGCCCGCAAGCAACCACATGGGTAAGTTGGCGACCCGCAACCATGCAGAAAATCTCGCGAACATGCCGGAAAAAAACTTCCGCATCTTCGCGATATTTCTGCTTGTTTGCGATAATTTTAAACATTCTCGCGATAATTTGCGAAGGTTAATTCCGCAAATTCCGCCCACCCCTACTGATCATGCCACAGACGACTAACAAACTGATAACAGAAAAGAATCAGCTGCTTAAGGGACGCCCTTAGACAACAATGCTCTGTACAAATGGCTCGGCACGTTTGCACTGAATCGGTCTGCAGGCAGTTTTGCATGTCATCTCTTCCCAAGAATTCTATAGAATGATTCCACGCTCGAATACTCAGGCCAAACCGGAGAACTGGTTGACTGTTACTGGTCTGGTTGGAAGTATGCAGATTAGATACAAAGACACATAAACATGTCTTAAACAAGAGAAGCTCTGGTCCCAGCACTGTCCATATCAGAAAGAGTTGGCATTTATCAACGAAAAAGGGAAACTGAAGCAGCCACCTTTGTTTTTAGCAGCTCCCCTGCCCCGGGTAAGATTTACAACATACTCGCTCTAATAACTTTTGTAAGTCAGTCAAATAAGAAAGCATTTTCACGATCCTGGCACCAAATGCATGTATTCTCACCAGGAGCATAAGTGTAACACTTTGGTGTGGAACTGGGAATAATCATGGGGCATATTAACAAGCCAGGTGATAAAATTATCGCCGCTTTGGTGGCAGAAAACTGCCGCTAAAACGGCGATAATAGGTTTGATAATATGCTCTATGGAATTCCAATTGAAGCCCAGGTTAGATGTTCTTCACATCTAACATGGGCTTCAATTGGAATTCCATAGAGCATATTATCAAGCCCATTATGGCCGTTTTAGCGGCAGTTTTCTGCCGCTAAAGCGGCGATAATTGTATCGCCTGGCTTGATAATATGCCCCCATGTTCTTCTATAGAGGGTTTTTCAGGAGGCAGTCACCATGCAATGAGAGCACTGAAGTCAGTAATCCTCTGTGACTCCCAGGCAAGATATGTTCAGGTTCTGGTTCACCAGCACTTGTTCTAGTTCAGTGACCTCCGGTTGATAATGAAGTACCTGCTTCTGAATCAGCTGGGAGGAATCAGGAGTAGACCCACTAAATCACAAGTTACTCTCCTGCTTGGAGTCATACTTGCCTCCACGAGTACTTACAGTAAGATAAAGCATTTTAAGGGCTTAAACAAAGCCACTGTGGCAACAAACAAGCATTGGCAAAGTCAATCGGTCCGACCTTGACAAACCTGTATTTTTTAAATGACTTTTTAAAAAACATATTTAATTGACATGAATAGTGCTAAAGTAATTTAAAACAAAATACAACTACTGCCATTTAAGGATGGTGTTTATTATTTGGCACAAAAAAAATGGAACCACTGCAAGAATAAATTAAAGACAAATATGAAATGTAAGCATAACTGCCAATCAGCCCTGGCAGTGAAGTGGACTGCTTTTACGGTGTACGTGCACATACGAAAAAGCATAATGCTTCCACTCACAGTGAAACAACTAATGGCTGAAGAGGGCTGATCCACTGTCCCATGCAGTAGACTGTGGTGGGCAGAAACAAAAGTGAATGGCACGTGAACACACCACTATGAGAAGGCGGCTGACTGAAACCCCCGCTCTACATATATTTACATATGTGATTTTATTTTCGGTTTTATATGAAGCTGGTCTTACAGCTAACGTTGTCTTGAAGCCAGGCGTAAAAATATGGAAATAAAACAGTTCTCGTTAAAGAATTTTCTGTGCACTGTACCTTCCAGGAGATGTAAAATGTTACTCCATACCAAGCCCAAATCGCTACGGTTAGCTCCACGCACGGGCAAAGACGTTTCGAGCGAATGTGTGTGGGGAAGGAGCTTATGTGGGGAGGAACTTGTGTTTGTAAAGGAGGGGGATAGAAATGCACTGCTCTCCTTGTACCTTTCCTTTCAGTGAAACAGTACTGCTGGCAGGCTTTGCGCTGCTAGACGGAAGAGTGGAAAGGGAACACAAAGTGAAGTTCCGCAAAAGGCCATCGAAGCAGTGGAATTCAAAACAACACGTTGCAAGGTGTGGCACACATTATGTAACGGAAGCATTGGCAAAGCCAAGAGAGCTATACCTCTGCCAGCCTGTGATTTTCTTTATTTCCTTTTTGCAAACATATGTAAAAGGCTTTAAAAGTGTAAATTAGTAAAAAGTCAAACTGCAGCCATCTTAAGGTACAATAAGTTTTCAAAAAGTAAGAAGCATTGGCTTTCACGGCCGCGCGGCCGCGAAAGTGAAAGTGAGCGCGATCACGATCAAAGACTGATGGCCGCGTGAACGCAAGCGCTAGGCCACCAAAAGTCTGTGGCCGAACTTTGAGAACCACATACTAAATTTCTCGCAGAGCAGCGCATGCGCTAGCTCAGTGAGACGTAAAAAGGTAAAACGAGGAGAAATAAATATATTTCTCCTTGTTGTGCCTCCCTTAATCCTTCCCTGGTGAGGCGTAAGCTTTTGGCACTGCCTCAGATTTACAATTTCTCGTAAATCTGGGGCAGTGTCAAAAGGCCATGGATGTTGCTGGGAATGCCCCCAGCAATACCCATTGCACGCCCCTTTAATGCAGAACACTGCGTTAAAGGGACTGATATTTATCTGGCAGCATTAAGCCAAAGAAAGTGGCTTGGTGCTGCCTGATAAATATCACGCAGGCTTCTGCGCCACGGAACGTCACAAAAACTGAAGTTCCGGTGGTGCAAGGAGCCTAAAAAATGAGGCCCTCAATGTACTGGATCTGCTCCCCTTCTTTGCTGTCCTTTCCCACTTTACAGGATCTGTTTCTCTCTCTGTTTGCTCCCCCCCAGCTCTGTCTGCCCATTGCTTTTTCCACTCACGGGTACCTGCTGACTACCTGAGTTGTGTTTATCAGCCCAAGAGCTGAATACTCTTTAGACTATAATCAAAGTATATTTTCGAGATTTACAGCAGCAATCCTTTTGGTAATAAACTATGATTGGGTTAATTTTAAAAGTGTGTGATTTTTGTACAATCCTTGCTACCATTAACTAAAGTTTACTGCTGAAAGGCACAGTTTTTCTCCTCTCCCATCGATTTTCTCTCTTCATACCTGCTCTGCTAGACACCGTTTGTGGATTAGAAAGCTGACAACACCCTTCCACTCATTACTAGTTGCTGGGCAACCACTTGACTAGGTCTGCGGCTGAGCATTGGAGGCTGAGAAAGGGTCAAGTGACCTCCTCATCAGACTTTATAAGACCTCCCACAGGGCGTCTCATCCTGGGCATCAAGGCTAAGGGAGAGAGGGCAAGGGTGATTGCCTGTTTGGGCCTTTTTGGGCTGGGAAAGGCTGAGAGCCAGAGATGCTGCCTATTTCACAATCTAGAATCAACACTCCAGGAACCAGCACCAAGCACAGCAAAGACACACTTCTCTCTACCAACACACAAAAACAATGCAACCTCCACTCACTCACCAAAATCTACCCAATTGTATAACACACTCCTACATACTCTTCTATCCCCACACCTACACAAACCAGAGATCTGTACTACTACACAACCAGACACACATTTTGCATATATACCAATGAAAAAACTTACACCTTTAATCTCACAGACTCCCACCCTTTTCAAACACAACCCTTTCACTACCCTCTGCCTACTCTTAGCATCACCCTTGCCACTCTTGTCACCCTTTCTTTAACCATCTATCATACCGCTGTACCACATAACCCTCCTCTTCTTCACACATAAGAACAATGACAACAATTTTTCAAGATTCCCCTCCACCAATAAGGCAAAACCACCCCATACTCAACCTACAATCATTTCACAAAAACACTGTTTACCCACTCTCACACACAGTCCCACCCCTTCTCTAGCAACATACGCAACTCAACAACTCACCACTACTTCACACTCAGTCTTCACCTCAAATCACTTGCAAACTACTAGATAATACTACCCCACAAAGTCCAAAAAACAAACAAAATGTATCTGAACAAACTCTTATGCATTGAAAAACTCTCGACCATCCTTACATACCTACACATCCACTCGTCTCTCAATAGCAACAAAAACAAAACGCATTTAAACCAATCTCTGCCTCACACTTTCCATTCAACAAACACCCATCTCTCAATCCACAAACATTTACTCACATGTCTATCATCCATTGCTGAATTCAGCCATAAAACATGACCCTTAGGCTCCACCACCCCTCATCCCTACATTTTTTACCTTCAACATACGCAGAAGAAAGCAACTACAATGTTCATAACCTCACATCACCTTCTCTATGGCAAAACAAGCCTACTGTTTGAACACCCCTCCACAGCCCAACCCATCAATTTCAACCAAACCCACCCCCACCCACACAAGCAGACCCATAAGATGTCTTCTAAGGCCCCAAGGAAGATATTGATAAAGAAAAACAATGCTTTCTCTGGCCTACAACAGCTAACACCATCAACAGCAACTTCAAAGGACAACACACTCTCTTCTGCAGCTCAAACTCACACCACTACAAAATACATTCTTTAGACTGCCTACTAATAAATGCTAGCTCCATTAAAAAAACAAGTATCACATATTCGACCCACTGACAGAAACAGATCACTGAACCATGGCTGGTGGAAGACATGTCAGTAGTATTGCATGAAACTGTTCCACCAGGATATCAAGCTGTGAAACAATACCACATTGGCAAAACTAGGTGGCGGCTTCGCTATCATATTTAAAGAAACAAACAAATCTTACCAAAACTGTGGATGGTCCTTTACAAGGTTGTGAGGCCCTCCTTATCAAATGAAACCCAATCCCATCTTTTTCATGTCACTTTCTCTTTCTCTACAGACTCCAACCTATCAATGCAACATTCTCAGACACATTTCTAGACACAATCTCTAACTTTCTTACAATATGCTCAAACATCTGCATCCTTGGTGAGCTCAATCTGTGGTTTGAAAAAAACAATATGTGACATCCCAGAACCATCCTCACTGGCCTAGACACACACCAGCCATAACAACTCATTCCCAATCCCACACACATTGCTGGACACACATGAGCTATCATCTTCGCCAACCCAGGCTAAGGATTACTCGAGTCATGAGGTTAGATCACTACCACATTGCCTTCCAACACTAGAAACCCCAACTCAACCCAACTAAAATCATAACTTAACTACATATCGAGCTTGGAACAAGCTGAATTTGGGCAAACTAGAAACTTGCTTACATCCAACACATATCTGCTGACAAGTAGTTGCATACAAACATCCTATGGAAGGCTCCAGAAAGCTTTTGAACTCTTAATACCCCTGAAAACATCTACGCATAACAAAAAAACACGCCCCTTGGATAAATGCAGAGTTAAAAAAGATTTTTTTTAAAGCTAAGCTTCAAGGCAACTGGTTCAAAACAAACAACCCTCAAGACAAGGTATGCCTACATAGACATAAAGAATACACAAGCCAGCCATCAAATAAGTAAAAACCTATAGTATTCCAACCGAATCCACAATGCAAAGTGTACCAATAAACATTTTTATAAAATACTCACAGGATTCTGCAAGCCAAAATGCACAAAAGCTACCAATCTCATTTCGCAAGAAATTTGTGATAAACTGGCAAATGAATATACAACTAAAGCAAATATGTTGATTCTTACTTAGTCAACAAAACAAAATAATAATTCCAACCCATTGCAAGAAAACCCTCCAGGGAAGGCCAACACATTCTCTAAACTCCTTTAAAGAACTTTTACTGACTAAATTTCTGGATCTTGTCAAAGTGAGCAACTCAACCGGCTGCCCCTCAGAACCTTGTCTACCTCAAATCTTCAAAAGTATTATTATAGCAACTCCAGGGGCCATCCCAGTTAGAACACTTATCAATGACTCTCCAACAACAGAAGTTATACCAAACGACTTTAAAAAGGCATACAAATGGCCATTATTAATAATAACCTAACCTGTATATTCAAGACCCTGACAACTACAGAGCCAAAGATTTAAGGAAGCCGGAATAGAGGGCAAAGCTCTCACTTGGAGCACATTGTACCTACACAATACAACAAATATTACACATACTCCTCCATTCTCTCCTAAACCATACAGCATTAAAGCAGGAGTCCGTCAAGGATCAATCATCTCACCCATGCTTTTCAACATTTACATGGAATGATTGCCAGATCTGATCAATGATTTTGACTTCACTTGCCATAAATATGTAGATGGCATAGATATACTTCTAAAATTGCAAAGCCATTAGCACATTGGAATACCAAAATTCTTCAGTTTACTCGGGGCAGTTGACCAGTGGATAACATGGCACCATATCAAATTGAATACCTTCAAAACCATTAATACTCACCTGTGGCAACTGAAAAACCTATGTCATTCTCTGCGTCTGTCCTGACGATCTAGGACAACTACCAAAAATATCTCTGAAGGGTAAGAAAACTTGGAATTACCATGGACCCCAAGCTGTCAATGGATTCACACATTGGTAAGGTAGCCAAATCAAGCATTCTTATAATGAAAACACTGCAATACATCTTCCTGCACGTAGGAGTCCCCCACAAGGTTTCAACTAACATCTGTCTGGTCCTGTCAAAACGGGCTAGATTACACTAATGGTCTATATTACAGCTCTCCTTTGTCAATTAAAAGATGACAGAGTTCAGAACACTGCTGCTAGACTCCTCCGATATTTAAAGCCACACGTACACATCTCCCCTGCCTTGAGGGCCCTACACTGGTTAACACTTGCCAGAAGATCTATCTCCAATCAGCTTTCTATCACACACAAAGCAGTACATGGCAAAGAACCACTCTTCATCAGACAGAAAATCAACAAAAGCATGAAACAAAGGAACCTACGCTTGAGAATGGATGCCCACCTCAAAACTCTACACACAAGAAAAAAAACATTGGTGGAGTATCTTTCTTTGTTCAAGCAGTCAAACTATGGAATTCACTACACACAAACATAGGATCCCCCCGATAACCATCTCCGATTCAGAAGATTAGTTAGGAGCTGGCTCTTCCCCACATGACAAGTATACTCACAACACAACAGTGAACCAGAAAAGCATATACTGCGACATGGCAACTTATGCTTCTCATGGTATTTAGGTGAGGTAGTCATAATACAAGTGTTATTGTACATTGAACTATGCTTCCTGTAAGTAGATACATTTATATATGGGAAAAGTTGTATATTACAGCACAAGATACATATGTATATCAGGCAATGTCAATATTGCTGCTTCTACATTACATATAGGTATATATATAGAGGGGTTTATGCCTGCTACTTACACATTATGAAGTGTCATGTGTACATGTATGTATTAGTTAATTACAGTTATCTATTACATAATAAAAAAGAAAAATATAATTGCATACTTCACCACAAGATACATATGCACATCAGACTCGTAAATATTGCTCCTTCCATATATATATATAGGGTATTTATATTGAGGAGTTTACTTCAGCTACTAAACGTTTGCCAAGTGTCATGTACATATATATATATTTATAGGTTCATTTCAGTTTGCGATATAAAATAACCCCTCCTTCAGGCACACACTAACAATACTTAAAAAAACAACTTACTAATTCACCCTTTTTTAAATCCATTCCCAACTTCCTATCCCTGCTCTACACTCTCCTAAACAAACAAAAAATCGAGAACATAAACTTAACACAACTAATGCACACAGAAATAAAATAGCTCTTATTTCTTATCTACTAACTATTGAACTCTAATCTTGGGTTCCAGAGTAGTCTGCCACTTAGCGCAAAGCGTTTCAATGCTTCATCAGGAGTAGTAAGCGCTATTTAAATACAATTAACAATCACTATTACTGGCAATGGAATAACAATTTTCACTGTGCATAAGGTTATGTTATGAATTAGAGAAATACACTAGTAATTGCAATAACTAAGCAGTTTCTGCTCAACATTTGTCTCCCAGACATCTATGTTGTGTTCACTCTATATATGAAAATTTGGAAGTTACACTAAGTGTGGAGAAAAAAGAAATAATTGACATCAAAGAGCACTGTACTGGGGATTTGGCCCCGTGATGCATTTGATCTGGGTATGACAAATACATCAACAACTTCCCATTTAACTAAACCAGGCATCACATGAACGCATTTGGCATACAGAGAAATTGAAGGTTCAAGTGACAAATTGAGCTTTTACCGCCATGCTGCTGCTAATTCGCCTCCACCAGAGTATAGAGCCCAAGAAAGGTCTTCTCCAGGATCATTTTCTGCAGTGGGGTGCCTAGGGTTCTAGTTGTGGGGCTAAAGGCACGTTCCTTAGATACCTTTTAGCCTTGATATTGATTGCCTACCCTTCATTTGCAGCACTCGCTGGTTTGTCAAATGAATACTCCAACCGCAGTACAATTCCTGAGTGCCAGTTGTGCAGTTTTACCCATCTGGCTGTCTGCCTTCCCATCTAGCTGGGGCTCCCCCTCCCAGATATTCCCTTCTTCTTTGACAAAGTTAGGGAGCCTCATGCTGCATTCCTCAGCCATTGTGGGAGGTCTAACGACAGTTCTAGCAGTAGGATGTTTAGAGTCGAAGTGTAAACCTAAGTCATATAGGTGAAGATGTACATGCATTAGATGTTAAGTGTCTGCACACAAAAGTGTGGTATCAAGATTTGACAGAAGAGAGCAAGTGTGAGAAAATATCCTAGGTGAGATATGTTCTGTGCTAAATGAGTGATGTGTGAGCAGAGGTACAGTGAAGTCCCAAGAGCAAGTGTGGTTGTTGTTTCAAGGTGGGGCAACAGCAGTGTCTCATGGTGGCAAGTGTAGATGGTGACGTAATTCACTTTTCATTACTAACTTAATACTGTATAGCCACTAAGATGCAGTAACCAAACCAGAAGCTCAGATGAAATGTGGGAATACTAGTTGGTCATGCCCTCGCAGATCATGACTTCTGGCAGCAGGATTAAGGTGAGATTAAGGCCTATGTGTAGGAACTGTCGCAAGGCAATTTTGTGCAATATGAAAAATAATCTTGCACACTAATTCAGGGAAGTATAGGAGTAACCATGGTCAGAAGTATGACATGAGGATGCCAGAAGTACACCTAGTGATGGCTTTGTGTGCATGTGTGTGCATCTGTTAGGGTGGCGCACTTGAACATCAGTAGTGAATAAAGCAGTGTAGAGATATTCCATACCCATCATTGCATGCAACACAGCTGTAAAACGTTGGGTCACTGGTTGAGAGGGGTGATACCCTACTCAAGCAGGAACCACAATCAGGGTGAAGTCACAAGCAAACCCTAAATTAACCTGTCCTCAAACCTTGGGCAGCTTGGCACAGAGCAGTCAGTCTTTACTCAGAGGCAATGTGTAAAGTAGTTGTGAAATGCATCAAACCAGTGCTGGGTTCAAGGTTGTTGGAGCCTTCTGTCCCTTAGGCTCTAGTTAGGAGGCCAGCCAACTAGCTCTTAGAGTCACTTTAGGGTCATGTGATCAACAGATGCAGGTCCAGTCCTACTCACCCAGGCAAGAGGGCAGCAGGCAGAAGGTCAGCACAGCAAGGCAGCAGTTCCTTCAGAGCAGCAGTCCAGCAAAGTGGCAGTCCTTTTAGCAGTACAGCAGTCCTTCTTCCTGGTCAACACAGCAGGGCAGCAGTTCCTTCAGATCAGCAATCCAGTAGAATGGCAATAATTTCAGCAGAACAACAGTCCTTCTTTCTGGCAGAGTATCCACTGGTCCAGAAGTGTACTGAAGAGGTGGTGTCTGAGGACCAATATTTACACTTGATGCCCTTCCTCTGGAAGGTTGTAGAAGCTACTAGAGGTCTCCAGGCATCCTGCTCTCCCTGTCCTCATTTTAGACTAACTACAGGGGACATGAAGCCATTTGTGTTTAGGCAGGACACAGTATATTCACGTGTAAGTAGGGCTTGCCCAGCTCTGCCCTCCCTTCCTGCCAGTGATGGCCCATCCAGACACACCTAAGCTCTATATTGTGTTTTGTTGTCTAGGAGGAAAACTCTGAAAGCTACACCCTCCTCCTCTGTTCCAGGTAAGGGTTTGAGGCTGCTGCCCTCGCGTCTCTGTGGCGTGCCTGTTCGTTACTGCTTGGATTGTATTGTTGTATTGGTATTTTTGTCCTTGTTAGGTACTGCTTGAATTGTATTATTGGTAGTGGTATTTTTGTCTTTGATCGTTAATTTGCCTAGTTGTATCTCGTCCTCATTCTCCTTTTTATCTTTATTTTTTGCCTTTTCCTTATTGCATTCGTCTTGCATTTTTACCCCGCCCTCCCTGCCCATTTTTTTTTCTCACCGCTGCTGCCCCCGTGGCATCTCCTCTGCCGTTTTTTCCCGCTCCCGCCTCCCAGCTGCACTTCCCTCCCCCTATTTAATAATGGCGACTGCACAGACATCTGAGCTGGACCTCTGACCTCCTGGTCAGTGATCCAGCTCTCTGCCGTGCAGCTCCGCTCACTGTGCATCTGCTGTTGCTGCCCCCTCCTCCTCTGCGCCAGGTAGGGGTTTGAGGCTGCGGTCCTTGTGTCCCTGTGGCGTTCCCTCTCGTTACTTGCTTGAATTGTATTGTTGTATTGGTATTTTTGTCCTTGCTCGTTACTGCTTGAATTGTATTGTTGGTATAGGTATTTTAGTCTTTGCTCCTGATCGGTAATTTACCTAGTTGTATCTCGTCCTCATTTTTATCTTTATTTTTGCATTTTCCTTATTGTATTCATCTTGCATTTTTACCCTGCCCTCCCCGCTTTTTTTCTTGCCACTGCTGCCCCAGTGGCCCCTCCCCAGCCGGTTTTTCCCGCACCCGCCTACCAGCTGCACTTCCCTCCCCCTTCCCCTATTTCATGGCGGCCGCTGCACGGATGCGCCGTTGGTGCACCAAATGCGTGTCAAGGCAAGCCTGTCTGTGCCCGTCTGTGGCCCGACCGCGACCAGTGCCAGAACCCCTGAATCTCCAACCACACACCACTACAACCCTGCTGCCCTCCTCGCACTTCACCCAAACAACTGCCAGCTGGCCACTCCGAACACCACCCACGGCCAGTTCTCCTGTAGATACTGCTTCCAGACCTTCACCTCCGACAATGCCCTCGCAAACACCGCCCCCACAACGAATGCCATTACCCCCAGAACCCTAAACTGCATCTTCCTCAACGTTCACTCCCAGCACAGACATGCCGCAGAGATCTGGAACCTCCTTGACACCCTCTCGCCAGACGTTACCTTCTTTACGGAAACCGGGACCAATGCCTCCCCCGCCCCCGACATGGACACCTCCATTTCTGATGGATACAAGATCCAGAGGAAGGACCACCCCAACCGCTCAGGAGGTGGACTCACCATCACACACAAGACCTCCCTCCAACTCTCCACCTCTACCACATGCAACTCCCTCTCCACAACCGAACACCTTCCCTTCCAGGTCCAGACCAGCCCCAGAACTACTCTTTGCGGCACCCTCGCCTACAGACTTTCCGGTCCCCGCGCTTTGTTCACCACCACCATCACCAACCTCATCGCACCCCATGCCATCACCTCCATGGACTACATACTCGTCAGGGACCTCAACTTCCACCTCGAAATACCCAACAACCCCAACTCCACCACCCTCCAGGACAACCTCGCCAACATCAGACTGAAACAACTCGTCACAACACCTACCCACAAGGCAGGTCACACCCTCTATCCCATCTTTGCAGGAGGTACAACATCCAATTCAGCCACACCACACAACCCCCATGGACGGACCACCACTGCGTACACGTCCACGTTGACAAACCCACGCTGCCAAAACCTGCACCTCACCCTCCATAAAGGAACTGGATCAAAGTCACTGAGTAACAGCTCAACTCCACCCTCAACCACGATGCCCCCAGCACGCAGCCAAAGAACTCCACAGATGGTTTTCTGATTGCACAGACAAGCTCGTACCCCTACGTCACCCCGACAGACAGCGCCCCAGGAAGGCCACCTGGTTTGCCGCCGACCTCCAAGGATCCAGACACACCTGCAGACGTCTCGAGAACAGCTGGAGAAACAGCAAAACATCAGAAGACCACACCACCTACTAGACCGCCATGAGGGAATATCACCAACGCATCAGATCCACCAAAAGGGCCTTCATCCAAAACAAGATCCTTGCCAAATTCAGCAACTCCAAAGAACTCTTCAGCGCCATCCAGGAATTCACCAAGCCCCCCAGAGAAACCACGGCCCCTCACTCTTTCCCAGAATCTCTGCAACAAGCTTGGCTCCTAATTCCTACCGGACAATCAAAGGCCTCTACGACAACTTCAAGGACCAGACACCGACTCCAAAACACCTCTCTCTCCAGCAATGCCAGCCAGCCCACCATCTCCTCCTGGACCCCAGTCACCACCGAAGACACCACCTGGACCATGAAAGTCATCCATTCCGGGGCCCCCCAAGCCCACTGCCTTTTGCACATCTGCCACAAAGCCACCAACGCCATCGCCCCAGAACTATGACAAACCATCAACGCCACCTTCAACACCGGCATCTGTCCCAACGACTGGAAATGCGTAGAAGTCAGACCCCTGCTCCAGAATCCCACAGCAGATCCCACGATCTCAGGAACCACCGTGCCATCTCCCTTCTCCCCCTTCGCAGCCAAAGTCACAGAGAAGACTGTCAATGCACAACTAACAAAATTAATTGAAGAAAACTCCATCCTCGACCCCTCCCAATCCGGATTCTTCTGCAACCACAGCACCGAGACCGCCCTACTCGCCACCACAGGTGACAGCCTTACTCGCCACCACAGATGACATCCACACCCTACTCAACCAAGGACACACTGCGGCCCTGATCCTACTCTACCTCACAGCAGCATTCAACACCGTTTCCCACCGCACACTCACCGCCAAACTCCACTACGCCGGCATGCAAGGAACCGCACCCAACTGGATCCGCTCATTCCTCACCGGCAGAACCCAAATAATCAGACTACCACCCTTCCTCTCTGAACCCACGGCAATCAACTGCGGAGTATCCCAAGGATCGTCGCTCAGCCCCATGCACTTCAACATCTACATGGCACGGACTAAGCATAGTATCCCACGCCGACGATACCCAGCTCATTATCTCCCTCACCAAGGACCCCATCACCACCAGACTCAACTTCCAAGAAGGAATGAAGGACGTTGCATCCTGGATAAGCAGCAGCTGCCTGACTCTCAACTCGGAGAAGACAGAGGTTCTCATCCTCGGACCCTCCCCATCTGCATGGGACAGCACCTGGTAGCCCTCCCACCCCCACGGACCACGTCCAGAACCTCAGCATCATACTCGACTCTGCCGTCTCCATGACCCGACAGGTCAATGCCGTCGCCTCCAGCTGCTTCAACACCCTTCGCATCCTCCGAAGGACCTTCAAATGGATCTCCCCGAATCAAGGAAAATAGTCACCCACACGCTCATAACCAGCAGACTCGACTACTGAAACGCCCTCTACGCCAGGATCAACGAGTCTCTGCTCTGCAAGCTCCAGACCATACAAAACACCACAGTCAGACACGTACTCAGCATCCCTTGACACAAACACATCACCCAACACCTGCGGACCCTCCATTGGCTCCCAGTTGAGAAGAGAGTTACTTTCAAGATACTCACCCACGCCTACAAATACCTCCATAACACCAGACCCCAATACCTCAACAAAAGAATCTCCTTCCACCGACCTAAGAAAAACCTACGATCCGCCGACCTCGCCCTCGCCGAAACCCCATGCATCCACGGAGCGAGAACAGGTGGAAGAGCCTTCTCCTACATCGTGTCCAAGACCTGGAACGAGCTCCCGATCGACATCTAATGAGCCCCCTACCAGAACATCTTCGGGAAGGCAGTCAAGACCTGGCTCTTCAACTGAACGGAGCTGCTCGTCCCCCCAATGCCTTGAGACCCTCACGGGTGAGTAGTGTCCCCCTGATTGATTGATTGTATGATTGATCATGTGACCCAGGGACAGGATATAGGCACTAAATGGCAAAGGCAGGAAAACAAAGGTTTGGACCCGGCAAAAGATTCATCTTGCCAGGTCGGAATAGCTGTTTAAAACTGTACATACAGGCTGCAATGACAGGCCTGAGACATGTTTAATCGACTACTTAAGTGGGTGGCATAAGAGGTGCTGCAGGTCCATTTGTGGTATTTACAGGCCTTTGATGCATATAGTAAAATTTAAATAGCGACTGATAAGTCAATTAAATATGCAAGTTGGAGATAAGTTAATGTTACTATGGTCTAATGAGTGAGCACGTGCACTTTAGCACTGGTTAGCAGTTTAAAGTGCACAGAGTCCTAAGATCAGCAAAAATTGGATCTGCAAAAAAATGGAGGAGGAAGACAAAAAGTCTGGGGGTAGACCATCCTAAGGCTGACAGGCCTAAAAACAGCCAGGATTACAATTTGTTATATCAAAAAGCACCAGACATTGTTATGTTATGTTAAATTAATTTAGTATAGCGCATAAATCACCCCGTGAAGCAGTCTCAATCAAACATAGAGTACCTTCAAAAGGGGAAACGTCTTGAGCATATTTCTGAATATTTTTACCGTCTGTACAGAGACGCAGATGAAGTGGTAATTTGTTCTAGAATACAGGTGCCAGGTAGGAGAAGGCTCTACCACAACACTTGGTCAATTGGATACAAGGTACAATCAGCAGAGCTTTGTCAATAGATCTTAGGTTCCTAGCAGAAGATTATCGTCTGGGTTTCTGCTTCAAGTAATTAAAGCATTTACCCACCAGGGCATTGAGTGTCAGGCAGCAGATTTTGAAAGCACTTCTTTGCCTTACTGGTAACCTGTGTAGGGATTTCAGCAATGGACTAGAAGCAGAGCCCGAGGGGAGGTTACAGACCAGCCAAGCAGCTGTATTTTGTACCACTTGTAATTCGGACATAAGTGTCTCATTTTCTGATGCCAGTTAAGCTTTTCCAAAGTCCAGTCTGCTAACTATCAGTGTCTGGACTAAAGTTTTCCTAGCTGCAATGGAAAGAAATGATAGGGTTCTTCCCAATAGGTGCATAGTGTTGAAGCAAGTACCCGTGGTAAAGCGGCATTGTTCTTTTATAACTAGAGCCTGATCAATTTTAAGTCCAAGATGTTTAACTTCTTGTCTAGGGGTGGGAACAACACCTAATTTTGGCAGCCACCAATCTACTCACCAGAATTGTTGGGCTTTACCAAACAGCATAGTCTCTGTTTTTCGACATTCAGCTGTAGGCAGTTGGCTGTCATCCATAATGAGATTCCTATCATTCCCTTGGCAAAGCGGTCTTTACCTTTATCCAAATCTTTGTCAAAAGAGATGACCAACTGGGTGTCATCTTCATATGATATTATTTCAAAGCGAAAAGATTCTGCAATCTTGGCAGGGAGTGCATATAAATATTGAATAAGATAGTGCTCAAACAGGAGCCCTCTGGAACACCCTTGTCAATTCTCATGCTCCAGAATTTAAAAGGACCAAGAGAGATGGTTTGGGTCTGTCTCCCCAAAAATATTGGAACCAATCACGAGCTTTCCTGTGGATGCCGATCTCATGCAGTCTCTGTAACAGCCTAGTATGAGACACCATGTTGAATGCTGCAGACAAGTCCAGCGGCACCAACATGGAAGGAGATCCTTCATCAAGCGAGAGGCTCAGTGAGTCAGTGACTGATGTATGCAATCAGTGTCTTCATTATGGGTTATTTGAGAATTTCATTTTGATGCCACCCCCAGGTATGCATGCCCAGTTGGTATTTTCACATGTGGCTTCTCTACTAGCCACATGTAAACATAATGGCTGATTATTGTGTGTGGTGTACCTTTTTGCTGGATGGTTGCATTGCATTCCTGGCAGTTGTTGTGAATGGCAAACTTAATGTATGTGTACACCAAACTGTTGTTCTGTAGCATTTCCTTCACATTTGATGTTCTTTGTTCGTCTTTTTGTTGAGATTGTTAGGGGTGGGAAGTGTCATAGTCTATGGTGGACCTGGTCTTTTCTGCAGGGTCCACCCAGATTTTTGCCTTCCTCTGATTAAACAGTTTTTGTTAGCTTTTAGGACTCTGCACACTTTAGCCCTGCTAACCAGTGGTAAAGTGCTTGCAGTCTCCCCTGTAAACATGGTAACATTGGTATACACATGATTGGTACACCCAAGTTAATTGCAAGTCCGTAGTATAGGGTACTACATGTACTTATTGTGCCACCCACTGAAGTAGCACTGTAAAACATGTCTGTGGCCCTCCACTGCAACATGTAGTGCAGTTTTAAACTGCTGTGTCGACCTGCCAAAATAAACCTTTTGCCTGGCCTAAACCTTTCTTTTTAATATTTATGAGTGGCCCCTAAGCTACGTCCTAACAGCTCACAGGGAATGGCGCTTGGCATTTAAAATGCAGGGCATGTGTATTAAGAACACCCAAAGACATTTTTCACTACAGCAAGACTAGCTCTCCCGTAGACTAACACTGGGCTACCTTATTACACTTAATAAGTGATAACTCTGGCAACAGATAGAGAAAAATGTCTTCCACTCTTTTGAATTGCAATGTAAAATCCTTTTTACTGGTAAAGTATGATCTTAAGTTATTATTCTGAAAATTTTAGAAAGTTGTAATTTTTCTGCAAAGCAATTGTCACTTTTACCAGTATCCTTTGTCACATGACTGATAATGGATCTCCTGTGGTGTGATCTATATTCCTTCCAATCTGGGGACAGGGGACCGTGGGTGTGGATGTGGGTGTTGGTCTCCCCTTGAGCAGGATGGCCTGGGGGGGTTATGCTTAGCCTTTTCTGAGCTTCAAAGGGTAACTTCAGGGCTGTGGTCCCACCCTTTCAAACTTCTGAAGTTGCCTGCCTTGTAGATGGCAAATGTAGCGCTCACCTAGACCTGCCTGCCCTTTTTTACCCTAGACAGATTGTAGCAAAATCGAGGGGAAGGGGTACACCTGACCAGAAACAGTTTAGGGTTAGACAAATGGGATGCCCCCGCACACAGGCTGGCCATTGGTACAGAACGGCACCCTCACAAACTGTCGTCAGAACACTTCTGGCCATGGGGAGACTTAGAAGAAACACTGCCCTGTTGTCTGAAGCCTGAAGGAAGACTGAAC
The DNA here is from genome assembly GCF_964204655.1 of Triturus cristatus. Taxonomy (NCBI): domain Eukaryota; kingdom Metazoa; phylum Chordata; class Amphibia; order Caudata; family Salamandridae; genus Triturus; species Triturus cristatus. The sequence goes on from NC_140587.1 coordinate 283,269,972, forward strand.
CTGCTTGAGTTGAACCCAGGATCACAGAATTGACTTCAAGGGTCAGTTAGTTAATCTTCGTTTGAACTACAGGGATGCGGCAACCTTCCAGAGGCCTTCCCTGCTACTGCCCAGCTTGGCCATTAGTGCACCAGCACCAACTTAGTCTGCCTGGACCCTGACACTGACCTATGCTGGAGGGGGTTCTGACCCCCAAGATGTGAACCTTCCAGGTCCTGGACACTGGGCTGGTGTCAGACTATACGTCTCCAACCTAAAAAACTCCAAGAACTGGACTCCAGCAAACAATTCAGAAGGTCTGGACTCTTGCATTAAAAACAACTGTCCTCCTCTCATTGCGAATGTGAGCAGACTGCACTGAGGCCTACGCGGGACCTGCATACCACCCCTGAAGTGACATCCCCAGAAACAGACTCTTCACTTCACCCGCATAGTGCTCTTCACATCAAAAATGACCGCACTCTGTTTCCCACCAAAGTGAAGCTCCGACAGGTGACCAGCTCTTTACCTCAACAGCAGCCGCTCCCATGCCAGGGCGAACTTCCCCCTGAGGCTTTTCGAGTGGAACTGGACTAACTTAGGAGGTAAACTTTCAACTGCGACAAACCTGGTCCCTGCATCCGACCACATTCCATTGCATTTGGCTTGAACTTTTGATTTCAACACGTTCCAGCCCTGCCCAGATAACCGCAAATGGTGAGTGTTTCTTGGTGCTATCTGTACCTAACACTAAAAATCAATATCTCCTGTTCTACATAGTGAATTTTTATTGTTTTGTTGTCATTATTTAATAAAATGTTGTTTATTTTTCTAAATCGGTTCTGGAGTTTGCTTGTGTTATGTTTTCACTTTATTACTGTTTGGGTGCTGCTTTACACATTGCCTCTAAGGTAAGCCAGACTGCTTTTATGACAAGCTTCCAGAGTGTTAAGCACAGGGTTATTTAGTAACTTTTGTGATTCATTCTGTCAAGGATTGTGTTCATTACTTAAGTGGGTCCTGCAGCCCTCTCAATAACCCAATTTCTTACAGTACATCTTTTCCCTATTTCATTTTTGAAATGCTGTGGGGTCATCAGATAATGATTTGTGAGAATTGAATGTCATGAGGATTTGGATGTAGATCTCTGCCTGCACCTTATGGTGTTCTTAGCCAGTAATAAAATATTGTGCTTAACAATTTACTCTGTTTGACTTTCTGTGGAATGGACCCAACAGAATACATTTGTGATTTCAACATTCCAATAGTCTAAACACATGTAAAACTGCACTGTAGGGGAATGAATGTTCATAGGCACACCAACATTTCGTTATGTTGGTTTTAGAATGATTCATGGAAATAAGAGATGCTAACAAATGGAGGTGCACTAAACATAAAGTAGAGAGTCCAAAATATTTATCTTTTCTTTTTTTGACTTTTATTTCATGGATGATAAATACACAACGACAGCCAACGCGTTTCGTTCCTGTATAGACAATTTAACGGAACTTCTTCAGGGCTGCAACAAACAGAAAAACATTTTTATAACACTAATTACAATGACGGACTTACGCACGTTACAAAATTAAAATACTCTACAAATCATACTCCATTTTTTGAAAAAATTAAGTTTTTAAATTTCACAAACAAAAAAACAAGATCATAATATACACATCGCAACATAAATCACCAATAGACTTCTAATCAAGTTTATGCTGTTTTTGAAACAAAATTCAAAATACAATTTGTTACTGTCATCTAACTTTATCAGCTAAAACTAAAAGTAGAGACTACTATCTCACCTTGAATTGATAGCAAGACAGGTTCGAAAATTTCTATTGGTAATTCGAGAGTGAAGGATTGATATCTTCTCAAACCAGATGTATAAAGAATTCAGCTTAACTAAAATAAGAAGCGGGAATGAGTAAAAACCAAATATAAACATCATATTATAGTTTAAATCATATTACTAGGCATATCTCACCTTTAAACGTAGGTCGATGGTTATTTAAATATAAAAAACCATTGTTTCATAGATGACGAAATGCCCTTTGTAAATTTGACCATCAGATTTATAATAAGAATCTGAAATTCAAAGAAAAACACTTAATCAGAGTTTAGTAGGTACGTTCAGTGTATATTGATGTTTCAAGAACTCACATGATACACACCTACAAGCAAATTGCTATCACTCTTAAAAGAATAAGATTCACCATTTATTTAACTTCAGAGGTATTGGGATTAGTTCACCCACCTAAGGAAGATGTATGAAAATCAGAAAAACCGAATCGCTAACCAGTTGAAAGGGAAAAGACACAGATTCAAATGGATACATTCTATCAATAAAAAGAAACAGTGCAAGACCCTGTTCTTTTATAGATTATACCGCCTTAAGTTATTAACGGAGGTCTCACCTGCTGAGTTGCTTTTACAAATCTTAACGAAGTTGCTTTATGCTCAATCGTCGCTCAGTTTTGTAAATACGAATTATCGTTCGGTCACCTAATTATCATATAACAAAAAATCTTGTCAGCGAATCACTGTCTGAAAACCTGTATATATTTGTACAGATTCACAAAGAAACAGTCGTGACATGAACTTAGTTATTCTAACGAGATAATGAACAGGAGGTATAAAGCTGTTGCTACATACGTGTAACGTAATCATACTCGTCCCGTGATCCAGATCAAATATTGTCACTATCTCTTTTAACAGGAAAACATACAAGAATCCTTGATAAATATCTGAACCTCAAATCAAGGGTTAAATTCTGCATGCGTATTTATGCAGTAAGCAATGACCTACCTAATAAGATGATCACCGTCAACACCAAAATAAAACCTCAAACCTAGTGTTATGCAAATTAATATAACAATCGCGAAGTATACTAACTGATAAAAAATAAATTATCCTATATAAATTCCCAAAGGGCATTAAAGACCACATCTAACGGCACCAAAACCCTCAGCGGGAATGAAAATACATAGGTGCATTTTTGATAAAATCTAGATTTCCCATTATAACAGCACAAATATAACATAACAATCTAGAATGTTTAAGACAATTTTTCCTCTTAATACGGGCTTTAAAAAAGCTAAAAAATAGCCAAACTTCCTTTTAGATTTACCTTAATAAGCGGTTCCTTTTCACTCTCCGATTCGCCGACAAACGCCATAGCAATTTTGCGCCGTTTAAATACCACACACTTGTGTTGTCAAATAGAGAACACCTGGTCTCAAGTTTTCAACGCAGACTGATGACATCAAAGAGAAGGGACGGTCACGTGAAACAATCCCGCTTACGTGGAAGGCTATTTGCAAATAAAAATTCGGCCATTTTGAAGTGTCTGTTTCTCATATATAAAGAAACCTACAGAATATAATATATAATCCCATGTTAATCCAATAACTGGTCAATGATTATTGTGGGTAGAGAGGGAAAGTAATCAAACCTCAAGAGTATAGAACGATATAATAATATCAACAATACGTTGAAAGCTATTTACGAATAAACAATCAGCCATTTCGAAGTGTCTGTTTTTCATGTATAAAAACAAACAAAATTTAATTTATATTTATACAATCGCTAGTCATTGATTATTGAGGGGAAAAAAAGGAGAGTAATCACACCTCAGGCGTATAGACCGATGTAATAATATCAACAATACGTCATTTAAATAAAGCACAAAAATCCAAGGGGTAATTATAAAATCGAGTATTGACAAACTGTAACCACATTTGCAAAGCGGACAGCCGTTTCGCATTTAAATATTTCCGCTACATCTCAAAAATACAGAGCTGATTAAACTAAAATTATAAACATAAAATCTCAACAAACTTTATTGTTAAATATAATGAAATATCCATAAGGAATTGACTCATTACCGCTATAATTAGATGCGTAGAGCTGACTAAGCCCTCGTATTAACACTAAATACCCACACTTTTTATGCCAACAAGTCAGGTGAGACAGCATTCTGCTACTATCGCATTTGATATAATACTCTCTATACAGGTTATCATAGAGATGCTAACTCTTGTTCATGGGGGCTCATAGTCCGCCCACCATCCTAGCGGTAACGGGACCGCCTGCCTGTTAGGCGGTGGTCCAGCACACCAAATCATGATGCGACTGCCACGGTGGCGGCTGCTTCCAGCGTTTTAACATTGCGGACGGTGCTGCTTGCTGCAGCACTGCAGCGGTGTTGAAAAACGCATGTAGTGCATTTCCATGCACAAAATGGCAGGCACCACTCGGTGCCTACCACCTTGTGCATGGAAATGTAGGGGTACCATGGATACCCCGCAGTGCAGCGACACCCCCCCAACAAGGGGGGGCCCACAACGGGCCCCTAAACCCAATCCCTGCCAGCCTTTCCATGGCGGCTTCACCGCCATGGAAAGGCGCCTGGCCACACACATCCTATTATGGTGGACGGTGCCTGCTAGGCACCGCCACCATATTAGTGGCCCTGCTCTGCCCGCCAGGCAATCGGCGCGATTTCCACCGGCGGAAAAGCGGCGGCCGGACTTTGCGTCCGCCACGATACCCACCGCCATCCTAATATGACGGTGGGTGAATCTCAATATGATGACGGAACGATCGTTCCGCCATCGTAATGAGCCCCTAAGTTAGGAGTGCACATGGATAGTGCTGTATACATTGAATTTCACTAGGTCCTGGACATCTGCTGGGTGCAATAGAAGTTGGAGGGAAAAGTGCATTATGTCAGTTTTTAAGAAAGAGGCATATTTTTGAGTGTCACTGACAATCTGAGCGGCAGAAACAAATTGTGACATTATTCCGGCCCTATGGAGGCTAAGATGCAGCCATGAATGATGCTAACAGGTTTCTGGCTGCACTAGTAAAAGATGTGTTTGCTAAGACATAAGGACTTAAACTTAATACTGTCTTCTACACTCAACCAATTGGGAATGTGCATCCTTTGTTGACGTACATTTGTCTTGCCAGGCTAGTCACCAGTCTAACACACGTATTATGAGTCATATGTAATTTTCCCAGAGATTTTGAGGTGATGCGCATAGGCAAGCCTTTCGGGTATTCTAACATCAGGTTTACTCGAGTCGCCCATCATCCATACCTGGAAGTCGGTCTATAGTTGTCTATGGCCTAGCTAAATTGCAGTGGCTATTTTAGTCACATACTAAACATATGTGTTCTTGGTCACATGCTCATACAGAGAAATCTCCAAACTGAGACTTTGCTCCAATTAAAGGAAGCCAACTAAGGTGCATTCGGGGTTCAAGGTCTGCCAAGGATGTACCTACCTACATGTGAATATCGAATGGGACACAGTATCCAATCCAACAACCTGTTTAATACCAGCAGGGAATGAGAAGGGCCATTTCCTTCCTCTGAAGACACTGATCACATTCTGCGTGGTGATGATGAGTGCAAAGTATATCTTCTGCAGAACCATTTTTAGCTTTAAAGAAGGGTGTTTGGACATAAATTGTAGCAAAAGTTATGATTTATGTGGCTGTTCTGTAGCAAAACAACTACACTAGCAACGTACATGTGACAAGTTTCAAATGTTTCCATAAACTTTCATGAAAGTGGGAAAAACTTTGCACTTCGCACACTCCCAAGTCGTTTGGCAGATCTTAGTGATTCTTTGTGAACAATGCAGGGCTCTGTTGCTCTCTGTGTTAATCTACACGAACAACACTCTGGCAAGATTCGTTTCATTCATTTGTCTTTCAGGATTATGTACACATATTAACTCCATCCAACTGAAATAATAAGTATGTGAACTGAAGTTTGCAGCTTTCTCTTGATTCCGCGTTTCAAAAGTATCCGGTAAAAGTCCTGGTAGAAATAAAACCAGGAGGAAGCTTGGCAGAGCATCAGACAGCCAGGCTAATGTATTTACACAAGAGCTTCTCTTCATTCAGCTGTGGATCCGGTTAACCTTCGCATCAACAGAAGGTTATATGCATTGTCTTCAGGTCAGGGTTTAGACCATTACAACAACCTGAAACTATGTCATACAGACTCATTGCTTTTTACCTTCTCCTTACCTCTTCCCAGTGGACTTTTCACGCCCTTCTCTGGGCCTCCCAAGCTTGATTCCAAGGAAGCAGGAGTCAGAAGTGGATTTTAAACCCAGAAGAACATTTTACCTGGAACAGGGTGAGCCCCAGGGGCGGTATCATGAAGGATTACCCTGGCGCGGCGCGGAGCCAGTCGCCTGTTTATTGTGCGCTAGCAGTGTGTACAGTGAATTAATTTAACCCTATACTGCTCTGAGTCAGTCCATTATTTTAGACAGCAAAGCTCAGAAAGAGGTAGAGAGACCCGGCTCACTTTTTCCAAGATGTACTGGGTGCAAATTAAGCTCTATCCCTAGCCGTGGCCCGTGCAGATAAGAGCGGTGTTTCGACTGACGACGAGGGAAAAATAATTATTTATTTAATTCTCCCTGTTTGTTGTCTGTCGAATCCCGAATCCCCCCACCCCAACCAGCTCACCGCTCTTACCTGCACGGGTGGCGGCTGCAAATATGGGTTAAATTCACTATATATACACTGCCGGCGCATAAAACAGGCACTCGGCTCTGCCCTGAGGCAGGGCGACTTTTCAAGATAGAGCTCTCAATAGTGACCTTTTCTCATGGAGTAAATTCGCTTTTCCTTTTTCTGTGCTGAGCAAAGATGATTTGATTTCCCCCGATTTCTTTCTTCCTAACGTAGGGCAGTTAGGAAGTCGGTAAGGCAGGACCACTGAATTTACCGGGAGCCAGAAAAAGGTACACATTTTATTTTATTTTGCATCTTTTATATAGCGCGAACTCGACCCGAAGGTATTGGAGCGCTGTACATGAGCACCGTATTTACATTACATATTCAGGCACTGGGAGATTAAGTGATTTACCTAGAATCACAGGATGTGGACGCGACCCCGAGGCTCGAACCCTGGTTTCCTGCACCAAGGTCCAGCAGTTAACAAATTATTGAGAAAAAGTATAATTGTTGGAGACAGGTGCAAGCAAGGAGGACAGGTTTTGGTTGAGGCTTTACTATTTTACTTACTGCTCAAATGTGGGCTTTGTCTACAAAGTAATTCAGGAAGTAATGTTTTACTCAAACCCCACTTGCCTATGCTCTGCTGTGTAATCGTATCACTTTACCAACATACTCTGACGTGCATATTCTTCAGTCCAGACAAAAGCAATTTCTGTTGTGAGCCGAACCCCAATATTCTACTGCACCCCAATATTTTAGCTCACCCCAAAATGTATCCCAGAGCTTCTGCTCCAGCACCCCTGATCTTGCGAAAAGAGGCACCACCCTGTTTAACATCAGACTCAATATAGATTTCGCAGAGTAATAAAATAACTGGGTCCACTCAATAACTGAGTTCAAGAGCAGGGGACAAGTTAAAGGGTTTATTACAAAGTCTCAATAATCAAGCGAGACAAAATAACGATTAAATTACTTTAAGACATACATGCAGAGTACATAATCAGATATGAAAATAATGCTAAAAGAAAGCTCATCAGAGAATGGACAGAGTCTCGGGAGGAACAGAAAAAGTCTCCAGAAAATCAGACAAAGTCCCTGGAGGAACTCAGGATGTCTCTGGTTCACCCCTAAAATTAGAGGGTTTATACACATTTTTAACATTTATAATGAGCAAATACTGCACACTAATAGTGGTAGGACTAGTGATAACACATTCCAAACAAATGACTACATTACACAGCACTATATTTCATTTTAGAACTAACCCACCTTTACAGAAGTCTCCAGAAGCTTCTACACTGTTGCTATCCGGAGATGCACAACATTATGATGTATAAGTCAAACAATAGCCCATACACCAGTGTTGTTTTTCCAGGCCCATCATCAGGAAGCTACAGAGGAAGGCCTTCGATTTGTACATACATTACATGGAAAAAGTTAAATTCCTTACGCTCAAAGGAAAATAACTAGTTAGGTAACAGCATCCTGTGCTCTGCAGATGGAGAGATGATAGGCGGGGTACCTTGATTGCGAGGGGGGATGAGCAGGAGCTGTTTGAATTGAACATTAGAAAACTACATCCATTTTACTGAAATGGTTCTTCACGAAAATGTTGCATAACTAAAACACGTTAATAAACACACGTGAATATTTCAGCAACATTATTTTAAGTGCAATATTAATAATTTATCAGTTACGCCTAGAATTTATCATAAAAATCATTAGTACTTTAAATAATTCGCCACCCAAAATTTCACCCCCCAAAAAACTTTAACATTAGTAGTATGTTAGAGATGAGCCTTGAGCGCATTAAGCACAAGCAATGAATACCTATAAAAGCTACCAGAGAAGATAATTCACTCTCTCCCTGTAGGATTTTTTATAATGTTGTCTCTTCTAGAGTCACTTGATTCTCTTCAGAAAGTGAAAGGAAGTGGTGATCAATGTCTCTTTTTATGTAAAATCCATACATCATGAATACCTTATGGTGAAAGTGTGGTTGCATGCAAGAAGTGCATATAAAGCACTTGCAATTACGTGGCGTGACATTATATCCTACTTTTTCACAAAATACTCATACCTCATTTGTAACTTTATAACTATTTGCAGAATTGCTGATAGCTCATGCACACTTCAGTAGGGTTGTATTGGTTATGGTGTCAAGTCAATGGTCAAGGCTATATGCCTTATTTTTACATTGGGAAAAGTTATGTCAGAGTCCATAGGTTTGATCTGTTATGGAAAGGTATCATAAAGCCATCAGACCTGAACTTCAAGTTTTGAATAGTATGTGTTAAAGAGCGGGGAACTCTACTCTATTTGTGGAGTTTGGGGAGTTTTGCGCACTCCGCAGAGCATGCAAAGTTCCGAAAAACTCCTACGTGAGTGGAGTTTTTTTACCTCGCTCGCACTCCCAAATGTCAAGTTGGTGCGCGCGGGTGAGGAAAATACAGCTGCCGGCTGAATTTGTCCTCGCTCGTGCTCCCCAATGTCAAGTTGGCGAGAGCAAGCTAGAAAAATTCACTTCCGAGCGAGATTTCTCAACGCGGGCGGTCTGATTTCTTAATGCTGTGGTCGTGACAACTCATGTTGAGAAAGTTGCCACTCGAATAGATTTTCTACGGTAAAGAAGCAGTGCCCTCTTGTGATGTGCATGGTGCAGTTCGCGTTGATTTTCAAGCGCATGACAAACATCCGGCGCTTAAAAGCAACGCAAACAGGCATGACCAAGTGCACTCTGCCACTTGTGGAACTTGGGGAGTTTTCCGTCTCTTTGCGGAGTTCTACGCGGAACTCCTCAAACTCCGCCTAGGCTTAGTTAAAAGCAATAAACTTATAAGGGTGAATTGTTACTATGCTATGCTAAAGTGTGTAGGTGAACATAATATTACATGGAATTTTTCAGATTACATTGCACTACAGTAGTACTCAAGGGTTTTGGTGTAGGGACCAACACAAACTGTGGAGATACAAAATGTTGGTAATCCATATTAGATCACCTCTTATGAGGGATTTTAGTTCCAGTGGCACAGTGTGCACGGGACCCATATCAGGGCATACTTGTCCCACTTAGGGTCTCACACTGAAGTAGACAATAAAGGTGCATATGCAAATCATTGTTGACCCTGCTCCAATATGAACAGTCCAGCATGAACTGCTAGGCCAGGTCCTCCCTGAACAGGAACACAAGCAAATCAAGACTGGTTTTGCCCTCATTAGCGCTTATCAGTCGGATAATGATGGAAGCTGACCAGTAGAGAGAGCCTCCTCAAATATTCAGAGGAGATAAGGATGGTGAGATGTGAGTAGTCTTTATAGAAGTGAACACCAATGCCACTGGGCCCAGGAGCTTTGCCATTGCCCAACCTGGAGATCACTGTCTTTATTTCCTCAGCCATCACAGGCAAACTTAGTGGTCTTTCTCAATCCAGGCCAGAGTGAACTCATCATGAAAAAGTTTAATATCTGAGTCAATAAGATTCAATTCAATTTAATCTTTATTCGACGTTATCAATAAAAACATTAAAGAGCACAATACAATACATAAAGTTAAAACACAAGATATAGGAATAATTAAAAACAGATAGTTAATGGTCCTTTGACAATCTCAAATCAACAGCACCAGTGAAAAATTATTCCGCAGAGAAACATGCGTGCTGGTCCAGCAACAGCTGTAGGTGAAGCGGCGCATACCTTACCTGAGTAAAGATCATATGTTTCCAAAATGGAATTAAAAATTGCTTGCATAAATGCTGATACATACCACAAAAAAGTACAGAGTGCACAGTATCTTGTTTAGAGACAGAGTCACATCCACAAGGAGGTAAGGAAAAAACAAGGGACCAACCTTTAGGTACAGTGAGTAGGCAGTTAATTAAATTTAACCTAAATCCTGATACTAAACAAATTATGAGAAAGTCTTGTAACAAACAATATATATTTTTAATTAGCAAGTACAGTTTCAATTAATAGGAAGGATCTAACAGAACATTTCTAACATGCATTCAACTTCCTAGTGGTCTGTCTCAATGAAAAGAAAGCACCTTTAGTCCAAGCCAAATCTGCCTTTACAATTTAATCAGGTTTACCAACCAATTAATGATGTCCCAAATGATAAAAGTGGACTTGATGTATTTCAATCAAGGAGCATTCCTCACTGAACCCAATCTCAAACAACCTCTAATAATAACAGGATTCAAAGCAGTCGAAAATGTTATCCATTCTGACAGCCATAACAGAAGACGGCGCAATAAAATCATTTCAGAGATATAGCCTTGTCGCATCTCTTCATGGACAATAAGTGAAGCAGTATCCTCAGGAAGAGATAAAAAACGTTTAAAAAAAATTATTCTTCCTTATCTGCAAAAAAGAATTATTAATATATTCCCAGATGTCATTACCATAGGTCACAATCTACACACTGTAGCCGGATATATTTTAAGCATGGCGTTCATAGATTTGCTCCCCAGTCTAGACACAAAATCATGTACAGCAGGAATTGATCTAAAAAATAAATGTTTTTTACTAGGCATAAGAGCAGACCTATTATTTTCAGAATTAAATGTAATGCCAAGATAACTAAAGGAATCCACTCCACTTATAAGACAGTCCTTTGCAGGAAAACCCACAATTTAGTTGATTCAGGTCCTGTCACCATTATATGAGACTTGCCATATCTCGTGCTAATGTCTAATGAGGCCATAAAGGACACAAAAGAGTCTGGTAGCTATTGCAAACTATTAACTTAACTGTTCTGGCAAGAAGAATGGTATTGTCCCTGTAAAGTAGAGCTGAATAGACTGCCCACCGATCACTGAAAGATCTTTGCCTTCGCTTAATAACGGTGGTTTATATAGACTAAATAAAAAGGAGCCATAATGCTGCCTTGCCTGACACCTCGCTTTATATTAAAATAGTTAGTACATCACCCTCAGCACCAAACTAAAAGCTTTCATGTCTGTATGAATATCCGAAGGACACAAATCAAATTGAAATCCACCTGTACCCATCATGACGGTCCAAAACTTGTCTCAATTAACACGGTTGAAAGCTGAGCTAAGTTCCATGAAGACCAGATGTAATGAGCCCCGCTTTGCCACCATATATTTGTTAATAATTACATAGAGATTTAAACCCAGTTCAGTAGTGCCCACCCCGGCCTAAAGCCATGCTGTAAATCAGTATTAACATGATTTCTATTAGTCCATTTGGTCAGCAGGTTCAAAGCAATTCTACTGATTACCTTGATTACAGAATCGATCAAAGAAATCAGTCAATATAAACAGGGGTAATATTTAATCTCTTTTTTAATACAGGCACTATGACTGACTGCTTCCATGAGAGCGGCATACCAACAACAATGGCCGCATTAATGATCATAGTGATAAGGGGGACCCAAAGTGAAACATTCAGGTGATACAAATCTATTGGTACCACATCTAGGCTAGGAGTCTTGTTCTTAGATGACAGAATGGCTTTACTAACCTCACATGAAAAAGACAGTATGGAATCTATGTTGGTCACGGGCAAATTGGAAGGCTGGTCCGCCAAGGATGGAAACCCGTATATCAGCTTAAAATGCTGGACCCAAATTTCAGGCATATAATAAGAACATATCAGAGTGGTGTTTGTTTGGGGAAAAAAGGACAATTACTAATTTCCCAAAAAGCAGACTGTCTCCAATAGCACTAGCCTCAGCAAATTCATCTCACGCCTCCAAACCCAAAGTAGCTTTGTTATCCTTAATAGCTTTGTTGAATCTACTTATGCATTCAGGGACTTCTAATTGATCACAAATGACTTTTTTCAAAGCCAATAACAGGTCATGATGTATGGTGGTACATGGCAGAACAAACCATTCAAGTGCTGTTGCAGAGCTAAGCTTTTTCTTGGCCACCAAATGTTCTTACAAACTGCCCCAAAAGAATAAAGAATCATCTCAACAGTGGAATAATTCACTCAAACAGACCAAACAATCGGGAAGACATTTTGGGAAAACATCAGGGATCATGTTTACCATCTTAATCTATGACCCTGATCACTAAATAGCTTTGCTCTTATATGGGGGATAACTGGAAGGCTGGATGAATATGAGAACCTACCCGAGGTAAAGTAATAAAAATGGTATTATGACCACTGAAATCATTCCAAAATATTTTAAAATCCGAAAATTTGTGTAGAAAGAGGGGTAGAACTAGAAATAATAATATAATTAATGATAGACTGTGACCTCCTACTAGGAAATATTTGTGGTAACAATGTAAATTTATGGGGGCGTGGCCAAGCAACATGACTGACAGGACGTGAGCCCTTGAGCTCCCGGCCCACCTGCCAAGTACTCCTGCATGATACTGCCTGATAGTAATAGCAAACGATCTGGAGCGTATCTCCACAACGCCTTTTTTCCTTGGTGCAGTTCACTGCGGTGTTTAGAAACAACGCTGCCATCGGATTTAAAATAAAACCTGGGTGAGACCCGGAGGAGGAGGGCGTCGGACGCGGACCTGCTGCCCGCGCCACTGATCCACACCGCTGTGACCAAAACTCTGCCCTGGTGTAGCGCCGATCCCTGACCGGAGGTCCGGTGTGGTGCGGGGTGGCCCAGACTGCTGTTGATGCCTGCCGGGGGCTGTCGGCGGAGTAGTGGTCCACTCCAGCAGACGAGTGAAGCAGCGCCCGCTGAAGAGAGACACAGAGCGGGTGGCTGCTGCCTTCACAGTTGCTCTCCTCACTTGCTCCTTGTTCCTTGAGGCGGCTGCCCCCAGTTGGTTGTGACCCAGTACACCGCCACGCTGGAGGATCCAGTGCCCTTACTGGTGATGCGGTGACACCGTATCCTTTCGAGGGCACGGAGGACCGTAGTGGCCACCGAACCTGGACTAGAGCCACAGACTGTGCGGCGGTGGTGCTGCAGGTGAGGGGCTGGGATGGGGGCACAACTGCAAACACTGTCTCCTTCTTGCCCCCATGCCCCTACTGCCACCAGGCGGATTTGGACTGCCTGAGACTGGCCTGGGGACAGCAGAAGATGGTGGACGCCAGGTCCTGGAAGGAAGACCCGGCAGGAAAACCCCCTGGTAATCCTAGGAGTTGATCTCACAGAACAGGCACTGGGTAAGTGAGACTGCATGTAGAAGCAGAGTCCATTACCTGGGACCAACACAGTGGTGGCAGCAGATTGCGTCAGCTGGACACTCTTGACCCTGCTGGAGTCGAGGATCAGTTGCCCTTCGACTGTGGACAGAGAGCTGGGACCCTGAGCACCACTGAGCAAGACTGAGGGGGTAATCTCCTGGGTGTGCTCGGGTCCGTACTCCTGCCTAAGGGTGACACGCGTCGCATGGATACCGCGCAATACCACTGGTACTCAAAACACAATTAACACAAAGGGATTGCTGTCAAACTGTACGCGAGCTGATCCCACTGCCGCAAGCCATTAGTGTTGGCATTGGAACCAAGGGGGGCTCAGATAGACCTACTTTCTCCCCTTTTCTCTCCCCCCGGAGAGGATAACACAGTGACTACAGTGTGCAGCTTAATGAAGAGGCAGAGTCTCTGGTGGCTGAGGACCTATGGCGGTTGGCGTGACCTAGGTCTAGAGCACACGGGGCACCTCGTCGGCTCACAATGGGCAAGGACAAAACAACTCTCTCTGCTGGGACCAACACAATCACGCAGTACACTACCCCTCGACACCCACTGCAATGCATAACAAGACAAACTGGCACTGGGGAAGAGGGGGAAGATTGCGCAACTGGTGAACCATTCCGATCGGAGCTCCTGGCGGCAATCCAGGGCTCTGGTGAGGCCCTGGTAAGCCGAATCGAGACTATGTCTATCAATGTGAACCCATTGGGAGCCGATTTACGTAAAGTAGCAGATAAAGTATCCATGGTGAAGGGAGACATACTGAACTTAAAGGGAGAGGTGGCAACACTTAAGCAGCGTGTGGCCTAGATGTCCACAGACACAGGGGCCTTGAGCACTGAGCCAAGGATGCGGAGGGGTGCCCAAGGCAGAGCATCTTAAGAGTCTTAGGGTTCCCTAAGGCCAGGGCTGATCAATTCCTGGAGGGATGGATACGCACTCAGTTGCGTCCGAGGGGCTTATCAGAGCTTTTTACAGTGGAAAGAGCACACAGATCCTTGATGCCTCCGCCTCCCATCCCCGGGGCTCCCTCCGGGCAATAATCACAAAAATATTGAACTATCAAGATAGAGACTGTATCCTCTGGGCTGCAAGAGAGACTCAGAATCTCTGCTATGAAAACAGCAAAATAGCCATATCCACGAACTATACCAAGCTGGTCCAGGAGCAGCAAAAAAATCTTTCTGGGGGTAAAGTTGAAGCTCTGTAATATGCAACTGCAGTACATGCTGCTATATCAGACTAAACTGAAGGTAATTGCACAACGCAGTGACCACTTCTTTGAGACGCCGGAGGAGGTCTGGGAATGGCTGGAGATCCGAGGTGACGCCCTCTCCCCCCTCAAAAACAGTGAAACAAAAAGAAGAATTGGGGCACTCGCTCCAGAGGAGGAACACAAAATAAAAGGTGCCCGGCTCGGTCCTCGGATGGGGACCCACAGAAGGAACAGAGAATCACGGTGGGTGACAGTACCATGCATCTGGAGACCATCAAGCTGGATGCCTCCTCCCCACCGAACTCGGAATCTGGGCCTGAGTCGGAGACACCTCGGAATTGCTGAACCCAACGATGAACATAGTCCCTAAAACCATCCTGGAACCAGCTCCTGTGACAGAAGCTACCTGAAGAAGGGGATTTTCACATAGGCACTGAACTACTGTTGACTACCTTGACGCCTTTAATAAGTAAAGAGTGAAGTGCTTGTGGGCTGCATGTTTGCTACTTGGGTGTTGGGAGAAGGGGTTAGTAAGTGCGGACAAACTGGGGGAGGCGGAGGTGCCTGGCTTGGTGAGAGGGGAGTCGACAATCTCTATGTAACATTGGGAGTATTGCAACCTTATTGGGTACGCACTCTAGACTACACGCCCTTGTCGGGCAATTTGTAGATATAGAAATGGATAGGCCAGGCCAGGAGGCTGGTTTTGTAAAGTTCAGTGGCCTCTATTGGGCTGCGAGGCAAGCTGTGCATGTCCTGGCACAAGCATCAAGTGGGCATTGACGACTGCGCCGTTGCAGGTTATTTGTCCGTGGGTGGATGGAACATTGTAAAGTTTGCACTGTTTGTTAGTAGTTGTTTTTTGCAGCATCTGTAGGATGTGGGTGGAGTGCACAGCTGAGGACCGGGACAACATCATGTGAGATATTGCTGTGACCATGGAGGTTAAGTTCCTTAGCTGGAATATAAGGGGATTGGTCATTGCACAAAACGCTACGAAGTACTCTTGTTTATTAAGCAACACCACGTCTCAGTGGCTTGCTTGTAAGAAACCCACTTCAATGACATGGGAGCCAATAGGTTGGCAAAATAATGGAGAGGCTAGATATTTCACTCATCCTACTCTACTTATGTGAGGGGTGTACTGATATTGGTGGCCTGGGAATGCTGTTTGCCTTGCAGTACATGGACGCTGACTGAACGCCCGCTGTATCCTACTCAGGACGGCGATTGATGGACAGGATATCCACATCCTAAATATCTATGCACCGAACGTAGACAACCTGGGCTTTTATCAGTCTATACAACACTTACTGGACCCGGACATGGACGCTCCTCTTGTCTAGGTGGGGGACTTTAATTGCGTTTTGTATCCTAACTTAGACAGTAACACTCCTAGACAGGGCACTAAGATGCAGATGACCAAGAGGCTTCGGAGTTTATGCGGGACTTAGGAATAAAGGACACATGGAGAGATAGACACACGACTCAGAAATTGTATACCTGTTACTCTCCTACACATAAAACACACAGCAGATTGGACAGGGTGTTGGTGTCGGAGATGGAGGCCTTCCCAGAGGTTGAGATGACCCATCTGGCTCGATTCCTCTCTGATAATGCACCGATCAGTTGTATCACCCACTAGGGCACCCCTGCTCACCTGCCCAAAACATGGCAAATGATGGCTGATATTCTAGAAGATCAGCTGTGAGGATGCGATCACCACTACAGCATGGGACGCACTGAAAGCGGTGGTACGGAGTGTATGTATGGGACTGACATGGAGTTTGCAGACAGCTGCAACGAGATCTCAGGGTACTGGAGACGGTATTAGAGGAAGTACAGGCCGCAGATCAGTCCGATCGGGCTATTGCTGCTCAGGAGTAGGCTGTACATACACGTATAAGTGGCAAATCAGATAAGTATATGCTCCATCAGTATCGGCAACGGTTGCACAGAAAGGGGGACAGGTCTGAACATCTCCTAGCTTGGATTCTCTGGAGAGAGCAGATGCTTACCCTGACCACTGCTTTCCAAGCATTGATGGGAAAGATAGTGCACACCAGGGCTGAAATCCTGAAGTTTTTCCAGCGACACCTACAGACTGTATATGCAGCAGACCCGGAGGTCCGGTAGAAAAGATACTTACCAATCCTGCAAACACAGACCCTGATGTGCCTACCCTCATTGGCTTCTGAAGAGCTGGGCACACAGCTGTCCCTGAAGAAAATACAGGAAGCATTACAGATGCTCCCTGCGGCCAAGGCCCCTGGAGGAGATGGGTTCCCACCTGATTTCTATTGAGTGTTCTCTGCCACTGTGACACAAGCATTACTGCTGGATTTAGGGATGCCTTCGACTGTGGAATCTTACCCCCCACCATGAGAGAGGGAGAGATCTGTATGATATTGAAACCGGAAGGGGACAGCTTGGATCCTGCTTCTTATCGCTCACTCATTATGATTAATACACATCCTAAAATACTATGTAAACTGTTGGCAACCCATTTAGCCCTGCAAATGCCTCACTTGATACACAAAGATCAGTGTGGCTTCTAGCCGGTCACCACACTGACATGAAGCTGCACCGGTTAACTCATATCATGCATGAGGTGAAACATCGTGATGAGGAACTAGCCATGGTGTCAATAGACCTTGCAAAGGCCTTTGACACAGTTGACTGGGGATATCTGCTGGAAGTGCTAATAAAGTGAGATTTGGGCCTCAGTTCTTCCGATGGGTCAAAATACTGTACACAAATCCACTTGCATTCGTAAGGGCGGGTTGGAGCAGAGAACACGTCAGGGATGCTCGCTTTTGCCCTTGCTCTTTGCCCAAGCCATTGAGCCTCTGGTGGTGCGGATGAGAGGAGAGATGGGGCAGTAGGGTATACAGGTAGGCGATACAACTCATGTGATTTCCTTAAATGCAGTTGGTGCCCTCTTTTATATAGCTTCTTCCCGTCTAGCACTGACTAGGCTCCTGCAGCATCTTGAGGAGTTTGGAAGGTCTCCGGGTTGCAACTTAATAACGCAAATCCTTGATCTTCCCCTGGCACGCATGGCCACACTGCCTCTGGAGAGTCTCCCCAACCTTGGGACAAGATGGGAACAGGCTCACTTTCGGTACCCAGGCATCCAGGTAGCACTTGACAACGCTCAGCTGATACATCTTAATGTAGATAGGGTCATAGATGCGCTGCAACGATCTGTGGCCTTCTGGAACTCGCAGCCACTCTCTTTGATGGGCAAGCTGGCAGTGTCCAAAATGGTAATGCTGCCTCAATGCCTTTATGTGTTACAAAACTCACTGTGCCTGGTTCCCAGCCAGGTCTTCAAGCAGCTGAACTCCGTGCTCGTCTCTTTATTATGGGCGGGCAGTGCAGTAGAGTGGTACTGAGCACACTAATACGTTGTTATGAGAACGGGGGACTAGAGGCTTCAAGACTGGCACGCATGGCCACACTGCCTCTGGAGAGTCTCCCCAACCTTGGGACAAGATGGGAACAGGCTCACTTTCGGTACCCAGGCATCCAGGTAGCACTTGACAACGCTCAGCTGATACATCTTAATGTAGATAGGGTCATAGATGCGCTGCAACGATCTGTGGCCTTCTGGAACTCGCAGCCACTCTCTTTGATTGGCAAGCTGGCAGTGTCCAAAATGGTAATGCTGCCTCAATCCCTTTATGTGTTACAAAACTCACTGTGCCTGGTTCCCAGCCAGGTCTTCAAGCAGCTGAACTCCGTGCTCGTCTCTTTATTATGGGCGGGCAGTGCAGTAGAGTGGTACTGAGCACACTAATACGTTGTTATGAGAACGGGGGACTAGAGGCTTCAAGACTGGATCTATCTTATTTTGTGGCGCAGCTACAGCATGTGTCCCGTTGGTTAGAGGACAGAGAAAATTCTGAAATGACAGAAATTCTGAACGACTACTGGCAGGCCGAGTGCACCTGGACACACTCCTGGTTGCAATGATGCAGAGAAGGGAGGATCTGGAAGATTTGCCCTATATAGTACGCCACACTGCGAATATTTGGCAACAATACGTGGAAAAGACACTGAGACATGCCCCGTTCCACAGGGAGCTCCCTATATGGATACTTGCCCCTGTGAGAAAAATGAGCCTACATATGTCCTTCCAGGTGTGGAGGGAGGGAGGGTGCGACGTCTTGGCAGACCTCTAGCCAAATGAAACATTCATCACATATGAGCAGGCCTGTGGAGACTTTGCATTAGGACAGGGGCACTACCTACACTACACTGGACTGATGAAAATTGCTAAGATAACCTGGCCCAAGATGGGCAACTGGATGACAAGACTTGGGTAAACATAAGCACACTTACACACACAGTATCCTGTAATGCGTAATGCAAACTGATTAATTATAATTTTTTGCACCGCACCTATCTTACACCAGTGAGGCTTTTGCGCATCTCCCCGACCCGAGCCGACACGTGTCCTAGATGCAATGCAGAGGACGCATTTAGCATGGAAATGCCCTTGGGTGAAGCAGGTTTGGCCTCAGGTTGTGATGCCAAAGGATGCAGGAGAGTACAGGACTCCATATTAAGGAGGAGCCATTACAATGTCTGCTGGGCCATGTTAAAAAACCCAGGAAGCGAAAAATGGCGTACAAGTTGCTACAACTGATGTTAGTGTTAGCCAGGTGGCTATCACTTGGATGGGGAAGAGAGGTCCACACATAACAACATGGCTTAGGGATGTGCGAGAGTGGACTTTAGCAGGAGAAGCCCATATGAAACTAACTGTAGGGATGACAAGCTACAGGCAAATCTGACTGAGTGGCGGGAATTGTGTAATTCTGCCTTGATCTCGGACCCTGCTGGGGACGACCAGTATGAGTCAGAAACAAATGGGGACACATCTGGGGGGGATAGCAATTAAAACAGAGAACAGTAAATACGTGTAAGATAGTTGGGAGACATACCCCTGATTCCATTTTCAAATATACTATTACTCACTACCTTATTGTTACCCATATTATGTATGTGAGGGACGGAATCCCTCAGCGTACCTGATACTGTGCATCTGCTACCTGTAGTTGAATGATTGCTCCAATGTTTATTAAAATCAAAACATTTAAGTTGTAATAACCTCCACAAGTTCATAGTAAATCAGAGATTAAAATTCTGTAGAAGAGTGTTCATAAACTTCCCCTGAGGTGAATGAACAAAATGTAGGTCACTATTCGAATCATTAGCCAGTGAGATATCAAAATAAGGAGACACATTCTCACATAAGCGAAGTTTAAAATCCTCCAGCAAAGGCAAAAAGCAGTGTTAACTGTCATGGCCTTATAGGAATCCAAAAAGGATTCCAATTATGCCAGTTGGATGGAAATGCCATCCACCGAAACTAAGTTAAAGTTGTATAAATTAACCAATAATAAATTGTATGAATTAAAACAAATCTATATTGCCTAAAATTAAGGGGAACCAATATTAGTCTTGACTATTCTTCTACTGACGGGCAAGACCACCATAGTTAAAAGGCCAGGCTTTGCCCGACTGGAAGCAGCAGGGATAGCCAGAGTCAAGATTGTAGCATACCCATCCAAAAAAAACAAGAAAGCCCACGTTTCCTGACAACAGATTATATCAGACGTCTTGATAAAATCTAACCAATCTACATTATTTTTTAGAAGATAGACCAGCTATATTCCAACTTAAGATCTTCATCTGAGTCAGTCCTAGATAGACAGGAAGTATGCAGTGTATTATAGTTACACCAAATGTGTCCACAAGATGTTTTTCGTCCCTATGGACCTCACCTTCCTCATCTAAAATGCAAAGATTTCTTTAAGGTCCCTCTCCTTTGGAACAGCACAAGAAAGAAAATGTCTCAGAAATTTGCACTCACCATATTGTCAGAGCAAGAGCTTATGTGCAGGAACTTGGGAACATATTTAATACATTTTCACGCAATGCAGGGCAGCAAGCAAAGTTGCTGAGCAGTGTAGTGTGAACGGGTGAGAGATGAAGAGTGCCATAAATACTAATTATGAGCAAAAGCATGTGTCCTTTCAGGACCCCAGGAACATATACCCAGCTGCCTCCTCATAGGTCCAGTGGAGCTCAGGTTGGATCAAAATGGGTACACTCCCAAGATGAGTGTGCAGAGGAAGAATGTTGAATCCCTCACCACTAGGCAGAAACAGTCGGGAGAGTGAGATAAGCCTTTTGTAAATTCAGTCCACTAATTTTGTGCCTCTTAGCATCTGCCAATATATTGCTGGCTTTGCAGGTGTTTTTGAGTCCCCTGACATTTCCAGACAGAAACTTTGCAGAAAATGACATGAATATTAGAGTGAATCTATTCTAGGACTTCAGCCTCACCAAGAGTAAATTAGGTTCCAAAATATAACTTTAGCAAAGTCAGCTCACAAGTGCAATTCCCCATCACCCCGAATATAGCAATCCAGAGGATGAATGCAATCCCCCCACCCTCCTCACTCTTACATCAAACAATTGTGTGACCTATAATTCACATGCAAGCAATCCACTCACGATATACTGAACCCAATCTCTACCCACACTGCCCTACACCGAAAAGTAGTACAAAACCTCTACCACACATGACACTTAACCCCCATTTCTTCAATCCATATCACCCAAGCGTCAACTGTGACCAACCGTCAGCCTCACACCCTCCACAGCCCAACAGAGTGGGTAAGAAAGAAACATATTGACTGCCTTTCATGCTGGAATAAGGAGTGAGCTGCAATGGAGTCTGATGACAATGAATTTCGATGCACACTTACCTTGTAAAGCCTCCATTCCGTCATTTATAATGCTGAACAAATAAAATAGAAAAATGTATAGAATAGCCTAACATTGTATACAGGAGGCCACTGGCATCGGACCTGGAGACCTACTATATTCGAAGGAGCACATGCATGAATATTACAACTTAATTGAAGGCATGGGCTGAGCTTGTGGAGTTCTGCTCCCCAAAAATTCCATGAGACTCTGTGGGATTCTGCGAGCGGGCGGAGCTGCTAAACGCGCCTATTCGTGTACTCCCAACCTAAACCAGCCCTGGTATGCTTAGACTCAGGGCCCGATTCACAAACAGTAATTCCAAAATTGAGGAAGAGGTAAACAGCAATTCTACAAACATAGAATCAGCAAACTCAGATGCACAACAAACCCGGCAAACTATAGAATTCAATATTACTTGCCGAGATATAAACATCAAGGATCTGGTCTTCAGCCTGGACCCTCAAATGGACCAGCTGAAAATTTAGAACAGTACCCCACAAAAACCATTTAATCCAGAAGGGTCCCTTACTCATTCTCCAGATTTCTTACTTTTAAAACCTATGGAACCCTCTAGTGAATACACGTCGGTGTTTAAAGCCCTATTCACACTTCAAAGAATCTTGGAATCAGTCCTCTCCCATCTTGGGAATATTTTGGAAAACTCCCACCAGATGCTGGACACCCAACTAGGAATGTTAAAATATCCAGTAGAAAAGAAAGGAGGAAACATCAACTAAAATTACAACCACCTGCAGAAAAAGGAGAAGAACCAACAAGAGCAGATTATATGTCAAAGAAAGAAACAGCGACTCATACAGGCTGGAGTAAACAAAAAGCAAATAAGGAAAAAAAAACGAACAGAATCAAATTTATTCCCTCAGAAAACTTTTTAAGGACCCTAATGTGGTTGAAACTCAACAGCCGATCACCGCGTATTATCCAATTTTTAACCTAAAAAAAACTAAAACTCTATTAAATTTGATTACTACACCAGGATCAAAACATATAGCAATAGAAACCTCTACAATCCTGACCGCCTCAGAAACATCAAAAAACAGAGAGGATATCAAATAAAACCAGTCGGAAACGAGCATAGAAAAAGGCTACAAGAAGGTTTGCAAAACAGAAGGTCCGGAAAACAAGGTTTCAGAATACTTTACCCCCTGAACTCACGACCTCAGAAAAAGAGGAAGGCCTTGATTTAAAACTAAACTCGGCAACAAAGGAACAGATCCCTGTCAAAAAGCAAAGGGTAAATTCCAATCATCTTAATCCTACCGCCCCAAGTTTCGCATCTATAACGAATGAAAGAGAGTCGCTAGCACAAAAGGACACCCAACTACAGGACCTATTGATAGGGAAGACATCTACTCAGGCGCAGAAGATCCTACCATGCAGCCTGGAAATTACGGACCTATTCCCCTCAGGTGAAGTCCCCCTAAACCGAGAGAGAATAACAAATTTACTTCAAAGGATACAACCACTAAAGTCTTTAGCAAGCAATGAAATAAAATTAGTAACTGTTCCAGAAAGAGCTAAAACCACAACAGCTGTTGTAGAATTTTGGTCTCCAGTAATATCAGGAATTATATTAAAAGAAAGCGAGACTCTACATAAATATGGATTCGACTCGGCCCCAGTAAAAAACAATAACGATAAACCAAAAGAAATCTGTACAATTGGAAATCCGCAGTCACGCCAAAGTGGCACAAATAGCCCTCTAAATTTCTATAAAGAAAATATTTCAGTTTCGATTACGAACGGAGTAAGGAGAAGCTGGAACAAAAATGCACAAAAGAAGGAAAATACAACCAGCGAAAACACATGGGCATGGATAGCGGAAAATCTAAACAGCAATAAACAGGGACAGGAAAACAAGCGCACTTTTTAGCAATTGTTTGACCATCTCTTCATGGAACATAGCTGGAAAAACCCAGGAGAAATTGTAGTGAGGGCTTCAATTTATGTATGTACATTGCTAAGTTAGCACAACCGCGTTGGATGTTAGAAAGCCATCTTGCCACTTTTGCCACTTTTGCTGCTTTTGCACACGACACTGCAGTTACATGTTATTATTTGAGAAATGCTTGCTCGCCTTTTCTTCACATGAGAACTGTCTGTTGTTCACATCCCTAACAGTGAGCTGCGACCTTGGTCTGAACATTGTGTAAAGAAACAGTCTGGGTTGCTAGACGGTGCATGTTTTTGGGTTCAGGTTGATCGGCCCACTATTTAGCCATAACACGCATGCAGCTGCAAATACCTGAGTGTCGAGCGCTTTTAATATTGCAGGCTGCTTGCTTGATTCATTCATTCGGAAGAAGAGCTTTCCCAGGAGCAGAGTATACCTGATCCTGTGATGTGATTCCACTAAGCTGATCTTTACGGTATGGGGTTCCCCATTCAAGCCTAGAGACCTTCTATTAGTCTAATAATAATAATAATATTAGTTTACTAGCGAAAGGAAGGTGGCTGCAATCCACTGTCATTTTATTATGATTTCTCCTTTCATTTTCTATGGTATTGTAACTATGCTGATGATTTTGATTTTAATCATTTGTCTGCTTATGTTAGCCAAAGTACTGCATCTTAGGACACGAGGTTTATAAATAAACTCTTTAAACTTTACCGTGTCTCTGTTTACTCTTGTTGTGGACTGATATGAGAATAGTAACGAACAGGTATTTCTGATTCCCACCATTCCTGAGAATACACTAAGTCGCTTGTTCTGGGTTGTCTATACATTGGGAGCGCCGAGATAAAATCGGAAAATGAATTGGACACTGATGCTGGTCGGATAGGGGTTCTGGGTTCTGAGGTGAGTTTCTGGTACACCACAATTCACTGAGGTCCTGGTTTCCTGCGTATAGTTCTGTGCATGAGCAGAATCCCTGCAACATGGCGCACCTAATGTTTGGTCGATTGATTTGAAACGCCTTAGTAGTGCTTATATTAGTCTACGACTCCCTCACTCTTGTTTCCGGATAACGGGAGTGACGGATTTAAACCTACCTGTTACTCGACTAATAGGTTCTTTCAGGCTTGATCATTAAAAAGGTTTCTTATCTGAACCATAGTGCTACTGATTAAACTCGTTGTTGATTTTTGTGTGCCCTTATGGCGGTTGAGATTGCTGCACCTCTGCGGCGTCATTTGACGACGTATGGGGTGCCGGACGATGGGATGGCTGTTATTTTTGTGGTGAGCGCTGATGCGTCTTTCCCTTACGAGTTGTTTTACTCTTGGGTGACTGTGCCAGCGGTGAATGCAGACGATGATACGTTTCATTCCTATACTCCCACGCAGCTACCTGCAATCTATACGCCATATAGGACACAAGAAATTCCTATTTCTGCCTGGCAGCATACCATTTGGTTTAATGGCGCCCTTCCCCATGCGGTTACACCGGCTAGAATGGGCCCTTCGTCAATTCCAGGGGCCACATGGCCGGTGCTGGCCGGATTTACGCCTCATCCCCGCTATCTCACGGTAGCGGTGGCTGAGTTGCGTGTACTTCACACAGCCCTTATTATAGTGCATAGGGCTTTAGTGCAGTACGTGTCACGCAACGTGCGGGTGGGGGCACCTGCTGTTGCGGGACAACCAGCTGAACACCATGCAGTGGTTATTAGTCCTGTTATGGTTAATTCGGTAATGGACAAGCGCCCCCAAAATAAGGATGACTTACCTTATTGGCTTGCTGAGAAATTTGACCAACTGGAAGCAGTTTTTCCGCATACTACTCCTGTGGAGAAACACAGGATACTCACCATTAGTTTGCCGAAAGACTTAGTCCCAGATATGGCCGATTGTGACAACTGGGGCAAGGTCTTTGCCGCGACATACTCGAAGTGCTTCGGCACTCCGTCTATGTCTGTGCTTCCCTCCATCATTAAACGTGTTCAAGATAATCACGGGGCGGAGGCTGCTGTGGAATTAGGAATGCGGCTTGTTGGGGTGTTCGATGTGGTTGCTTCCATGGTAATGGGCAACCTCAAAGGCGATGCTATGCAGTTCCAAGTGGCTAATAAGTTGGACCGCGTGGATGAACTCGACAGGCCTATGGAGTTCGCTAAGATAACTGCGGAAACCTATAGAACCATTGGCCGCAGTGCCTTAGGTGTTAAACCAACTGTAATAATTCCTGATTTGGTACAGCAAACTAAAGTGAGCTCGTCTGGTAAAGACGAACGCCCAAATTTTCCAAAACAAAATTGGCGGACAAAGAAACAGGGGAAGCAGCAACAGAAACAGGGGTCTCGTCCTGCCTCACCCGTACAGTCGACTAGTGAATGCACATATGATCTGCGCGATCGCTCTAGTATTAAGTCACCTGATAGATTTCAGGTTTCTGAACAACATTCTCCTCGTTCTTCACAGGAAACATCGGCATCATAGTCCGGTGGCGGAGACCATGGGAAAGGACTGGGTGCCCAACAAGGACGTAAGCAACCCCGCCAGACTGACGGTAAAGGCAAACAGGACGAGTCTGCACGTCAACGACTCCCATTTCAAAAGAAGAAGGTTGCTGCGCTAACAGCGAGGTATGCCACAGATAGTGCGGACGCAGCTTCAGAACCTGACATGGGCACTAACGCTGCTCGACAGCGCGGCGGAAGTTACAGTAGTGCGACAAGCACTGCGTCCATATCTGATGGCGACATCAACTGACACGTTCATTACTGTAGAAACTGCTGACACTAGAGTGGCTCCCCCTGACAGACTATATAATATAGTCCTTTTAATTGAAGGTGACATACAACGTACAATTCAGGGGATTTTTTGGGATAATCTGACCTCTTCGTACGATATTCTATTGGCAGAGGCAGACTGGCCCCAGGCTTTCATTTTAGATGCTTCTAGAGGGGAGGAGGTGATCCTCCCGTCCTTTGCGCACACAGTGCCAAAGGGCCAAGCTAAGAGGTTCGCCGAGGGGTGGGCTCTGGTGCTAGCACCGGCTTTGTATCGTACTCAGGTAGACTGGGATAAATTGTCCCCCAGCCATGAGATTCCGTTGCGGTCCATGCCCCAGCCACAACCCCAATATCCCATGCGTCGTGAAGCAAGACCTCACATTGCGGCAATCCTTGAACAATTGGAATATCAAGATGTGTGTCACCAATGAATAATCCTTTATTCACTGTGACGAAGCCCGATGGGTCGTACCGCCTGGTTTAGATTACCGGCATTTAAACTCTCATTGCCGGACATGCGCAGTACAGAAAACCCACAGTTCTGCTCTCGTCGATAGTCTCGTGAGAAAACGGTTTAAGACCACACTTGACATTTCCAATGGCTTTTACAGCCAAAACCTGTCCACTCTTAGTAGTCAGTGGACGGCGTTTACATCGGGCGGCAAACAAAAACATTTAAAAAGATTACCCTGACCCTGATGCGTACTCGTATGTGGATGATATTTATCTCACAGATGACGAGTTGTGGCCGCATCTGTGTCGCGTTGATCGCATTATTGTTTTGTTTGCAGACTTCAGTTACAAATTCAACTTTGTGAAGTCTCACATTGCAGAGTATACAGTGTTGTTTTTGGGATACAAACTCAACAATGAGGGTCAAGGATTGGCTCCGCACTTCCTAGAGAAATGCGCGTGCCTGCGTGCTCCTACAACACTGACAAAATTACAATATTTGCTGGGATTTCTAAATTTCGGTCGCACATACATTCCTGATTATGCCCAGCGTATCAAGCCGCTTTATGCCTTGGTACAACCTACTTTTTCCAAATCATGCTGGCTGCCGGAGCATTCAGCTATATTGCAATCTTTGCAAGCTGACCTTCTTGCTGCAAAATACTTACTGACGTGTGATAACCGCACTAACCTGGTAATAAGAATTGTGCCAGGCGCAGTGGGTTTCACGTACTTAACGTTCAATGAGGGCGACACCGTCCCCATTGCCTGCAAATCACACCTCTACACTTCGGCTGAACTGCGCTTTTCCTCTGCCGAGAAAGTTTTGATGGCAGTACAGATGGCGATTCTTAAAGAACGAGCGCTGTCGCAAGGGAAACGCATGTTGGTGGTCACACCATATCCTGCCCTTGAGGCAGTGACCAAAGCGAGTGTACCAAATTCTAAAGCTTTGCATCCCTGGTGGATACAATGGGCCACTTCCTTGACATCGCCCGATGTCACCTATATCTTTAACGCAGCATTACAGACTCAGGAGTACTTACAGTATGAATTCGTTCATCCATCTCCTCTGTCTTTGCGCCCGCTCGAGGATTACCATTGTGTCATTTACACTGACGGTTCTACGCAACCGGCGACTGGATCGAAGCATGCCTATTCAGCGGCCTGCGCAATTGTGGTGGGTACTTTCGTGAATGGTGAATTCCAATCTGATGTCGTGCATACGCAGTCATTGGGTGATTGCACCGCACAGTTGGCAGAGCTCCGTGCTCTGGTTCTCGCACTGGAGTTTGCTGATTCTTGGGTCACTACTCTTATAGTGAGTGACTCGTTTTATTGTGTTCAATCTTACAACGACAATCTGCATTTTTGGTCTCAAAATGAATACCGTGATTCCAAAGGTAGCACAATTAAGCATAAAATGCTTTGGGTTCGAGTGGCAGAACTTAAAGAACTTCTGCCTCTCGTGAATGTTATTCACACTCTTGGTCACCAACGAGTTGGTGTCCATGCTGTCAGCAACAGCTTAGCTGACGAGGCAGCAAAAACAGCAGTGGCGACATACTTAGTGGCAGTAGTTACAAGATCCAAAAGTAAGATCGATGATGACATCTTGGCAGCTATTGCTGCTACAGAGAAGGGAACTAATTACCCGAGAGGTTTCCCTTCTCGTTACCATTATCACTTAAGTCCTGATAACGTCCCGTTAGTGAGGATTAACGACGTCGGTGACAGATTGATTCCCAACGCGGACTGCAGACCATCTTTGATATTAGCGGCTCACAAGGGTATGGCCTCTGCCCACGCCAGCGTTACAGCTACTGTATCTCTGTTACAACAACGTTACTGGTGGTGCGGTTTATATAAACAAGCTCGCGCTTATGTTCTTGACTGTGACATTTGCCAGCAGATTAAACCTTCAACTGCGGCGCGCCCACCACAAACTCAGTTGTACATATCTAATAAACCACTAGGGTGTGTTTATCTAGATCACTGCGGTCCATTCACCTCTGATACTGCGTACAAGTACATCTTGGTTGCAGTGGATTCGTGCACATGTTTTCTGTGGGTATGGCCACAAAGGAGTGCTGATGCCCGTACTGTCATCAGGGATTTGCGTGTCTTTGTGGGAAGTTTTGCATGTGGTACCTTTCATTCTGATCAGGGCCCTGCGTTCGTCTCTAAGGCGTACAAAGAAGCCATGAGAAATTTGGGGGTCCAAGTCAAATTTTCGTCTCCCTACCGACCTGAGGGTAATAGTGTGGTGGAGCGAATGAACCATGACTTAAAGCAATCTTTGACAGCTAGGGTTTTAGGCACTAGCCGGAACTGGCTAGCCCATTTGCATAACGTCCAACGTGCACTTAATAATCTCCCTAGAAGGTCTCTGGGTGGGCGGACCCCATACATGATGCTCTTTGGCATACAAATGTTTGTCCCGGACCTTGATGGTCTAGACATGGCGGCGTCAGCCGCACCCTTTGACGTAGATGATCACTGTGCTGTATTGCAGACTCTACAAGAAGCCAGAGACAGTCTAGCGAAGGAACAAGTGCCCTCCACATCTGATGCTGCACTTCAGATTCCGGTAGTCGGCTGGCTACCTCGAGTTGGTGATCTTGTCTGTGAGAAGGTGGAGAACAAGAAGGAGTTCGGCCCCTCTTATCGTGCACCGGTTCCAGTGCTTGGCGTGCAAGGTACACGAACAGTCATTTTACCTCCACTTCCTGGTTGCAAGGATAACAGGTACATCTCTATTGACAATGTCAAGCTACAGCGAGTGGCCGATTCTTCTTAGTATGACTCCAGCGGTTTCTTGCCCTGCGATGCTGAGAAATTCTGTTTTGGCTCCAGCTTCTACCACCTTGCCTGATGTTGCCATCGAGATTCATACAGTTACTGGTCCTTTGTTGCCACCAACAGCTGGTGGTCTACCTGAAGATACTGAGTATGCTTATCCTGCAGATGTACCGTTGCCTGTTTTACAATCCACCGCAGTTAACCAGTCACGCTTCTCCTTTTACACTAACTCAATGACTTCCAATACCCCATCAAAAGTTTCAATCTTTGCTGTCTGGTTTAAAAGACATTTTTTAATTTCCCCTTGGACTTACATTTGGCTGGTGCTCATATCTATTTTTTTGTTCATGTCCATTGGATTTGTGGTGGTGTTTTTTCGTCTTGTGAATGGACACTACCTAAAAGAAAGATCAACAATTGGACTAATTGGTGGAACTTTGGCCCCCCACTCCTCATCACATATCATGAAAAGGGACCAGACTTTTGTGAATATTACTGCCTGGCCTGTGTGGATGGGATTGCGTGGGATGCTGTTAAAATTCAAATTCATGGTCCCACTGAAGTAATCAATGTGCCAAATGTATTTCGTGTTTCTATGGGTGATGTAATTAAGCAAAGCATCCGCTCGGATGATTGGGATGTTCAAGCCATAGAAGCACTGTTTTCTGATTTGAAATATTATGCTGCGTTTGAAGCTGAGGTTTTGTATTTAGATACTGCTAATTATGATGAGCAATTTTGCTATCAACATTATGGCAATCATTTCCTTCACAAAGCCAATACGTTTAGAAATTTTGTAATTTATACGCAATGGGAACACTGTCCAGCGCTTAGGCTGGGCAGCTCCAACACGTTAGTGAACAAATTCACATATTTTTCTGATTTCAGTGTGTCAAATTCTGCCTCCTTTTATTTTAAAGTGGCAGCTGAGTCTGCCTCGAAAGTTAGGCTGACACACAATAAATTGTTATATTCCAAATCCTTCATGGATGAATTGGCAATCAGAGGTTATGATCTGTGGAAAGCTACTATTGATCTTAAATCAGTTTGGGGTTCTAAACCGTGGCAGGTACAGGGAACAGAAGCTTTGCATCGTGCTTGCCTCATCCCGAACCACATGTTATTTTTGAATTCGTCAATTTTTCAGACCACCTGTTTTGGATTGGCTACTTCTAAAAAATTAAATTCTCCCTCTACTCCGGATCTGGGTGCCTATCCTAATTGTGATAATCATACGGATCTGTCCCTTGCTACGTTGCAGTCATACATTTCTAACACATCCATCAATATTTCCAAATTAAATCCGAAAGGATGGTTAATATGGCAAACGAGCTCCGATTCCAGTCAACATCGGTTTCTGGATTTAAATCCAGGGTATACGCAAGTTCATGTGGACCCCCGTTTTGAATCCTCTCATACTGTAACTACCTACGCAGTAGGGAAGTTATGCCAATCTTGGCTGCAACATTCCACCTTAGCATCTGTTAAACTTCATTTATCACAATTACACGACAAAATAGATTTGAATGATTTTGTTAGGGGTCCTGCGGTTGGCAGGTCCAAAAGATGGGTATATGCTGTTTAAAACGAAGTTTGGAAGCTATCACAAATTGAAGCTGCTTCCAGATTACGAGCTATTGATCAAGCCAATATGGAGAAAGTATTGGCTGTTATAGATAATAGCATTAACACCCTGTCTTCCAGAATTTATATGTTAGATAATATCGTTTCATCTGTTGCTGACATTGTGCAAGATGATTTGTCTGTTTTCTATCATGGTCAAAATCAATTGCGTTCTATAATGCAGTTTGCATGGACATTGCAAACGTTAAAGGCTGGGAAAGTCTTCATCTTTGTTCCTTCCTTTTAATTTAACTGCAAAACAACAGTTCATGTCCATGAAAGATGCAACATACTCATTGCTGCACATTGGAAAAGTTAGAACCTTTCTCTGTTGCCGAATTAAACTCCGCTGTGTTGCTTATCCACGGGTTAATCACATTACCATTTCCCCTGTTTAAGTTCAGTTCCTGCATGAAACATTATGCGCTAGGCAGATATGAACAACTAGGTACTGCCTTCCTGCATGAAGTTTGGTCACTCCCATTCACGTACAGGTGCGTGAGGGACGGTAAAGAGGTTTACTTAAAAGGTGAAGAGTGCACTTCCACTCCGGATCACTCTGTGGTGTGTCAGCACATTCAATTGCATGGTGCATGTAATGTGCACGCTCCTAATTTAGCTTGCATCCTGAAAGGGATCCCAGTGCCAGTCATAACACCGTCGTTTACGCCGCTGGCTAACGGTAGTTATTTGCTATTAAATAATGAAGCTTGCTGTGGGATGTTAGTGGGAATTCCCTACATGGTGACTGTATCACAGAGAGTAGTCTGCTGTAACAACGTCCTTTTCCCACCCCCGCATGGACGGCTCGATGTATCCATCTGGCCTTCCATTCCAACCTTGAAAGCAGAGTTCAACAAGATGAGCAGAATAAGGGCTCCATTGTCTCAAAAAGAAGTCGCGTTGACTTCATCCCGGGAAACATTTGTCCTTCACGTAGCAAACACGCGCACAGAGGTGCAAGCGCTTTTGAATACTGATCTCCCACTTCATTTTGGTACCCTGATTCAGACTATCTTTAATGCCTCGTCAACAAGTGGTCTGGCACATTTTTTCAAAATTGTGGGCTCCGGCCTCGTGACCTCCTTCCAAACTATTTTTGGTGTGATCCCGGCATTTATTCATTCTATTTTTTCCAGCGTCTTCGGAGGTCTCCCATTGATTCTCGCCCTCGTGGCTGGGGTACTGTTGTTGGTCTGCTTACTACGCAATGGATGCACAATTTGTGTCACACGACAGCATGTCCCGGCTGCTCCATCTTCGTAACCGGATGCTTGAATACTATGGAACACTACCACTGGCAACATTGAGAATAGCCTATGGGTTGTCCTTCCGGTTTCCCTACTTTACTTGCGTACAACCTGTCTTTCATTGCCTAGAGTGTCCGTTCCAATGGGCTCTGGATTTGTGCTTGTCAAACTCGGTGTCTCCCGCCCCGGTTTATGATCGACTAATGAGCCCCTTAGTGGCTCATGAGTTGGACTGTTCTGGTGTCAGAATTATGGCCTGTGGAGCAGCACATGGAGTCCTAGGGAATTGGGACATCGGTACGGCTGCTGATGACTTCCTGGCAAGAAGTTATCTTGAAGAACATGCCAGTTGTCCTCTGATGGTACTAGAGGCTCCAGTTGTCGAAGAACATGTGTGTTCATTCCCCTTGCTGAAATGGATGGCAGATAATTTTGCAGAACTTTCCAAGGATTTCCTCTTGGAAGCCGTTGCTACTTATTGTGCTTATACATTGATGGATTAACTTGGAGGTCACCCAACATTCCTTTTGAATAACTTTTGCATTTTCGTTCAACATCCATCGATAATATTTTTTTTCCCTTTAAATGTTTTTTTTCTCTCTCTTTTTCCTCTTCGAACTTCCACTGCCCTTATATGGATTCACAATTTGTGCCCTTAGTTCTGTTCTATCGAACTTGAACTCTGCGTTCCTTAATTGTACCCCTATTGGTTAGTGGTCCGATCAAGGGGGGGGGGTGTAGTGAGAGCTGCAATTTATATATGTACATTGCTAAGTTAGCACAACCGCGTTAGATGTTAGAAAGCCATCTTGACACTTTTGCCACTTTTGCTTTTTTTTGCACACAACACTGCAGTTACATGTTATTATTTGAGAAATGCTTGCTCGCCTTTTCTTCACATGAGAACTGTCTGTTGTTCACATCCCTAACAGTGAGCTGCGACCTTGGTCTGAACATTGTGTAAAGAAACAGTCTGGGTCGCTAGACGGTGCATGTTTTTGGGTTCAGGTTGATCGGCCCACTATTTAGCCATAACACGCACGCAGCTGCAAATACCTGAGAGTCGAGCGCTTTTAATATTGCAGGCTGCTGGCTTGATTCATTCATTCGGAAGAAGAGCTTTCCCAGGAGCAGAGTATACCTGATCCTGTGATGTGATATCACTAAGCTGATCTTTAAGGTATGGGGTTCCCCATTCAAGCCTAGAGACCTTCTATTAGTCTAATAATAATAATATTTGTTTACTAGCGAAAGGAAGGTGGCTGCAATCCACTGTCATTTTATTATGATTTCTCCTTTCATTTTCTATGGTATTGTAACTATGCTAATGGTTTTGATTTTAATAATTTGTCTGCTTATGTTAGCCAAAGTACTGCATCTTAAGACACGAGGTTTATAAATAAACT
The DNA here is from genome assembly GCF_964204655.1 of Triturus cristatus. Lineage (NCBI taxonomy): Eukaryota > Metazoa > Chordata > Amphibia > Caudata > Salamandridae > Triturus > Triturus cristatus. The sequence continues at coordinate 283,303,812 of NC_140587.1, forward strand.
CTTTAAACTTTACAGTGTCTCTGTTTACTCTTGTTGTGGACTGATATGAGAATAATAACGAACAGGTATTTCTGATTCCCACCATTCCTGAGAATACACTAAGTCGCTTGTTCTGGGTTGTCTATACATTGGGACCGCCGAGATAAAATCGGATAACGAATGGGACACTGATGCTGGTCGGATAGGGGTTCTGGGTTCTGAGGTGAGTTTCTGGTACACCACAATTCACTGAGGTCCTGGTTTCCTGCGCATAGTTCTGTGCATGAGCAGAATCCCTGCAACAAAATTAGCAATAATTACGGAAGACAGACCTGGGGTTGTTGCTTTACAAGAAATCTGGGCAATCACAACTTTTGACCATCTCGATTATTTTGTGTATGACATTCCAGCAGAATCGGTAGTCCGAGGGCATGCAAAAGGAGGGATCGCAATTCTTCTTTCTGAAGAATATAACTGGGCTCAAGAAATCCTCCAAATGAGCTCAAAGAATATCCAATGTATCAAGATCAAATTCGGGACGGACCCTATTGAAACATCAAATTCCTGCATATTTTCAATGTCTATATTACCCCTGGATCCAAAATGGACGCACTAGCGATAGAAATATTTTAGGGTCTCGAAATGGTGGTTGAAGACCAAGATTACCCGTATGTTTTCCTAACAGGTGATTTCAATGGACAAATATCTAATGACCTCTTAGAAAAATGGACAATTGGCAAAAAAGAAGAAGCCTTGGCGATACCTATTCCACAATTTCCTATAGGAAATAAAGCTGATAGAAGAGGGAAAATTCTGTTATCGTCACTTCCTATGCTGAACGGAGTAATATTAAATGGCAATACAGAAGGAGATATTCCGGCTTCCTACACAAGAAAAGGCAACTTTAATACCTCAATTCTAGATTATGTGATTTGTAGTCCAGATCTGTTCGGATCAGCCCTCCAATTTAACACTAAGTTTGAGATAGGAAGTGATCATGCAATATTACACTTAACAACAGATTTAAGACTGAAACCAACATCTCCGGGGCATATTATGTATTTACAAAGTACAGTACTGATGAACCAGGTCCAAGGGAGGCTGTTATGGAATTCTAGAACATACAACAAAATTATGCAATTAATTGAGATGGCACAACCACTACAGACTATTCATTCAATAAATCCAATAACACATTTTGAGGCTGTCATCAATAAATTGGTACAATTTCTGCATGAAAATGCAAAACAATGAATGCCAAGAACACAAAAAAACAAAAGACGGAACCCAGATATAAAGGCAACAGGATTAAATAAACTAATAAGGACACAATTTCTTCAATTTTCTGAAACAAGAAAATGCTAAATCAATAATTTAAAAAAACGTCGCAGGAGAGATAAGAAAAAAAGTGAAATAAGATACAGGTCAAAAAATGGGTGGACTTACAGATAGCAGCAAAACAAAACGATAAACGCTCCTACTGGAATATAATTGCCACAGAAACGGGCATCAAAAAATCACTACAAGCAAATCCAGTCGCTCCATCAGAATGGGAAATATACATAACCAACTTATATAAAAAAAAAGAAAAGACAGAAAGCATGACTCTAATGCCAAGCAAGAGAGGAAGGGAAGAAATTACAGGTAATGAGGCTCCATCCCGTCCTCAAATTGAAGATTACATAAAAAAGGAAAGATCGGCGGCAGCAATGGGACCGGACCAAATCCCAATTAAGGTCCTCAAAAGCAACTCTAAAGAGTGGAGCAAGTTTCTAGCCTACCTTTTTTCCTACATATTTGAAACTGGGGAAATCCCAAAGTCCTGGAAGGGGAGCATTGTCATTCCAATCCACAAGAAGGGCTTCAGGCAGCTCCCCTGCAATTACTGGCAGATAACTCTCCTAGACACAACTGATAAGATCTTTGCGGCAGCTGTCTTAGATCATCTCAAAGAGTGGGCATTTTCAACGGGTTCCATTCTTGTAAATCAAGCCGGGTACAGAACAAAACACTTGGTTACTGACAATATAGCAGTGCTTCAAACGTTAATGGATAAATATGTCATCAATAAGTCTCAGGTTGTGTATGCAATCTTCGTCGACTTTACGACTGCATTTTATAGGGTAGACACAGCCATGCTCTGGAAAAAACTCCAAAGAATGGGAATTCCGGATAACCTCCTTCACTTAATAATATCCTTGTACTCAGGGACATGGTGTCAAGTTCAAATGGGGAGGGAGAAGGGTCTCACCAGTCCTATCCCTACACTAATGGCTTGAGGCAAGGGGGCCTCCTAGCTCCCATACTGTTCTCTTTATATCTTAATGACTTGCCTGAAAGTCTCAATCAGGTTAACAATTTTCCACCTAAAATCGTATCTTACAAAATACACACTTTGATGTATGCAGACGACGAAGTCATCTTAGATCTGACTCAACTTGGTCTGCAAAGGAATCTGCAGGCACTCACTAAATGTACAGAATAAAGGGCCAGATATAGGAAGCCAATTACCGCTTGCAAATGCTGATATTCGCCGGATTTCAGCGTTTGCGATCGCAAATTAGTAGATACATAGATAATGAACTTTATTCGATATGTACAAAAACAGTATCATAAAAGTGCATACACTTGAATATAAAAATCCATTAAAAACAAATAAAATTTCAGTTATTTTGTAACATAGTTAAGATCAGATAAAAAGTACAGATACACAATCAAAGCATCAAGATATATATCAACTTAGGTCTGCATTGATGTCCGCAGCCTCAAGATCATTTTCAGATAAGATGAAATGGCTGCCAGGGCTAAAGGTGTTTCCAGGGTTTTTAATTTTTGATAAGCCATTTTACATGAACGTAATCCCCATGATTTAAGCAACGGTTTTAAAAAAATAGTCCTTGGCGGTTGGTAAATTCTACAGAATAGAATACAATGAATGTTAGATTGGGTTGAAAGGCCATCGCAAGGACACTTCGGTAAGTCACTGGACCAACAATTTGGATTGGGAAAAGTTAGAAGTCTAAAAAAAGTGTTGGTACGAAAGCGGGTCAGGAGCATGCGGGTAAACAGCGATGGTTCTAAGAGTAAATATTGCTGTGTACCACTCATAATGGTCGATTCTTGGTAATCCGCAACTGTGCTCTTTTGTTTTTCTAAGGACCATCGTTGACAGCTCCAGTAATTTAGAACAAGACGCTTTAACGTGACTTTTGCGATTTTAACTAAGGTTGAAGGGCCAGTAAAAAATTCAGGGTGCCCTATATCAGTAGACAATCTCTTGACGTAGTTCAACCATTTAATGTTCTTGACCTCTTTCAATTTTAGACAGTCTGTAATAATTTCCCTGTTAAAATGTATCTCTTCATTGGTCCAGACTTTGTGCCATAAAATAAGGGGGGAAGAATTGATCGTGTCCGCGATGTATGTGAGGCCCAATTCAGTATGCACCATATAGGTGGAGGTGCCAGGAGGGACAGCCAGGAGATAACGTAAGAAAGCATTCTCGAGGCGTTGAATTTGATCAACGGGTTCAATCCCCCAGATCCCGGATCCATAGGTGCCAGTTGAGATGCACTTCGCCCGATAGATCTGAAGTAAAGGGCTTATTGGACGACCCCCTAGTTTTTTGGAAAAGTTGGTCAGTGCTCCTATGGCTTTAGACAATGCTAAGCCTCTGGCTTGAGCCGCAGCTCGCCAAGTGCCCCTCTTGTTAAAAATAATGCCCAAATAAGGGAAACTATCAATATTATCCAATTTGTTGCCATTCAGAAAGATAGAACATGGCTTTTTTCCGATCCCTAGGCCACAGGACATGGTGTAAGTTTTGGAGGTATTAACATTTAGGCCTCTCCTTGACATAAAGTCAGTAAATTCGTTGACTGCCCTTTGTAGCCCCATGCGAGTCTGGGACATAATTGCTGCATCGTCTGCGTAGAGCAGAATGGGTATAGGTTTACCGTTTATTGTGGGATAGTCGTGGAAAGTTCTGTTCAGATGATGGCTAACGGAGTTAATATAAAGGGAGAAAAGTAAGGGAGCTAATATACAACCTTGTCTGACGCCTCGCCTAATGAAAAACCTGTCAGAACATTCTCCATTATTACCATATCTCACGCGGGCCGATGCATCCCTGTACAGCTTTTTAATAAATGAAAGAATGGGGGGATCTAAACCAATCTCTGCAAGGGATTCCCATAACTGCATATGATCAACATAGTCAAATGCAGAGCTGAGGTCTACAAAGGTTATGAAGAGATTTCCTTTTTTAGCCTGGGTATATTTGGCTATTATAAGGGTCAGGTTTAGACCCTGTTCAATAGTACCCTTACCTTGTCTGAAGCCATATTGCAAGTTGGAGATAATATCTTGATCGCTTAACCAGTCATGTATTCTGTTTAAAATAATTCGCCCAGCTACCTTCATGAGGGAGTCTAAAAGTGAGATTGGGCGATAATTGGCGGGATTATCCCTCGCTCCTTTTTTAAAAATCAGGACGACAATTGCCTCGGGCTAAGTAGGAATAAAACCAGTGGTGTTCAAAGAATTCAATACATTAGTAAGCAGTGGAGCCCATAGATCAGGCTGTGATTTAAAAACGTCTATTGGGACGCAATCCGGACCTGGGGATTTCCCAGAAGGACTTTGTTTTAGGGCCATCAGTACTTCGGCGTGGTCGAATAAGATGTTTAAGGGGAAAAAGGTAGTGATAGTTAAATCAGAGGTGGAATTGGAGTCACTTTCCCACTCATACAATCGATTAGCCGAATCAGTAGGGTTGTATAGGGTGCTAAAATGTTTAACCCAAGTTTCGGGAGTTATGGCTGAGTCCAAAATCGGGAGCTGGGAGGGTCGAAAAAAGGGAGCATTGACTGCCCTCCAGAAGGCGGTATTATCCCTCTTCCCAGAGGCTTCCACGAGGGCTAACCAAGCCTGCGACTTCAGCTGGTTTTTCCTTGCCTGACGCGTAGTGCGATAGTTGTGTCTGGCTTTCTGAACCTCTAGGCGGTTTCTAGGATTAAGTTTCAAAGCTACTTTCAGGAGTCGCAAAGCTTTGGAACAATTCCTATCGAACCAGCCGTGGGTAAGTGGGGGAGATTTCCTTGGGGCACGTGCAAGCAGAGTTTTGATTTCTGACAAGATTACGGAAAAAGAATTGGTTATTGTCTGCGGATTTTCTGTGAGTGACAAACAGGTTTGAATGTGATCATATACATTATTAACCAGAGTGTTAAGAAAAGTAAGGGGAACCACTTTGTCCCATTTAAGAAAGAGGCCCATAGTGGTTCCCAGCTGCAGGGGAAGGAAATAAGGGGGATTCTGCCTGGCCTTGTCCTTAGCGTACGGGGTTAGCTTTAAAGTTATCCCGATTGGATAGTGGTCGCTAATAACGGTGTCAAGGGTCTCCCAAGTAAGTATCGACCCTGAGTACCTGGAAGATATAAGTGTATAATCAATCGTGGTATGACAACCTCTCCCATTATAAGTGGGTTTAAAGCACTTGGGTGGGAGGCATAGATCATTGACAAAGGATAAATTGAAATGGGATGTTAAGCCATTTAAAAGATCTCCTAGTTTAGTGTGGTGAAAGTGTCTGGGAGGGTCGTCCATGTCAATTGTCAGACCACAGGAACCTTTAATACTCTGAGGGCACAGAGGGCAATTAAAATCACCCAGCAAAATAATTAGAGTGTCAGAATTATTTTGGGACTCTATTTTAATTAAATCGGTTTTTAATCCATTAAGCACCAGATCCAAGTGAGAGCTTGGAATATTATTGTAAAAATTGACCAGGACAAAGTTTTTAAAAGAGCCACCGGTCAAGCTAATAAGCTGGTAATTTGAGGTCCCTGTGACAAAGGCTGGTTTCAATCGACATTCTACAGAGATGTAGGTCGAAAGTCCCCCCTTGCTTCTACCATGGGGACTGGGAGAGGCTGGGGTATGAAAGGTCTGATACCCTAAGAGATGGAGCTCTGTGGCGGTCCAAGTTTCCTGTAGGCAGATGATACTGTAACGGGAAACGGTTTGAATCCATACAGGGTTAGTCAATTTGTCGAGGAGACCTGCCACATTCCAGGACAAAAGACTATCGCCCTGCAGGAGTTCATCCGTGCCGGTGTTGCCAGTCGTAGAGTCTGTTACAATCTCAGGGGCATATGTATGAAAGGAAAAATTAGTCGCAAACGCTGCGAATCGCAAAAAACAGCGTTTGCGACTGATTTTTCGCTATTTCATATGTATGACACACTTCCAAACAGAAAAATAAGAAATCGCTAAATTAGCGATTTCTTAGGCTGCGAAACAAGAAAACAGCGAATTTCCTAGCGAATACTTAATTTGCGATTCCTTAGCGTTGCGAATATCGCTAACAAGAAATCGCTAGCTAAGAAATCGCAAACACATGTATGAAATTGTCGCAAATTGCGATTTCACAAAATTCGCAATTTAAGAAATCGCAATTAACACCAATTGCTTGCAGGTGGTAAACTGGTGCAAGGTACAAAAACCAGCCCACAATGCAACAAACACACCCACAATGGCTGCAATGTACGTGATAGCCAGGAGGCTGCGTATTCGGGCCCTTGCACACAGGAGAATGAGACAGGAGCGTATCTTCAGGCTGCGCATCACCCTGTTCCAGAACACTGAAGAGGAGATCTATGACAAATACAAACTGCACCCAATGACCATAATGGACCTGATTGAGGAGCTGAAACCCCACTTGGAGCACCCTACTCGCAGGACACAAACAATTCCCACACATGTGCAGGTCCTGTGCTCCCTGCACCTCCTGGCGTCAGGGAGTTTTCAACGGGTCATAGCGGAGGTTGGTGGGGTGTCACAGAGTGCACTTTCGCGCTTCTTCCATGCCTTCCTAGATGCAATGCTACTGAGGCTCTCACATCACATTTACTTCCCCACCACCCAACAGGCATTACAGCAAACGATACTGGACTTCTACCAGATTGCACGTTTCCCCCACGTCATTGGCTGCATTGACGGGACCCATGTGGCCATCACACCCCCAGCAGAAACTGAATATGTCTACAGGAATCGGAAATGCTACCATTCCCTCAACATACAGATTGTGTGCAACGCTAAGTATCACATCACAGACATCGTAGCCAAATACCCCGGCAGCACACATGACTCCTTCATCTTCCGACACAGTGGAATACACAGACGTCTGAGTGCTGGAGAGTTTGGGGAGGGGTACCTGCTCGGTAAATACATTTCACACATCAATACATCCACTACATCACTTGAGGGGGGGTACATTGACTCACCTATCGTGTTTTTTTCCATGCAGGTGACAGTGCCTATGCAGTGCGCGACTTCATCCTGACCCCATACCTGGATCCTGCAAATGCAAGTGAGAGGAGCTACAACAGGGCACACAGATCTACACGCTGTGTCATTGAGCGAACCTTCGGAATCCTGAAGAGCCGCTTCAGGTGCCTGCATAAAAGTGGAGGCGCACTGCAATACAGCCCTGAGACCTGCTGTAAAATCGTGGCAAGCTGTGCAATGCTACATAACATGGCAATGAGGAAAGGCACCACAATTGATGTGACCGATACAGAAACATCGGATGACGAGCGCCCTGCTCCCCCTGCCAGACCAGCACCAGGAGTTGGGGCAGCTGCTGGACGCCAGAGACGGACTGAGATCACACGAAACTACTTTTAGGTGAGTATTGAGGAAATGAGACTACAAAGCCTGATGATGTGTCAAGTGTTTAATCACACTTCACATGAAATAAATTGTAATTGTCCCCAGCACATGTTGTACACACAGTGCAGAGAAGGCACAAGTAATAGGGCAAACAGCCTTTTCGGGTAAATGCACCCGTGTTGCAGTCAGTGTCCCCGCAGATGATTACCTCCGTCGGTGCCGTCCAGGGTGAGTGCCCCCCATGGTGCGCCCTTGGCCTGCTACCTGTCTGCCACTGCGGCGTCTTTCACCTGGCAAGGTTGGAGTGATGCTGCTGCGACTCGATGTGTCCTCACTCTCAGCAGAGGCCATTAGTGCGCTGCCACCAGCATTGGCTGTCTGTAGCTGTTCCACAGCAGTGGTTACCTGCTCTAGCCCTCGTGCAATGTCCTGGCAGCAATGTGCCATGTCCACCTGCATGGTTACGCTTCTGCGTGTGAGTGCGCTGGTGGTGGTGCAGAGGCGGTTGACTGCCTTGGTATAATTGTGTAGCCGTGCATTGGCACGTCGTCCAGCCCTGTCATTGGCAGCTTGGGTGTCCTTCAAAGTGGCACAGAGCTCATGTATTGCCGCTACCATGTTGTGATTGTCCTGATGTATGCGGCCTAGCTGGCGATTTATTGACCGCATTGCCTTGCTTTGCAGGCGCTGTTCATGCAGCATGCACTGTTCCAAGCCGGAGAACACGGTGCCTTCTCCTTCTGTTGCAGTGCTGCTCCTGGGCCTTGACCTGGATATGGCTTGTTCCCTTTGCCTTGGTGTTGGTGCGTCATGACGGGGCATGTCTGTCACACCCTGACTCCCCTCTCTCCTGTCGGTATCATCGCCTGTTGCTGGGACTTCATCCTCAAATGGAGGCAGTGGGGGCACATGTGCGCGCTTCCTGCGCTGAATTGGCTGCTGCTCTGTCTCATCGCTGGAGTCCGCAGGGTCTGCAGGCTCCTCTCCCCCTGCGCTGTCTTCTTGTGGCATGCCGTGTGCTGTGGATGTAAAGGGGACTACATGAGTTTGTGTTACTGTCTGCATGTGGCACTCAATAAAGTTACAATTCTTTGACGGCTAACCTCTGACACATTTCCATTCATTGATCCCCAAAACACATATGTTGCATTTAATTGTGATGGTGTCATGGACACACAGTCAGACACAGTACTACGAGTCCCATGATGCATTGCTGGGTGTGCTGTAAGAGCTGGGCTGGATTGGCATGTTGGGAGTTTACTATGCGCATTTGGGGGAGTGTGCAAGGGATGGGGAGGAGTGCAGGGTGATTTGGCATGCATCTTACCTTGTCTGCTGGATGAGGGGTCGGAGCTGTCTATTGCCGCCAAACCACCAACGCTCTCAGGCAGGAGGGTAGACTCCACGAGCTCCTCATGGGGGGTTGGCTGCTCTGCAGTGGATGGTCCTCCTCCAGTCTGATTGGCATCCTTGAGTCTGGCTGCCACCCTCTCCTTGGACCTCTGGCGCATATCATACCACCGCTTGCGCAGCTCCTCGATGGTGCGTGTGGTGACTCCAACAGCATTCACCTTGCTCTGTATTTCCAGCCAGATTTTCCTCTTCCTGGCCTCTGGGACTTTGAGTGCCTTCTTCCCAAAGAGGAGCTCATGGCTGCAGACCATCTCCTCAATGAGGACCTCCTGCTCCTTTTCTGAAAACTTGTGTTTTCTCTTTCTTTTTTCTGCATCTTTGCCCTGCTGGTTTTGTTTGGGATCCATTGCTGGTTGCTGTCTCCAGGAAAGCCTCCTCACACTCCACAAGCAGCCTCTGGGTGTGGCTCAGGTGAGCAGGTGCAGGCAATCACTACAGTTTCCTGTTTGTGATGTCATCAGCCTGCACCAGGCTTGCAGATTCCCGTTTTTGCGATTTCTTAATTAGCGAATTTCGCTATTAAGAAATCGCTATACGGGATTCTGCGAATTATTTGCGATTTTTAAGTAATCGCAAATGATTAGCGATTTATTTTATACATCCCGTTTAGCGAATCTGAATTTGCGAATCGCAAAATCTCGCAAATTAGGATTCGCTAAAGGGGAGTTTGATACATATGCCCCTCAGTAGTTTCTGAGGATTGCAAGGGATTTTTAGGGAGGGAAATATCTCTGTGGACTGAATAATTGGAAGAAAGATTGATTATCGAACAATCAGTCAAAGACATTGGCTCTAAAGATGGAAAGTGAGGGACAATGCCAGAAGTTGACTTCCACCCCGTATTGTCAATGAGCAGTGTGTTGTTCTTAGAATTAAGGTTGTCAGATTCTAGGATAATTGGCAAAATGCTCGTGGAAGAAATGTTATCAGCCATAAGTCCAAGGTTAAGAAGTCAATCCTGTTCATCCAAACCAGAAAGAGTGGCATATCTGTTTGAAGTTGGGAGAGTGAAGTGGTGAGCCTCGATATTGAACCTCGATGGTGGGTGTGAAAATGTGGGATTTAACAAGAGAGAGCGGGGGTAAAAATAACTTAAGTCGACCGTTGAAATTCCCAAACCCCTGCTCGGGGTGTACCAATCCACTACGTGGGGTAACACCCTACGATCTCTAAAATTAATTATAATGATATCACCCTGGATGTCCTTAGGTCTAGGGCCCAACCATTTCAATCTCCTCACATGTAATATTTCACCAATAATTTCAGGGGGAAGTGGTCTATTTTGGGTCAGCCAGTATACTACTTTATTTTTGAGTTCCTGGTATCTCTCCGTTTTACCCTGGGCAAGCACTGGGACGCCAGTGAGTGTCACTACGTAGGGAGCCGCTTCGGGGGGCAGGTCGATGTAAGAGCTTTTATCCAGTTTGTGATCCGAGGAGGGCTGCCAGTTGGTGTTATTACCCAGGGACGCTGCAGGGTTGGAGAGTTGATCTTCTCTTAAAGCCCCCTTGGTGGTGAATTGTTTCTCTGCTATAGGCAGAGGAACAGATATGTTCTCTGTATGATTCGATGTATTAGGCTGAGTAGTTGTTTGAGTGAAAGGGGGGGGCATAGTAGCCGCAGTAGGGTTTTTACATAGGTGGGAATTCAGGTTGTTATTTGATGCAATAAGTGAAGCGTGAGATGCTTCCAGGCATGTTAGCTGTGTTGCAATATTCTTAACTCTCTCCACTAAAGGTGAAAGTAAAGATCTTACCAGGTGCTCTATGTCAGCCAATAAGTTGGAGAAAGGAGAGATGGGAGGCTGTATCGGGAGTGTTGAAGACCTAGCTCATGTGAGGGTCGGTGTTAATTGAGGTGTGGGTTTAGGCACATCAGGATGACAGTCTTTTCTCCTTTTTTTTGTTGGAGCAGTAAGAATTTTTTAACTGTAAGCTTGGAGGAAGAAGATCTATTTTTTGCAGCTTTTCTCTTAGGTATCTTGGCGGTATAAGTTGGGGTTAGGTCCTCAAGGGAAGTGACCATTAATGATTGCGAATTAGAAGGGCATATGTCAATTTCCTTTGGAGTAGCCGCTATGTCTATTGGGTCGTATGATTGCACGGAAGGGCCAGCGTCGTCGATGGGATCAGGGTCAGAGGTCCTAGTTGAAGGTGAGGGAACCTGTTGGATGTGGCCCACGGACGAACGCTTCTGGTAAATAGGGTCCAATGATAAACGGCGTTCCGTAATGGCAATCTCTTGTTCTAAAACAGAAGCGGCCCTGGTGATAAAGTGATCCAAAGTCCCCCTAACTGAGCCCCCCACCAGAGAGAGCCTTGATTTTGTAGAGTGTGTGGCCATAACAATTTGTTAAGTGAGATAAAACACAAATAAAATGAAAACCAATACTAATGTGCTGTGAGGATAATATAACAAATATAACTAAGGAACAGTAAAAGACTGTAAGAGACAGCCCCCCATATGCCTAAGGGAAACAGTGAGAATATCAATCACCTGGCTCTGGGACAACTTGTAGCATATATGCAGCCAACGACAGGGGGGGTGGCCCAGCCTTGCCTCGGTCGGCCTTGGACGGCCGTAGACGGCCCGCCCTTTGCCCGGGCTTAGCCCGGCGCGTCCCGCGAAGCGGGAGGCGCGAGGTCTTTTAAGTCTGCTGCTGGAAGGAGGGAGGGGCTGTTGATGGTCACGCTGCCCCCACAGACTTCTGGGCCAAGTAGTTCAACAACAGCACCGGTCAGTAAAATCCGCACTCCAAACGCTGCACGTTCCGCGAAGCGGGAGGCGCGAGGTCTTTTAAGTCTGCTGCTGGAAGGAGGGAGGGGCTGTTGATGGTCACGCTGCCCCCACAGACTTCTTGGCCAAGTAGTTCAACAACAGCACCGGTCAGTAAAATCCGCACTCCAAACGCTGCGCGTTCCGCGAAGCGGGAGGCGCGAGGTCTTTTAAGTCTGCTGCTGGAAGGAGGGAGGGGCTGTTGATGGTCACGCTGCCCCCACAGACTTCTGGGCCAAGTAGTTCAACAACAGCACCGGTCAGTAAAATCCGCACTCCAAATGCTGCGCGTCCCGCGAAGCGGGAGGCGCGAGGTCTTTTAAGTCTGCTGCTGGAAGGAGGGAGGGGCTGTTGATGGTCACGCTGCCCCCACAGACTTCTGGGCCAAGTAGTTCAACAACAGCACCGGTCAGTAAAATCCGCACTCCAAACGCTGCGCGTCCCGCGAAGCGGGAGGCACGAGGTCTTTTAAGTCTGCTGCTGGAAGGAGGGAGGGGCTGTTGATGGTCACGCTGCCCCCACAGACTTCTGGGCCAAGTAGTTCAACAACAGCACCGGTCAGTAAAATCCGCACTCCAAACGCTGCGCAAATTAGTAGTGTGCAATGTAGCACACAATGAGCCCCTCGCAAAATAAGGAATCGCATAATTTGCGATTCCCTATTTTGCATTTAAGGAATCGCAAATTGCGATTCCTTAAATGCAATGTAAGTAGCACAAATGAAAGTGCAATTCAGCCTTAAGAAATCGCTAATTACCACCAAATTCAAGTTGGTGGTAAGTAGCGATTTCCTTTAAAAAAGCTCTTTTTTGTTTTTTTAAAAGTGCCATGTGGCACACATAAATGCCCTCAGGGCATGTATGTGTGCCACATGTGCACACATGCACATTTCAGGGGTGCAACAGGGTGTCCCTCTGGAACACTTGCACCCTTGAAATTGCACACGCAATTTGCGAGCACCTATTAGATACTCGCAAATTGCGTGCGCAATTCCCTTTCATTCCTATGGGCCTCTAGGAATGAATGGGAAGGTATTCCTTGATTGCGAATCGCAATTTGCGATTCACAATTAAGGAATATTAAGGAATCGCAAAAAATACTGCGATTCCTACCTACATGGCATTTTGCGAGTCCTTAATAGCGATTCCCTAAAAATTGCTATTAAGTAATCGCAAAAATGCATTTACCTACATCTGGCCCAAAATTATTTAATACCTAATGTCACCAAAACAGAAATTGTCCCGTTTACAGGAAGGAAACAATATGTTAAATACAACTGGTCTTTAGGGGGAAAACCACTGGAAGTTGTAAAGGAATATATATACCTAGGGAGAATTTTTTCACAATCACTGCAAAACCCCCCCAACTTGCAAAAGCTGGGCCGTAAAGTCGATATCCACCTAGGGGCTCTCCAAAGATTATACTCCTCCACTGGTCAAAGGCACTTCTCTTCTCTTCTACAAGTATATAGCTCTAGGATACCATCAGTACTATCATATGCAATAGAATATATTCCGATAAGGCAATGGAAACAACTTGACCTGAAAGAAGGGAAAGTCCTCCGGAAACTGACTAAGACGTCACAAGCTGTGCCGGTATAAGCTCTTCGTCTCAAATTCTCACTAGTCAGTTCATATGGAAGAGGGATCACAAACATAATAAGAGGGGCATATAACCTTGTTCATGCAGAGCAAGGAACCCTACGATCTTTACTAAATATAGAGACATTTGAGCAAGGATTGCCGAATTATGTATTTTGTAGAAAAGTTTCTATCGCTTTTAAACTATTAAATGTTACTCTTGAACTGTTGAAATCATGTACTCCTGCGCGTTTGAAACTTTTTCTAAAACATTTAACACCAAGGTTAAGCATGGATCTTGATATCCAACATTGCTCTGAACTACCATTGTATAAACAATATGCGGAAACTATTGTATATAAGAAAACGCAGAAGTATATCTTTTTTAACTTAACCCATGGAGTCAGGCGAAGCATTATATTACTCCGTTTTGGGATACTGTCTTTAAAATCATTCACCATCAAGTGGTATCCAAAGGAAAAAGCCACTAGCTTCTGTGAGCTATGTAAAGGCAGGACGCAAGACTTAGAACACGTATTATGCGTTTGCTCAAACTCTAATGTCGTAGAAGCTAGAGATTTTTAAAACCAATCAGAACAAAATGTAAAGCTAACTCTGTTCAGAACCTGATTTCTCTCTGTAAAACACAGCCTAATGAATTTGTGTGTATTAATTTGTTTACATTTTTAAAATCATTTTTAACTTTGTTTTAGAATGACAATTTTTAGTACCCAAATGTAATTGTAATCCTTAAATATTTGTTGTTCTCAGTCGAGAACTAAATCAAATACACTTAAACTTGACAGTGGAGCAATATACATTTGAAAAATGCATGAGGTGACGTTACAATTGAGAAAGGATGGTATCTGGGTGATGATCTAAGAATTTTTCTGGAGCTTACACACTCATAAGTAGATAAAAAACTGAGGAGCAGAAAGATGCATATAGGGTTAGCTCCACCTAATCGGGCATGAGTATCTACTGAGGAGTAGTTCGGGGACACCCAAGCCCCTTCCTTATACATCTGTCAGAAACTATAAAGTGAAATGGTAACACCACTGAATCAGGCTTAGTACAACCTGAATAGAATGAATTAAGGAGAACACCAGAGCAAAGTTATCATGAATTATCATCAATCCCCCTCCCTCTTAAGCGACATTGAGCATGGGCAGAGGAGTCTGCAGAGTCTTTGACTTTAGCCCTAAATAAGCCACAAAATCAGGTATCAAATGACCCAGGTCTCACCCTTTAGTGCAGCTTGCTGTCCACTACAATGTAGTTGCTTCTCAAATACATAGTTCTTGAACTTGGTAGAATTCCTGCCCAATCCAGTGCAGCGCCTTATGTAGGCACAGAAGTCTATTTCTACCTCAGGAGCCTCTGTAACACCCTCACTCGGACAGAGAGCACAAACAGGTAAGTGCCAGACCCAGGGTAGAGGCCCTTCCGCTTCCTGTTGTGGCCTCTGCAGCAGCCACACAGTGGAGCTCTCTTGTGGTTGTGTGCTGGCATCACATCACCTCAATGAAGTAAAGTTCTAGAGCTCTCAGCAAAGAGAGAATAGTAAAAGGCAGAAATGGAAATCAAATGCTACTAGGAGGAAAATGATAGTTCAAATAACACAACAAGGCTTCAGAAGTAGTCAAATATACCGTAGGTGCAGGTGAATGTAGGAATCATGCATCAGGGGCCACAGCCCAGACAGTACAGTCCACAAAGTGTATGGCTGCATCAGTAACTTAATAAGTTTTGACTAAAACAATGATCCATAATGAACATCCATTTAGCAAGATGCAAGATTGCATACTCAACATTTTTAGCAGAGAGTGAGGGCCCGATTCACAGAACAAACTTAAGACTAAATCCTAAACTTAGTACCATTCTGGTATTCACAGAATGCACTTAGTACTTCTGGTATTCACAGAATGAACTTACTACTTTTGCTATTCACAGAATGAACTTAGTACTTTTGCTATTCACAGAATGGATTTACGACTCCTAAACTTACGTCCGCACTCGGGCCGGAAATTCCGGGCCGGAGGCGGAGCTTCCGGGCCGGAGGCGGAGCTTCCGGGCCGGAGGCGGAGCTTCCGGGCCGGAGGCGGGGTTTCCGGCCCAGAGGCGGAGCTTCCGGCCCGGAGGTGGGGATTCCAGCCGATTTAGCTATGGCTGAAATCTCCACCTCCGGGCCGGAAGCTCCGCCTCCGGCCCGGAAGCCCCGCCTCCGGGCCGGAAGCTCCGCCTCCGGGCCGGAATTTCCGGCCCGAGTGCGGACGTAAGTTTAGGAGTCGTAAATCCATTCTGTGAATAGCAAAAGTACTAAGTTCATTCTGTGAATAGCAAAAGTAGTAAGTTCATTCTGTGAATACCAGAAGTACTAGGTGCATTCTGTGAATACCAGAATGGTACTAAGTTTAGGATTTAGTCTTAAGTTTGTTCTGTGAATCGGGCCCCTTATGTTTAAATGGACCAAAGGGCTTACGAGCTCATTGCACAGCGTTAGTGAAGTTAGAGAAGACACTAATTTTGTGGTTTTTAATTGCACAGCTCTCCAGTTTATCTGTCAGTAATCAAAATGGAGTTTCTAGCCGTGTAATTTACAGTCCTCGAGATGATAGACATAATGTTATCCCGCGGTTTGAGTATCGGGCCCATGGAATAATGTGCTCTTTTGGTCAGGAAAACATCAGATAGTATTTCACCGTGCATGCGGTCCAGAATCAGTTTTTCTACAAATGTGTCCATGGGGCCTGATTCAGCCCTCTCCTGTGTCCCAGAAGGTGAATTTTATTCCTGCATGTCTTTCCTTCCTGATCCTCAGGCTGCCTTGAGATCCCGACTTATTATATGCTCAGTTTCCCACAAGGAATAGTAGACATCTTCAGCAGTGCTCACCATGCCCTCTATCTCTGTGATCCTGTTAGCTGCTTAAAGCAGTAATGCATTACATCCAGTTTAATGCCAGTAGTGTCCAACTCGGAAGCAACTGCAGCTTTCATATCTCTCATATCTGCTAATAGGGTGGAGAATTCAGAAGGTAATCTGAGCTCCCTTTACAGCTATGTTCTCTACAGCCTGGTGCCAGGTACTCTGCTTTATGAGGCTGTAAAATCCTCCATTTTCTTCTGTTTCAGGTCAAATTTGATAATGCCATAATCAGAAATGTTCCTTCTGTGCAGCCCAGTAAAGGGAAGTCCTGGGTACTCCAGCAAGCAAAATGCTCAATATTTGATGTGTTAGAAAGGCAGAATTTCTATGGAAACATAGCCTCCTAGCTGCAGACTTCAGGGATACAACCATAAAAGAATATTAAGCACTAACACCAGCCCAGAACCATTAGTGAGTGTACTTGAGTGGGATAACACCTCAAGATAATCTGGTGGGTGGCATTTTGCTTTTCCTGTGTCCCATGAAATACCACGGGTGTCCATTTGAAGTACAACTGTTGGTTTTCAGATGATGTTTTCAATTAGGAACTATTCAAACACTGCTTAGAAACAAAAATACAGGAGAACTACTGGGGACAAGTGAAATATAGCTGAGGAATTTCATCTCTACATTTTATCTAAGAAAGATAAGCTCAATTTAAATTCAAAAATGAATATCTATAAAAATTACCCCGAGAGTAATAAAATCCATCTATATCTACCACTAGAAGAAAAATCAATACTGTGGTGACAGAAATGACTAGCTTTGTACCCGATAAAACAGTTTACCTTTCTTTGAAGAAATGTGAATTAATTTTAGATCCATTGAATATATGGCCGGATGTTATTGTTTGCCAACCAGAACGCTTGGGTTGGGTACAGGTTTGTCCAAGGTGGAAGACAACAACTAGGACTGGAAACCCAGTCCCTCAAGGGGAAAAACCTGAAGACAAGAAACAAATATCTGGAAAGGAGTTAAATTCTCTAAAATCCTCAAGGAGCAGCAGGTATTCTAGCACAATGAAACAGAAGGCACCAAAACATCTGGCCCGATTCACAGAAGTAATCTAAGAACACCAAAACTTAAGTTTAACTGGGAAAAAATCCTAACTTTACGAATTTCGGTGTTCACAAAATGCATTTAGGAGTACTAAAGTTAGGATTCCTAGCTTTAGTACTCCTAAATGCATTTTGTGAATACCAAAAGTCGTAAAGTTAGGATTTTGTCTCAGATTACATTTGTAAATTGGGCCCATCCAAGGTGAGCAACCAACTGGCAAGCAGGCAGAGTTGTGATGTGCTAACACCTGAACCCAGCTCTTTAAAACATCAGTGAAAGAAAATGATCTGGAAGTTGTAGGAGACAAAAACACAGGAAGCGATTATCCAACACAGTGAATTGGATCAGAGCGAGAAATAACCAAGAATCCCAAAGTCATTCCTGGAATTGACTATTGATGATATAAGATATAAAAATAGTGATAGAAATAAACTGTTCAAAGATTAAAAATCCTGTAAAACAAATGGCTCAGATTGAAGATGCTGAGATTGTATCCTCCACAGACGCTGACGTGTTTTAGCACGGAAATGCTGCCCGTGAGTTCCAGAGCCAGAGATACCTCAGAAGGAGGCCAAGCACATGCTGTCAGAGAGCTACCAGTTTCACTAGAGTAGCCAAACTCTTGGCCATAATCTAAACCACCGGTGGGGGTACAAAAACTTTGTGTTAGCTCTCAGCATCTGAAGACATAAACATAGAATTTTAAGGTAAATAGATAAGTTACTGCAAAGCTACAAATGTCTATCATGCAAAGAAGGCAAAGCACAAGGTGCTTGTTAGACCTGGTACCATTGACATGAGTCTCCCTTCCATTTTAGGCTGTTGTCTCCTCTGTTTTTGATATTTTTTGCTGGTTTTAGATGCTTTGGGCACTGTGCCACTTCTATCCAGTGCCACAGTGCAAGTGCTTCCTATGTTAAATTGATGTAATGGATTAGTGACTCCTTGATTGGCTATTTGATTTACTTGTGAGACCCTAGTACAGTGCATCATGTGTGCCCAGGGGCTGTAAATCAAATGCTGCTGGTGGGCTTGCAGCACTGGTTGTGCCACCCACAGAAGCAGCTTGTAAAGTATGTTTAAGGTCTGCCATTGCAAAGCCTGTGTGCAGTCCAGCACTGCCATACTGACTTGGCAAGTGCACCCTCTTACCAGTCCCTAAACCTTCCCTTTTCTTCATATCAAACACCCCTAAGGTAGGCCCAATGGCAGGGTGCATTGTAAGTAAAAGGTTGGACATGCCCTGATGTGTGTGGCATGTCCTGATAGGGAATTATAGCCAATTTCGTTTTTCACTATTTCAAGGCTACCTGCTCCCTTAGGCCAGAATGGGCAGTTTGATTATAACATTTTATAATCCTAACTATCCCAGGGAGCACGGTAGAAAAGCAAATTTAGCATGCCTGAACTCAAAATGATAAAATACATGTTTTAGTGAAGTTGGTTTTAACATTCTGTGTTTGAAAATACCACTTTTAGAAAGTAGGTATTTTCTTACCTAACCATCCAGCCTGCCACTGCTAGGTTGTGTATTGCATTTCTGGCTTATGAGTGACAGGGGCTGGGGTGGCTCCAGGAGACAGGGTGAATCAGCACTATGCTCAATAGACCAATCTGTATTGGGAGTGGTGGGAGGAGTAGCACCTGGGCCTGAATGGGGCTGTGCCTGCCTTCCACAATACTGGCTCCACCTCCTGTGGTGAGACTGATGACCCGGCCCACACTGACAAAGGAAGAAGTTGTGCAATGGCAGAATGCACCCAGAACTGGTTTGGACTAGGTACAGACACTCTCTGCCTTCAGAGGCAAAGGATTTACTGGTATAAATATTGGGACCCAGATCCCAGAATTTTAGATCATTTCTGGGAATCAAGACGTACCTTTTGCCAAGGAGAAGAACCAGAGAATCTGCAGGAGTTTTTGACTACCCCTATGCCAGTGTGTTATTTGCTGGGGTTGGCCTGCAGGGGTTTCTTTATTGCCAAGGAAAGGAGAAAAGACTTTTATTAAAACTTTCATCATCTTAAAGAAGAATCTCCAAGGGCTTGAATTGTGCTTGCTTCCTGCTGAAGTCTCAGGGATACAAGACTTCACTACCAGCTCCCCTCTGAATTCCCTTGCTGGGGATTCTGTCTGCAGAAGCCTGCATGTTGCTGAGAGCTGGAAGCACGACTCAACAAGAAGAAGTGTGTCGCATCCGCAGCTGTTGCCGTTGCATCATCGGAGAAGTGTGTCGCCACTGCAAGGGTCTCCGTCGCATCCCCGGAGAAGCGTGTCTCCCTCGAAGCTGTGTGTCGTTGCATCACCAGAGAAGCGTGTTGCCACCGCAAGGGTCGTCGTCGCATCACTGGAGAAGTGTGTCACAGGGCGTGTCGCCGTTCCAAATTTACAGGGTTTGCCGCACGGCCGTTGGGCGTGCACACATCATCTTCACGTCATCGCATCGCATCAAGGGCCCAATCTTATCGCATCGCACCGGATCGTCGCATAGCATCGAGGTGCCATCTTGTCACATCGCAACCGGAATGCACCCCAGATCGTCGCATCGCCTCCTCTCCGATAAGGAACCGATGCATCGCCTACTTTGCGCAAGCACTGAGAAACAGATGCATCGCCTACCCTGAAGCAAGGAACAGACGCATCGTTCTCCCAGTGAACCTTTCGTTTGTTTTGCATTACGCATTTCAGGTACGTTTGAGAGAAACATGTTGCATTTACCATCAACTTGAACTAAGCTATTTCTACCATCTTTAAGTATATTTTTGATTACGGTATTGTGTATTTTTATCGTTTTGATCTTGTGTTAAGGCTATATAAAGAATACTTATTTTTTATAAAACCTGTGTGGTGTCCATATGTAGTGTTTTCGCTGAATTACTGTATTTGTTCACAAATGCTTTACACACTGCCTCTGAGATAAGCCTTCCTGCTTGTGCCAAGCTACCACAGGGTTGGGCAGGGGTTATTTTAGGAGTGTAGCTCCCTTACTCTGACTAGAAGCAAGGTTCCGTATTTGGACAAAGGTGCAAGCCATTGCCAACTAGAGACCCCCAGTTCTAACAGTGCTAAAACAACTCAAAAGAGGTACATAGTGATATTAATCCATTTCAATGGCAACTTAGTGTTTTAAAAGTCTTCCTTCTAAAACAATCAATTGCCCTTTAAATGAATATCATGCCAACACATACTAGATTATTACATTTTGATGATACATAACTTGGCTACTGACCCACACAATCTGAAACAAAGTTTGCATCAAGATTGTGATAAAATATTCATACAAAAATGTTTAAAAAATGTTCAAAAAGATCCTTAAGTATACTGCAAGCTAATCAACGCAGAGTGTGTGTGGATAACCTACGGGAGGTTTCTTCCCCTACCACAGTCCGGATACAGTTAGGGTCTCTCTTGTTTCCTTTATGATTGCCAAAAGGAAAGGGAACACTTTACAGTAGGCACAATGTCTCCATCACTTAATATGCACATGCAGAATGTCACATCTCCTTTTTAAGTGTCACAGCTAGGAGAAAAAAGTCACACAGAGTAGTAACAACCTCCTTGTCAATATGGATAGTTCTTGAAGAAAAGTGTTGGATTTGGCCCTTTTTCCAGGGCCTCCCTCAGATTATTGCCTTCTGTTGCTGAACCCGTTTTTGTTGCCATTAGGACTTTTTCCCTGCTAACCAGTAGTAAAGTGCTTGTACTCTCTCCCTAAAAGCCTGGTACAATTAGCATATACATGATTGGCACATGTAATTTGCATATATGTCCCTGATAAATGGTACTAAATGTAGCAATGGCCTGTAAATTAAATGCTACTAGTGGTCCTGCCACAGTATGTACTTATAGTTGGTTCTGTTGAGCAAGGTAGATGGTATATAGTTCGCATTATGTACCATACAGACACAAAAACACTGAGACCGACACAGTTAACTCAAAAAAGTGAACTATATATTATCAGTCATATATCGTATATCACACTACATATACAAATATAAAAAGACAATTCAACATTGTATATCATTACATGCATAGATATGTGTACGTGATCAACAAAGATCCACATTTAACATTTACAGAGCACATTGAGAAGGAAAGGGGAGAATTTTTGTTGGACATCCGTAGTAACTTAGCATATTAATTAGCACATATAGTCTTATCATTGGGCACCCATATGTGAAGTGCTAGTGCAGAATGTCTGTTCAGTATGTCAACGTTTCGACCCTTATTCAAAGATTGTAATTAAAAAACATCTCCACGGGTCTTCTTCAAGAAAAGTGATACATTACAAGACAGCCTGTATGGTAAAAAGATGAGGAAAGGGTATTACTCTGTATGTTAGAAAGTATCATCAAGGTGAAGTGAGAAAATTGATACACCTCTCACCTCTGTGGCGGCCTTGTGATTACAAAAGACTTTGGGTGGCTCATATAAGGTTCAGTAGATCCTTACGGTACCAGTGTGGTAATCACAGTCGGGTCAAAGTTCTTATAGAGCCTCAAAAGAGGGTAACTGGAAAGACAAATGTATATATAAATGACAGACTCAACTTAGTTCTATATATCCCAAGCACCGTGGATTGGTAAGGAGTGCAAGTATTGTGATCAATCGAAAAAGACCACAGCCATAATTGCAAATGAATATTTAAAGTATATAATTTGTATACTCTCATGTTATGTCAGTAGAGTGCATAAAAGAGAGAACATTTTAAGTTACAATTCTGACAATGCTACTTTTGTGAAGCTGGCGTTTTCTTAATTTGTGCCTTCTGTCAGTGGCCTGGATCATATGACAGTGAATGGCTCTCCAGCTGTTTTTGGGGTATTTCTTCAAGACAGTAACACAAAGCAGGCTTATTTGTGGACAGGATCAGCCATCTGTCAGGACTTGTGCCCTGACCCACTTGCTCTTCAAAGGGCTTGCTTTCAGCATTCACAAAGGAACCTGACACCAGCCTTTTGCCATCCCAGGCTTCTTGGAGTCTTGACAGAGGAAGGGAAGAACATTCCAGAACTAGTAGTGGGGAAAGGACAGGGTGTCCCCCCTCACACAAAGACTTGCACCAGGTATATTGGACCCTCAGACCAAATTATCAGAATACTCCTGGACCTGTGGGCATTACAGAAGAAGGACTTCTCTGCAGCTTGAAGACTACCTTTCTGTCTCAGAAGGAAGACTGGACCTGCTTCCCGTTATCCCAGGCTAACCTGAGTGACTCTAAGGGTCAATTGGTTGACCTCCTGTTTGAGCTACAGTGACGTAAGCTCCAGAGTCCTTACTGCAACTGTCCAGTTGACCTGCTGCAACAGGACTTTCCTGGACATGCAAATGGGCCTACCTGACTCCTACTGGCCTCTTCTGGTGTAGGTTCCTGATCCCCAAGAGGTTCCCCCAGGTTTTGAACCCTTGGCTGGTATCAGTCAGAGCTCCTCCCAAGAAGAAAAGGTAAAACCCTGAGGTTTGGGCTCTTTTTGACCGTGAACAAGCCCCTTCAAGCTGAGACTCTGCTACCCACAATGACCACCAACGTGAAGCTCCCGTGAATACCTTCTCTTTGTGCTACAGGTACCATCATCAATGATCGGTAACACGAGATCTGCAATTCACACTACTGCAATTGAAGCCCACAGTAACCCCCAATGCAAAGCTCCAGCAAATACCATCTGCAATGCCCGACTCCCCCACACTGCCCGACCTGCTCTTTGTGCTACAGCGAAGACAATACAAGCTGCTCTCTGTGCTTCTCACCGTCTCCTCCACAGCTAATGGAACTCTTTGCACTTGACATTAAGAAGGTAACTCTTTCAGTGTGACTAACCTGGTCGACTTATCTGACCTGTGAACCATCACGGATGACCAGCTGACAGCGAGTGGCACTTTGTGCTTTTATATTTATTTGCAACTTCAAAATCAATTATCTCCTGTTCTACTGATTGGATATTTGTAGTTTTTATATAATTTTGTTTTATTAAAACTTACTCTATTTTTCTAAATTGGTTTGGGATTTTTGCTTGTATTGTGTTTTCACTTTATTACTGTTTGTGTGCTGCATAAATACTTTACAAATTGCCTCTAAGTGAAACCTGACTGCTTTTGTGCCAAGCTACCAGAGGGTTAAGCACAGGTAAATTTAGTGACTGTTTGTGATTCACCTGATAAGGATTGTGGTTATTACCTGTGTGGGGCTTCCACCCCTGAACCAATAACCCAATTTCGAACAAAGAGAATTACAAAAGTTGGAAAGCAAGACACCCAAACCTACCCTTAGACAGTAGAGAAAGAGTCTAGCACAATCTTCCAGCCTGAAGAATCCAAAGAGGAAAATCAGCCAGGACAAAAAGTGTATAAGGTGAACAATAAAAGTGATAAAAGATATGGGAATCTAAAGCATTGTGATACATCCTTCTCAAATTCATGACATCACAGAAATATTGTTGAACACCATATTGGACTGGAGAACTCTTCCCCAAACAGATTAGGAAGACAATCATCTTGGTTAGCAAGAATTCAACTCTAATCGCACCCACTGTTACAGTAAACTGGTTGTTGTGTTTGCATTGTAGGCACAAGAAGAAAGATCCAATGCCGAACATGCTGCCCTTTATCAATCTGTGTCTCTGATCCTCTGAACCACTGTACTCGTTCCTCTGTGCTTGCATCCCGACACCTTGTACTACACATGAAGAAGCCCGCCACCCGCAAAAGCCATTCATGGTTGCTGTGGCTAAAGCATGCTCTAGGGTGGTGTGATTGGTGCCACCGCACTGGATGCTGACTTTGGAGGGGGGGGGGTAGTAATTTTCAAGTGGTTTGGATGCACCTGCCGTCACGTTCCTTGCCATCAGCACTTTTCAGGCAACCATAGAAATTTCAACATAGTTGGTGATTACTGGACCTGCTCTAGAGAGACTGGAGTTTTGCTTTGTGGAAGTTTTGCCTCATCCTAAAGTAGTGCAGGAACTTAAAATGCCTGCTGCAAAGCACCTGTACCATGCAGATCACAAAGTGCATATAATGTAAATAGGTCAGTGTGTTAATGCTTCTGTCAGAGAGACCCTTTTGTTACTTGCAGTTTTATAAGTTTAAATCCTAATATAGAACAGTGAAGTATTAACTATCATCAAAGAGCTGCATGCAAAGTGCACGGTATAGATTAGAGCATTATGATTTTGCCCCCAGTTTTTCTATCCTAATATGGCACAAAGTGTTCACTTGGGTAGTAATTAATTGTTATTAGAAAGCCAACCCCCAACCATGGTGTTACATTTTAAATTCTGAGTTTGTGCCTCTCCAGACCAAGCACTCTTAATCTATAATGTCTATCAGTAGGGATGAGATGTGACTTCAACACCTTGTAGTCCATTGTCTGATGTAACAGTTCCTATACGCTGATTTACACACTTATGTTTCATTGTCTCTGTAATGTGCATGTGATGTAAAGTTCTCTGTCACCCTCCACTGGTACGACTGGTGCTATAAAACAAAAGAAATACATGAGAGAGAGAGTGGTTATGGAGACTCGAGGGGCACTGTCAAAGGGTGGTAGTGAGGGAATCCGTAGAGAAGGAGGTCATTGGGGGACGCCAACAAACATTGTCGCACCGGGTGCCAACAAAGAGCAAACAACAAAAATGGTACAAAAGGAAAAGATAAGAGAATAACTTGGGACAAGAGCACACTAATTGACTCTATATCTAGTTTATTAATCTAGACAGATTTTATCAAAATATTTGGACTTTCCTGCAACAGAAATGACCACGGACCTTAATGGAAGCAACAAAGCAAAAGTACAGCAACACAAATATACATAAATTGAACATGTGCAGAACGTCACCAACAAAAACACACGAAAAAGTTAACCCCTAAACCAACATATAATTTTTGTTAGTGTCCTCCTAATAATTTCAGGACGAACCACTGGAAGGAAGTCCACAGAGCGCGCTGCGACTCAACAAATTATTGTCGGACTTTCTCAGCACACTCAACAGTGAATATCCACACTGTACTTATTTTCAAGGACTCCTCCTTCAAAACCGGGTCTACGCAATTGCGTTTCGGCCATATGTATTCCTCGGCCTCCTCAGGACAGGGTTAATACAAAGAATGTACACACACTACAAAAAAGAAGTATATACACATATAAATATACAAATATATTACATAAAACTAATCACAAGCATAGTCCTAGCAGTTCGCCATGCCGTCCAACGGGGAGCCTGTAGTCGGTGACCTCCACCAAGGGGCCCAGGGGTGAGCCGGGGGCTTACATAGGAAATCTATATGTTCATAACGAAAGGAGCTATGATTATAGAGACCACCAGCGTGTCAATCTCTCAGGCAGGCGGAAGGAAAGTGTGTCACACCACAGACCCAATGCATAGTCCACCGTAGCCATTGGTGCCCACAACCCGACAAACACCTCGAGGAAACCCACTCTCACTATCTCTCCCCCATGACTCTAACTGCGTGTCTCGCAGGAGTAAACAAACGTGTAGTACTTACAGTGGTAGGGTAGTCCAAAGGACGCTCCTACGTGTGGGTCATCCGGGTCCACAGGTACCCGAACGGGTGTCGACCCTATTGTCAAGAAATATCAGGAGCTCATCACTAGTGGCAGCGCAAATAATGTGAATAGGGCGGATACGATATGTGGTCGGTAGGCTCCCGTGTAATTCACTAAAGCCCCCGGCTTTTTGCTTTTGCAGGTAGTAATTGACCTGCATATTGGATTATATTAAGTCGTTTCCAGTCAGCGATAGCGGGGAGGACTTCCTGCTGAAGGAAGGTAAGCGCCCATTTCCACATATCGTATCCGCCCTATTCACATTATTTGCGCTGCCACTAGTGATGAGCTCCTGATATTTCTTGACAATAGGGTCGACACCCGTTCGGGTACCTGTGGACCCGGATGACCCACACGTAGGAGCGTCCTTTGGACTACCCTACCACTGTAAGTACTACACGTTTGTTTACTCCTGCGAGACACGCAGTTAGAGTCATGGGGGAGAGATAGTGAGAGTGGGTTTCCTCGAGGTGTTTGTCGGGTTGTGGGCACCAATGGCTACGGTGGACTATGCATTGGGTCTGTGGTGTGACACACTTTCCTTCCGCCTGCCTGAGAGATTGACACGCTGGTGGTCTCTATAATCATAGCTCCTTTCGTTATGAACATATAGATTTCCTATGTAAGCCCCCGGCTCACCCCTGGGCCCCTTGGTGGAGGTCACCGACTACAGGCTCCCCGTTGGACGGCATGGCGAACTGCTAGGACTATGCTTGTGATTAGTTTTATGTAATATATTTGTATATTTATATGTGTATATACTTCTTTTTTGTAGTGTGTGTACATTCTTTGTATTAACCCTGTCCTGAGGAGGCCGAGGAATACATATGGCCGAAACGCATTTGCGTAGACCCGGTTTTGAAGGAGGAGTCCTTGAAAATAAGTACAGTGTGGATATTCACTGTTGAGTGTGCTGAGAAAGTCCGACAATAATTTGTTGAGTCGCAGCGCGCTCTGTGGACTTCCTTCCAGTGGTTCGTCCTGAAATTATTAGGAGGACACTAACAAAAATTATATGTTGGTTTAGGGGTTAACTTTTTCGTGTGTTTTTGTTGGTGACGTTCTGCACATGTTCAATTTATGTATATTTGTGTTGCTGTACTTTTGCTTTGTTGCTTCCATTAAGGTCCGTGGTCATTTCTGTTGCAGGAAAGTCCAAATATTTTGATAAAATCTGTCTAGATTAATAAACTAGATATAGAGTCAATTAGTGTGCTCTTGTCCCAAGTTATTCTCTTATCTTTTCCTTTTGTACCATTTTTGTTGTTTGCTCTTTATTGTTCCTTACCCAGGTACTAAAAGGGTCAATTGGGTATTACCCTGTCGGTTGCCAGATGTCTTTTACACTTCGTCAAGTGTGAGGTTTTGATTTAAAAATATCAGTATACGTTACATGATACAAAATGTGTTAATCATCCTGCACTAAGTGACCGTTGATTATTTTTGGATGGTATATATTTATTGTTGCCGTTTTGTTTAAATATTTCTATGTGGAGTACATGTAAAATTGGTTTGTGTATAGAGAAATGTCTGAACCATACATGGTCAGTTATTCTGAAGAGGACATTAATAAACTGAAACAGATTCCGTCATTATTAGGGGGAGATACCTCAGGGACTAGCAATCTGAATTGTAATTCTGACAAAGGGGAACGCCTTATTCAACTAAAAAAGAAGAATACTAGGACCCAACTCCACGCCCAAGTCTTATTGGAATACCTTAAATCCAACACCATACCTGTAGGATTACAGGTTAAAAATATTCCAGTAATCTTCTTTAACGACAAAGCATACCTGGTGGACTTTAGTGGGGTGGGAACTAAATGCTCACGCGACTGGATCGTGTTGTCAATTCAGACGGCATTAAGAATAAGCGAAGATGAGTTAAAAGAAATCAAACAATTAGAAGAGGAAATCGGAGGAGATACCTCAATACCAGATGCGAAGGCATTGCTAGAAAGTATAGAGAGAACTTTAGCTGATTTCAAAACGCATACTGTAAATTTAAAAACATCAAAGGTTGTGAAAGACATCAAGAACTTTAAACTGGAGTGGGTTTATCCCTACCTGAAAGAAGATTTCTTTAAGAATAATAATCCGAGCAGTCTGAATCTACAATACAGAGGAAGGTCTCGAACTAAATTTGTGACCTTCTCAGGATCCTCATCTTCAGATTCAGATCAAGGAAGCGGGTACTCTTACCCTCCGTATCCGCCACAGCAGCCGTTCTATCAGTACCCCAGAACCCAGCCCCCCCCTCCTTTTTTAGACAGAGGCGGGCACCGGGGATGGGGTTTCAGAAGGGGGTGGCAACCCCCGCCACAGCAGAACCAGGAACAGGGGTTCTTCAGGACCCGACACAGAACTTACAGGAGGTAATCCTGAGTGATATGGAAGAGCATTATCCAGAGCGAGTCGCTCTTCCAATTTACAATCTGTCGAAACATTCTTTATCAGAAACAGAAATAAAAGTGTTGCAAAAAGGCTTATCCTTTGTCCCTACAGTGTTGCAGGATCCCGTTGAAACTAAAATTGAAGTTCTACAATTCCTCAGAAAGATCCGTCTCAGGGTCTTTTTTTCAGAGTATAATGATACTGACGAAATCAATATCAGCGGGCTAAAGAAAAAATCTACTTTTTGCCCTCAACGCATGGCTATGCCTGAGGAGGTGCTTATGTTTGAAGATCAGGTCTTGAGGGAAGTTGATAAACTGAATACTAAACGTATCGGTTTCAAATCCAACTTTTCTAAACAAGAACTAGTGGCTTTAAAACAACTCGCTCTGAACCCTTTGACGGTCATTAAACCGGCCGACAAGGGCGGGGGGATCGTATTGTGGGACAGCGAACAATATGATGCAGAGATCCAGCGCCAACTGGATAATAGAGACCATTACCGTCTCATTACAGAGAATCCCACGGCCAGATTAAAAGCTCAAATATTACATCTGACAACTGAAGCAATGGACCTGGGTTTTCTTTGTAAAAAGGAATATGAGTATCTTAATTTCACCGACCAAAAGATACCCAATATATATGTATTGCCAAAAATACACAAAAACAGTTCCCACCCTCCTGGGAGACCCATTATTGCCTCCTGTGGGTCCGTGCTGGAGCCGTTGGCAAAATACATAGATGTATTTCTTAAGCCCTTTGTTCCTCTCACACAGGCATACATCAGAGACACCATGGACTTCATTTCCAAAATTGAACTCTCGGTGTTCGAAGGAACTCAACAGTTGCTGGTTTCCTTCGACATTGAGAGTTTATATACAAACATACCACAAGATGAAGCCCTGATAGTCATGCGGATGGTTCTTGATCAACGGCCCCGACCTCATCAGGTTCCCACTGAATTTTTAATTGCCCTAGCCCAGATTTGTTTAAAAAATAATTTCTTCACGTTCAAAACAGACTTATTTTTGCAGATTAAAGGCGTAGGGATGGGGTGTTGTTTCGCCCCGGAAATTGCTAATTTGGTTATGAATCAATTTGAAATGTCACACATCTTTGACGCCATGTCCCCATTTAAAGATCATATCCTGAAGTGGGTGCGATTCATAGACGATGTGTTTATGATATGGAAGGGAACACAGGATCAGCTGACACAATTCCATTCCTGGCTCAATGCTAGGACACCTGATTTAAAATTCACTATGTCATCAAGTGATAAACGCATCAATTTCCTGGATGTGTGGATTTTTGAAAAAGAAGGTAAACTGGAAGTGGACTTGTTCATCAAGCCCACTGATAGGAACACACTGTTAGATTATACCTCTGGACATCCACGTAATCTCAGAGACAACTTGCCTTATGGCCAATTTTTGAGAGTGCGACGTAATTGCACTAATAAGGATGATTATTTTAGAAATGCCCAAATGCTCCAAAATAAACTTACAGTACGAGGGTACCCCAAGAAATTGGTCAAGGGAGCATTAAAGAGAGCTTGGTACACTCCAAGGGAAACACTCCTTGTACCTAAAACTAAACAGGAAAATGAGCAAATGGTTTGTGTACTCACATTCAACCCTAAGGCTAATAAGATCAAGCAGATTATTCTAAGAAACCTCAAATTGGTGGAACACTTGAATATTTCTAAGCCATTATTTGCGTTCCGCAGAGGAAAGAATCTCAGAAATCATCTAGTGAAAGCCTCTCGCCCATCTATGGCACCCACTGATCTGAGAGGTATGATGGGCCTTCCAGCCCTCGTCGGACATTTCCGGTGCAATGGCTGTGGGGTATGCATGCAAACTAAAAACTCTAAGTGTGTGGAAATCAATAAAATAGTGCATTCACAGTTAAGCTTTTCTAACTGCAATACCAAAAATGTGGTTTATGCAGTCACATGTCCATGCGAAAAAACATACATTGGACAGACGACTCAGGTCGTAAAGTTGAGGATTTCACAACATAAATCCCGTATACGATGTGGTACCATAGGGGCTCCTATGGTACAACATTTCGTTGATATGAACCATTGTGAAGATGACCTGTACTGGACTGTGCTATTGGTGGTGAAAGCATTCACCAAAACAGCACTACAAAATAAACTCAATCATCTTGAGGCACGAATGATCGAACGTTATCAGACATCCAGATTAGGTTTAAATGACCGTGATGAGGTCTGGGCGTTGATATAGGTACCATTGTCCCATATATTTTGCGTCCTCTTGATACTGTACCTAGTAGAGGGTTTTTGGGCCTTGTATTACAAGGTCGTGACTAGTGCGAATGCATGATGACATTTCCCGTACACCTCTTTTAAAACATGCCTTTCATTTGTGTTGTCATAATAGATTGTGCACTGATCAAGCGTTGTCCGAACGGTCGCCTGTGTTGCCGATGGGGTGCAGTTAGCGGTAGTTGCGCCATGAGCGATTCGACCCTTTGATATTACACACCAAGTCTGGTCCCCGGTAATTGACTCTGTGGACTGTCTGGGAATTCTTTTTCCATGGGCAGTGTGTTGCTCGTGCTATACCTGGGTTGTACCTTCACCCTTGTCTATTAGATGCTGTCCTGCGATTTATATCTCATAGGCGGATGACTGCTCCTGCTGTAATGCACCCCCTGGCTAGATGCTTTCCGCGGTAATGGTTATATGCTTCCGCGTTTTTTCCCCCCACTTCCCCCCCCCCCCCCTCCCTTTCCCTTCCCCCCCCCCCCCCCCAGTCCTCCCCCTGATCCTACTTGAGATAGAGGTTGATTTTAGACGCCCCCGTGCCAAGATGGCCGACACGTTTTCACTCCTCAGTGAAACCCTTCTTCTATGTCCACTACCCCCGTCCGATGCCGGAAAATAGGACTGAGGCTGCCCGTAGCCACACGCAGACCAGTGCTGTGAGGTTAGCCGAGTAGAGTGGCTGTTTGTTCCGGACTTTCAGTCGGACGTTTTTTCAAGTAAGTTTAGCCACGCTAGTCCCATTGGACTCACGTAGTCGGTAGGCTCCCGTGTAATTCACTAAAGCCCCCGGCTTTTTGCTTTTGCAGGTAGTAATTGACCTGCATATTGGATTATATTAAGTCGTTTCCAGTCAGCGATAGCGGGGAGGACTTCCTGCTGAAGGAAGGTAAGCGCCCATTTCCACATATCGTATCCGCCCTATTCACATTATTTGCGCTGCCACTAGTGATGAGCTCCTGATATTTCTTGACAATAGGGTCGACACCCGTTCGGGTACCTGTGGACCCGGATGACCCACACGTAGGAGCGTCCTTTGGACTACCCTACCACTGTAAGTACTACACGTTTGTTTACTCCTGCGAGACACGCAGTTAGAGTCATGGGGGAGAGATAGTGAGAGTGGGTTTCCTCGAGGTGTTTGTCGGGTTGTGGGCACCAATGGCTACGGTGGACTATGCATTGGGTCTGTGGTGTGACACACTTTCCTTCCGCCTGCCTGAGAGATTGACACGCTGGTGGTCTCTATAATCATAGCTCCTTTCGTTATGAACATATAGATTTCCTATGTAAGCCCCCGGCTCACCCCTGGGCCCCTTGGTGGAGGTCACCGACTACAGGCTCCCCGTTGGACGGCATGGCGAACTGCTAGGACTATGCTTGTGATTAGTTTTATGTAATATATTTGTATATTTATATGTGTATATACTTCTTTTTTGTAGTGTGTGTACATTCTTTGTATTAACCCTGTCCTGAGGAGGCCGAGGAATACATATGGCCGAAACGCAATTGCGTAGACCCGGTTTTGAAGGAGGAGTCCTTGAAAATAAGTACAGTGTGGATATTCACTGTTGAGTGTGCTGAGAAAGTCCGACAATAATTTGTTGAGTCGCAGCGCGCTCTGTGGACTTCCTTCCAGTGGTTCGTCCTGAAATTATTAGGAGGACACTAACAAAAATTATATGTTGGTTTAGGGGTTAACTTTTTCGTGTGTTTTTGTTGGTGACGTTCTGCACATGTTCAATTTATGTATATTTGTGTTGCTGTACTTTTGCTTTGTTGCTTCCATTAAGGTCCGTGGTCATTTCTGTTGCAGGAAAGTCCAAATATTTTGATAAAATCTGTCTAGATTAATAAACTAGATATAGAGTCAATTAGTGTGCTCTTGTCCCAAGTTATTCTCTTATCTTTTCCTTTTGTACCATTTTTGTTGTTTGCTCTTTATTGTTCCTTACCCAGGTACTAAAAGGGTCAATTGGGTATTACCCTGTCGGTTGCCAGGCACCGGGTGCCAACAGCACTAAAGCCAGCCCCGAGCATGGCAGCATCTGCCTGTGCTCCTGCGTGAAGCAGACAGGGATTCCCACCTGCAAGCCAGATGCACCTCCATCCCTTCTGCTGATGCAGAATCAGATGACCATGCAGTCTACTCAGCTGACCAAAGAACACTATCTGGTGAATTGTGCTTGTAGATGTAAAACCCTAAAGCCAAATAATGGGTATTTAAAGCTTGTTTTGGATGTGTGACAGTCGACTCTGATAATACATATAGGGTTTAAATGAATCTACTAATAGACTCAAGGCTGGGTGCATAACAACACTCAAGTATTGTTCTGGATTAAAATCAGTTGTCATATCACTCTGCCTTCCAGGAAAAGTATTATAATATTCTCATGAAGGCATTCTCACTGAAGGCATTGTTTGTAATCAGACGATCAGTCCATTCTTTCATATTGTATTTTATTGAAAGAGACTCTAAACAAAAACTGAAAGGATTTTCTTTTGATTTTGATATCAGATCCTAAATTACTGACTGGATGGAAACAGGGCATGGTGATTTTGCTTCTCTAGCCTAAGTAATGCATTGGCGCTGCCTTTTCAGGAGGCTTCAGGATAGCTGTGCGCTCAAATTGTAACCCTAATACTGATTTAGAGGTTCTCTTCTTAAAACCAAATTGTTAATAATACATTTTATTGAATTGTGTACAGTCACTTTGTATATCAATCTTTAAATATCAATTACCAATATTTTAAACGAGAATTAATTTTAGCTCTGAACGTTTTTTTAACAGAGGCTACTGGCACAGCAATATATGAAGCAGAAAATTTGTGTATGCCTCACTCTACATGGGCACACTTTATTTTCAGGTTCTTGATCTATGGAGTCCATGTCAGTCTAGAATCCAATTGTACAGCCAGTTGCTGATCACATGTTCTATTGGATCTTTATCAACGATCTATAAAACAAATTGTATTATCATCACAGAAGGTCGTAATTGTGGTCTTAGTTAAATTCCCAGTTAAACCATGTTCTATAGTTCTAGGTTTATAGCTCAGTTAAGAGATTCTGGAACAAAATGAAGTGCTGCCTGAAAGCACGATATCTTTTGCATGTGCCTAGATATTTGTGATCCAGTGGAAGTGTTGTAAATTTTCTGTTGTGGGCACAAACACAGATTACCCACCACACCATAAACTCTAACCTCAATAATATATTTGGGGTTAATAAGATAATGTGAACATGAATTTGAATTGCCACACAGTAACATTGCCAACAATCAATATCTATAAATGCACTTGATAACTGATGTAAATTGGCTTGTTTACAATTACTGTAATATTCTATAGCGTCTGCATTGATTTAATTTGTAAATATAGAATGTTTTTAATTATGAGTACATATTGTAAATATGTGTTTGCCTTTTGTATATATTTTTTGTAGCCCTGAAGAAGTCCTCGTAGGACGAAACGCGTTGGCTACTGTTCATTGATGTGGTTTTTAGAAGAAAACGGCGAATAACATTGAATGAACAAATCTTCTCCATATAATTTTGTTATGTTTGGGTGCTAAAACTGTCTTGAATACTTTTATCTTGTAATGTATGGGAATTCACATGGAATGTAAATGCACCTTATTAAACATTACTACTAATTTTGGGTGCTGAACCACCAATATCTCATTTTGTCTTGGAAAGTGTTTTCCATTAGGAGTATAGAAGGGTTGTACTTCGAGTTCGTTGCCCCATCAGTAAAATGCAGACTTTGCCTAACATTTTGTTGGCAAGTGCAGGAGTCTATTGACTCGACCCTTCTTTTTCTTTGTATATAAACTATAAAGACGTGGTACCAGAATACATCCCAGATGAAGCCCATTTCCTGTACACATTTTTTAAGAAAGGGTGGTGTCTTTTGAGTTTTGACCCAAATCTCTTCCTCAAGACTCCTCGACAATAGGAAGCGGTTGAAAACTATACATTGGGCCAGCAGATATGTTCACCACTACTCTCTTCAGTTTTATCAAATGTGCTTTTATGGGTGTTGGACTTGGCCCTTTTGGCAGGTTCATCCCTAAACGTTTTGCCTTTTTTCTGACCTAGTGTTGGTGATTTTAGGCCTGTGGGCACTTTAGCACTGTGGTTCAGTGTAAAGTGCGTGCACTCTCTGTGTTACATTTGATAAGGTCGGCCTGCCCTCCCATTGGGATTCCCAGATCAGTGTGTCAGTGGTAATTCCTGATATGGGAGGAGCAGCATGGTCAAGTTTAGTATGAATGGAATTGTAATAATAAATGCTGCACAATGTTGTGCGCAGATTTATGATGACTATTTGAGAAATGCCACTTTTAGAAGTTGACATTTCTGTGTGCTATGTGTCTGCCTGCCTGATGTGAATTGCATGTCTGGCTTGTGAGTGACAGGGGCTGGGAGGTGTGTATGGCTCCAGGAGGGGCAGGGTGAGTCAGCACTAGGCTGAATGGGACATCTGCATTTGGAGTAGTGGGAGGAGTAATCCCCTGACTCTGAATAGGACTGTGCCCAGCCTGTACAATGTTGACTCTGCCCCCTGTGGTGTGTCTGATCACCTAGCCCCCACCTGACAAAGGGGAAGAGGAGCTTGGTAAACAAAGTGCTCCCATTCCCCCCTGAACCAGTTGCATCTGGTTCCCCCAAGCCCTGTACTGCAGACAAAGAGATTGTGTGGTATAAATATAGGGGCTGTGACCCCATGAATTTGATCTGTGCTGGTGCTTGGGTGCTTGGTCCTAACTTCACTGGGGTGTGCTGCTGCTGGGGCCCAGGAGGAACCGCCATGAGGGCTGGCCTCCCTGGGCCCAGCCTTGCCCCATGGACCTCCAAGGACTGCATGGACAACCAGGGCACTGTGAGCGCTTTCTTTTAATTTCCCCAGGAGAGAGGAGCGCTGGAGCTTCGCAGTGCTGAGCTGCACATCGCTGCTGAGGGAATCCCCAGTGTAGGGATTCCCCCGAATTGCTGGGAGCGAGTAATACTTAAATTACGGGTGCCCACCCCGCTTATTTGCTCTATGAAAAAGCGGGTGCCCACCGCCACGGCCCGAGCTAGAAAGGCCACCGAACAGGAAGTCAGGCACCTGCGCCTGACTGTGGGTGGGGCCTATCGAAGGAAGTGCGGCCTGAAGCAAGAGGAAGCTTGACTGTGGGCGTAGAGGAGGACGGGAGCCTACCCCGCCTCCAGGAGCTCCGAGGTGAAGTCCCGGGTCCCAGGAGAGGGCCCGGGTGAAGTGAGGAGAGTCCCACAGTGGGGGCCACAAAGGAGAGGTAATGCCGCCGGGCCGAGCAGACGAGGCCTCCCCAGCGAGGGAGGAGAACAGAGTGCGGGCCCCGAGGCGACACCTTGTTGGTGCTGGTCCCGCAGCAAGAGCGGAGCCTGCAGAGCAGAGAGCCCGGTGAGTAGGGCTTCTCCACGGTGGATTCCCCTGAGGCACTGCGAGTGCCAGTCTTTGTTTTTGCTTACAGCTGCACCGCAATTGCGGGCAGCTGCATCACGGGGACACATTTGTTCTTGGGGCCCGGGAGGGGGCCGGAGGGCACCGAGGTGCACGTGCCTGTCATGTCTTTTCCCAGCTGCAGCGCAACAGAGAGGGCAGCTGCAACAATTGGGCATAGTTGTTCAGAGGGCACAGTGAGTGCCCGTGTTAATTCCTTAGGGGGAAGTTTGTGGTAGAGTCCCTGAGTGGGACAGAGGAGGTACAGTGGTGCCAGGGCTGATTATATTTTCCAGCTGCACGGCACCAGCGCGGGCAGCTGCGATGATGGCGCACATTTGTTGAGAGAGCCCCAGTGGGGGCCCAGAAGGCACAGTGAGTGCCATGCCTATCGTGATGATCACAGCTGCACGGCAATTAGCGGCAGCTGCTACATTTAGGCCAGAGCATCTTGAGGCTTCCCAGTGGGGACCCAGGAGGCACAGTGGTGCCAGCGCAACTGCGATCTTTGGGATTCTGCTGCATTGGCAGCCGCCCTGACATTATGGACATAGGGCATTTTGAGCCCTCTGAGAAGGCCAATCGGCCAAGGGGACTGTGAGGTTTGTAGGGCGCCAGGCCCTAATGTGATTTATGTGGTGCTAGGAAAAGTGATTTATGCTTATGAGGTTACTGCATGATGTATTTATGCTTATGAGGTTATTGTCTAATGCATTTACACTTATGAGGTTATTGCATAATGTGTTTATGCTGGTGAGGTTATGGCATCATGTCTTTATGCTTAGGAGGTTGGAACAGAATGTATTTCACCCCTAATGTGATGCTGCTTGCATAATATGATTTATGTTGCAGGGGATGATGCCGAGTACAGTATTTTGCCAGTAGTTACTGGTTGTGTTCTACACTTATTATTGGTTCTACATTTATTATGTGTACTTGTGATGGTTCTGACAGTGGCCCAATTGGCCCTGTCAGTTGTATATAATCCCTTGTAGATATTGCCTAGTGCCAGTTGGCACCGTGTATCTTGTGTGATTACTATTCTAATGTGTTTTATGATAATACAAAGGCTATTTTTGATATAACCTTGTGTGGAGTTCATTTTGTGGTGTGCCTAGTGTGTTGTTGCTGTGTGTGTGTTGCGCAAACGCTTTACACATATCCTCCGGGATGAGCCTGACTGCTCGTGCCAAGCTACCAAGGGGGTGAGCAGGGGATATCATTGGCATGTAACTCCCATGCCCTGACTAGAGTGGTGGTTTCTGCCTGGCTTTGGCGCAAGCCTTAGCCAACAAGAAATCCCATTTCTAACAATGGGCAACTAGCAGCAGTAGATATTTTGGATAAATTTTTCTTTTATATGGTATGAGTAGCTAAGATAATTAGTGCAGTTACATATTACCATTTGTACCATTGCCAGCTGTAAGCCCCATTTGTGACCAGTGTACAAAGATTTGCTTTATAATTGATCATTTTTATTTCATTCTTGACACCATTCTTGAGTATGGTGACAACACACAACTGTGTATTTGCTGGCCTAAGGCCTACCAGAGGGCAGTAAAAATTGATTAATGCATGTTTTCACGCAGGACCCACCGATGGGAATTATTAATTTTCAGGCCAACTACAAAGCCCAGCATGCAGTGGTAAAATAGCGCACTGGAGGGACCCACTGAAGGCTAATTAATTGACCAATTAGCATGCAGTTTTGAAAGGATGCTTGAAA
The DNA here is from genome assembly GCF_964204655.1 of Triturus cristatus. Taxonomy (NCBI): domain Eukaryota; kingdom Metazoa; phylum Chordata; class Amphibia; order Caudata; family Salamandridae; genus Triturus; species Triturus cristatus. Next base: position 283,341,655 of record NC_140587.1, read on the forward strand.
AGACCTGCGGAATTCAGTCTGGCTTTTGATAAAGGAGCAGGGGGCTCCGGAACCAGTCGGCAGAAGATGAATTCAGGATTGCAATGCCGGTTCCCCTCACAATAAAGGTTCTGTGAACAACTGTTGCTGAGTGTGTTGTCGTGACTAATCTATGCATCTTAATTTAATATGGCATATTGTTCGAAGCTCTAATTGTAATTAGGTTTTTGTTGAACTCAGACCAACTCAGAACTGGATCTCATAAAAGAGGGTACTATACCCTTCAAGCTTCAAACAATATGCCATATAAAATTAAGATGCATAGATTATTACCTTGAATGTACTTTACATATCAATGCAACAAATACACAATTTACGAAAAAGTGTTTGCAATATACCATCATTGCCACATCTATGTAAATGCATATTGCACAAATCATATACTGTTCAATCACTGGTAGGTGTTTAGAAAAACAATGTGTTCATTAATTGCAAAGTATGATTCTGTCACGAGGTAATCTTTAAAATTAAAACTACAATTCCCAGAATTCCATGGCAATGTACTCACAGGAAAGGATATAAAAACAGATGTAACAGCAGTGCCCCCTACCGTGAGAAAGGCTGTGCTGGCCGAAACGCGTCGGTGTGACAGACTGGCTCTGTAATAAATCACACGTTTCAAGATTCCAGAGTGTGGCGTCCTTTGTTTAATAATTTGTTAAAAAAAAAAAAAAAAAAAATATATATATATATATATATATATATATATATATATATATATATATGTATATATATAGATATAGATATATTTTATGTGAATTTGTTATTTACAAATGTGAATACATGTTTTACATGTGATTATTTGATCAATAATGTATATATATAGATATACACATATATATACATATACATATTCACTGAAAAAACCATAGGTTTCACACATGTTATAGTTAGCGGAAATTTTACTGATAAAAAACCAATGAAATTCCCCCGTTATAGTTAGTGCAGGCAACTATAACTCACGCGACCGCAATCTTCTGCTGATGCTAATACTGTATTTAGACACTTATTTGCCCATGTCTTCTTCCATACATTTTTAGCTATACATATATTACAAATATTTTTTTTTCATAAAGACACATATGTCATCAGCAGAAGATTGCGGTCGCGTGAGTTATAGTTGCCTGCACTAACTATAACGGGGGAATTTCATTGGTTTTTTATCAGTAAAATTTCCGCTAACTATAACATGTGTGAAACCTATGGTTTTTTCAGTGAATTTGCAAGGTTTTTTAAATGCTAATTCCTAACTATAACGTGTGTGAAACCTATGGTTTTTTCAGTGAATTTGTACGGTTTTTTAAATGCTAAGTTACTTTACGCCATTCGTGGCGTGCGCGCCCACTTAACGCAGTTCGTTCCGTGCACGCACGGTGCGCTTCGCGCACCGTGCGCGCACAGTGAGCACGCGGTGCGCTTCGCGCACCGCGCGCCCACTTTACGCAGTTAGTGCCGTGCACGCACGGTGGGCACGCGGTGCGCTACACGCACCGCGTGCCCACGTTACGCTAGATGGGCCATGTAAGCACGATGCGCTTTGCGCACCGTGCGCACATGGAGGACATATGATGCACTTCGTTTTGAAAGGTAATATTTTAATTTTTCGTATATGTTATAAGCCATGCACAAATGGTGCCCTTCGGGCACCATTTGCACACGGGGTAGAGAGAGTGTGGATAATTTTTTTTATTTATTATTTTTTTTTAAAATATTTTAGTTTAACTCATCTTTAATAAGCCATGCACAATTGGTGCCCTTTGGGCACCAATTGCACACGGGGTGGGGAGAGTGTGGATAATTTTTTTTTTTTAATAATTTTTTACCGTACGCGTACGGTAAGCGTAATCGGAGAAATTTGCGAAAAAATAAAAATTCCGTTTTTGGCCTTGGGGGATCTTTGGGGACTCCCTCAACATTGCTATGTGTGTGGGAGCTGTCTAAACAGCCCCTTTACATGTTTTTGTGCTTTATATTTTGAACATCACTCTCAGTGCGAGAGAGAAAATGGCGGCCGCCGCTTCCTGGTTTCGGCCGATTCGAATGTTTACTAAGATCTAAGAGCCCATCAGAATCGCGCTCGCGCACGCCACCGTACGCGTACGGTAAGCGTACCGTAAGCGCACCGTAAGCTGGCTCAGATATATATATTGATTTAAAGGCTATTTTCTCAGAATCTACTGAACAGATTTACACCAAACCTACAAAAGGCACTTCCTTGACCTGAGGACTACCTCTCTGCCAAATTTTTAGTAATTCTGTTCAGCCGTTCGGGCTGTAGCCCTGTCTAAAGGTCCTATGGAAAAATGAATGGGAAAAACGCGTTTTGGGACCCCCCTTTTATCTCAGCCCCCGCTTGACGAATCCCCCCGAGACTTTCAGGGTAGGAGCGGAGCGTAGCGCCCCACCTATTTTGAAAAATTCACGAGGATTCGTCGACCGGCGCCAACGTTATTCAAAATAGAATGTTGCGGATTTCCTATGGAAACGTGGTCCTAACTATAACTACCTACTGGCGACCGCCAGTAGGTAATATATGTATGTATATATATGTATATATATATGAAATGTTAGAACTCCCACAACTTCCGAACGGGCGGCGAAGAAGGAGAGACGGACCACAGGAATCTTCAGGCAAGAGTATTTATTCGACCATTACGACCATTTCTCTCAGCAAAACATGACGCGTTTCGGGCTCGAAAGCCCTTGTTCACATATATATTTCTTTATTTATTTATATATATCACAAAACCAGCTGCTTTTTTTGAGAACTTCTGTCCTAAGAAGGTGGAATGGCTTGTTTGATGGAGCCAACTCAGGTAACAAATACAACAAACCAAGTCCTCCAGAAAGGAAACGCCATTCACACAAAGCAGCAGATGGTGCAAATCTAAAGATTCATTTGTGACAAAATTACATCTTCATGACGCATTTTGGCCTCACAGCCTTGATCACATGACGCAAAGTGCTGCCCGCGCATGTGATAAACACTCCTGTCAGTCATAGACATCAATAAAGGCCCATCAGCAATGTAGTTACCGTGAGCATCATCTTAGAATGACAAAAGAAAGTGCAAATTCTGTTTGATGCAGTTCCTTTTGTATAACACTGTACAAAATAAAAAAATACAGATAGTTATCTTCCATGCATAAATCATGTTATGTATACAACAAATGGGGAAAACAAAAGACCTCGATCTCATATGTTTCCTCTTAACATGACAAGGTATAACGCCCCAGAGGGCATAAAAGGGAAAGAAAGGAAACAAAACATCAGACCACAGAAAACTATGATCAATGACCAATGGGCATATGTATCAAACCCTTTTCCCATTCGCAAACCGGTCGATTCTCAGAATTGTCCCGTTTGCGAACGGGAAAAGGCCTTTTGGGATGTATCATCCCAAAAGGACATCGCAAATTAGAGAATCGCTAAATTTGTGATTCTCTATTTTGCAATTGCATTTAAGGAATAGCAAAATTGCGATTCCTTAAATGCAATGTATGAAGCCTAGAAAATTTGCAATTTGGCCGTAAGAAATCGCAAATTACCACCAACTTCAAGTTGGTGTTAATTTGCGATTTCATTGAAAAATGCACTTTTTGGCATTTTTCAAAGTGCCATGTGACGCACAGACATGCCCTTAGGGCATGTATGTGCGCCACATGTGCATACATACATATTTCAGGGGTGCAACAGGGTGTCCTTTTGACACCCTAGCACCCTTGAAATTGCATTCTCATTTTGCGATTCTCAAATTGCGAATCGCAAAATGAGAATGTCTTCCCATTCATTCCTATGTGCCTCCTAGCCCATAGGAATGAATGGGAAGGTTTTCCTTAATTGCGATTAGCAATTTGCTAATCGCAATTAAGGAATGCCAAGGAATCGCAAAACATTTGCAAATTTTTATTACATCCCGTTTTGCAATTCTCAAATAGCGATTCCCTAAAAATCGCTATTTGAGAGTTGCAAAAACGGAATTTGATACATATGCCCCTAGTGTTCCTAAGTGACTCCCTAATTTAAGTACCCGATTTAGAGTTTGGTGGACGGTATACTCAGTGACAAACATGCCAAATAAATATATCCCTTCCCTTGCGTGTATTGCAGTGCATCGTTTATAAGCTGTGCACTGTCTACTTACGGCGGGAGGGATATCCAGTATAAGTCATGTGTGTGACAGAATTTAGTCTGCCTCTTCTAAGTTTGGAGTCACAGTAGAATTGAAGAGGCAGTCGGAGAAGAGCAGGGCCATTGGAATTAATTATAATAAGTTAATAAATTATCCATTACATCTGCTCCAAAAACATGCTGCAGAGTAGCAAACCCACTAGCATGCTTCCATTAATATTGCACATATACTATCAAGTATGCTATTAATTGTGCAGCATATACTGCTTACTCATTAACAGCCGCGGTGCGTCCATTGGGGCGTAGGGGCGTAGCCCCACCAGCCACTTGGACCCGCGGCTGCTCATGTATGCTAGCAGTGACGCAGCGCTGTCAGTTTTCCTTTCCTTCACAATAGCGTGGGACCGGCCGATGAAGGGGGTGGGGCCGGGGGCGAGCACTCCGTTTGAGTGACAGTGCACAGTGAAGGCCAGCGGCACGTAGGCGCATACTCGAGTTTGGGTTGTGACCAACCCAAACATGCGCACTGTCAGCCAGTCAGCCACTACTGGCTAGGAGGGCGAGGGAGGGGGACCCGAGAGGCCGAGGGTTGCTTCATGCTGCAGCCCCCGGTCTCTCCTATGGGCGAGCCCTATCTTTGCCCATGGTGCTGTAGCCAATTCAGGCGCTGCTAATGTTGCAGCGTCTCTGGATTGGCTGAGAGACACCGCGCAGCCTGCAAACCAGGCATTGGGTGCCACGCAAGGTATGGCCAATCACTGTGGCTTATGCGAACAGTGATTGGCCATCATCGTTAGCAGGTGCGCACTGGCAGTCCGTCGTCACCGCGCCACACACACCTCGTGGCGGTGTACTAGTGTGTGGTACTGGCTGGCTGCTGCTCCTGCTCGTGTTGCACTTGCCAGGTGAGTTTGGAACTGTTCCCAGACGGGCTGAAGTGCCCGGCGGTAGGGCTGAGGAATCCGCCCGGCGCGCGCAGCCACCGCTCGACGCCGGGAGCAGGCGCGAGGCATCCGCGAGGGAACCGGGGCGGGCCTATTATCTCTGAAGCGCGAGCAAAGGATCCGGGCAAAAATCTTTAGCCTGAAGAGGTTTTCAGGTGGACCGACATTGAGGGCGCAGGATTTCCTTAGTGAGGTGAGTCTTTGTTCTCTGTTAGTTTTGTGTTTATTTTTCACATTCCTTAGTGCGAGTGAGGTAGCTCAGTGGGTCGAACACTTGGCACTAGATTTGTTCGCACCCTGCTGCAGGTCACAGGTTCGAATGGGCCCGGAAGTGGTTTACCAAACCTTTCAGAAGTATAAGTGAACCAGTTGTCTGAAAGAAAGTCAGTGATTGAAGCGTCTGGGGTTTGTGCTGTGTGTTGAATATGTATGTATTGGACACTTCCTTGTAGATTTCTTCTTCTTAACAGAGGCTCTTTCATAACATTCGTCATATGCGAGAGGTTGAAGTCCGGCGCAGGTGAGAGGTGGCCCGGTAGGGTCTCGAGGAGCCACCGGAGGAATGAATGCTGTGGTAAACGGAGTCTCAGGCTCACATCAGTAAATGCGGAAGCATCCTTTCACCAGCTGCGAGCGGCAGAGAAAGTGAGGCGATCTGCTCGAGGGTGACTGCTGTTTTCTCCTGCAGCTAGTGTCTTGTACTGCACCTGCTCTGAACGTGGCTTTCTCGAGTGGTGATGACGGTGGTTCCTTTATGTTTTCTTATTCTGTGACCCACATCTCTTCAGCGACCGCTGTGCAGGTGGGACTGCTTTGGTTGTCTCCTCCTTGTGAAGTAGTTTCCCCCTATAGGCGAGAGTGGCAGCGATTCTTTTTTCCTCGTGGTGTTGTTTACTCCTGTAGTAGAGAGTAGTAGTAGGTAGCACCTCCTTCTAGTGATGTGGTGCCCTGCGGTTGTCTCCTCCTAGGGCTTTGGGCTTTTGCTGTCAGTGAGGACCATAGTGGTTGACCTCCATATTTTTTATTGTGGTGTCTGTGGTGATAGGCTCTCCCTATAGGGTGGGACTGGCCTATAGGGCGGTCAGACAGTGCCCGATGGGCTGATCTGACAGGTAAGTGTGTGGGCCATTTTTTAACAGTTTGTGGGCCTGTTTTATGGCCAGGTGTCCCGGTTTTTACTGTTGATTTACCTCATATTACTACAAACATTGTCAACAGCAATTACACATGCATGCCTTGCCCCATACCATTAGAGGTGTTCTTCTTGGTTAGGAGTTGGATAGTGTGATGCAGGGAGAAGTGTAGGAACAGTCAGAGCACCTTAAGGTAGTTCATTAGGCACGGTTGGCACAGCAGTGTTGATCAGATTTCCCATCCACATCTAGCAAGAGCGTACCTGCCGCTTTGTGTAGCCAAGCATTGACCCATTTTCCGGTTTTGTTTTAACCCACCAAATCGTAGATGGTTTCATGGGCATTACTGCAACAGAAAGGGAATGATCGAGTTTTTTTGTTAAGGGCACAGGAACCACTTTGAAATGAGATCATTAGCCCTGTCCGAATCTATCTCTCTCTCTCTCTCTCTCTCTCTCTCTCTCTCTCTCTCTCTCCCCCTCCCCCTCCCCCTCCCCATCTCTGTTTAGATGTTTGTCTCTTTTTCCGAAACTTCTAAAATTTTGTAGCATGTTGTGCCACGTGAACTAACTAGTTAAGCCTTTAACCCTACCTGTTCTTTCTCTTTTGTAAAGGATTTTTCTCTTTCTATTGTCGAAGTTTATTTATGTAGTAGTAATTCTGCAGATGTAATACCTTTTTCATTTTTTTAGTGTGGGGGCCGGGTGACATTACTTACGAGAGGCGAAGCCTCAAGTGGCTCATGACACCCTCCACATCCCCAACAATGGTGATAAATAGGATATTCTAGTCAAAGCCTCCTCGTATGTGGATATACTTAGTATACAATGCTGTTAGTCTCTGGGTAGACGTACTAAACAAAGGCATCTAGCAAAAGGAGTTAATTTTATAAAATGATCCTCGTGACGAATGGTCCAGTTATTTTCCACTGTAAAGCACTTTAAAGTTGAATAAGTGAGGCAGTAAACAGGGATTAGTTAGGCCTTACTATGAACATTGAATGTGACCTTTGCACTGTCCTAAGCGTGAATATTCGTATATTACCATATGAGACATATTCATTTTCACGAGCTCTCACATACATTCCCTTCCCACCTACACCCACACCTATATCTCTGGAAGAGCATGTGAAATTCTAAAATGTAAGTAAAAATTGCAGTACATGCTAAAATGCTACCAATGGAGCCACATCCCAAAAACAAACGGAGCAAATAATATTTTGTAGGGGCAGTGCAGACAAAAGGCAACTCATTAGAAACATTTATTTGAAGGTTGATATTTGGTGCTATTGTAGGGCAGTGTAACCGAAACAATCACGCTTTTCTGGAGGCTGGTGTTCCATTGAATTCCCTTTTTATGAGTGCCATTTGATTAGGTCGAGCGTTAGCCAAAACCTTTCTATTTTACAAACATTGTTTATAATATACTTACTTATGGAGCTTTCAGCCAGCCCTCTTTATCTGTTATAATACCAACCACACGGGTGGCCCAAAAGCTCCTGAACCAGGGGCAATCTATAATTAATCTAAACAGTAGTTCAAGAACTCATACAATAAATTTACACTTTGTAATATTGACAGTCATCAAAGAAAAGAAAAAAGAAAGAAAATAAACTGAAGCAAACATGACCCTTATATATACAATTATCAAAAGTTACAAATTTATTACAATAAATACATTTTTTTAAAAGAGAAGAAGAAAAGACAGTGGAGCTCTAGACAATGCGTTGGTAAAATTACTAACTGTTTTACAAACCAAAAGCAGTGGCAGACAAAAATACGTCACAATAATATTGTTATCTTTTCATTTTCAGCACCTGACAACCTGAAACATTACTGCATTTTGGGGCAATTTTCCAGCAAACAACAAGAGGACCCCAACCTCCTTTGCTGCTCTCTCACCCGACCCCGGCTACAACCCAGCAAACACCAGTGTTAAAGGTAAGGAAACTGATGCTATATATTTTTTTACATGGGAGTTAGGGATATGTATGTATGTGGTCACTCTCAAGGCCCTCAAGCAGTGTCTTTCAGTGCCTCCAGCAACCACTATGGCACAGAGAGGCAGGAGGCAGTACGGCTCTATTTTTAGCAGTCATTTGAGATGTATTAGGATAATGCACAAGATATATGTATAATGTATTTATACTGAAATTTGATATTATTGCACTGCACCTTATACGTTGTACTTTGATTATTGACAGGTTTCTTTAATATATATATATATTGGTAAGGCCAGCAACACACCATCATGAATACAGTACAAGAGCTGATTACAAAGTCATTCCAGTCGCGGCCACTTGAACAAAAACTACAGATAAAACAATTAGGACCTCATCAGCCTGAAATAAACCTACAGCAAACTACCCACGACAGAGGAAAAATGTAAAAACGTACATTCTCAAATGCCTGGTACACAAAAGCTGATTGGCTTACAGGGTGCCCTATAAGAAATTCTCTGTTCTGCTTCCCCTGCTTGCTGTTTGGCGGTGACTTTTCTTGGACACGACAAGGAATGGTCGACCTGAAGCACATCGCTGAAAAAATAAAGAAGCATGCGCTCACAAGAAATCATCTGGAAAACCTGCAAGACTGGGAATGTTAGGGGAAGACGCACCAATTGAGCAGCAGATAAATGATGCGTATCGCAAATCCATTCAAAAACACAATGAAGCTGTTGATAAGAACAGACAAAATCTATCCAAGATTATTGATTGCATTTGTTTCTGTGGTGCTTTCGAACTGGCATTGCGAGGCCATGACGAATCAGAAACTTCCTCAAAACCTGGGATCTTCCGAGGCCTAGTGTATTTAATGTCAACCATAGACCAGGATTTGGAAAGACATTTAGCACATGCTACAGTCTTTAAGGGCACCTCTAATACAATACAAAATGAACTCCTTGACTGTATGCTCGAAATTATAAGAAGCCATATTGTGCAAGAGTTGCGAATCACAGACTTTGTGGCTATTCAGGCTGATGACACCACTGATGTGTCCACTCAAACACAGTCCGTGTTAGGGTTTCGGTACCTTGACAGTGACAGAAACGTTGTGGAAAGATTTTATGGCTTCACGCATTTAAGTGACTCTAGTGCAGCAACCATCACTGAAGCAATACTGTGTCAACTGGACTTAATTTTCCCGGACCTGCCTCAAAAACAAAAACTTATTGCACAAAGCTATGATGGTGCGTCCATAATGAGTGGAAGCCTTAGTGGAGTACAAAAACGAATTCGAGATGTGTACCCTAATGCTCATTTTGTGCACTGTTACGCCCACCAACTCAATCTTATTATGCAACAGGCGGTATCAAAGATCAGAGAGACACGAGTTTTCTTTCAGGATATCGGAGGCATAGCAGCATTCTTCACACGTTCCCCCAAAAGAACAGAAGCCCTTCATGAGATTGTGGACAAAAGCGTACCAAGGGGATCCTCAACTCGTTGGAACTTTCACATTCGTCCAGTCAACTTAATCTTTGAACAGAGGGAGGGCCTTGAGAAATGTTTTGTCGCCATAGCATCCAGAGCAGACTTTGATCACACAAGTCAGAGTGAAGCCCATGGCTTTATTAGAACACTACAAGACAAAGAATTTCAGTTCTTACTGTTTTTATTTCATGACATAATGATTCCTGTTGATGTGTTATACGATCAGTTGCAAAGAAAAGACCTAGATACTGTCTCTGTGAAAGCAAATACATCTGCATTTGTACAACAGATTATGAAAATGAGAGATGGGGTTGAAGATTTAGAGAGCAAACTGCAGGAGCATTCTATTTTTGCAAACCGCAGACAAAACATCACCTCTCTGGTTCGAATTGGAAAGGAGATATGTGACATTGTAATTGTGCAGACGAAATAACGTTTTTCATTCACAAAACATTTGGTGAGTGCGACTTTATTGCAAAGTAAAGAGTTTGCACAATATGATGAATCCTTCCCTGAGCGTGCTCTGAATCAGGCTGTGAAAGCATATCCTATGCTCAAAAAAGAGCAGCTGAGAACTGAGTTAACTGTACTCTACGGAATGCCTGTGTACCGGAAGGCCACAAGCGCCTTGACTTTGCTGAGTTTAATTCATAAACTGCATATGGAAAACTCACTTACAAAGACAGTGACTTTACTAAAAATTGTGATTACGACTCCAATGACAACAGTAGAAGCTGAACGATGTTTTTCAGCCTTAAAGCGCATAAAGACATTCCTCAGGAACACCATGCTAGAGGAAAGACTAAATGCTTTGGCGATGCTATCTGTAGAGAGCAAGCTAGTCCAAAAGATACCGGACTTCAACATGAAAGTAATTGACAAGTTTGCTACACTGAAAGACAGACGTGCGGATTTCATTTACAAAAAGTGAATGCTGCTACTTGTTTGTTGAATACAAAAAATTCTGATTGAGGTAAGAAATGCATTGTTATCTCTGTTTTTAAAAGTTTTGTAGTGTTTGTTCTATTTGGAGACTACACAGATTTGCTCACCTTTGTTCACTGGCCGGACCTGTCTCCCGCAGGGTGAACGATTCGTTGCTTGTGTTGCCTATCAAACCTTTCCCCTTGGCAAATTGCGAAAACCTTTATACCATTTATATTTGGGGCACTTGCGTGGACCTATGTGAAGTGTGTGTACAAAGCTCAGCTCAACCAGAATCACGGTAACAGCGCATTGCGCTGCCTCTTTTATATTCAGTATATTGTAAGACTGTTTTTCTTCCCCCGCCTTTCCTTGTTTTGTTTCCCTGTTTTCCCCTTGCTTGCCATTCGTTACTCTAGAGTCTAATATTCAGTATGTTGTAAGACTGTTTTTCTTCCCCCGCCTTTCCTTGTTTTGTTTCCCTGTTTTCCCCTTGCGTGCCATTCGTTACTCTAGAGTCTAATAGAGTCGGAAGGCCGTAGGGGAAGACTGTGGACTTTTCTTCAAGTTCCTGACGCTCCTGCGGAACGAGCCTGGCAACCATTACACTGCTGTGCAACTTCTTCTACTCTTAGAGCTGAGATTTCCATGAGTCTTATAGTCTGAATTCAGCACCTGAGCATAATAGGACAGAATGTATGAAGCTCTGTGGTAATACTGAATAAGCAGCTACCTATGTTATGCCATCTTTCAATGTAATAACTGCACTTTCACAAATGCTTTATTAACCTTCCTGCTTTCTCAAATTTGCTTGAAAATGCACGATTTTTCTACATTTTTTTCAAAATGTTCTTGCGGGGGGGGGGGGGGTAACCCCCCCAAACCCCCCTTTTGGGGTTCGGGTTCGCTCACTGCGCTCGCTCGCTACGGTGCTGTATGCTAATTCGTTTGCGCCCCACCACTTTAAAATCTCACCCACCGCCCCTGCTCATTAATAAGAGATAAGTTACACACAAAGGGACTCATTTAGTGGGCCGTAGCAGCACTTTTGCATGACCGGAGCATCACGTTTTTGACACTCCGTTGGCGCAATGTACCGCAGCATATTTACAAGGCCATGCAAAGCTACTTTACACGTCTTTTCATGGCCTTGTAAATATGTGCTCCTTTCACGTAGAACACTGAGTGAAAGGGGCATTCCATGGGTGTTGCAGTGAGTGGTCCCCCACAACACCCATTGAATCTGAAGCATTCTCAGATTTATGAGGAATCGTAAACCTGGGAATGCGTGAGATTCCTATGCCTCCCCTTGTTTTTTCCTCTTTCTACATAGAGAGAGAAATGCAATCAATTATTGTTTTTGTGCAGTAAGGTGTTCCTTCTGGCACAAAAACAATCATACCCATAATGCAGGCAGCCTTTCAACATGAAACAAGGGTGTCTGCATTGGTGCACTGCTGCTATTTGTGCACTGCGGCAGGAGAGAAGGACAGGAATGCACCGTATCTTGAGGATACAGCGCATTTCTGCCCTTTTCTTTTGACACACAGCAGCGCAGCAGGAAAGCCTGTTGCGCTATTGTGTGTCAAAAGTTTGCAGATGAGGCCCACAGTGTCTGTTTAGTTTCAGTATGAAATCTTTAAACAAGAAAAGCACTTTTTTGATTATGGTGGTATTCTGGCGTAATTCCTTCTACTCAGTGCTATTGTTATGTGTGGATAAACTTGGCTGTGTGACTAATCACATAAATTGCAATGCCCTATGGGACCAGCAATGTTCTGCTACTGTTCCACGATAAACAAGTGTTTGCACTGAGCGTTACAATTAGTGTTTTTAATGTTTTTTCTTACTTCATATAGCTACTCCTGTTGTTGGAGGTCACTCACTTTGGCAAAAGTTAGCCACCCAGTTGCAGTGCCAAAGGATGGAGGCCATTGTGGCTGAATGAAGCTGGCTGGTGATCTTGGAGGAGGAGGCACGTGCCTCCAGTTTCTCCCATCAGCCTGGCCCGCCTCCATCCTGGCCACACCAATACCAGCGCAACCGGCAGCCAGGGTCCACTGCTGCCCAGAGAACACCACTTCCCCCTCATCGTCAACATCGATGATAGAGCACCTCATCTGCCAAACCTATTGCAACATGTCACTACTTCAGCTTGACCAGCAGAACGTGGCTCAAGAAGTGGCTCAAGAAGTGGCCTGCCTACACACCTGTATGGATGCCCTCTGAGCCTGTTTAAAACTGTACTTTTTTTGTGGAGCTGTGTTGTAGTGGGTAGAGAGGAGGGGAAGAGAAGTTTGGGAAAGAGTCCGACCTTATGGGATATTTGGGGGTATTTGCTTGGGGAGAGGGGTGGGGAGGCTGTGTTTCCTTCTTTTAAAATATTAATGTATTTTTCTTTTTATTGTATATCACTCACAATCTGTCTTTTGCCTTAGCACTTCTTTTTACCAAATAATTGTGTTTTTTTATTGACAAAAAGCTTCCCTCTGAAATAGTCACATACTGTATATCCACTTTTACCCCTAGACTTTCCCTACCTGAAGTCCCTTTCCACATATTTCTTTGCTGGGTTACTTTACTTACATCCTCTCACTGCAGTCCAGAATACCCAATACCCGGCTACTAGAGCGAGGAAAATAGACTAGGTCTGTTTGACATATCGCTTGATGAAGTTCTGCCACTTTTGCAGCACCCAGCCACTTATCTAATTGTTTACTAGTCAGTTAATAATACCTTTGTCCTACTACCCTCTGTAACTATTGACCACTGGGGACATGCCCATATCTACAACACCTACAAATATCTTAATCTTACTTACCTATCTCTGCTTGCTGAAAAAAAACAACTTCAGTATGAGTTCCTAACTAGTTCAATTCTTAGATTTCTTACCTGAATAGATAAGGTGATGGCTCCTACCTCTCTCAGTCTTCCAAAACGTATTGCAGGGTTTCCCAAACTGCCTTCTTAATGGTGGTGGTTGGAGCGGGCTAGCGTTAACAGGGAAGATATCACAAGCAAGGTCCCACTCACAAATATTCCGAATCAGGTGGCCTCCAACTGTGGGATTATTCAGAAGGATTAGCCATCACGGGAAACTAGACTGAAAGAAAACATCAGTTAGTGGGTTATTACCGTAACTTATCAAAGACTGAGAGCAGTCCACCACCATGCGAAAACCTCATATTACAAAAACTAGCAGTAGGGTATTCTAAGCAATATGGGAAGCTAGTATTTAATTACAAACAATTCAAACTAAATTTACGAAATACTCAGGTCAGCATTCTGGAGTCAGGACTCAGAAGAAGATTAAGTATTTTAAGCAACACAAGGCCTGATTCAGAAAGGTAGAACATGTTACACTTTGAGGGTTATTTTACTCTTGCACTGTAAGTTTATGACTAATAACTTTTCGATCAGTAACTTTACCAGCTGCAACTTTGTGAGTAGTATGTAATCCCTATCACTTTAAACAGAGTAACTATTACTTACTACTAGTTAGTTGCTACTAAGGTTATTTACTATTCGTGAAGTTACTGGTAGTTCAGTTAAACTGCAAGAGTGAACTTACATCAAAAGTGTAACATTACATTTGTGAATCAGGTCACATAGTGCACACAAGTACTACCTATCGTGAGGACAGGCATTGTTCAACTAAGAATCTGCACCATGATGATGATGTTGTCACTTTCATGCCTGGGTGGGTAAGTGGGGTTGGCATGGGCTATTGTATTGTTCAGGTAAGAAGATCCAGCAGTCGTTTTCATCACACCCACCCCACCAAGTATGTGATCTATTTATGGTGTAAATTTGTAAGTCACACCTCAATATATCACAGAACCTGGGGGAAGAAAGTTAGGGGTTTGATTAATGGATGGGAATGGTGAGTTGGAGAAAGGTGTGACAAGCACAACAACGACATTGATTAAGTCGATGAGCATCACATCATCATCAAATCTGTTGTGGGAGGAAATGAAGGACTTCCACATTTCAGTTAAAATATGCATTGTGAACAGTCATTCAGCCCCAGAATCTGAGGTTATTATCTAATTTTCTGTCACCTAGGTTTAAAAAATACAAATTAGGGAGGACCCATACAATTCTAGAAATTATGATTGTTAGGAAAAGAAAAATGATACTGTATATAAATGTGAAAATGAGTGGTGAAGCAGCATTCTTTTTCTCGGAATGTCCATCTTGGTGCATGGCTGAACCAATCCGCCAAACAGGAGTGTTTTGGAGCTTTTATGCAGAAGAAGAGAAGGCTTGTGGATTGCAAAACAGTGAATGTTGATATTGTAGAGTCAGGGAGAAGGCAAGCTTCATGATGGACGAGAAGCAAGAGAGGAGGGCAGGAGCGTACGCTGGTGCAGTCATGACTCATGTGTGATTAACTGAGAAATGAGAACAATTTTACACCCAATCCCAGGCAAGCAGTTGCATGTGCCTGGCTGTGTGTTATAATCTAGGAAGTTAATGATGCATCTTCTCTCTGTTTCTGTCCTTGCCTTGCTGCTCAGTCTGTGTGATGTCATCGGAATGTTGAGTGTGTTTGAGTGGAAGCAAAGATCAGTTGGAGAGATGGGCTGAGCAGCAGGGAGGCTGCTCCTGGTGGGGCATTGCCGGACACTGATCAAGGCCTAGCATGAACTAACCAAAGAATAAAGCTAAGATCTTGGACCACATCTATGGACTACCTGGCTTTCTTTTAATTGTAACACTGACCAGTCTCACAACTGCCATACCATTTAGTTAAGTGCATATATTATGTGACATGTCTCCACTTAAAGCCCTTTCCCGACCATAACCACTTAATTTGGGGTGTTTGACATTTGAGCCAGCACACTACTCGACATTTCCAAAATCAATGCACCCCTCTCCAGTCCACAGGGATTAGTAGTCAGCTTTGAGTCATGTTAGTTTTCCTTTGAAGTAGACAGGCATCATTCATAACTTCCTTCATCTGGCTGTTGAGCTAGTCCCACCCTGAGTACTGACTCCGGGCCCCAACTCCCGACCCAAATGAGATTGAGAGAGATAGACCTGCAGTACACTGCTGCTGATGAACAAGAGCAAAATATTTCAGCATTTTGTGTAGTTTTGTTTACTAAACTAACTAGTCTGATCCCTGCAGAACCTGAACAAAATGTACAGCAAAAAAGTAAACAACCCCATCACTGTCTGCCACCACATGAATCATCATCACTCACTTTTACTCAATATATCACTCATTGGTGCTATAGTTACCTGTTGTAAGCATGTTGGTGCACATTTGTCTACGGTATCTCCTGTTTTCCCAAGGTAGCAGCAAACAATGACAGTCTTGTAAATATATGATCTTTACTGGGGTAGCCCAGCTAGGGAATGAAAAGCAGAAGGATACTGATGGGAGGCAGTGTCTTCATGTCATTTAAGAGAATGGGAAGGCTTCCTCTGTGCAGATAGGTCCAACTCCAACCCAGTCCATACATGTGAATGAATGGTGGTGCTGCATAAGTCAGACTTCACATCAATAAATGTTACTCTAGCTAGAGCTATTTTTTTTTTTGCAAAACAGTTTGATGACAATGTGAAATTTCTATTGTGGCCTACTCAGTGAGGGAAGTAGAATTTGTCCTCAAACTCAGGGGGTTTGCCCTGACATTGGTCAGCTAATGCTCTTGAGTCTAACCAATTACCCTCATTCTCCTCCTGTGCTGTTTCAGGAACAGTGTGATTTTGTGGCATTAAGTGTTTATTCGCTTTAATCATGGCCAATCTCTTCACTTTTTGAGGTGAGAGACTGTTTTTTCTGACTTTGATAGCTGTGCCAAATGCACTGTACACATGCTCAGGAGACACACTGGCTACCAGATAAGCCAGATACTTTATTTCCAGCCTGCTGAGCTCTGGTCATTGATGCATCTTCCCGTACCAATAGGCCAATGGATTTTGATTCAGGTAGACATCTTTTGGGTCATCCAGATGGTCTGGGAACACCCTCAGAATGGCCATTGGTGCTGCCATTTGCTCGACCTTTGTTGCCTTCACCTTTGCACTTGACGTAAACCCTGCCATTTGAAACCAAGCTATTGCAGAGGTTTGGTCCAATTATTCTATTGCTGGTGTTGACTGCTGTGGGACAACAACACTGCCCTCTCTGATGGTCGAAAGCTTCATGCCAGAACTTCTTCCCAGGCCTCTAGCTTCCAGCCGTTCTTCCTCCAGGTCTCTCGCTTGGTCAACAATCCAAGTCTTGTTTTCTGAAACATCCCTTTCTGAAAAAAATAATGGAAGTGGTCAGTATTTTTTAGTACAGTGGATGAACTATAATGGCACAGATATACTCTTTGAAGGATGTGATCTCTCGTTGCAGCCTTGTAATAACTGCCAAGCGAAGGATTAAGCTCTGAACCAACTCAAATGCTTCTTCGTGTACACCGACGAACCTTTATGACACCTTTTTAACAGGTTGTGTGGCAGATACAACAAAGTGATTGCTTGGCTCATCGGACTGTCCTCCATGCTGATGTCCTGTGTGAAAATCTCAAAAGGAAGTAGCATTTAGGTCAGGCATTTGACTAGACCACATTTGTTCATCTGCATGGTCATCCTTTTCCCAGTTGCATCCCTCATCTTTGAAGGTATAGTCAGTGATTGGTCTGGATTGCTCAAACAGACATTGCAACATGTAGTATGTCAAGTTCCAAGATGTTGAAAGCTTTAACCGGTACCCTATTAGCATACTGAATGATCCTCAAATGCTTCCGGGCTTCAAAATATGACTGAAACTAGTGCAGATTATAGTGCAGATGGCCAGTATGTTGTTAACTATGTCTTCTTTTTTTAGAAAGTCCTGCACAATCAGGTTGATACAATGTGCCAAAAACATGACCCCGAAATACCCACTATCTGCCATGGCCTTGAGTATATTATGGCCATTTTCTGTTGCAAAAAATCCAATTCTGAGACCTCTGGCTGTTAAAGTCTTCCAAGGGGCAGGAGGGGTTGGCTTGTAATGCAGCCTGCATGGAGAACAGAGGAAGTGTGCATGAGACTGTTTTGGGCAGCCCGAGAGGGCCGACCAAACAGTCACTGTGCACTTGTTCCCTCCGCCCTTGCTCTTCAGCCCCCCCTCACGCCAGCTGCTTAAGCAGGAGGACAAAATAAAATGATAATAAAATCACTATATTATCATGTTATTTTTTCCTGTCTTTCGCTGCATAAAGTCAGTGGGGCAACGCTCCTCCAGCCACTGCATGATCACCAGGCCTGGTGTCAAAGGGTGTGGCTTGGCTCTGCATTAAACTGCTGCCTCAGCTCATCTGCCACTTGACACCCTACAACACTCCAAGGGGAGAATACCTTCCCCTGCTGCACAAGGATCTGCTTTGCCCCCTAACAGCCTCCTTCTTCCATCCTGTTTCCCCTCACACACACACCTCTGCTCAGATTTACAGTCTACATATAGCAGGCGGTAAATCTTAACAAATGTGTCCCTGGAATTGGGGATGAGCATGTGGAAAATGACCGGGTATTCTCTGCTATGCATAGTTCTTCCCCACTCCAGGGATACAAGTTCATGATTGCAGATTTAGGTGTGGAGATACTGAGAGTCCTGGTGTAGCAGGCATCTGGTAATGAGAGCCCTAGAGTTTATAGACATGTATACACCCAAAATAGGGCAGATGCGACATCCATCAATTCTGACAGACGTTCTGCATCTGTCAAACTCTAAATCAGACCCCAAGAGACTTACCATTTTAGTGAAGACTTCTTTGTTTCTGTGTAACCCTTTACCCATGCTTATGGGATACGGGTATGGGCCAAGCACCAAGACTCTGGGCCTAGCTTCCAGATGAGACTTACCCTAACTTGTATCCTTTCAGAAAACTTGAAGAGGCGCATATTGAGGATGTACGTCAGTGGCTAATTTCTTCCTTCCTCGCCTTCTACAAGTGCTCCTATGTATGTATTGTGGCAGTTTTATGTCTTCTTGTGGGGGGGGCAAGGCTTGGCGCCTGTGGAGAATGGCGGCATTTGAGTGAGGCGCTCTGGCGGGGCTGGGAGTTTCCGCATTTCAAGGCAGTATCGGGCGAATTCAAGACGTGCACAGGACATCGGAGAATGTGCTGCACACCTTGAACACTAGCGCTCGTGTAAGCAGCAAGGAAACACCTTTATTTTCCAAGTGAGTCCTTCCAACGGAGACGCAATATCGCAGCCGCCATTTTGCTTTGCTCGCGATCCGCAGCATTCTTCAAAACTATTGCGCTGTTGCCTCATATGTCGCTTGAACCCTCCTGAATGTTTTCTTTGGAATATGTCGTATGACTCCATTCTACTGCAAATACTATGGATTATTTTGAATAAGAAGTTGTTTGCTCAGCCTGTTTGACTGAAAGAAAACTTCGGCGGCCATTTTGTATATCTTTCTGTTTGATGCTCATGTGACCCGCGCATTACAGCACCAATTGTCAATGTATGAATTACACTGTCTCTTTTCTCTCATGTTTTTGACTATATATTACTATGATTGGGGATTTTGTCTATCATGCCTGTATTTCATTGGGCGTTTCATACCTGACCTGGATGCCATATCTACATATTTGGTATGATACTCCCATAGTTTCCTTTCTTCTTTTCAATTCTACATCATAGTGATAAATTTCACGCCTATTTTTGCTTGGTGGCTGCTCTGGTGTTTCTATGGGCAGAACAAAAGGTGCTCTATCTACGAAGCTGCAACAAAAGCATGTTTTTGTTAAAGACTCTAAGATTTTTACTGTATATTCTAATCTGGGTGATTCTCTGCAGTCTACACTACGCACCCCGGTGACAGACATGGATCCCGTGCCGGCACCACCTGGGAAGGTGCTCACTAAACGCCTAAAAGCACAATCCCCCTTCCCCTCCTAAGTCAGCTTCACCGGTCTCCATGGAAATGTTGTTGGACGAAATAAGAGCGCTTTATGGAGGAAACCAACTCTAAGCTACAAGTCCTCACAGATAACTGGTCTCAACTTGACACAAGAGTCACTGCAGTTGAACAGAGCATCTCCTCCTTCAGGGATACAAATGTGAACGTATCCCAGCTTCAATCTCAAGTTTTGACGCTCCAAAAGCAGATTGAAGATCTTGAAAATCGCAACAGGAGAAATAATCTACGTATTTATGGGCTGGCGGAGGGAGTTGAGGGGTCAGACCCTCTCACCTTCTTTACATTTTTTCTCCCCAAAGTGCTACACCTAGGAGAGGGCACAGCACTCAACATTCAAAGAGCACATAGATTAGGTCGTCCCTCCTCCAACATGTCACCCTCACAACGACCAAGAGGAGTAATCATATACTTTCTGGAGTACACGGATTTATTATTGGTGTTATCTGCGGTTAAATCCGCTCAACGTATTACTTGGTCTGGTTCAACTTTATTTTTCACGCAGGATTATGCCAAGGCCACTGCTAACAGATGAAAAGCTTTTCTTAATATGAGGCCAGCTCTCCTATCATTGGGTGACCACTATGGTCTCTTTCATCCCTGCCTGTTTAAGGTTACATACAACAACAGAACAACAATTTATGAAGACCCAGTAAGGTTACAAAGTTTCATTAATTCATGCAATCCAGGTGCTATGGACACTCAACGACCTTCTTCATCGAATAATACCTGAATCTATGAATTTATTGAAATAATATTGTGCCTAACCCCTCATGGGTTGATGGTTAATTCTCCCCCTTCATCCCTTATTCATTCAATGTTGATTTTCTTGCCGCCATTCTCAAGTTATTCTGGTTCCAATTTCTACTGTGTGGAGTTTTTACATACAAGTAGTTTGCTTAGTTTGCCTAAGCTATGTTTCTTATCTTCTCCCTGACCTGAATTTTGTTTGTTTCGTTGGTTTGCTGTACTGTCATTATTCTCTTGTTTATATTATGTCTTTATTACTTTCCTCATTTATTGCTGCCCTTCGTTTCCACAGATTACATGTTGATATTCTACTTAATCTAGTTCATCAGTTTGTTGTTGCTGTTCCTGTTATTGATTGATCCAACATATATTCTTTTTGTATGTTTTAATGTTTATTCTAATCCTTATTATTCATCGTCCTCACAGATTTTTCACCCCTGGACCATGGTTTCTCCTAGACCCCCCGTTTAGCTGATCCCAGACGTGTCGCTTACTCCATGTGGTTCCATCCCCCCTCACGTATTCCCCTGAGTTTTCCTTTGTAGGTATGTTATTTGTTGGTATGTTATTTGTTTTGTCTTTTGTTTTGTGTTTTGCAACACATTTTTTTTCTTTTTTCTTTATCTTCTGACTTCTATACTAATTCTTTCTCATGTGACTTTACTTTCTCTTCATCCTTGGCTTTGCTCATGTATTTTCTTTGATTCTCACTGTTCTAAGCTCACTTCATTCCTACTATTTTCTCATCTCCTTTTTAACGCCTTACAGTGTTTTTGTATAGAATTGGAGTTTAGTATTACAAGCTCGGACTCTTTTATTGTTAATTATTCTACTTTATTGTATTGGACTGTTGTTTTAAACTGTTATTGGCACTTTGTTTTTATTTGTTATGCCACTTAAGTTAGTCTCATGGAACATTAGGGGGTTAAATTCTCCTATGAAGAGACAAAGGATTTTATCACACTTAGCCAAGTTAAACGCTGATATTGTTTTCTTACAAGAAACACACCTTACGGATATTGAGTCTATGAAATTAAAAAGGGGTTGGGTGGGTGAGGCTTACTTTTCTCCAGGAGATGGTAAGCGAAATGGAGTTGTCATATTGTGCCGTAAATCTCTTCCAGTCACATTATTGTCGCAGGAAACAGATGTTGAAGGTAGATGGCTTATTGTTAAATTGTCAATAAAAGGTGTTCCAGTTTCTCTTCTTAATGTTTATGCACCTACAGGTGGAGATGCCTCCTTTTGGTCTGCCTTAACCAAACAAATTTCCAATTGCATTGAGGATAATTTTATTATGGCTGGAGACTGTACTCAAGTGTTGGATCCCTTTGTAGATAGGAATTCTAAAGTGCCTTTTATTTCCAATAAAACACATAAATCTTTTACTCACACTATATCTCAACATAAATTGCTTGACGCCTGGCGCCTTTGTAATCCAACCACTAGAGAATAATCCTTTTTTTCCTCAACACATCATACTCAATCAAGAATTGGCTATGTCTTTGTTTCCCATAACATTTCGCAATCCCTCACATTTGCAGATATTGGTCCCATTCTCTTATCAGATCACGCACCCATTTCCATTGGCTTTGATATGTTGCCCAGAAATAACGCTCCCAGAAGATGGCGTTTTAACAACGCTCTCCTCTTAGATCCCAAATTCTCAGCATCTTTTATTTCCTTCTCTACTGATTACTTTGAGAGAAACCAAACAGAGTCTCTAGCACTCGCAACTATCTGGGATGCCTTTAAGGCGTCAGCAAGAGATTTTATCATAGGCTTTGTTACAAAGAAACGAAAATCTGCACGTAAGATTACCACAGACCTCCTCCAAGATATTAAGGCATTAGAACATTCATGTTATACGTCTCACTCGGAAGAATGCTTAAAAGCCCTTATCAACGCTAAATTGAAATTTAATAAAAAGTCAACAGATGATGCCTCACTTTACTTATTAAAATCCAGTGCAAAATTCTATGGAGGTAAAAATAAATCAGGGAAAATCTTAGCCAACTATTTAAAGATTCGCCAAAACAAATTAAACATTGACTCTGTCTTCGATGATCATTCAGTCTTAAAGTTTAATGATGTTGACATTTTAAACGAGTTTTCTCTTTTCTACAAATCTTTATATTCTTCAGAAACTCGGCCTATGGATCACTCATTATGGCAATTTTTCTCTAATATCCAAAAACCTCAACAGACTCCTCCGGATTTTTCTCACTTAGAATCTGATCTCTCCCAACAGGAACTCCTAAATGCTCTTCAAAACATTAAAAAAGACAAACCACCCGGCCCGGATGGCTTTACTGTTGAATTTTATACCCATTTTTCTAAGCTTTTAATACCCAAATTACACTCACTTATAAGTTTTTTTTCTTCCTCCAATAGTTCTTCCGGCTCTTTCTCGGAAGCCCATATTTGTCTTATCCCCCAAGGAAGGTAAAGACTCCAAATACTGCAAAAATTATAGACCTATCTCGCTGGTTAATATTGAATTTAAAATCTTTTCTAAAGCCTTAGCCATACGTCTAGATTCCTATTTACCAAATTTACTAGGGAAAGAACAATCTGACTTTGTTAAAGGTCGAGTCATCACAGACAATACACGGCTCTTTTTCGATGTTTTATCCAAATCATCGCATCTTAATCATTCTTTGGCGGCAATAGCCTTGGATGCTGAAAAGTCTTTTGATAGAGTTGAATGGAAATACTTATTTTATACTCTTAAATGGTTTAGATTTGGCCCAAATTTTGTACATTTATTATCTCTCCTCTATTCTAACCCTCGTGCAGCAGTATGTGCTAATGGCTTAATTTCCCCATTTTTTAACTTAGGCAGAGGAGTACGCCAAGGGTGCCCTCTTTCGCCTTTCCTCTTTAACTTATCCTTTGAACCATATTTATCCAAATTACGTCAAAACCCCAGTATTTCTGGGTTTCAAACATCGAGTGTTCACATCAAACTTGCAGCATATGCCATTGATATTTTACTCTTTATGTTCAGACCAGAAGAATCAATTCCTGCTTTTTTAGCGGAGGTGAAATCTTACTCTCTTATTTCTGGATACAAGTTAAACAACGATAAATGCGAAATATTGCCTTTAACAAAATATACTTTTAGTTCAGAATTTCCAGCGTCCTATTTCAAATGGAGTCCGAATAACATTAAATATCTAGGACTAAACTTTACATCTTCAATCTCGGAAACGGTAACATTATGTATGAATAAGTGTACTCAAAAGCTCCCAGAATTGCCCTCTAAATGGCATCCTCTGTATCTGTCTTGGTGGGGTCGTTTGGACTCCATAAAGATGTTGTTATCGCCCATAGTTTTATACACTATTTCGAACATCCCGGTCCCAATCACAACTAAACTATTTTAAAAAGTTAACTCCATTTTATCCTCTTTTTTGTGGAGCAATAACAAACCCCGAAAGCTTTCCTATTGCGTCAGGCTTCTCTTTGGTTGCTTGACTCTACAGATGATTGTCCTCTCTGGACTTCAACGGAACACCTCTTCTTAGCTCCTTATTCATTTCGTGAATATCTCTCCTTTTCTCGCAAACCACAATCCATTTCAACTCCCATAATAAAGCACACTTCCAAATTACTTGATTTACCTTTTTAAACTCAATGATTTGGCATAATAAAAAGTTGTTGATCCAAAATTAACCTTTTTACTGGAAGACTTGGCCACAAAGAGGTTTAATATGGATCTATCAATTATTCTCAGACTCGCAATTTATACCTTTCGCTACACTCACGCAGTTATTCAATTTACTGACCTCCTTTATCAATAAACATAACTTACTCAAAAAAACTGTGCTGGAAACTCTCTCCCACCTTCCCACCATACTCGACACCTCTAATAACCCTGAACCCCTCACCAGTCTTCAGGCCTTGTTAACCACCATACCCAAAGCTTCTATTATTTACAGATTTCTACAAGGCAACGGCACCAATAGACAGAAGACAAAAATTGAAGAGGCATGGGAACGAGACTTTATTACATGCTGGCCATTATCATTTTGGGAAGGCATATGGACAAAATTACGCAAGGCCTCTAGAGCAGCAAATATCACCTAAACATATTTTTTTGTTTACAATAGACTTTAATTCACACCAGCTACCCTATGTAAAAGTTTTCCATCCTCTCCAGATACATGCTGGACATGTTCTTCTCCCAACGCTGACTTATTTCATATGTTATTTACTTTCCCACAGGTATACAGCTTTTGGGAACAAGTATGGTCTCAAATTAACTTAATTTACGACACTAAGTTTCCTTTTTCTTTTATTCACATCTTTTTAGGCAGTCTTTCTTCCATTTGGGACGACGTTTCACTTAATGTCAAGATTATAGATTTATTATTGGCGGTTGCATTGCAACAAATTACTGTCAATTGGAAAGACTTTTCGAAAATTTCTTATAGGGTTTGGTGGTATACTGTTTGCCATAATCACAGGTTAGATACTGCCTTTGTTTACCCTCCTCGCATGGCTACAAAACGTGCTGCCTTGTGGTCGCCTGTCACAATATTTATTGATACAAGTGCTAAACAATGTTCTTTACCAAAACCTTCTCAACAGGAGGTTCCTAAACCACCCTAAACTCCCTAACAGTTCCATAAGTTTCTTTCATATACCTAGAAGGCATATATATCTCGCTTACTTTTCATTCTTCTGTTTCAATTTTGTATTACTAGTCCGTTGCTTTTCTTTTTTATGTAATGAGCTTGGAACGTGACGATGTACAATTTATAATGCATAATGTGTTTAGTCACTTCAATTTCTTTTCAATCAAATTATTTGAAATTAAAAAATATCTCTTCTTGTGGCTGCTCCTTGCTACACAAATCCCTAAATACATATGTATACTGAAAACCTGGCATGGATCAGACTCTCCTGGACGGTGAACACACTTGATTTGACAAACTTAGATAAATAGGGCCCACTTTACACTTATAGGCCACACAGTCTGTTTCCTGCATAGTAATAAATTACAATCTATTGCCATTTAATCATATGTTCAGAAGCCATTGTATTTCTTACCTGTGTTGCTGTTTGTTTGAAGTGTAAAATCCTGAGCATCAAAAAATGTATCGTTTGAGGGACTGAATGAACTTTCAGCAATGTTATTTCCCAAAGCTCGATGCGTTTATCATTATCGAATGCACATTCAGATTTTTTTTCATTTGAGATTTCACGCCATAGATGTATTTTATGTATTCAACAACAATACAATTCATGTTAGCCATATAAATTTGCAATGCCACTTTTTTTGGTAAATGAAAGGTAGCTTCGCAGGTAAAAGAAGTATTTTTAATTGCACTAATTAGTTTCATATGTTTGTCATACATGATAAAGCTCCCATTAATTCAATGGTCAACTGCTGACATCAGCTGACAAATACTGTCCGCTGAAATTCTGCACCGCGGTAGGGTGTGGTGTCTCTGCTAAAAGTAGCATATTTGTAAAATGCAGAAGTATGATTGTTGAAACTGGATAAACATTGCCCCCTACAGGTGATGAAAATATCGCGTTTGTCAAGCATCCTCGTAATAGCTATTCAAACAACATTGCTGATTTATATAAAAATACTTAGGCCCATCTCTTTCTAATCACATTCTCTTCCTCGTCTTTTCAATACAAGTAAAACATTAACTGACAATACTTGCAGCTTTCTTAATATTGCCAATGCTTTGCAGTTTCGGGCGTTTTGCTACATTATTGCACATTCGTGTTTGTTTCTGATAGTGTTAAAAGTTAACAAGCATTTAGTTTGTTTGCTGCCAAAAAAATTCACGTCTTGCGTGTCTCCCTCGCATTCTTGCTCTCCCACACCATCTCTCAAGCTCCCTTTCTCCCACACCCCAAAAACATATGAACCCCCAATCTCTTACTTTATCTTTTTCCCACTCAGCCTCACTCATTCGCTCTTTTCTATGTCTTCTCCTCTCATCATCAAACCCTTTATTTCGGTAAAATACCATAAAAGATACAAGCATTCAGGATAAACATCTTACATTCCAGTTTAGGAAGGAACATGCAGGTAAGTATTAAAAAAATACAGTTAAAAGATAACACAAGTTGTCGAGACTGTAGCAACAAGCAATGGGTGCCTAAGTGCAACATTCGTCATGTAATTCATAGCTTTCAGGCTACGGACAAGCAAAAGTTTACAAGAGTCCCTTGTCTAAAGTGCAAATGCATTCATTAAAATTGGTGCGGTCGTCAGACCCTAAGTTTCCATTCATGGCCATTACACAACAAGCTTAAAGTGACTGTTTAAAAACGCCAGTATTCACAATAAAACAGAAAAAGGAAGAATTTTGTGCGGGCAGGGGTAGCAGGGGCATTCCTTTGGCCGGGCTTTGTTAATGCATTAATTGGCAGACTACCATGCCTAAATTGGATGTAGAGCTTCCTGTCAGCCATCACCTTGATAATAGCAAAATAGCTTTCTAGGGAGCGACAGGCTTTGAAGTCTCTAAATTCTTCAGTTTGTCTGCCCTGTTTGCGATTGGAGTATGCTTTTTGCTCAACCCATTCCCTCTATAGTAGTTTGATCTGACTTCTGGTATGGGTTGGCGGACAACCAATATTATATCCTGATAGGCCAATGCTGGACGTAAGGCTTTTGACATGTTTGAGCCAGCCTATTTTGTTCGTAGTGTCTAGGGCACAGACCTCATTAAAGGCTGTGGCATAGGGTGGGAATTCGAGAGTGGTGACCATTTTCTGGCAAAATAGCAAGGGACGAAGCTTCGCTAGGTCACTAATAGGCCTAATGCCCATGTTGAGCCTTAATGGACAGAGAGGAGTGCTTTGCGAGAGAGATACCAGATTTCTGAGGCACTTGTTCTCCGTAGCTGTGAGGTCACTTGCTCTTACCATGCCCCACAGCTCTGCCCCATAAAGGGCCCTGCTCACAGCCTTGCATCTATATAGTTATAGCGCAGGTGCTATTGGATTGGTATGGGAGGGACAATGCTCCTTCCTCAGAGCCCCAGTTACCTTGGAGAATTTGAGGTAGGCCTTGTTGAGATGGTGTTTCCAGGCCATACCCTCCGATAGTTTTATTCCCATGTAATCGAAGGAGCTCACTTTCTCTAGGGGAGTTTTGTCTGACAGCAGATTTCCTTTGAAGGACTTATGGGGGTTCAGCAGCATTAGCTTAGTTTTGGAGGTGTGTATTACCAAGCCCCTCCCTTCGCAGAAGAGCTAGAATTGATTTAATAATTTGTGTAAGCACATAGGGGTCTTTGAAACAAGAAGGGTGTCGTCTGCGAATAGGAGAGTGGCGATTGTTTGGTTTGCTAATGAGGGAGCGTCTGCTGAGATGGGAGATAGAAGCTCAACCACTTGGTTGAAGCTCAACCACTTGGTTGATGTAAAGTGAGAACAAGATTGGAGCCAGGATGCAACCCTGTCAAACCCCCGCAGTAGGCCTCAATACCCCATCTTACCCTGGCAAAGTTCTCTTCGTGTAACCTAATTAAAAGTGCCAGGATTCTCCTCTCATCTTCCTTCCTAGTTCTCCAACACTGAGTCTATCCAATCTTAAAAAAAAAATTAAGTTACTTTGGTCAATGTGGTTGCAAGTTTTGCCAAAACTAAGACACTCGCAAGTGTTGCATGAAGTCTGCATATTGGTTCCCTAGTTCAATAGTATTTATTGCCTTTTTTTCAGTTTCTGTACAGAGCGAACTCAACCCAAAGGTTTTGGAGCACTTTACATTACACAAGAACACATTCATATTTTAGGCACTGGGAAATTAAGTGATTTGCCCAGAATTACAAGATGTTGAGCCGACGCATAGACTCGAACTTGGTTTGGCTCATCAGAGCTTTTGCCAGGAAATGACATTCAAAATATACAGTTCTTGAGCATCTGGTAGTTTCACAAGTGGGCATTTCTTGCCGTGCATGTTCCATCAGCTTTGCACTCTCTACAGAGATACATAGTCTTGTTCTCATTTTCATGAGGTGTGAAGGGAACACCTTCACATTTTGCACCTTTGAAAACCTCCATATAACACAAATGCACAACAGGACTTCGAGTCCCAACATCCTTTACAATGGACCACTTCAGGTATCAAGCTGGAACTGGGGACCACTCCGTGGCCCTTGTGCTCGGTATTTCGGTCACGAGTGGCAGGTATGTTGGGGTCCCTGGTGTTGTCTGCAGTGGAGGCTGCTGTGAAATAAAAGTATGGGTGGAGGGCAGCGCAGGGAGTAACATAGGGGGCAGCACAGGGGAGAAAAAATAAAATAGCACTTACCTGGTGGCTGCCGCTTCAGTGCTCATCTGTTCCTCTGCTACTGTCGACTCCCCGGCACTCCATGCACAGTCTCCCAGACTCCCTACACCAATGCAAAGGCTGATCTCATCCTGGTAATACCCAGCATGAGAGAAGCACTGGGATTGGTCTGAGCAGTCTGGTTTGAAGGTGAGTCAGGTTGTCTGTTCTCCACCCGACTGTTCAGCGCAGCTTGAGTGGAGAGATCTAAGTGCTCATGTCAGTTAGGCCGTCCTAAGATGGCTGGGCAAACTGACATGCTCACTTACAGCAGTGCCCACCACCCCTACTCCCTGCTGCTGTGCATTAGGATGTCTCAGCCCGCCCTGCGCCAGACTTGGCTCAGCGAGGAATATGAAGTTATAATAAGCTGTTTTATTATCATTTTATTTTCTATGTTTTCATCGCAGAAAGAGCAGTGGGGTCATGCTCCTCCGCCTTAATGGGGGAGCTGTCGCTGGTTGCCTGTTTCCCCACATGGGCAGATTTAGTACGGAACCCGGCGCAACCTTCATGACGCTGCTGGTCGGAGTACACTGAGCCCTGCAGACTTGTATGGTATCTGAATCTCTGTCTGTTGTAAAATATTGTGGCACAATACTTGTCTATTGTTTGCTTCACGCCAATTGAGCTGTGAACCTACAGTGGTGTTTGCTTAAGTCCCTGACTGGTTCTCATATGCCACTCGTAAAACATCAAGGGGCCGGTTCACAAAAGCATTTACTAGTGTGGGAGGTAGTGCTACAGCAGTACTCTCAAGGCTTTCATTGGAATGGAAAAGGGGGGGCTCTAAAAGGGACGTGGCTTAACTATGTAAACTACATTTTGGCACACACACCTGTACGCAATGCATTTTCATTTACTTTTGACTTATTAATATTTTGACAACTGTGTAGCTCTTTCACACACATTTGCACAGAATGACAATTACAACTGGAATATGTGACCATTGCTCTGTGTGCTCTGCAGAAAGGCCAAGGATTGAATCACCACGTATTTTGAACACTGGTTTGATGCAGTGAAAGGTACAGTGAGAAACTCACACTGCCTTCAGCCTCAACTCCACAGTTATCAATTGTAGCCCATTAAGAACAACTGATGCCTACTCAGTTCACAGTATGGACTATACAATACTACCTGAAAAAAAGCTATAAAAAAAGAAAATTCTGGAAATAGCTAACACTCTTAGGGAACACAAGATTCGGTAAAATGTGTAATATAAACAGGAACTAAATCGCTGACATGGATCACCTTAGCATTTTTTATTTTCATTGTTTAGAAGTCGATCAATGATTTGCCATTGGGGTGAAGGAAATTAATATAGGGCCCAATAGAGTCCTGTTTCAATGTGTGTGTTTAATTACTACTGGGTCTTAGACCTGGACAGACCCAGCCCAATGAAAGCCCTGAGGAATATTTTACATATTCTTTGAGGCCTTTCTTAACTGGCCCCCAAACACCCAAGTTCATATTAGTAAAAGTAACACGAGGGCAACGTTTTTCTACTTTTTCTAATTCTATCTGCATGTTTCCTGACTATTATTACTTTGGACCCATCTCAAATAGCTTGACACCAATTTAGAAATGAATGAAAGAGTCTTTAAAAGAGAACTGCAAGAGTACTCATTTACATACACCAAAATACACTGGATCTGTAAGGTATTGGTTATTTCACCATACCTTATGGGAGTCGACTAGAAAGCTCTCCTTCACACTGAATTAAATAGCTTTTGATAACATATCTGGTGCCTAAGGTCCCTATTCCCACCAATTGTAAGGGACTTTTCCCTGGGAAAATTACATTTATTATACGAACAGGAAGCCCAGCTAGAGGCCATTTTGACCAGTCCGCACTCTCTGTTCTCTTATCCTGATGAAGACCTGTGGTGATGTTTGATCTCAGCACACAACTTTGTTGGGTCGAAATGTCGACGATTACTGTAGGTGTACCATACCTTGAGCATATCCCACATCCAAATAAATAAGGACATATGCTTGAATCTATATGAATCATCTTTGGACACCCCTTTGAGTCATTTTTGTATTTTGTGTTTAACTATGTAATGTTGTGTGTATTTAAATGTTTTATAGTTGTGATTCACTGTGTCAAATTTGTGTTTACTAGTTTTACATTTTTTGTACATGTCAAATAATGATCCTGTGTACTGTTGTAATTCTCCACGGTATATGAGTGTTCATACACCGCATCTTATTTAAAAAAATCTTTGGTGTCAGTGACTTATTCCTTAGTTACTAACCCGACGGGTTATGCCATACATGTGGCCCTTCCTAGTTAAACAGGAAATAAAGTGGTTTATAAAAGTGATATTGTACTTCCCTACAGAACCAAACTACTAGACTTTCCAGGTTCTGCAGGATAATGGGTTACCCCATCAGCTATAACGGTATCACATAAGTGAAGCACTGGGAGAGCTAAGTTAAGATTAAACAAAGCATTTTTGACTGTCACTATGTTATTATCTCATGTGGTTGGTGGTAAGTTGAGACCTTTGTGATTCTTACCTGTATCTGTGTCTCAGTAAACTCAATAATCCCATAGTCCACTGTAGGTTCTTTATGGTTTGAAGTAATGATGAAAAGTCGATCCCTGACTCTACTGTTCAGATTATGGTCGCTAAATGGTCATCCAACCGGAGTTAAGGGTATCAGGTGCCCCTCCCACAGACAATTGGAAAATTAACAACTGATTATACTGTAGGGGCACTTGGATTTCTCATTTCTCATGGTAAGTTTCCCTACTGCCAGATAGATGGGGATTCTGTCCGTTCTCTAAAAACACTGAGTTCTGAACTTCTCCTCATGAGGTGTATGTGTGCATGTATGCAACTTACACATACAAACCTAGCCATAAGCAACAGAACACAGCATAGGTATGGGGGCTTGGAGATGAGGGTACAGGAAAAGAGGGGGAAACTTCATTTACAACTATGGCTGAATGCCAAATGCCTTTACAGCGAAGGCTTTAAAATGAAAATTCTTTATCATGAATGTTTTGTTTTTACAACAAGTTCTTTTACAACGCATATGCCTTTACCACGGATGCCTTTAAAACAAATTTGTAAGTATTTTGCAGGTACGTATAAAACCTTTAGATATATACATACATTCACTGAAAAAAACAAAGGTTTCAGGGATGTAATAGTTAGGCTCAGATTTCACTCGTACAAAACCAGTGAAATTCAGAAGTTATAATTACCTGAGCTTGCTATAACTTACTGCACTCACATATTACATCTCTCATGACATGGTCAGTGACATTACTGATGACATCACTGATCCTTCATCCGTCTTTATCAGTGCAGTCCAACCTCCTCTGTTCAACCTTGCTCCATCACCAGTCAGCATTGGACGTTATGTCATGTAACATTCTGGTATTACTGTTCATGTGCCATATGCATTTTTATATAAGGAAGGGTTTGCTGTTTATGCTAATTTGCTAGCTTTATGCTTTGAATTCCTCAGAGAAACATATTTACTGAATAGGAACACGCTTGTTTTGACTCTGAGAGACCTCAGTTCCAGCTCTCTTCAAGATATAGACCCTGTGTCTCCATAATTTAATAACCCAGTTTTCTACTGAACCAATTAAACAATTCTTTTTGAAATATGCAAGTTGAATGCAAGTTTTGCTCGGCAGTCAACAAAGGGAAAATCATAGAAAAATGTAATAATTCAGTTTTAGCCAGTGTCACATGAAGTCTTGAATATATCCCTGTATGCTGTGCTTTTCCTTTGTCTCATTGTGAACTGTTACGTTTACCAGAATCAGTCCATTCTTGCATATAGGCATAATGATTGGGATCTAAAGGCAATGCAGATCAATTTATAGATGCCATCTACAGCTACATCTACAGATGCATTTTCCATTTCTACAGGGCCATACATAAGATCAGATTTGTTCCTTTAAAATTCTTTCATATCAAATCCATGTCCCACAAGATGTTAAATGTGTTTATAGTACAACTTAGAACTACTGCCTAGTTTCAAGTAGTAAAGTGGATCAAAGGTTTAGCCGATCTCTTGTGCTAAAATGATTTATACACATGAAAACACTGAGAATGAGATACCTGGGTCGGTCTCAGGATATACCAGATTCCAAGTAAAAAGAAAGGAAAATGTTTGGGGGTAGAAGGGCAGCAGCAATGTTTCAGTTTTTTTGTGATTTTAATTCAGTTGTTCTGCGTCTTTGGCACAGGAGACCCACAGCTTTATGAGGTGGAAAGTAATAATAAACCTATGTTCCAGCTCTACTATTTTTTTAAATCTCCAGTGGCTCCTCAATGCCTTCATGTCTATTTGTCCTTGTGTCCTCTGGTTTCAGGCCTCCTCTGTTAGAGACCATGACCCTCATCATGAGTGAGGGTGTAAATCCAGATCCCTGTGGAAACCATTGTTTGCACAGGGATCAGGATTAAAAAACCTGGAAAAAAGGTCAAACATGCAGAATTGGGTGTGCTTGGTATCGCTGTTGACTATTATGCCTCATTTCTATGTTCAGAACTCATACTGGTCAAAGACTGTACCTCAGACCTGTGTGATTTGTATCAAAAGGAAAGCTCTTCCCTCCATGACAGCCACCTCTTAATAACGTGCCCCGGAATATAACACAGCAACAGGTCTAAGACTAAGGGGCACATGCATTAAAGAATTTTTGCCTTCAAAGAATCTGCCCATTTGCGAACGCAAAAAATGCTTTTCAGATGCAGCAAACTCCAATTTGCAATTCGGTAACCTGTTACCGAATCGTAAAATGGGTTTGCAATTCAGTATTTGGAAGGAGCATGCTTAGGGCGTCCCTTCCAAATACCGGATCCTAAAGGTATGCATGAATGTTTTGTGACCGTGAATGCGGTTGCAAAACATTTGTATATTACCACCTATTTCAAGTAGGTGGTAACCCATTCGCAAATGGGAGGGGGCCCCCAAGGAACCCCTTCCCCTTTGTGAATGGTCTTAAAATGGTCTGCTTTATAGAAAAGAAGATAGCTTTATTTAAAAGCAATCAAGGACATGGTGGTCTGCTGCCCTCAGCAGTCGACCATCCCCGTGATTTTTACGATTCCTAGGGGGTCTCAAATTGCGATCTACCTAATTCAAATTAATGAGGTAGAGCGATTTGCGACCCTCTAGTAATCGATATCTGAAACCCTTTGAGTTTCATGCATTGTAAATTGCGATTACCTGATTCTGGTTCTCAGGAATTCGCAAATAGGTATTTGCCATTTACAATTTTGATGCATGCATCCCTAACAGATGTGTCATCTGTAAGTCGACTGAGTGTAAATCTTTGGTTATTGTTCTTTTTTAGAAAATAGGTCCAGACAAAACCCCAGTCCTGTTTTGTCTGTGTGCTGGAAGGACAGCCCATGATCCCATGTTCCTACAGGTTTGATGATTGACATTTTAACATCTAAAAATCATATTGTATAGTAGGAAGCTGGCAGCAACCGAAAATTGGTACATGTCTACCTGGGGGAATCCTGTTAGTCTGAAAAAATATATTGTCAGCTGAGGGTCCCGGAAAATTGCCCACTTTGCCCATGCCATGAGATGTCTGAGTATGCGGTAGAAAGGGCTCAGACAGTTCATTGTGATCTAACACTAGCCATCATTAGGAGCCTAGGACCCTTGCTCCACTTCTGTTCTTGCACTCACCACTAAGTTTTGGCTGGTGTGAGTTAGGAGAGCAAATCAGTGATAAATCAGGTTGTATTTGGATTTCCTTGTGGACACTTGTGATTAATTCACTTTAGGCATAAAATTATTTGTTTAATTGGGTTAAACTGCTGTAAACTGTAGGTGTATGACATGCCTCGAGACTCTACAATTTTATTTGTGAAAGAACCTTTGGGCCTTATTTACAAGGAATTAACGCAGCATGGTGACGCAAGCCATTTAGTTGTGTCACACTGCATTAATTCCGAAGCAAAGGGATCCGTC
The DNA here is from genome assembly GCF_964204655.1 of Triturus cristatus. NCBI lineage: Eukaryota > Metazoa > Chordata > Amphibia > Caudata > Salamandridae > Triturus > Triturus cristatus. Next base: position 283,376,196 of record NC_140587.1, read on the forward strand.
ATATCTACAATATTATTAATTTTCTTTATTCGGCTTTACACATTGGAAAACCATAAAAGCAACATTTTGATAGTACAAATTCATATTAAAAGAGAGAACATCTTACAAAATGGAGTTCATACAAACACAAAATCATATATATTAAAAACAAAGAATCAAGTGATTTCCTTACGTCATATGGCACTAGATCCAGCGTAATTTTTACAGATTTTTCCTATGCCTCATAGTGCATTTTAAAAAGTTAAGGACATGATAACAAACCGGTTCAGATTCTAACAGTTGGAGACGTAGCATTGCGGGGCGACATTGTCTAAGTCCCCATCGCCTTAATAGAGGTAGTAGCCAGATTTTCCGATGTGGATGATGGAATTTACAAAATAATAGTGTATGTAGGTTAGACTGTACTGATTTCTCATCACAGGGACAAGTAGTGAGAATTGGATCCCACCTGTTTCTCTCGGGAAAAGCTACTAGTCTATGAAAGAAGTCTAATCTGAATCTTGTCAATAACATTCTATCATATGTACTAATCTGTAGTGTTAAATAAGGCTGGATAAAATAGGTGAACTGGATCATGTTTGCATGAAGGACCGAGGGTTTTGTCGACTCAGAGGTCAACCTCAGGGACTCTAGGTGACTCAGAGCCAGTTGTTTCAACGCTCTCTTTGGTAGATCAATGATATATTTGGGTTCAAGGTAATATTTCTCCAAACCAAGATCTTTGAAGAAGTTTCTGACATACCGAAGCCATTTTATTTTTAAGGATTGATCAAGAGTCATTAAGTCCACCACGATTGCCTGGGTTAGGGCATAAGACCAAATGCGCCGCCAGAGCAATAATGGTTGGATCCTTAACAAATCCTCTAAGTAAGGGATTCCAAGTTCCAAGTGGGATGCGTAAACTGAAGTACGTCTCGGTGTTGCTAATAGGAATCTGAGGAAGGTGTTTTCTGCCACCTGAAGGGCGCTAACATCTAGGTGTCCCCAGACTCACGCCCCATACAACGCAATCGCCTGACACTTGGCGCTATAGATTTTTAGTAGCTCCACTGGGGCCCTTCTCCCCAGTCTCTGGGAGAAGCTCATCAGGGACATTATGGCTCTTTTAAAAAGATGGCACCTGGCCTCTACTGCTGGTCCCCAGTTTAGCCTTTCGTCAAGCATGATACCCAAGTACGAGTACTGGGCAGTTACCTCCAGTTTTTGGTCTTTGAGATAAATATCCTTTGCTCGATTTTTCCCACTGCCTGCTATCATGACAAACGTTTTATTGACGTTCACATGTAAGTCCAGCCCACCCATAAAATCAACATACCTATTCAGGGACTTCTGTAATTCACGCGGAGTGCGCGCCAAAATGACAGCATCATCTGCATAGAGCAGAGCGGGAATCAGGCGCTGTTTTACCCGCGGGAGATCCTGGGCCCCCCTCAACATCTCTTCCTCCAGGAGAGAAAGGGGGCCAGGACACACCTCTGCCTGACTCCCCGCTCTACTCCAAAAGACGCTGTCAACTCCCCCTTCATGCCAAAGCGCACCCTCGCAGAGGCTTTAGAATAGAGCTCTCTCAAAAAATCTAAAAGAGGGGGATCCACTCCCATTTGTCTCAAAACCATCCAGAGTTTTGCGTGTGAAACGCAATCAAAAGCAGCGGACAGGTCTACATACACCATATAGACCGTGTCCTTCTTTGCTTGGATATGTTTGCCCACCATCAAACTAAGGTTGAAGGCCTGCTCCACCGTTCCAAACCCCTCCCGAAATCCAAATTGGAGATCGGAAATAATGCCTCCCTCCTCAGCCCACCGCTGGAGTCGCTCAAGCACGACCCTGCCAACGACCTTGCCCAGAGAATCCAGCAGTGAGATGGGGCGGTAGCATTTGACATCCTGACGATCCCCCTTTTTGAAAATTGGGACCATGATAGATTTGGTCCAAGATTTTATCAGACCCACTTTTGCGGCTGAAGTGCACACTCTCGTGAGAATGGGGGCGCAGAGATCCGGATTGAATTTAAAAAGATCCACTGGGACCCCGTCTGGGCCTGGGGCTTTCCCGTTTTTGCTTGTTTCTAGTGCCACTAAAACCTCGGAGATGTCAAAATGCAGGGATATTGGGTATTCAACTATTGGATGTGAGATTTCCGTCCCTACTGATGTTACTGTATTTTTAAAGATTTTGGAAAAGTGTGACACCCAAGTATCTTCCTCTATGGCCACTTCTATCTTGGGACTGTTATCATCTATTAGGTAGGGGGATTTAACGGTTCGTCAGAAAGCCTCACTATTTTTAGAGACGGCACTAATGTGCAAATCGTCCCATAATTTCTGTTTTAGTTCTTGAATTCTTTGTTTACGTGCCCTTCCATATTGCTGTCTAAGGAGTTGAATCTGCTCCAGGTCTCTGACTGTTTTGTTCAGGGCCACCTTTAACTTAGTTAGGGCCCTGGTACAGCTATGATTAAACCACCCTTTAGTAGTTGGGTTCGAGCTCTTTGGATTTACTGTAAGAAGTCCCTTCATTTTCTCTAATATCTGGGTAAAATTATTTAGGACTTCTTCATCCGTTTCTAGTAAATCCAGGCATTTAGTTATGTTTGAGTATGCCTTTTTTTACCAATTTTTCAGTAATTTCTGCTGGGTTTTTCTTCCCCCACTTTAATGTATATCCGTTTTGCTTACCTAGCTCCAATTTGTTCTGGGCAAGAGTTTTAGCTATAACTACGGTTAGGGGTTGAGAATTAATTGCATAAAGATCCATACTCAAGGCAGAATGATCGCTTAGTGTGTTAGTCAGGACCTCAAAAGACCTAGCTCGGGGCAACAATCCGGACGACAGGAGGATGTAATCGACTGTCGTTTTGTAACCCCTACCCACATATGTTGGTTGCAGGAGGTTTAAGCCTGGACTTGGCTCGTTAGCAATCGAGAGTTCCAAGTCCGATAAGACATTATTCATAGCAATCCCCACCTTGGTATGGACAAAGTGCGTGAGGGGAGCATCATGTTCATCCACTATCCCACAACGATTTTTTCCAGCGTGTGGGCATGGATGCAGATTAAAATCTCCTCCCCATAGAAGATGAACCACCCCTTTTCCTGCCTTTAAAAAATGGGTTATTTTCTCCTGGATGTTGAAGAGAAAGGTCAAGAATTGGTCCTCCTCTAAGTTATTATAGAGGTTAAGCAAGAGGATGGACTCATTATTTTTAAAAGCAAGGGAAAATAATTGAAAATTTGGGTCAGAAGCAACTACAGATACTTTTAGGTGGTTCGCTGTATTTGCAATATACGTGGTCAACCCTCCCTTAGGTCTGCTTACACTACTGCCCAGAGCTGGAGTAAAGTATGTTTTATAGCCCGGGAGGTGGAGCTCCGTCATGGACCATGTCTCCTGGAGGCAGATGATTTTGCCCAGCTCCAAGAAATTCATGGCAGTTCCATCCTCAATTTTGGGACGAAGGCCCGCAACATTCCAAAAGATGATAGGTAAGGGCAGCAGTTCTGTGTTGATCACCGCAGCTTCATTTACTAAACAAATTGTTTTTACTTTAGGCGTTAAATGGGGTGTCTTGGGATTGATAGATTCGGTCGCCATTAGTGGTCAATCGACTGATTCAAGGGCACTAAACCTATTCATCGTCGGGATGCTGGACCAGGCATTCCAGCGAGGCAGCTCTCTATAGGCCGTCCTCTGAGTGTAGGGACCCCAACCATCCCATCCTCCTCCCCGATGACGTGGCCCCACTGTGTGCCAGGAACTGTCGTAATCATGATGTCGAGGGCCCACTATTTTCCTTGAGTTGCCATGTTCACTATGACGGAGAGCTGCTACTTCCCAGGGGCAGTCATAATCATTAGAGGGACCATTGCGGTGCCTTGAAGGATAGAAAAAGGAAAGTCGCTTGGTGCCTATATCTCCATTTACATTCGGAAACTCCCAGGAGCAAATGTAATCTACCACACGGGGATCTTCGAATGTAATCAGAATACAGTCTCCCGGTATTGTTTTTTTGCTGTTTCCCACCCAGGGAGTCCTACGTACCATCAGAATCCTACATGTCCAAGTTGCTGGAATAGGGCGATTGGTATTTAGCCAATATTGGGCCTTGTTTTTCAATGACCACGTAGGTTCTGCGTTATAATCCACTAACTCGGGCACACCTGTCATTACAACTACGAAGGGACTTGCTTCCGGTGGCATATCGACAGCAAATCTAGCTTCAGGGGGTCCCCTAGTATCACCTCTGTTGGATACTGGGGCCGAAGTTTTTGGGGCAGGTATTTTGGAAGCCGGAGTTTTCTGCGCCGATTTTTTGGGTGCCGATGTTTTAGGCGCCGGTGTTATTACTGACAGGGCATTACCCTGAGGTAGGGTTATGGTAGCATTAGTGAAAGGTTTCACTGCTCTGTTGATATTTAATGTTTCAGGGGGTGTTGATTTAGATGTTACTTCTAGAGGTATAGGTACATTTTTTTGTATGAGTGCTGGGTTAAGAGGGGGTCTGCTTGTTTCCCCCCATTTTTTGGGCCCCCAGCACTTGCTTGGACTTTGTGAGATTTATGAAGTTGGATAGCTGGTGCTCTGTCTGTGATAATCTTACTTCTACTGGAGCAAGGAAAGATTTTAATAGATCTGCAATGTTATTTAGCAGTTGAGAATTGTTGCTATCGCTTATCTACAATATGATGGATCCCTTTGCTTTCCCCTGTGCTGACGCACAATAAGCTGCGATGCGACAATCACAAGAGGTGATTTCCTCTTTGTGTGTGTGCTGCAGAATGCAGCAAGCATAGAAAGAGGAAAACACTAGTAGAAATGGAAAATTTCTCCTCGTGCACCTCCCTACACCTCCCCTAGCATTCTGATGCTTTTCCTGGTTCACGATTTCTCATAAATCTGGAAATGCTGTAGAAGCCGTGGTTGTTCCGTGGGAACACCCACAGCAACACCCATGGCACACCCCTTTCATGCAAAGCGTTGCGTGTAAAGGGGCCATATTTGCAAGTACATGAGAAGCCACTCAGGGTAGCTTTACATGTTCTTGTAAATATGGGGGAGCAGGTTGCGCGCTAGGTGCGGCACAAAAAGTAACGCAGTGGTGGGTCAAGGGGCTTGTAAAGAAGCCCATTGATGTCTTAACCAATGTTTACCTACCTGGATTCACCTATTGGAAATTTTATGGTGAACAGTGGGGTAAAGGTCTGCCCACGCTGAGAGGTTTCTCTTGGGAAAGTACCGAACAAATGCATTTTATATTAAAGGTCGACTGCGGCTGTCTGTCTGCACTCGGCGCATCTTCGTGGTCTTAGGATGGTGCAAATGGTGAGCAGGCCCTCCTATTAATGATGAAGCCTTTCACAGTCTGACACCTTCGACTGTGTAAGAATGGAACGCGACATATGCCTGCTCGTCTTTTGGTTATTCGTTGGGATATCAGTTAGGTGCCATTGTACTTGTACGCTGCTTCAGTGCGCTATAATGTGTTGGGGCTCGAGCTGCTGTGGCGAGAAGGGATGAGGAATTTAAAACAGATGCTAATGTGTTTGTCAGAACTATACTGAATTTCCTCTAACTGTAAAAATCCACATTCACAACATTTAGGTTTTCTTTTTACTACTCAGTCCGATATATTGACATGCAATTAGGTGTTCCTAAATCTGCAGCTAATTAAGTCTGTGGCTCTCTACTCATTACTTTATAAAAGGAGATTGACATTTTTTGAACCAGTGTACATTTAATTCCCATAATTCTGTTAAAGGAAATGTATAAGTATTTCCATTATTCTTATTTAATAATCTCTAGCATTGAGTTTGTAGCTCTCTGGGCTCTGTAAGTAAAACAAATAATCCTAGAATCGACCTTCTATTTAGGCAGACACAGTGATGAAGCGACTCTCTTCATCTTCATTTCACTGGCAATCAGGTTATCGATCAGATAATGCCTCTGATGCAAACTGTACCGTGCGGGATGCATCTAGCAGGCCTGGCTCTCCCGGTGCTGGCTGTGAAGTAGAGAACGCTCTGTGAATGTAAACAGGAAGCAACGAATCAGCAGGAGTGGCTCATGAATCATTCACAAGATCGATATCAATGACTCCTGCGCGTCTTGCTCTATTGCCTTTTACTGCTATAAACAATTTGAAGTTGTTTGATAAAAGTTTTTGAGCTATTCTCTGTACACAAAAGTAAATATAAAGCTTCCATATTAGAAGCACAAAAATAGACTGGTAGAAATTGTCAGCATTGTTGAGTGATAACAACAGCAGATTTGTGTCCTAAGTGTTGGAATACTGTGGTGGTGTTGGATGAGCAACATACACTAAAGAGTCAATGATGGTATTGGCCATATCACATCAATAGATTTGTCTTGGTGGCATTGAAATTTGTTGATAGTGAGAAATGTCAGTGGTATTTGAATTTGTTGGTGCCCAATTTCTTAGTGCTTTGGCTAATATTGCACCATATAATGGGTATTTTTAGGTTTGATGTTAGCCAAGACCTTCTGACTTTACCAAAATTACACATATAATATACTTACATAAAGGGGCTTTCACCCACCTCTGTTTATCCATTGGTCCGTTCTTGTGTCATTCACATTTTGCTTCCACCCACTACAGCATACAGCATGGAGCAATGGGTCAGCCTATTTCAGACACTGGCTAGGATTACTTTGAGTGACTGCAATTAGCCCTTTCAGGAGCCCTTCCGCACAGGAGTTAGTTCCCTTCAGTGCCAGTGTTTTTATTTTTACTTTATTATTACTTTAGATTTACTTTTGTTTACAGAGTCTGATGTGATAGCAGCTCACTTTCTGACAGTTGGGAACACAGGGCTCAGTTCCTGTCTCCTGCCAATGCTGTTCTACATTCTTTTGGTTATCTGATTGCTACTTTTTCACATCATACCAGCAGCTCACATGTATTCTGAATATAAGCTCAGCTTTGCAACCCTAACTATCTATCTGTCATTCCTTCTTTAAATCCTTTTTTGCTTCTTTCTACCCTTCCTGCTTTCCAGTCTTTCTTTCTTGCCTTCCTCTTTCTTTCTTTCTTGGCTTCTTTCTTTCTTGTTTCCTTCTTTATTTCTTCCCACCATTCTTTCCTTCCTTCTTCTTTCTCTTTCCTTTTTAGTTCCTTCTTCTTTCTTCCATTTTTCTTTCTTTCTGTCCTTCATTCTTCTTTTATCTTTTCTTTCTTTGTTTCTTTGATTATTTGTTTCTTTCTTTTATTCTTTTATTTCTTCTTCCTTTCCTTCCTTCTTTCTTTCTTCTTTCTTTCCTTCTTCTTTTCTTATTCTGTCTTTCCTTCTTTCTTTTCTTCCTTCCTTTCATCTTTATTTCTTTTTCTTCCTTCCATCTTTCCTTCTTTCTTTCTTTTTTATTCCTTTTCTTCTTTCTTTCTGTCTTTTCTTCTTCCTTTCCTTTCATCTTTTTTCTTTCTTAATTTCCTTCTTTCTTTCCTCTTTTCTTTTTCCTTCCTTCCTTCCTTCTCTCTGTCTTTTTGTCTTGCTTTTCTTCTTTCCTCCTTTCCATCCTCCTTTCCTACTTTCTTTCCATCCTTCCTTCCCTCCTTCCTGCCTTCCTTCCTTCTTTCCCTTTGTTTCTTTAATTTCTTCTTTCCTTCCATCTTTCTGTACTTCTTGCTTGTCTTTATTCTTTCTTTCCTTAACTCATTCTTTCTCTTCCTCCTTGTCTTTCCATCTTCTTTCCTTCCTTCTTTCTTGTAATCTTTCCTTCTTTCTTTTATTTTCCTTTCTTCTCTCATTCTTTCTTTCTTTCATTCCTTCTATTCCTTTTTCTTTATTTTTATTCTTCCTTTTTTCCATTCTTCCCTCTTTCCGTTCTCCTTTCTTTCTTTCTTCCCTTCCGTCTTTCTGTCCTTCTTGCTTCCCTTCTTGCTTTCTTTCTTTCTTTCCTTCTTTCTTCTTTCATTCCTTGTTTCCTTACTTTTTCCCTTCTTTTCTTTCTGTCTGTCCTCTTTTCCTTCTTTCTTTCTTTCTTTCTTTCTTTCTTTCTTTCTTTCTTTCTTTCTTTCTTTCTTTCTTTCTTTCTTTCTTACTTTTTCTTTCTCTCCTGTTTTCTTTCCTTCTTTCTTTCATTCTAACTTTCTTTCTTTCCTTCCTTCTGCCTTTCCTTCATTTCTTCATTCTTTCATTCTTTCTTTCTTTCTGTTTTCCTTCTTTCTTTCTTTTTCTTACTTTCTTTTTTCTTTTTTTCTTTGTCTCCAGACCAATTGGCTATTTTAAGTTTGTATTAGGCATGACCTTTTGATTTTACCTACAGAGATTTTCAGCCAAACTTCGTCCCTTAGTCTGGGATTCTGTTGTTCACTTTTTCTTCCACCCCCTCCAGCATTCATCAAGGGGTAATGAGTCAGCCCACTTCAGCCATTGGTGGGCTACACTATCAGTTATGGCTTACTGCCCTTTCACAAAGGGCACATCAAAACATAAAGCAGGTACTTCAATGTCAGGGAGTACTATGGCTTTTTTGAAGGCAAAACAATGTTTTTGCCTTTAGCCTATATTTTTGTTCAAACCATGACAAAACAAGAATTGCCAAAAGGTTGGCGGCCAACACCGGACCAGGTAGCTTTCCCAATTCTTGTTTAATGTCGGCAGTAGAATTAAAAAAATAACTTTTGGACAACAAATTCAAACACTACCAACAACTTTTGCCACTGTATCTTGGAGAATAGCTCATGAACTGCGTGCGGCATTTTAAAGAGATCTGTTTCTCTTCTGGCCACATCAAATAGACAATGAACTCGAAGCACAACACAGCTGATCTGGGTTTCTTAAAGACCAATGGGTAGAGAATAAAATCTTAAAACTCTGATCAACTATTTTCCATTTTTCACGTGCTGTCTTGTGTGGTTTTTATCATATTATTACTGGTGAAATATTTCTCTTGATAGGCAATGTATGGATACAACAGAAAGTGCCTGTGTCAATACACATGCCTAGGTACCAAGATCTACTGCTTCACCCTCACAGATACTGAGAAGTGTGTCCCAATAACCATCCGTAAGTTGCACTGAATGCCATCGTACCACTGCCATCCTCTTGCACAATTCATTGTTGCTTTCCAGCCTGGTGTATGCCATATAAATAAACATGCCCATAAAATCAATATAAAATTAATATATTCTCAATGAGTACACTCCCTAAAAGAACAAGCATTGGCATAGCCAATTGATCTCGCCTTCGGGACCTTATAAGTGATATGGAGTAAGTGTAAGAGCGGCAGTGGGACAAATGACTGGATTAAATAGTGGAGAAGCACCATAGAACATATAAGTATATTTTGCGAAATTAGAGGAAGTAGATTGAAGGAGCAGTTCAGAGTTTGTTAGATTACAGGGTTAAGTAGGATCAACCATAAGAGTGGAAAGATTGCAATAGGTTGGAGGACTGGAGTATCTGTAAGTGAATGTAAGCGAACGCAGTTGAGGCCTTCGCCGTTTGTAATGAGACAACTGTTAGGGAAGTAAAATACAGCAATTATCAGGCACAGTGAGCCCGTCGGGGCTCTGAGCCCTGGCACCACTGCACCTTCTGCATAAATGGTAGCCACGCCCCTGGTTCTTAAGGGGATACGGGGCAGAGGCTGTGGGTTTGGATAGGCTGCCGGTGGGGTGCGTGGTTGCTGGACATGTGGGTTGCTCGGAGGCGTGGTGCTTTAGTGGTAGGCTGGGTTGGTCTGAGGGATGCAGGAAGTCAGCAAGGGTCAGGGTGCATTGCAAGGGATGTCTGATGGATTCAAGGATGGGGGAAGGAAGGTCCGTACCTAGCTGACAGAATGACAGCGTCCGGCTTGTCCCATCATAGCCCTGGCAGCTCCTGGAGCCCCTGTCGGGAGAGAAGGAATAGCCCTAGGAAGAAGACTCCCCCCGCCGCCAACTCCAGCACCATGGTTGTCATACCAGCCGGAAAGAGGTGGGGGCAGGGGGGCAAAGGTGGGTACTGGAGGAGGGAGTAACTGAGAGGGTGACTTGGGAGATGTAGAAGAGTGGGAGCAGAGGGCTATAGAAATACAGGAGGGGAAGGAGAGAGAGGGGATAAACAGATTAGAGCAGAGATAGGAAGTGGGAGGGGGAAGGGAAAGGGGTGAATGGTTTAGGGGAGAGGAAGAATGGAAATGTGCGATGGAGAAGAGGGTGTGAAAGGAGAGATAGGAATGGAGTGAGGCGAAGAGGAGAGTGGGGGGATGAGATAGAACGGAGGAGAGGGAGTCAGGGAGAGTCGGAGGGTGTCGCAGTCCCAGACACGGAGTGCTAGCTCTTGCCCCCCAGACCCCTGCACCTCTGCCTCCTCCTCAGCCCTTCTGGATCTCGGCACCCTTAACAGGTGCAGGGGGCGGGAGGGGGCCCGCATTTCTTTACAGCGCCCAGTGCGCCCCTGGGCCGGCAACCGTGGCAGAGAGCTGGGATGGCGTGCGAGGCTGCTGGAGACGGGGAGAAGCACTGCGTGAGGAGACGGATGTGGGAGTCAAGGAGATGGCACTGCAAGGGACCCTGGCACTGCAGTGTGCAGTGCTGTCAGGCCAATGAATCCGCACGTGCATCCTGTGGTCAACCTCTCCCCTTCCGAAAAGGGCCTGTGTAATTTGTACTTTTTTGTTAGTGAAATGAAATAAAAAGACGTGCGCATTGACAGATCGGCCATTATTAGAAACAAAGGCAAATAAGACACCAGAAAGAATTGTTTACTAGATTGGATGCAGAACGCTAAAATTATATGCACCTGTTTCGTAACAAAGTGCAATTATAACAGTAAATCATTTGAATCCTGGAGCCTTTCAGGCGCAGCCGATCAAACGGCAAGCGATGGATCCTCCGCCCGGCGACAGGACACGTGGAGGCCGCCGTGCTCGCTGGAAATTTCATGGTACAACACTCACCTGTTTTAGAGAACAAGGGCGCGATTAACAGGGCATTTCGGCAGTGAACATACATAGCAGCCGCCCAGCCTGCCGAGCGTAACGATGAGATGGAAAAGTAAGCAAGGCGAGTGGTGCGCGCGCACTGCTAAGAATGTGAAGAATGCAGCTGCCACACTGCCTGCCGCTGCTCAACGCTGCTCGCGCCAGAGACCCCTAGGCCATGGGAGTGAAAGTTTAGAGGGAAGGTGGGACTTGCACGCGTCTTTGGCCATTTGCGTGCTTTCATTGTTAAAAGCCACACACAAAGGACAATGGAATGTGTAGGAGGAGGCCGACCCACATGGAGAAGTCTCTTGGAAGTCTGAAGTGATTCCAAGAGGCCCTCTCCTAGGGCAGCGCATGTGCGCTGCGCCAGGCGAGACCTAAAAAGTATGTAGCAGTCTTTTTTGGTTTTCCCTATCTCAGGATCACTGCATGAAAATGCTATAGACAGCTATTAGCAATGTGCACGCAAAGCTCTATCAAAGCCTATTTTCTGCGGAGAGGTTCATGCTTTTTTAGGTCGAGCCTAGAGCAGTGCATGCGCTGCATGCTCAACTTTTAGTAAGGGGGTTTTCAAAGTGCTACCCGCAAGCTTTTTCTGGCCTCAAGCTTGCGTGCACGCTCGTGGGCACGCGCGCAGCCGCCATCTGCCTTCTGCCTTTCTTATCTCTTTATCTCTTGACATTTGTTCAGACTCGCAGGACAATGGCAGCAGTGTTCGCCTGCATAAAAGAACTTCATGCAGGTTGCACTGAACAAAGGCAGCACCAGGCTTTCTCCCCTTACGTCAGAACCAGCATCCGCCATTGTTCGATTCCAGATAGCTTTGCAGAAGCAAGATACGGCTTAAAAACAATTAACGAGGCACTTCCAGTTCCTTATTAAATAAACACGCAAAATTATCGGGGGATACGGCAAAACAGGCTAACTGAAGTGTGCTTACCAAAACTATTGAAAGCGAACCGCGAGCTCTCTGTGCCCGTTTCCTTAGTAACAGCTGCTTCTGTTTCCATTTTTTTTTCCCTTGAAGGAGCTTCTTTGTGTGAGAGGAGAAAATGCTGTCAATAGGAGTACGAATAAACAGCTATCGGGTCCGGGCAGATACACAGATGTGCAGTGACACCACTTATTTTCAGTTTGTGCTTTGCCGAGGAATAATAATCATTGTCAACGCTTGGCCAGTTATGAATTGTGCCGCATCCTTTTTTACCTGCTGTGTATTTCGGCAGCTTGGAAATGCACAGGGAATAATGATACCCCAGTACGCCATTTATTTTTGTAGTTTTAATTAGTGCGAACTGGGCCCAGTTGCAGTTAAGCACTTTACATGAGAGCCAGACCTCAGACATTATTTTATTTGTAAAAAAAAATTGTAACGGTGCGATTAAGTCATTTGCCCAGAATCACCGGAAGATGAGCCGTGCCCGGGATTCGAACTTGGTTCCCTAGTTCCAAGTCGGCAGCTCTAGCCTTTCTTAAGACAGGTCTCCTCCCCAAGCCTTGACGACCCATTTTGTTTAGGACATTTTAAGGTTAATATATATTCTTTTTTAAAGTGAATTTTAAACGTATTTAACAATATTTAAACAATACTGATTTTTATTCACACTTTGCTGAAACTAGCCCTCCTGTCTCTCAGTTTTATCTTTCATTGGGGTTATTTACAAAGATAAGTTTCACTTGTGAGTAATTTATATATGTACATTTATTTTAACACTTTTTAGTAACTTTACTACTTTGGGTTTTTTCACAAAATTTACTCAAAAGTGTAGACTTACGTGTCTACAGTGCCTGAAAAAGGGTGTGGAGCCTAACTTACAAGTGTAAGTTACTACAAAAAAAAAAGCATTTGCAATGCAATAGGTCTGGGATTTGCGAAATTTTGAGCTATTGGCATTGTAAATGACAATGCCTTTAATTTATGTGCTTTTTCTATCTGTTTCCTGCCCCATGCATTTCCTTCCACTATTTTTTTCCTGCTTGCAGTACTTTTTGTAAATGGATAAAGCACTGAAATAAACAAGCATTGGCATAGCCAATAGGTCTCGCTTTTGGAACCTTATAAGTATTTAGTTATGCAGCACAATATACTTGGTGCAACAACAACTGTTGCAGAGCTAAACACTTATAAGGTCCCAAAGGCGAGACCTATTGGCTATGCCAATGCTTGTTTAGATAGCTACTGGTAACTCATTAGTGCTACTAATTAAGCTGGTTCAGTGTCAAGTTGAATACTATCTTACTCAAAGGCTCTCAACGCCCTCCAACACAGCATACTTGCCTCCAATTCAATACAGTATTGCTAAGTGTTTTCCGACTATAAAGCAAATTGAATATACTCTTTCTAGCCAAAAGAGCACAACAGTGGAAAACCATATGTTGTGGAGATGTCCACTGCATCAATGTAACCAGTTATCATTAGTAATGTATGATCAATGAATTTGGGTCAGTTGGGCATACGCTCTGGCAGACCCACTGTAATTAAAGCACAGTACCCAATCTTGGCAGCAACACTTGTGAAATTCATGCAGGCATTCACGAGTTTATTGACTGCTGCAAGCGCCAGTGAATGATATGCTAACCAGGCACTTTAAGACCTCTTTTTGTTGGACCCTTTGCTCACTCACTATGAGAAATAATAGACTCATGCTGAAACCTAGCGGCGATTGCATACAAATCATGTTTGCCGTGATGAACTAGTAGAGTAATAGTATGAGCTAGAGAGTAAACTTGAGTTTACTGTTTTATTTTCATATGTAAAGCCCTAATTGTGCCTGATTTTTGATGTCAAGAGACAGTCTAGCAGGACTCTTCTTAAAACATCTTCCCCTGTTTAACCATTATTATTAAAACATTGTTTTAAACTCCTCTCTGGAAAAAAGAGCTCAGTTAGATGTCTTAAGTAATATTAGTTATCATGCACATCTTCAAAGATTCTAACGTCCATGGTTTAAAACAATTTGTTCTTTCCAAATCTATGATGTCGGCGCTCTTCGAACATGCTTCTAGCATCTGTCCCCAGGAATTGTTTGAAATGTAAGGGTGGCAGTTCTCTGTCCTGTCTTGCAGCAACTTACTGGAATTCCCTCCCCCTCGATCTACGTAACCTTAAGAATCCCTCCCAGTTTAGGAAAGAGCTAAAAACTTTCTTGTTCAAGAAGCTTGTCCTCTGCTTTCTCTGCTTTGGTTTCCTCTGATGCTTAGGCTCGCGCCGGGACACTCGATTGAGTAGCTGTGCAAGTTATAAATCCCGTAAATAAAATAAATAAATAAGATACAAAATTCTTATACAGAAGACAATCCTCTAGGATCAAACTAACTGCAGTTCCACTCAAATCAAAGGCCTAAAAAAGTGCCTTCAATAATTACAGGATTGAGTGGTTATCACACTCTTAAACCTGACTGAATCAAAAACCGCTTTTGTAATCTGTGCCTTAAAGTAACTGATGCTGACAGCAGAATGCTGTCCTACTCTTCCTCCATCCAGTAGAAGTAAAAGCCATATTCCAAAAAAAGAGATGAAAACCTCTAAGTAGCTTTCAAAAAGGACCTTGTCCTGGACAAGCACGTTGATATTCTGGTCAAGCACATCAACGTCCAGCCATTGACCATGACAGATAGACTGCTTCCCCACAAACAGAATCAGAAGATTGCAACAGGCTTGAACTTCACAAATTGCCTTTATCGATTACAGCTTCCTCCTAATTTCATGTACCTTAACTTCCCACACAACATATAAATAAAGACTTGGGGCCCGATTCACAGAACAAACTTAAGACTAAATCCTAAACTTAGTACCATTCTGGTATTCACAGAATGCACTTAGTACTTCTGGTATTCACAGAATGAACTTACTACTTTTGCTATTCACAGAATGAACTTAGTACTTTTGCTATTCACAGAATGGATTTACGACTCCTAAACTTACGTCCGCACTCGGGCCGGAAATTCCGGCCCGGAGGCGGAGCTTCCGGCCCGGAGGCGGAGCTTCCGGCCTGGAGGCGGGGCTTCCGGGCCAGAGGCGGAGCTTCCGGCCCGGAGGTGGGGATTCCGGCCGATTTAGCTATGGCTGAAATCTCCACCTCCGGGCCGGAAGCTCCGCCTCCGGGCCGGAAGCTCCGCCTCCGGGCCGGAATTTCCGGCCCGAGTGCGGACGTAAGTTTAGGAGTCGTAAATCCATTCTGTGAATAGCAAAAGTACTAAGTTCATTCTGTGAATAGCAAAAGTAGTAAGTTCATTCTGTGAATACCAGAAGTACTAGGTGCATTCTGTGAATACCAGAATGGTACTAAGTTTAGGATTTAGTCTTAAGTTTGTTCTGTGAATCGGGCCCAGTGACACTAAATAACCCAGTGAAGGTGAACTTAAGTAATCAAAAATCAACAAAGGCCCCCCCTAGAGATCATAGTTCAACATATTGGAAAGTAAAATAATTTTCAACAGCAAACCTAAGAGATTTGAGCAAATGAAGAGCAGGACAAGGACTCGAACAGTTTTGTTTGTATGAATTTAATATTAAAAAACATTTACATGAACTATGAGAACAAATAAAACTCGATCCACAATTAGTGTCAATGTGAGGTGACAAAATTAAATTATGTGTCCCCTTAGTGTAACAACCCCTACGTTTTCCCATTTTAATGCATGTTCTTTCCTTTGGGCTCTCAGAGTAGTGACAATTGACTTGTTTAGAATCTGCTCTATGATCATTTAGACCCTTCTTGATTTGAGAGTCTGTCTCTGGACTACAGATGTACACCAGCCAGAAAGTCAGGCCCCCCGCACTGCCAAACCCATAGTTGAACCGCCCACCAGTTTAGGAGTTTCTCGTGGTCTAGCAGGTGGTTCTGTGGCGTTCCCACGGCGGTGCCTATGAAATAGGCACCACAATGGGAACGTCAAAATCAGTACCTGCATGGCATGGACTGCTACAGTCCATGCTGTGCAGGTACTGGGGCGCATTCCCACAGGGAGGCACAACATTTGCCCTCCTGCATGCATCTCCAGGCCCAGAGACAACAGGGGGCCCTGTAGGGTCCCCTTTTTTTCCTCTCCGGCACGGTTTTCATGGAGGTGGAACCTTCCGCAACACCAAGCTCGTAATCAGGCCCCAGGGGGCAGATTTACAGACCCCTTGCGTGACTTTTGCGCTGCAGTTGCGTCACTTTTTTGACGCAACAGCCGCGCAAACAATGCAGCCTATTTACAATGTGACGCATCTAGGGAGATGCGTCACGTTGTAAAGCCCTGCGTCACATTATACCTGCGTCGGGTATAATGTATGCAGGGTGGGCGTTCCCACGCAGGAAGGCCTCGTAAAAGTGACTCAGTGAAATCTACAAGATTTCACTGCGCCACTTTTAGGACGCCACTGCGTCAAAACCTTACGCCTGCTTCAAGCAGGTGTAAGTAGTGACGCAGTGTAGTGGGAATAGGCCTCAACACGCATTGCTGGAGTTGCGTCATGCTTGCGACACAACTCCAGCAATGCGTGACTTTTCCGCCAACAGATGCATCAGAATTTGTAAATACGGCACATCTATGGTGGCGCAAGGGTTTCTAAGGGTGGCGCAGGGAAAGTGGCGCATCTGTACAGATGCGTCACTTTCTTGTAAATCTGCCCCTTAGTGTTTATCAGTAACCACAAATTATGGCAGGCTTTTTTTCTATGCCATGAAGAAAATGAGCGGTTGGCACAGAGAGGGTGGTTCCCTGATTTTTTAAAATAGTCTGGAAAGGTCTATAGACTTGGCAATGATGTGTAAACACGACTTTTGCAATGTTTTTATTAGCTTAAACTCTTTGGGGCAGATTTATGAGCCCCTTGCGCCACTTTTGCGTCACTTTTAACATGGGAAAAGTGACGCAAAAGTGGCGCAAGGGGCTCATAAATCTGCCCCTTTATGTTTTTCGTTTTTTGTGCAAATGCTATTCGCCATTCATTTTTTTCAGTTACTATCATCTAGTGACCGGTGCAAAAAAAACTATGAAGGGCATTCACTTTTGTGTAAAGTGCTTACACGTTACTAGTTTCAGAACCAATTTACGCTTGCAAGTAATTTTTAGGAACACACTGAAAATGTAATGGCAGGACAGGCGAAGAAAATAGTTGCATAACCCCTGTCAAAGAGAAACAGTACTGAGGAGTGCTATGAAAAACTAAGATAGACATAGATGAAGGGAAAGCAGGAGAGTCTGCAAACCACCTAAAGCCAATAATCTAAAACTTCAAAAAGTACACTTGCACAATACAAATTGTGGACACCCCTCAGTATGACTTGCAGTGAGAAATGAATTATTGATATAAAATACTGTCTCAAAAATGGAGCTAGAGGAGAACCTGGCGCAGTCCTGTCACAAAGGCACGTCTCCTATAGTAGCCCAGATTGACGTGACGCAGAGGAGGCTGAGATGCCCTCTCCTACGGTTGACTGAGATCTGACACTAAATTCAACTTTCCATTTGAAGAGATTCCATATATCTTGGATTCAGGTGAACTCTCAAAACATGTCTCTTCAGATGCCTTCTGTGTCATGTGTCTTGCACAACAGCAGCTGTCATCCCTCATTAGTATAGATTCTTTTTCTGGCATTGCGATGCTGCTGCGGGCCTTTATAATTTAATATTATTATGATTAGCCAACACATCCAGCACCACTCACAGCTGTCAGTTTACACAGACTGACGTGCAGAAAAAGTTGATGGGCCGGGACTGTTGACCGGCCGTGCTGTATGCCTGTATGCAAACTCCCTTGTTCTTCCAGATAAGCCAACACAAGGCAAGCAGTAGCACTGAAATGGCACACGCGCCCGGACAGTATGGGATCATGACTGGGACACTGACAAAGAGAAGACTCAAGTCAGACGCCCAACCACTGGTCCAATGGGATAACAGGGAGCAAACTACGCCCAGGGCCGGCTCAAGGGCGGTGCGACCGGTGCCACCGCACCGGGTGCTGACTCTTCGAGGGGGCGCCGTTTTTGGAAAGATTTTATGATTTAAAAAGCACTCGATGCTGCATTGCTGGCCTCCGGCAATTTTCATACTGCAATAAAAATGTCAAGGAAGCTCCGGTGATTAATGTTCTTCCTGGGGAGAGAAGGAGTTTTTTCTAGAGGAAGTTTTAACTCATTTATGGTAGCACAGACTGTTAATGTGCCTGCTGCAAAGAATCTGTACCATGCAGATCACAAAGTGCAGCTAGTTTAAATAGGTCAGTGCCTTTGTCAGATATTTTGGTTACAAGCAGGGTAGATGTCAAAATCCTAACATGGAACAGTGCGCTAATAACTGTCATTCAAGAGCTGCATGCAAACAGTCAATGTATGGATTAGAGCACTATGATGTTTTCCACCGTCTGTCATTATTCTAATGTTTCAAAAAGGGTTCATTTCAGTAAAAAAAAATCCTAATTATTAAATGTAACCCCCAACCCTGCGGTTATGTTTTAAATTCTGAGTCTGTGCCTCTCCAGACCAAGCACTCTTAAACTATACTGTCTACCAGTATGGATGACATGTGACTTACCTTGTAGTCCTCTGGGTTATGTAACATTTTCTATACACTAATTTATACACATATGATTGGCTGTCTCTGTGTAATGTGTGTGTGATGTTAAGTGCCCTGACACCCTACACTGGTATAGGTGGCACTATATAACTGATTAAATATATCTGAGAGAGAGTGGTCATGGAGACTTGAGGGGGCACTGCTAAAGGGTGGTAGTGATGGAATCTATGGGGGGCGCCCATGGGGGGGCGCCAACAAACATTGTTGCACAGGGCGCCTCCAGTGCTAAAGCCGGCCCTGACTATGCCGATATCACAACTCCCGATTGATGAGGGACTCCTTCCTTCAAAGTTGTGAGGGAGCTCTGGCAGAGGTGTGGGAATGTAGCAGGCCCTATACAGATGGAAGAGAAGCTCACCACCAACACAAATGGAGTCACTCCACAACCTAATGCAGATAGGTTCATTCACAATCCAACAGAGCAACATCCAGGGACCGATTTAGAGTTTGGAGGAAAGGGTTCTCAGTCACAATGGCAACGGAGTGCCCTCTCTGCCACACTCATGGTCTGCCTGCCCGACTAGAGATTGGCAGATGGAAAGTATTTCAATGTCGAAGCCTAGCCTGGGGGCGGCCCATCTGATCGCCTGCCCGCTTTAAGATGAGTGATGAATGGATTTTTTTTGCTCTCCGTCATCGTCAGGTACAGCTATGAGGGACAGTAAACAAAACAAAATGAACCCCACGCCATAGGAGAGAAGTCCTACGGTGTGAGGGCCATTAGTTTTTCATTCTTCAAACACAAGCTCTCACTTTGGGAGTTTATTTTTAAAAAAAATTCTGTGGGCGGCTAGTTGGAGCCATCCGTTGAACTTTTACAGCATTGACAGAAATGTGGTGGCTGCGGTTCATGTAAATGTTAAGAGTTGTTCTCAGGGCTGGTGGACAACTCTAGATTTGGTAGGCCGAGGTCCCTCAGGATTGTGGAGCGAATGTTTCCATTCATCCTTGCACGCAATGTTCTAGCGAACCTATAGCTTCAATGTATTTCATTGGAAGGAACAAATCATCCAATATGCACACTCGGGGCCTCATTTATGGTTTTGTTTGCTGTAGGGCAGCACAGCAGGCCTTGCTACGGCAAAAGAAAAGGGCAGGAATACGCCATATCTATTAGATACGGCACATTCCTGACGTTTTCCTCTGCGCCCAATGACCTGCTGTGCGCCAACGCCGGCACCTTTCCACCATGCTGCAAGGGTGCCTGCATTGCAAGGAGGATTCTTTTTGTGCAGAAAGGGATAACGTCCTGCACAAAAACAATCACAAGAGGCTTCTTCCTCCTTCCATGTGTGCTGCAGGATGCAGCACACATAGAAAGAGGAAAAACGAAGGGAAATAAAGATATTTCTCCTCGTTGTGCCTCCCTTATGCCTCCCATTGCGAGGCGTACGTTTGTGGCACTGCCTCAGACTTACAATTTCTCGTAAATCTGGGGCAGTGTCAAAAAGCCATGGCTATTGCTGGGAACGCCCCCAGCAACACCCTGTAATACCCCTTTCATACAGTTTTCTGCATGAAAGGGGCACATATTTATAAGGCCATGAAAAGTGACATAACGTGGCTTTACGTGGCCTTATAACTATGCCAGTGGCAAACTGCGCCACCAGAACGTCCAAAAAGAGATGTTCCGGTGGCGCAATAGTGATGAGGCCCTCGGTGTGCAAAACCATATACATCATATTGTATACACAAATAAAGACACATTCTTTAAATGTATTTACAAAGGACTCATCTACCCCCTCAAGGAGTATGCGATGGTTTGGGGGATGTTGTTTTGCATTTCTCCGCCGCCACTGTTAAGTTTGAATAGTTGCCCACTTGTAATCCATAATGGGCTGCAACTTCTCCAGAGCGCATTCTGCTGCCATCTCTCCCCTTCGGTCCTTACTTCGTGGACACTGGTGACTTCTTTGAAACCAAGAGGGATGTCACAAGAGGTTCTTAAGAGGACATTCATTCACAGCTTGGGTTATCAGTGCGCTTTCCCGAAAGAAAGAGTAATCATACATTGAAATATAAGCTTGAGTCCAATGCAACTGTTGGAATTATGTAAAAAAGTTTTATTCCCATCAACAATATGGCATTTTTTTCCCCATTTGTTAATGGCGACTGTGCTCGCTCTATGACTCCGTCAAGAATAGGTTTATTAGTGCTGACGAATCAATTTACTCCACAGCAATTGTAAAGCAAAAACCCATGTTGCTTTCAGAGAGCGAAAAAAAATCTAAACGATGCAATCAATGTAGCAGAACGGGAATAACCTTGAGGCAAATAATTGGTTTGAATACCTTACAGTAACATTAAGTGACTCCGCCCAGCTCACTGAAGAATCAATAAGTAGACTTTATCGCATTTTGCAATCACAAGCAATTATTCGCGTGTCACCCTGCGCCATTCTAAGGGTGAAGTATTGCCCACATCCATCATTCCCAGAGGCAGCGGTGGGAAGGCGCTGCATTTACAATTCGCTTTTCAGAGGCTGGGGACCTACTTGGATCGCAGTGCACTCGTGTCCGCGCTTGACAGGACCATTTACCGCTTAATTTTACAAGATTTTACAGCCAAACCGCGGTACTTGCAAGGACGCAAACACCACATGCATAATGAGGCGTGCACAATAGAGGCAGTCTATTTGTGGCTCGTGAAAGACCCTCGAAGACTATAAGTTTACGTAGAAAAAATCAAATATTTATTATTATAGATAGAACGATTCCGATACAAAATGCATTTCTTTACCACTAATTATTTCACAGTATATCAAAATATGGCATGTTACACAGCATATAATATGCTCTTTCATTAACGGCATGTGACGTTCTTAACACTCCATTTATTAAAGAAAATGCTGTGCAAAACCCTGAGTCGCTTCCTGTACATGAAGCTCCCTCCTTTTATCTAATTTATACCCCTAAGTTACCTTGTCCCTTTAACGAGCCATCACAGTCCCTCCTTCTTGAACCCTGCCCAGACGTGCCTTCAGTGGACCTCACAGCCTCACCCGTTGGCCCTTGTTTCCAAATCCCTTCCAGATAGCGGCTTCCAGTTCGCAGTGATCTGAAAACGCAAACCACAACTGCCTTTTATTTATTTATTTATTTATTTATTTAATGCGTTTATATATAGCGCGGACTTTACCCGAAGGTGTCAGAGCGCTTCACAATAGGAGTAGTAATGATACATAAGGAGAAAAATTACAAGTGAGCATGTTACAAAAGCAAACGTTACGTTCCATGAGGCAATAGTGGCATTTGTGCAAGTATCAGGAGCAAATAAAATACAAGAGGGAGCAAACGATACGTTACAAAAGGAAACAAGCATTGGCATAGCCAATAGGTCTCGCCTTTGGGACCTTATAAGTGTTTAGTCATGCAACAGTTGCATAACTAAACACTTATAAGGTCCCAAAAGCGAGACCTATTGGCTATGCCAAGGGGCCGTGCGGCCGCAAAAGTGAAAGTGATCGCGATCAAACAAACTGAAAGTAATCGCAGTAAAAGTGGCGCGCGCGCCCGCGCACATGCACTGTAGCTCTAGGCTGGCCTGGTAGCACTTTTTGGAGCCCTCTCAATAAGTCTCGCCAGACCAGCGCATGCGCTGGGTCAGGCGAGACCTAAAAAGTGACGTGTGCAGGTTACACACACCTGCCTAAAGCTAGGGGTGCTCTTCCAACCCACGCTTGGTGATGCACAACCTCACTGTCACTCCGGCCACAAAAAACAACCAGGCCTTACATTCCTCTAGTGTGTCCGCCAAAGATCCCTGCATAATAACCTTCCAGAAACCGCATTACACAGAGTCCCTGGGGGCGCAATGGGCATTCGTGCCTGTTTTTGGGTCTCTGGGAAGATGTTGTCATTGCAGAAGGTACCCTATTTGTATTTTGTATTTGTATTGGCATTTGTAAGGCGCATAAATCACCCGTAGGTTTCATAGCGCCAGCAGATACTCCGATGGGGAGCGTGTGGTCAAACAGCATTAGAATAGCCAGGTTTTCAGGAGTTTACGGAATTTCAGGTGGTTCAGTTCAAGCCTCATAGGTAGAGGAAGATTGTTCCAGGTCTCAGGGGCTATTTTAGAAAAAGATCTGTTTCCGTAGAAGGTTTTACTGTCCCTTTTGTAATGGGGAGCACGCCGGTGGAACATGCGGACCAGCACAAACACAAGAGTGTGCAATCCTAAATTGGCATCGCTCACTCTCATGGAGAGTGGTCTCATGTAAATCAAGGACTTCTTTTCCCATTACGTCTATGCCACAGTACAGATGCAGGTGCAAGGGCAAAGAGGGCTTTGGTTGTGCTCCTTCTCTGGGGAAGACAGCAGCAGTGCTATTTCTCAGAAGACATGGCTCTTTAGTGCCCTCTTCCCCCAGAACTAAGCACTGCATTGCCCTATGTTTTAATACATTTGCCCCTTTGTTATCAATTGTTTAAAATATATATAGAGTGGTGATCTGGCTCCACCCACTCACCTCAGTCTGTTGGCTATTGGGTGCATCACTCCGACTTCCATGAAGTGCTTCCATTGGAAGGCATGAGGCACTATTTTACATTTGAAAAGTACACTTAGTTATCCCACTGTTTGTAACATTAGCTTTTATATCACATTTGTGCATGCCTGTATTGACATCCTTCGACATATGAAAGCCTTACATATGACTTTGCTGATGCTTGTTTTTTCTTTTGCGACTTTACCATGGCACTTTGATTTACACCTCACCACTTTTAATACTGACTGTAAAGAAGATCCTGCTTTTCTAAAAGAAGTTGCTGCATGGTCTGAAAAGCACTCTCTGGGGCATATTCTCAAGAACGTGTGATAAGTACCGCAAGAGTAGCTTATCACAACTCACCACATCGTAGTCCATCGCGGGATAATAACACCTTCATAACTCGGCATTCCCAAGCCGGCAGCACCATGCAATAGTCCCACAATAACGCGTCAAATGTCCGCGATGAAGTCAACGCAACGCCGTAAAAATGCGAAACACCAACGCAAAAAAAGCTGCAAAGCGGCCAGGCGTGATAAAAAATCAGCGAAAAGCAGCCACAGGCCTGCCAATCCCACGCGTCATGAGGGAAAATGCACTATAAAAGAACTTTAAAAAAACATACCAAAATCCAATCAAACTGTGTAGCACGATGGATGCACCAAGACTGAGTGCAGAGGACAACCCAAACCCCACAAGCCCCATGGAGGACCAGCCAGGAACCCCCGTGCTCCTGGAAGGGCAAGGAGAAGAGGAAGACGGGGTTCAGTACGCAGGAAGACCGGATCATCGTCACGGAGGTGACAGAACACTACCAACAACTGTTCGTCACCTCCACTGTGCCATTGGTAACACAAACTGAATTATGGCAGTCCATCGTCACCAACATGAATGCAGTCATAGAGGAGGTCAATGGGGAAGGTCAAGAGGCGCTGGCACAGCCAAACCAAGGAGAAACTCGCTGCCAACAGGAAGGCAGCAAAGGCGACTGGAGGTGGGACTCCTGCGCCACAGTAGGAGCTGGATGAGCTGGAGCAAATGGTGGCCACAGTCATCAGTGCGGAGGCGGTGCAAGGAGTTGGGGGTCTGCACACAGCACGATATGACCTGACCCAACTGCAACAGGGTAAGTAACGACCAGGGACTGTGGGGATGGAGGGAGATGGGCACAATGGCACACATGCACAATCATGGCCAGCTCACTGAACACCCACAATGAGTGTGGAACATGTCCCTGATACCCTTGGCACACTGCAGCACACATAAAAACACCAAGTAGGCCCCCTCCACAATGTGCACAAAAGGGGCCCCCTCCATATCACCAATGTCACAACCTACCCATGCACATGTGCTGAAGCAAGAAAAGCTGCGGCTCTGTGAGCCACATGGACTATGCAACTGACACTGCATGGCAGACAGCATGGCTGCAGTCACAATACATGACATGGTGCATGAGACGACTTAGAGCTGGCTGAATGTGAACCACATCTGTAAAGGAGCAGGTCACACTCTGACACATCCACGTGCACCTACAACACATGATGTCAAAAACACATCTGTAGACAAACAATGCACAAGAGTACAAAAATATGTCCAACAGCAGAAATGACCCAAGTCGCAAACATCACAGCACCCGAAAAGCACACAAGCAAAGGCACATCGACTCATAGGGATGAGGTGATGCCAAATCAGAGCTGCAGGGCTGACTCGCCAACAATGCAACTCACACACATAGCAATCACAGCACATTAACATTGACAACTATGTGGTAAAAAGTGCAACACCTACACCACAGGACAGAGGACACATCTGCTGCCGCTCGTGCGTAGAAACTTGCCAATCACATCTGGCATTGCTTGACACTGTGAGATGATGATGTACGAGTACAACCTCACATCCATCATGTAGTCGAAATGTCCACTGTCTCCCATCAAATAGGCAGCTCCTCCAAAACAGTCACAATGTACATTGTCATGCAGTCTGTATGTAAACATGTACAATGGGCAACATACATGCAACACACTGTTAACCTGCAACTCCCCATTACATTGCAGAGGGACAATCAACACCTCCTACAGAGCAGACCACACATTTCTACAGTGATGATGAAGAGGACACTCTGCACTTCTGCTCAGACACCCTCCAACGGCTTGTGGACAGCTCAGCACCCCACCCCAGGAGCAGTGCAACCCAGCTGCATCGAGGTGACCCCACCCACTGCACAGCCCACACAGCAGGAAGCACACACCACCACGGCTGACCCACAGGACCCCCACGACCAACATTTTGAATTCCAACGACGTGTGTTAGCGTGCCAGGAGGAGTTGGCTGACCAGCTACGGGTGGGTTTCGATCTTGTGGCAGCCAAAATCGATGCCGTTAGGGACTGTACGTGGTCCCTAATGGGATTCAGACACCCACCGTCCGCACCATGCTCGCCGACAATACTTGGCTGACCTCGCTGGGGCCACAGATGCGGAGGACAATGGAGACCATGGAGCGGATGCAGGCTGGGAGTAGGGCTGCCACTGCTGAACACCAGCGATATGTAGCTGGGATTTTCCAGGCCTTGCAGATCCTCATCTTGCCTTGCTGCCACAGAGCCTGTACCAGATGACTGCTGCAGGAACTTTGACACACACATCTCCACCCCCTGATGTGTCAGTGGCACAGAGTGATGCAGCCCCTACACCTCCACCCCCTGATGTGTCAGTGGCCCCCAGTGATGCAGCCATAACACCACCAAACACCTGACACACCTAACACAGAAGACGTCTCAGAGGAGTAAGATGTGGAGTGCAATAAATGTGTGAGGAAGGAGACAGTAGCAACCGTACCCGCCACGTGGCCAGTCCCTGCATGGTTTAGCCCCATGCATCATGCCCTGGTACAACGCATCCAACTGTTCACCGGAACACTCTGCGACATTCCTCTGGACCCCGACATGGACTGCCATATTTGCCCTTATTCCAATGACACAGCAATCCGGCTGAGGACTGTACTCTTCCTTTTCAGATCAACTTTGCATTCCCCCAAGGACTCTGGTTGCCCCACCACTGGGCAACCACTTAATGTTGGCTTGAAATGGACATGTACCCCTCCATCTCGGAGACTCCCCAGAATGTGAATAAAACATTCCAAATCACACAGATGTGTCTTGTCTATGTTCACCCACGTGTACAAGTATGGATGGATGTAAGGACGTTGTTTGCACTAAGAGGTACACCCTGGTAAATGTCAGCAATGCGCAAGTTTGATCCTGACCCACATGGCCAATAGGATTACTGTGAAGGTGTGAACTAGCTGTGGCCTCATTGCACATGCACAACAATCTCGTATCCCCCAACGTAGCCCCACGTCCATGTATCACATAGGGCTGTGTGTGACAATGTAAAATCGGTAGCCCGCCTGAAGTAGTGTCCCCCACCGCATGTGGCTACGGAACTCCTCTTCGCATGACGTACTCACACACATCAGTGTGTACACGGTCTGCTTCAATGGATCATATCGATCCACAAGGCAAGTAGTTTGACACCATACTCACGTTGCTGAAGACACGTAAAGGCACAGGTCTACCAGCAAGTATCCCAAACACAATGTGTGGCTCACAGAGGTGGAGCTGCCAATAGGAATTCACCACCTATGTACCACATGCAGTCTGTCCCTCCCTATGTACGGACAATGCTCATTGATACACACGATTTGTCAAACTAGTCAACACTCATCACAATTGTACACTGGTGAAGTTGCGTAGGCTTTATTAGCATGTGTGTGTCAGTACGGGCAAGTGATGGGCCCCAACAGACAGACAAATGCTGATTACACTTACAGGCAGAATGGGAACGTGTCAAGGTGCATGGAATGGGGTGGCAAACATGTACACATATCCTTACGGTTGGCAACGGTCTCAGCCCACCTTGCCTTGCTGGTCAAGTCATGTGATGTTTGGCGTCTGCTCATTGCCCCATGGCAGGGGACACGCCTCACAGCCCATGGGATCTGCATGGAGCTTTCCCACTGGACTGCACCAACTGTGTGCTCTGCTGACACTGAGCAGGAGAAAGGGACCAACAAGGTCACATGTCGTGCCACATTGGCATGTGTGTAGTCTACCTCCAGCAGTATGTCAGATTTGGAAACTTTGCCAAACGACGCTGTGCAGCTCCGCCCATTAGGCAGCAGCACCTTGCACAGGGGTGTGTCAACACGCGTTGGTGCACGCACATGCATTCTGAGCCCGTGCAAATGCAGATTCGTCCACTGTTCTACTAGCTTATGGGACCAATCCTCCACAATGCAACACAGTGTTGGGACCTGTGCTCTGGGTGTCAATCCGTTGTGTATGCAGGAAGGTAGTTACTCGTTCATGAATGCGAGCGCTACTTCGTAGCCAATCAGTTCCAGAAGTATGTCGTTCTCGGATTCAAGGAACACAAGGGAGAGCCTGTCCATTAACTGGTCCGGACAAATGTGCTCCGATCACGCAGTTTCACCAATCCGCAGCACAGCCCAATAGGGGAGCGCCTCGATGTGGTCACTGCACACGATGACTTGTGCAATATCCCATCCACTGCTGCTGGCACAGACACCACATACAAGGCATCCCATGCCCGGGTATCCCGGTTGCACTCCTGTTTGTGTGCCAACAGGGGTCGCACACACAAGTCGCAATCCAGTTCAGATACCATTGTGTGGGATAGGCAGACCTCCACGGGCCACTCGAATGTGCATGATCAACAGTGGAACCAGGGCTGGACGCATGTGACGTATGCAAGCTGGAAACTCAGACGGTAACTGATTCGCAGGACTGACATTGGCAGAGCTCCCAACAGATGCAGCATTCGTGCACGGTACAGTTCCACGTGACTGTGGTTGTGCATGTGCCTGGGATTGCCTGCCATTGTGTTTGCTGGTCTCATACCACCGGCACTCCTCCGACCGGCGGTGGTTCTGTGGACGATATGCCACAGCTCAGAGTAATGAGTCGTATGTGTGTTCAACATTTTTACGTAGGGGTTGTCTCTTATACCCATGTGTTGGGGGCATGCCATGCAGATGTAGCTCGAGCAGGGACAAGTGTGTGTGGTGTGTGGACAAGTCACTTTTTCATTAGCGCAGTTCATGGTGTGGACAAGTCGTTCTTTCATTAGCGCATTTCGTGATGTGGGTGTCGACAGAGTCTGGTGTGGCATCTCACTCCATGCGGGGAACAACCTTTACAACGCAACTTTTACAACACACTACACTTACAACGCATTTTTTACAACTCAAAATCCATTACAACGCACTACACTTACAACGCATGACACTACAACGCATTTTTAAAAACTACCTTTACAACGCATTCCATTACAACGCCTACCATTACAACGCATAATATTACACTACACTATCCAACACTTACCCTACTGTTGCACCCCCTGGAGTTAGAATAGTAATTTTTACCCCTATACTATCCAACACTTACCCTACTGTTGCACCCCCTGGAGTTAGAATAGTAATTTTTACCCCTATACTATCCAACACTTACCCTACTGTTGCACCCCCTGGAGTTAGAATAGTAATTTTTACCCCTATACTATCCAACACTTACCCTACTGTTGCACCCCCTGGAGTTAGAATAGTAATTTTTACCCCTATACTATCCAACACTTACCCTACTGTTGCACCCCCTGGAGTTAGAATAGTAATTTTTACCCCTATACTATCCAACACTTACCCTACTGTTGCACCCCCTGGAGTTAGAATAGCAATTTTTACCCCTATACTATCCAACACTTACCCTACTGTTGCACCCCCTGGAGTTAGAATAGTAATTTTTACCCCTATACTATCCAACACTTACCCTACCGTTGCACCCCCTGGAGTTAGAATAGCAATTTTTACCCCTATACTATCCAACACTTACCCTACTGTTGCACCCCCTGGAGTTAGAATAGCAATTTTTACCCCTATACTATCCAACACTTACCCTACTGTTGCACCCCCTGGAGTTAGAATAGCAATTTTTACCCCTATACTATCCAACACTTACCCTACTGTTGCACCCCCTGGAGTTAGAAGAGCAATTTTTACCCCTATACTATCCAACACTTTCCCTACTGTTGCACCCCCTGGAGTTAGAATAGTCATTTTTACCCCTATACTATCCAACACTTACCCTACTGTTGCACCCCCTGGAGTTAGAATAGTAATTTTAACCCCTATACTATCCAACACTTACCCTACTGTTGCACCCCCTGGAGTTAGAATAGTAATTTTTACCCCTATACTATCCAACACTTACCCTACTTTTGCACCCCCTGGAGTTAGAATAGTAATTTTTACCCCTATACTATCTAATACTTACCTTAAATGCAATTTACTATTATGCGTTGTAATGGTATGCGTTGTAAAGGTAGTTTTTAAAAATGCGTTGTAGTGTCATGCGTTGTAAGTGTAGTGCGTTGTAATGGATTTTGCGTTGTAAAAAATGCGTTTTAAGTGCATGCGTTGTAAAAGTGTGCGTTGTAACGACATACATCCACTCCATGCACATTGGAGACCAAAGTCGGAGGTTCAGATGTCCTTCCGCCTTGTGTTTCGAGACAAAGGAGCTTTCATGCCTAATTTTAGTCTGACTGCTGCTTGCGTTTCTGAAATGTGATGTGGCCTTCGCGCTAGAAATGTTGCCAGGCCTCAGGTTTTAGGTGCACCAATTGTGAGACACACGCAGCAGTTGACAAGGGCACGATTGTCCTTGCGCTCCTTGTTCAGTCTCTCTCTCTCTCTCTCGCTCTCTTTCTCTCTCTCTCTGTCCTTTGATGAGTGCCTGTCACACCTTCTTATCTGAGATATTGTCTTATAAGCTCTCACTTGCAGATTGTCCAGGGATGACCCACAATGACTCTACCAAATATTTGTTTTGTGTGATATTTGATTGTGATGTTTTGTTTAGACTTTCAATGGTGAAGGAATGAATCTGCTTTTTCTGTACTCACATGGCTGTTAGTTGTTGTGTTTCTGCGGCATCAGGCGAATGGTTTTCGTGCATGATTTTGTGACTTTGATGTGCATTCTCTTGGTCCGGGGGAGGTGGGGGTGGCCAGGAAGTGGCCCGGGGGGGAGGGGTGACTGTCCTGGGTGTGATGGAGGGGGGTGTTGTGTCCCTGTTGGGGCTCCGAGCTGCATGATTTGTGGCTCCATGGCGTCTGTTGGTCTTCAGGTGTAGCTGTGGTCTGGGCTCCCTTTTCTGTTGCCGGTTGTCATCCGACTTTCCACCAGATCGGAGCAGGTGTTAGTCTCCTGCTGCTATCGCGCCTTATCGCATGTTTTGTGATCTTATCGCTAATCTGGCT
Organism: Triturus cristatus; assembly: GCF_964204655.1. NCBI lineage: Eukaryota > Metazoa > Chordata > Amphibia > Caudata > Salamandridae > Triturus > Triturus cristatus. The sequence goes on from NC_140587.1 coordinate 283,406,517, forward strand.
GGTTGTTGAAAATGTTGCGGAGTGGTGTTGTTGCGGCTTTTTGCTCAGGAACGCCTACTCTGCATCTCATTAGCGATAGTTGCCGGGGTCATCCATGGCGATGATTTTTAGGTTGCTATCAAAGGTAAACCGGTGGTATCGTCAGTTTGCAACGGCTTTTGAATGGGGTGATGGATTTATCGCGACTTTGGCTGCACCATAGTGCCGTTAACTCGGCACTGCTGCCGGAGCACACAGACAGGAATGCTGGCTCCAGATCCCTCAAACTGTGTAGGTAGACCATGGGAAGGACTTATGCCAAGTGACATCACTAGTCATCTATAAGATGTTATTACAAGTGACTATTTATTTTAGGTGTTGTATGATGCCAGAACACAAGAAAATAAAAGAAACGGAGTGTATAGGGAGATGACTGTGTAAACCATTACATATTCTAATCACTTAACACTGGTATTTTCTAGATTTAAAATGCTCTCATTTCACGTTTCTCACCTCTATAGATTCCACCCAATTTTTTGGAAGAAGTAAGCATATTTGAAACATTTAGGACCAGATGTACAAGACATTTAGCAGTCGTAAATCCTGTGAGTCACTCAGTCACATAGCTTGTGACCACTAAATATATTTTTACTATGTAGTAAACCCATTTTCCAAATCGGTAACAGGTTACAGAATCACAAAAAGGTGTTTAAAAATGCTTTCTGAATCAGAATTTGGAAGGAGCATGTTTACGATGTCCCTCCCAAATTGCAGTTCTGAATGCGATATGGATGGTTTGAGACTGCAGTTTTGGTCACAAATAATTGATAGGTTATAATTTATGACTTCTCAAAGGAGGTGGTAACCCATTCTCAAAGGGGAATGGTTGCCCATGGGACACTTTTTGAGATTTTTTTCATAGTTCATTTGACCCTTAATTTTTGATGTCCTGCTTTCTCCTTTATAAGCTATTCATTTCTACATTTGCTCTCTACTTGTCCTTTATTACTGCCAGCTTCTTCCTGTCATGAAGTATTCCCGTGCCTTAGTATTCTCCTGGATATTTCATTGAAGTCTTCTGTTTAAGGTTGCTGATGCCTAGAGAGTATTTGGTTAACAAATTGATGTATGCTTGAAGTTTTAAACTTGGTTCACTTTATTTGAACCAGTTGGACAATTAAACATGAAAGCTATGATTTGCAAATTGAATTCTCAGGACTGAAATATGGTGTCCAACTGATGTGTGTTGGACTTAGCCCTCTTTGCAGTGTCACCCCCAAATGTTTTGCCTTCACCCATCATATTTTCAGAATTTGGTTTTGTTTGTATTTGACTCTTTGTCACTGCTAACCAGCGCTAAAATGCTTGTGCTCCCTCCCTAAAAACATGGTAAAAGTGACCCACACTTAATTAGCACATTTAACTAACTTATGAGTCCCTAGTATATTGTAGTATATCTACCTATGGCCTGTAAATTAAATGTTACTACTGGGCGGCAGTACTCTTTGTGCCACTCTCTAAAGTAGCACTTTAAAACATGTCTCAGGCCTGCCTACCCTTTGCAAGGCTTAATCTTCCTTTTTAATACATATAGGTCACCCGCATGTTAGGCCTTAAACAGCCCATAGGGTAGAGTGCATTGTATTTAAAGAGTAGAGCATGCATTTATACGTTTTACGTGTCCTGGTAGTTAAAAACTAGTTTTTTACTACTGGAAGGCCAACCTCTCCCATAGTATATTATTGGGTTACCTTATTACATTTAATAAGTGTTAATGTTTGATTGGGAACAGGTAGAGATTTCATGTTTGGTCTCAAATGAATTGTAATTTGAATTCATCTTTAATGGTAAAGTCAGATTTTAAGTATGAATTTTGAAAATGCCACTTTTAGGAGGCTTTCATTATCTTGGCCTAACCGTTTGTTGCCTGCTGCCAGCTTCCAGAGTCACATTACCCTACTGCTAGGCTTTGTGTATTTCTCCCAGACAGTGAGACAAAAAGGCTTGCTCAGATAGTTCTCACACTTCAGTCATAGCAAATTACTGAAAATGGTACATTAATTCCGAACCTTGAAAGCTGTAACATTTATCACTTTCTTGTTCAAACATCGTTTTGAAAACATATATTATGTCTAGACATAATATATATAGTATGTTGTAAAGAGAACCATTAATATATATATCGAGGAAATTACAATTGGCATTCATCTTCATTATAGTGCCTTAAATTGAGGAATGCCTGAATAATGGCTAACCAACAAATTGTCGAGAAGTGCCCAGAAGTCTTTCCAGTGTTTACCTTTAAAGGAGAGTGATTAGTGCCTGCCGTAGGTTCAACTTCACTCAAGTTGTGGAAGTGTGATGTCTTGCCAACCCAAAGTTTGAGTTTAATGCCACCGCTCCTACTTAACTGGCCTCATCAGACCAGCAATGATAAGGAGGTTGTGAAGATCCTGCCCAGTTGGGTCTCAGAATACAGCCCCCAACTACTATTAGAGCTTGATTCACAAAGTCATTTTTAGGTCTGGAGTTAGCCAAGATCTTTTGATTTTACAAAAATATGTACAACATACTTACCTATAAGGCAGAGGTCTTCAAGCTTTTTGATGCCAAGACCCCTCTGTCAAAAAATGTTAGGTGTAAGGACCCCCTCCTGACAAAAGTTTCTAGAATCTGGTACTCCTCATCACCAACAACTATTGACTACTATAAACGCCCCCAATTCTCACAGCAAATAATTTTTATGGTGGGGAAATAATATTGAACAGTGTTTAGCAAACCAAAGGTCAGTGAGCGTGGGGGTGTAGTCGAAGTTGTGGCTTAAACAAAGGGACTCATTTATGAGGAATTAGTACAGGGTAGTGCTGTAAGTCTTCTTGCTGCACTGTCCTACAACAATGTGAAAGGGCAGGAGTGTACCATATTTATGAAATAAGCTGTTTTCCTATCCTTTCACTTGTGTTGGCACACAAATTGCTGCCTAACGCCAACGTAGGCAGGATTGATTTTGTGCAGTAAGGGGGTACCTTCCTGCAAAAAAACAATCTTGAGAGGCGTTTCCTCCTTCTATGTGTGCTACAGAATGCAGCACACATGGAAAGAGGAAAAATGAGGAGAAATTAAAACATTTTTCCTTGTTACGCCTGCTATGGGGAGGCATAAGGTTTTGGCGCTGCACCAGGTTTACGTGACTTAGTAAATCTGGGGCCACACCAAAGTCCATGGGTGTGATGTGGGAGCACCCAGTGCAATGCCCATGGAACACCTTCTTGACGCAGAGTAAGGCAAAACAGCAACTTGTGCTGCTTTGTCATACTCCATATCTATGAGGCCATGCAAAGCCGTGCAGGGTGACTTTGCGTCACCTCATAGATAGGATTGAGACGCTTGTGCCCCCGGAGCTTTAAAAAAAGTGATAAATAAACTCCAACATATTAAGTTAGTTCTTTAGATCTTTCACCATCACTTAGCTACATATAAAATAATGGGCAGCTTAAATGAAAAAGAATTTTTTTAAAGTTGTTTCTCAGTTGGAAATGCACCATAGTGCATTATGACACCTCTCTGCAGAGATATATGTGTAACCAGAGAGCCACAGAATTCAATTTGGTTGGTGCAGTGGGGAACAGTGACTTATTTATTTTTAGTGCTATGAGGTCACAGCCTGTGATAGAAAGCACTGTGAATGTGTAAGCCAGTATTATATACTTTGCATTACACACAATATAGGATAAACTGCACAAAATGTGCAAAAATGGTGCTTCCTAACTGTACTTTCAACACCTCCTCAACTATCGGAATTAATCGTCCCAGGATGGCGGTCTTTTTCCAAAACGAAGAGCAAATGTTTTGGATTTCAGGCATAAGTGAAGCCTTGGACTGCGTGACCCCTCTCTCAGGATTCTATGCCCCCCTGAGGGTCATGCCCCACAGATTGAAGAGCTCTGCTATAGGGGTTTTCAGCCACTTCACTTTGTCAATTGGTCTGTTGTGTTCTTCACATTTTGCTTCCACCCAGTATAAGATATACCTTGGGGCAATGGGTCAGCCTACTTAGGGCACTGGTTAACTTTACTTTGAGTGACTGCATTTTGTTCTCTCACAAGGAGCACATATGCACAGAAGCTAGTTCTCTTCAATGCCAGAGTTTTTGTTTTTACTTTATGATTACTTTAGTGTTGCTATTGTTTTTAGAGCCTCGTTTGATAGGGGGACACTTCTGGTGATGCACATTCATCTTTATCAGATCTTTATCAGATCCCTTCTCCTGCCAATGCTATTGTAGATTCCTGTTGGAGCGTTTTGCTTTTCTGACTGCTGCTGTTTCACAGCATACCATTCCCTCTTTCTTTTCTATTTAGATATTTATATATTTATTTCCTTACTTTGTTCTATTTCTTTCTTTCACAATTTCTTTCTTTCTCTTTTTCTTTTGTTCTTTCTTTCTTGCCTTCTGTCATTCTTTTTTCTTTTTTCTTTCTTGCTTTCCTTCTCTTTCTTTCGCTCTTGCTTTCTGTAGTTCTTCCTTTCTCTTTTCTTTCTATTACCTTCTTTCTTTCTTCCTCTTAACGTCTTTCTTTCTGGCCTTCTTTCCTTCCTTCATTCCTGCTTTGCTTCTTTCCTTCTATCTTTCTCTTTCCTTCGCTCTTCCCATATATTTGTTCCGTCTTTCCTCCTCTCCTTCTTTCTTTTTTCTTTCCTTCTTTCATTTTTTCCTTCTATGTATCTTTCATCCTCTTTCCTTCTAAGCCTTTTTTCTTGCCCTGTTTCTTTCTTGCCTTTTACATTGCCTGATTTCTTGCCTGCAGTCTTTCTTGCCTGCGTTCTTCTTTCTTTGATTCTTTGCGTCTTTGGTTCTTTCTCTTCTTCTCTCTCATTCTTTCTCTTTCTTTAGTTCTTTCTTTTTCTCCTGTTCTTTTTATCTTTCTTGTGTGCAGTCAGTGCTAGACTGACTGACTTTTTTGGTCTGTGTTAGCCAAGACCTTTTGATTTTATAACATAGTTACTTAAACAGGTTTCAGCCAGACTTCATCCATTTGTCTGTTGTTGGTATCATTCCCCTTTTACTTCCACCCACTCCAGCATGCATTAAGGAGCAATGTATCAGTGCACTTCAACCATTGGCTGACTTCACTACGAGCTATGCCATGCTGCCCTTCCACGAGGAACACATCCAAATTCCACACACATTGTAGGTCCCTTCAGTGCCAGTGAGAGCTTAGTGGGTTCCACAAAAAGATAGCTTTACAGCTTATATGTATGCCAAAACTGTGTACAATTACATAGTAGTACACTCTCCTCAAGGGGGGGTGAATGGCCGAATCAAGGTGGGGTTTGCCTTGAGAGTTTCTTAATGCCCACCCATTTATGAGATTAAAGGCAAACACACACTTCACCAGAACTTGGAATTGTTCAGATATTTGCTTCAGTGAAGTTCTGGAGTAAACCGCCTCCACTTTGTTGTAGTGGGTGGCAAGTGGGTTGCCCATGCAGAAAAACCCTGTGGAAAAAAAAATTGAAAAAATATGCAGTTGCACAGTGAGCTGCCTTTTTTCAATGTCATACTGCATTTTGTGTTCAACCCCATACTTTGGAAATAGTAACACAGAAAAATGTCACATGACAATTCCTGTAATCATGCGAGTGGCATACTTATGGAAATATATGTGAAGTTCCAAATCTATACTTGCACAAAGGAGTGTGTGTGTGTGTACGGATGTAGATTTAAAATAATTTTTGGGGGAAATATGTCTGTCATCAAAATTCTGAAGTGCTTAAGAGATTAGGCGGCCATTCAAAAAAGGTAGGTTATAACAGTCAAAACATTTCTCCTGTATGATTAGTCTTATGAATAGGGCTACTTTTATAGTTTTAGGCAGTTCTGAAGGAATTCCACAAATACCAAGGTAAATAATCATCATAGTTTTCCATGCTTATATTTATTCAGAAAACGTATTAGGGTGAACATTTAGGTTATGTAAAAAGGTGCTACAAATATGCTTTGTGATTATAACATTTGGGAGAAGTATGCTTCCAAGGTGGGTTGAAAACCCATACGCTAATCCCCCATTAAATTTGGAGGTGGTCACTCCTCATTTTCTTGAATCAGACCTTTAGCGTCTTCCCCAGTCTAGGTACCCTCAAAGGACTATGCCATACACAAGCTTTGTAATACAAGTCTTTATTCTTCAGTCTGTAAGCGCAAACTCAACATTCTAAACCATCCTTCAGTGCAGTCCGCTCTAACACTTACAGTTATACGGAGTCCATCTGGAGCCAAATGGGTCCCATCATTTCTAAATCGCAAGACACTACATCTCCACCTCTTTTAAAATTAAAAAAATTATATATTTTTACAAAATAGTCATATAGATAGACATATACTTTAAAATCTCTTCAATCAATCTTCTTGGTACTTTCATTGTTTGACCTGATGTTGTTTTGGGAAGCTGTGAGGTGTTGTCACCGATGTCCAGGATCTGTACCAGTAGAAGCAACAGTAGCTGCTGATGTTTCAGACCCAGTCACTCTTTCAACTATTAGATCTGATGAATGATTTGGCCAAGTGCCTGAAATTAGATGAGTCTTGAGTAATATACTTTCCAGGGCACTGGGCTGTCACCATGTGTCCCTTAGTAGACACCAATTGGAAAGGTTATGCCTCAAAAGGAGTATCAGATTATTTTCCATTCATCTCATGAGCACTAGATATCCTCTCTTGAAGACAAGGGGGCCGATTCACAGAACTAATCTGAGACAAAATCCAAAATTTACTACTTTTGGTATTTACAGAAGGCATTTAGTAGTAGTAAAGTTAGTATTTTGTCTTAAATTAGTATTTTGTCTTAAATTAGGATTTTGTCTTAAATTTTGGTCTTAAAACAAAATCCTAACTTAAGACAAAATACTAATTTAAGACAAAATACTAATTTAAGACAAAGTCCTAAATTAAGACAAAATCCTAATTTAAGACAAATCCTAACTTAATACAAAATCCTAACTTAAGACAACATACTAATTTAAGACAAAATACTAACTTTACTACTATTAAATGCCTTCTGTGAATACCAAAAGTAGTAAGTTTAGGATTTTGTCTTAGATTAGTTCTGTGAATCGGCCCCTATGTTCTTTGCTTGATCGTCTTTTGTCAGCATACACTTTCATCTTTTGTTTGTTAACCACGTCCTTCTCATGAATTGTCATCTCATCGTTCTTTTCTGAATGGTCCATTGAGGTAACTTGTTATTCATTGCTCTCCTGAACATTAAAGTCGCAGGACTTTCACCTGTGGTTGAGGGAGGTGTTGACCAAAAAGCTCTCTAGGTAGAATTCAATACAGTTTTCAAATTGAGTTTTCAAATTGAGCTTTTCAAGAGTGGTACTCTGCACTGCTTTCGTTAGCGTACTCATAAAACACTCCAAAAGTATGTTGGCTTGTGGCCATTGAGGTGTGCTCTTGTGAGGCTTTCTTTTCAAATGCTCTGAAAACTCGACTATTGAAAGATGGGCCATTTTCAGACTTTACTATGATGCAATCTAGTCTTTCAATGAATTGTTCTTGAGTCGTAGATGAAAGAGCTTCAATTAGTGGAAATTGTGACTATTCACCCATTAATCACCAATAGGTGATGTTCATTGTCAAGTGGCCTGAAAAAGTCATTGGCTATTCTCTCCCATGCATGCTTCGAGAGTTCTGACATGTTCAAGGTGGGATGAATAGGGTTTGTAGAAAGGCAGTTGCATTAATGACAGGCCTTTAATTCCTTTTCAACCCTGTCATCAAGGTAAGGAAACCAAACTCAATCTCGGAGAGCTTGTTATATGGCAACAATTCCACGATGTCCTTTATGGGCTATCTCAATTATTTTCTGACTCAGACTCCTTCCTGAATTATAGACTATGGACAGCTCATCCTTAACATTTTTGTACTTTTGATATTCTCCATCACTGTTGAATGGTCAAGTGTGTTGGTTCCATGACTGATGTGTAATTATATCCTTCAGCTTCAACTTGTCACTATTGATGTGGAACATTAGCATCCTACATGGGGTACCTATTAGGAGTGGAAATTAATTGTTTGTAGAACACACTTACATATTTTCCAGTGTTATGAGAGAATTAGATGTTAGGAGAGAGTGAATTAAATAACATGTTTCTGTGAAAGTTAAGGCAATCTAATGTAAGGCTTAGTAGTTAATGTCCAGAATGTGTACTGACCATTGTAACTAAGGTGAGTTATTTTCTTAGACCTCACTAGTTAATGTGATTCAGTGATATATTAATTGTGTAGATGTTTTCTTGGGCTACTAATGCAGATGCAAGACGCGTTTTAATGTAGGTAAGAGAATTGTTCCTATTGAATGTTAACTCTAACATAGGCATTGTGGTGAATTCATTAATTTAGTCTAAGTCTTCGGCCTAAATTTGCATGCACATTGAAATGTCCTTGTTTCTGTAACTAATGTTTAAAATTCTGATGAGAATTTAATAGAATGCTTTCTGTCTCATATTTGCATTGCAGGTGGACAATGTTGCTAGTGAAGAGTAGGGGTATTCTTTGATTCAACAAGGTTGCGGAGTGAAGGAGTTACAGTTAGCTTGGCCTGGAGCAGATAAGGTGGAGGGAGGTGTTTTCAGATGGGAGAAGGAAAGAAGACTAAGGACGAGCTGCTACAGAGGGGCGTGTGTGGAGAAGGCCATGAAGAGAGTCAACATCATGGAAACGTTTGTGGCTGAGCCCATTGTGGAATACATGAGAAAAAAGCATTATGGGAGGTTGGCTGAATACAACTTTGATATATGATGCATTGTAGAGAGGGAAAGATACCCCATTCCTGCTTGCTATCCTGACAGAGAGCACCTGCATGCTGACACCCTTCCTTTCCTTTGCTTGTGGCTTCATGCCCCAGGCCCATTTTATGGCAGAGTGACTTCTTAGGAAGGCTCTGTCAGCTGACAACTTTTCCTTATTGAAAATTCTTTGCTTACATGCTAATTTAGGGATGCCACCTTCAGAGTTAGAATAGGGACAGTTAGAACTAAATGCTGTATACAGAAGAAGTGCTAATTCAGGGGGACATGACGTTTTGTTTCCTCATTTTATGCATAATCGTCAAAGAACCTTCTGTTCTCTTCATGCTCCATCGAGTAAACCTTTTTAAAATGTTTGGTTTCCTTCTATGTCCCCTGTATTTGTATACTCTCATGTTAAGATTCTTGTATGTCCAACTATTTTTGAATTTGTAATAAATTTGAATAACCTTAAATTGGTTGTCGTTTTGGGTTCTTGTGTTGCTGTTTTGTGTTACACTGTATTTCAATTGATTTACAATATTTTACTCCCCTCCACGCTTTTATGCTGCTAAAATGAACCATCGGAGGACTGACAGTAGATTTGAATTGAAGAAGTGGGCTCAGGCTCCTTCACTATCATGGCTCGTGGCAGTGATAATTTGGGCCAATGAAATTGGAGCTGGTGTGTTTGATTTTACAATACAGTTGATATAAGCCTAAGACGTCTTGGTTGGAGTACCGTGACCTTGTACAGGCGCTCTGGAAAAGTAGCCAGCAGCATTCTGAACCTTCCCTGGATGATGCACAATGGTATAATCATACTCTGGTGACCGTAGTCCTTTGGATTTCCAAATATAGTCAGTGAAGCTTGAATATCAGTTACCATCGTAAAAGGTTTTCCGTACAGGGATACATGGAAATATTCAGAAGCCCATACCACAGCTAAGCTTTATTTCTCAGATTGTGAGTAAGCACGTTCTGTTTGGGGCAAACTTCTACTTGCATAGGCCACAATATGCTTTTCGTTCGGGTGTCCACTCTGCTGTGCAAGGATAGCGCCTAACCCGACTGGGCTAGCATTGACAACAACCTCTGTATGAAACTGCGAATTGAAATATGCCATTTTAGTAGCATTCTTAAGGGCTTGTTTAATTTTCTTGAAGTTTTTCTCACATTCAAGTGACCAATGAAATGAAACATTCTTTCTCATCAAGTCTCTCAACAGAGTACTTCTAGTGGCAAAGTCTTGCATGTATCTGGAACAGTAACTGGCCATGTCAAGAAATTAACGCACCAAGGAAACCTCTTGTGGGCAATCAGCATTTGATAGCACTTGTACCTCTGCAGGATCTGGTGTCATACACTCATCAGAAAATATATGGCCAAAGAATTTTAGCTTTGTCTTATGGAACTCACAAGTACCTTACATACTTGTGTAAGAGTTTTATTGTGTTCTTTTTTTGTAGCTCCATAAACCAATATGTCATCAATGTAATTAGATGCATTCATTCACTCACTGTATGATACGTTGAATTATGTCTTGAAACTGTTCTACAGCAGATGCCACACCAAAACCTAGTTCTAACTGTTAATAACCTTTATTTAAAGCAAGATATGAGAAGACCTCTGCACCATTTAATTGTGTTATAATGCCAGCAGTGTGTGGACCTGGACGGCATTCTTGTTCAATTAACTAGTTAGCTTGATGCATGGCAATACATATGCGTACAGCTCCGTCACTGTCCTTTTTGGGTACTACCACTACCGGAGAAACCCAGGGCACTGTGGAACGCTCAATAACATCATGGTTAAGTACCATTTCAAGTTCTTTCTTGCAAATAAAAAGCAATTTGTCTATGTATTTGAGCAACAGGATGGGCGTCCTCATTCAAATGCAACTTCACTCTCATAGTCTTAAGTTTTCCCAAACCATGAAATAATGAAGGAAACTGACTTACTATTTTGTGGGGAGCATTCATGTTGTAATTCACAGGAATCAGTCCCATATATTTGCAGATGTGCAGAAACTGAGTAGATAGGCACTAGATGCTGTGTTTTGCAGCACATGGATGGGTGCTTGTCCCTTCGTTTTCTTGTGTTTCATAGTCTCTACAAATGAACCTTGACTTTTTGAAGGGTGACAATGCAATTCATGGTTACACTTTGGTTTTTGATGGCATAAATTGTGGTAATGGAGATAATACATTGTATTACTCCTCAGGCATTATTTTTATTGATGCACCACTGTCGATAATGAAAGGTATTGAACAACAATTTACTTTCAGCGTATTTTAGGACAATGTTTGAATAACTTTGGTGCTTTGGCATGTTTGTGTCTTTGACTGACATTTTTCTTCAGAAGCAGCCACCCCATGCACACACTTTTCTGAGTTAAACATCGACATGGAGCAATAATTTCCTTCACTCTCACTTGACACCAATACAGAGGAACTGTTTGATGATGATGTAGACAATGATCGGCATCGTTCGTTGTCTATTTATCTTAACTGATGTCACCACGTGGACATGTTGGTGCGCGTCAAACAGTGCTTCTGGAACATTTTGGCAGACATTATGGGCCCCATTAGTATGACGGGTAGACTTTGCCCGCCCGCCATACCCTCGGGAAATGGGACCGCCCACTGAGAGTGCGGCGGTCCCGCATTCCCGATTTGGATGCGCCCGCCACACTGGCGGGCGCATGGCACATCAGCAACATTGCGGCGGGCGGTGCAGAGCGCACCGCCCGCCCCAATGCCACAAAGGCAGGTTGTGCGTTTCAATGCACAACGTGACAGGCACCGCGTGTTGCCTGCCACATTTTTCATTGAAAGGCAGGGGGGTACCATAGGTACCCCCCATGTGCACCCCCCACCCCCCAGAGTCCCTGGGGGCCCGCAACGGGCTCCCGCAAGCAGACTCCACATGCCTTAGGCATGTTCCGCCAACATTGTAATATGGCTGGCGGTGTCTAACAGACACCGCCACCATATTGAACCCTTGACCGCCCGGTCAACTTGACGACCGGGCGGAAAAGCGGCGGACGGTCTTTCTGTCCGCCGTGGACCCCCCAGCCATTGTAATATGGCGGGGGTCTTTGCTGCACGGATGGCGGGCGGATCGCCCCCGCCTGGCCGGCGGTGACTACCGCCGGCTCGGCGGGGGCGATCTGCCCGCCATCCTAGTGGGGCCCTAAGTTTTCATGCCGGGACGCACTTGCATTTCTCTCTGCTTTGCAAGGTGTTGCAAAATGGTTCTTCTTCCCGCAGCCTTTACAAGTCTGTCCGAGAGTGGGACATTTACCTTTGTGGGGAAACAAAAATCTACATCTAAAACACAACTTCTTTTCACAGACAGACCTCACCTTATGTCCTTCAGTCTTTGGCTTAAGCTTACCTTTTACACTCATGACAGATTCATGCTGGGCACCTTCGGCCTCCATGTTGGCAACTTGTCTATCGGCAGGCTCTTCAGCCTTAACAGCTATTATCATTTGCTTCAGACAAAGAGTTTCTTTCAGCATTCGTTGTCTGAATGAATCTGACAAGCATCCATCAATAACTTTCAGACGCATTGCTTCTTCATCATTAAATTCATTTAACTTACAATGTCTGATGAGTGTGTCAAGTCACTCCATAAATTCATCAATGGTTTCTCCAGCTTTTTGTCATTCCTGGTTGAAGATGTATATTTCGTAATCAACATTTATCATTGGATTAAATTTGAGATTTACCACTTCTTTAATCTGGTGATATGTGACTTCTTCATCGGTCCATGGAATTCTCTTTATGATTTCTTTTACACCCTCATCTGCAAAATATTTTAGATACTTGATCTTTTTGTTATCAGTCTCTTCAAGTACATCTATGAAATCAATTGTCTCTATCCAAGCAGTTCATCTATTGCTAATATTTTGCTTTTTGGAGATGGTGGCGCTTTCAGGAAAGCAGCAGTGTTGTAGACGTGTGTGGAACTTTATGACACTTCATATGGATCTCTGTGGCTTGCTTTATGTGACTCAGCAGCAAGGCCTTGCAATGTGCTGGCCTAGGATGATCTTTAATGAAAGCTGGAAATGTGACTTCCTTCTCTGCCAGCTGAAACATTTCACTATTCTGACGATACCTGGAGACTGTGATGATTGTCGCACACCTGTCAAACACAATCCCTGTGCTTGACCTGGGTGCGCGCTTGGCACTGAGGTTGTAGTGGCTCACTTTACTCAGGTTGTCTTAACTAAATAACTGTTTTATTCTTAGGTTTCTCTTTGCATGTTCTTTGTCTTCACCACTTTCTAATTGTAACTTTATCTTGCACTTTGTAATTATAAGTTACTGCTCTTTGAATACCTGGTTGTATCTGCCTTTAGTATTCACGCTCCTGATTACATATGACTGTATATTGCGTAGCAGTCCTGTACCCTTACGTATGATCTTACCAACATGTTTTCATTATCGATATGAAGATTCTTTGTAATGCTTTTGTAATATTTAACTTCTTTAGGGCAGCTGGAGTTGCGATTTGACTCCTGATGTGTTAAGCATCGATTCCTCACTTCGACTGCAACACATGCAGCATACAAGAGCAGTTTGCTTGGACCGTAGCAAACTCTCTGAGAGAGCACTGGCGATCTTCGGGTTACTTATCCCCTAACTTGTCGCCAGTTGTAGCATCTTTCCCAGCCTGGGTACCCACAAAGGTCTACACCACACATGAAGCATGTCTTTATTCTTTTAAATGTAACTGTGAACACAACATTCAAATCCAGCCTTCAGTGCATCCCACTCTAACACTTACGTCACAGTTCTACGGAGTCCATCTGGAGCCAAAAAGGTTCCATGATTCCAATTCGCAAGACTCCTACACCGTCCCTACATTTTCAAAAATTCCCATCTGGGAAACATTCTGAAAAGCGATATGCAAATACTGGCAAATTTACCAATATGTGGGTGCTCATAAACTTTTGCAAGTTAGTATCCTACCAAACAGGACACACTGAACAGCAGGAGGCAACAAGTAAACATGGGGCAGCTTCCTCCACAAGTACCACTCTTTGTGAAAACAGATTTTTCACATGCATCACTCCAGGACGAAATGCACAGCTACATTCATAACTTTATTAATAGACTGCAAGGAGGTGGGCAGTGCCACATTTGTGAAAGGGGTATAAACGAAGGACTGACTTACATTAACACACATTTTACCTTTTCGAAACACAGCTTTTCAAATAAAGCCCTGGAGAAAAGTTCATTACCCTGAAATATACTTGGGCCTGGCTGAACCAAAAAAGTGAGGTGCAGATTGAAAAGCAATTGCCCAAAATAGTTAAGTTATTCGAGTTTCTGGACTAAAGCAACACGTCACTGAAGCCGGTGTGTTTTTTTCTTGAAAATAAGCCTGGGTTCACGGAAAATATCGTCTTATTTAGCTACAGAATTCATGGCATTCATTTCAAATAAAATACATTTTTAATTTCCAGAACAATACATTTCACAAATTGTGACAGAATGCAAAAATAAGAATTCAAAAAAAGTGTTTTTCCTTGCCAATATATACACACCACAGTAATGGCATACGCCTAATAATATTGTTGCATTTTGGAAGACACCCTCGGTAGATCAGGATTAAGGCCAGAAGGGTACCACACGGCGAGACAAGTCTCCATAAACAAACATTTCGAAAAAGGGCTGAGCAGCCGATTCTGCAGGGTTTACTTATTTTTTCAAACTTGTAACAGCAATCAGAACTCGTTTTTCTCTTACAAAATGAATTTATTGATATTCAAATTGATTTCCAGGAGCAGACACATACATTCATCCAACTGTTGAAATTTCAGTCTTTACTTGTCAGGTTTTCAATAAAAACAGAAATTCTACTCCTTGAATTAAATTATTAACGCTCCCCACCTCTTCACTGTGTTTCTGCATGTAACCAAGCTGACGTTCAGCCAAGACTTGTCCAGGAGGATTTTTGAGTGTGAATTTCAATACAAATATTTTGTAAAAAATGCTCATATTATGATATGTCAATGCTGTTAAGAGATGTCAAAATGTTAATACATTGACTGAATGCTTTAGATCTTCTATGCAGACTGTCATTTTGACAGTTACATGATGCAGGCACTGTGCTTGCCATGGAGCCATTTCAGAATCTAGTGATTATCCTAAAAATGTATGTGAGTGCATATGCCTGAGGGTGTGCTTGCATCTGTGGCTCTCATTACAAGTGGTTTGGCTTTAGCTTCCAATATTTATCACAACTAATAAGTAACAATATATCACGGTGTATGCTACTTATCAGGTGCAATAAATAACACCTATTATGATTTTTTTCACCTAAAATGGGGCATGACATAAAGATTTCTACATTCTGGATGTCCTTGTAATTACCGGGCATTTCGCCCCCCTTTAAATTCCGACAGATTCAACCTACTTCAATTTAACAGGGGTAGTGTATTTTCATCATTCACAGATGCAATAAAAGCAACAAAACTCACCAGGATCTACCGCATTGAGGGCCTCATGTAGGTAGCCAAATACCGGTCGGTAACGGCCGATTTTCGGTAATTATACCGTTACCGACCGGTATTTAGGCTTTTGGTATGTAGGGGGACAATTTCTGTATTCGGAATTTACCGAATCGGTAATAATTACCGAATCGGTAATTTTACCGATTCGGTAAATTCCGAATACAGAAATGAGATGTAGGGGGAGTGTGTGGGTGTTGTTATGAGTCGGTATTTACCACCAACTAATAGTTGGTGGTAAATAATGAATGGATGTGGAAATGCATTTCATAGCGCCTACAAGTGTGCAATGTGGCAGACATACATGCCCTTAGGGCATGTATGTGTGCCACATGTGCACACATGGCCGATTCAGGGGTGCAACAGGGTGTCAATGTGACACCCTGCCACCCTTGCATGTGTTCCCCCCATTACCGAATCGGTATTTACCGATTCGGTAATGAGGCATACCTTCCCATCAATGGGAAGGTATGCCTCATTACCGAATCGGTAAATACCGAATTTTAACGAATTGGTAATTATTACCGACTCATTACCTACATAGCATTTACCACTTCATAAATACCGAATCGGTAAAATTCGGTATTTATGAAGTGGTAAATGCAAGCCCACCTACATATGGCCCATAGTGGTGTAAATGTAAATGTAAATCCAGTACTTGTATAGCGCACAAATCACCCCCGAAGGGGTATCTCGGCGCTGGGGGCCGTTGGGAAGATTACACGAGCTTTTGCCCAGAGTCCCATGGTGCTGGGCAGACCCCTGCCGCCGGAGCCAGGGATCGAACTGTGATCCCCAGCATCCAGCGTCAGTCACCCTGGCCGCGGCGCATTATCCGTCAACTCATTATGTGGACCTGAGTGTGTGTTTGACATTTATCACCAAAAATTCTTGGAGCAGTGGATTATCCCTCCAATTCCTTTGGGGAATGCCTCATCAAAGAATGGTGTTAAAATGTTTCATGTTGATGGTTAAGGAAGCATTGGCAAAGTCAATAGGTTACACAAATGCCACCAATCGGCTCTATACATGCTTGTTCTTCCCTAGATGCACTCTCTCAGGCTCTGTGATGGGATCCCTAGTCTCACTCGTGCCTCTATCCTGGCAATATTTGCTTCTCTGCATTATTGGGGTTGAGACCTATTCATTTACACTTAATTGTGCACCAAAAGAAGAAACGTTGCCACATTGTGCTTGTTGCGCACCAGTGACTGCTTAGTGTGGGGGTTCATTTGGCCATCCGGTTTCCTTTTGTGTGCACACTGAGTGGTAGGTGTCTTTACAATGCATGCAATTACCACCCATGTCTTTTTCATGCAGCCTTTGCCATGCAGATATATGTACCATGTAAGCCTTTACCATACACGCCTTTACTGCATATGGTAAGTATATATCATTTTTTATTTTTAAATAGCTTAAATTATATTTTTTTGGGGTGGAACCCCCCCAAAGTCCCTATGTATATTTTTTTGAATTAATATTTTTTTTTTTGTGGGGATTGACCTAAAATCTCCCATGTTTTTACTTTACTTCCAACCTCCTTCTACCAGTACTCACCCCAGAACCTTAAATTTATCCTTGCTTACCATTACCACTGCCCACCTCTAAACCATAAAATTACTGCTACCTATATTTACCACTACCACCCCAAACCCTGCCCTTATCCCCTTTACAACTACCCACCCCTTAAACTCTAAAATTACCCTGTCCTCCCTTTACCACTGCACACCCCAAAACCCTAAAACTACCCTCACCTCCCTTTTGCCACTGCCCACCTCTAAATCCTTAAAATTAAACTTACCTCCCTTTACTATTACCTGCCCCACACCCTTTATTTTTAAATGACATAATAGTTATGTTATTTTAAAAAAAGCACTTACCTGAATGGTAAGGGCATAGATACTTACCTGTGTGATACCTGTGTGGAGAGGCTGTGTGTTAAAGGCATTGCTTGATAAAGGCGTGGGGCCTGAATTAGATCTCGGCGGACGGGTTACTCTGTCATAATGGTGACGGATATCCCGTCCTCTGAAATTTAAATACTATTGTAAAATTATGGGATTTATATTTGGGCGGACGGGATATCCGTCACCGATGTGTTGGAGTAACCCGTCCTCCGAGATCTAAACCAGACCCTAAGGTGCCGATTAGGATCCGGTCGAAAAATTCCCCGTGCGACTCGTATCCGGTCTTTTTACCGTACGAATCGTACAAGTGCCGTACAAACTGGCAATCACGATTCGCATGGTAAAAAGTTCATACGAACCGCATTTGGAATCATTCCCCACACGTCCTCGGGTCGGAAAATGTGTCCGACACGTCCTCGGACGATTTACCGTACAAACGTGAAAAGTCAAGTCCGACCAAGGAATCACGATCCCACCCGTGCGTCCGAACTCACAACCGTATGGTAAAAACACCGTCCGCACCGAACTCCCATTGCAACCATGGAGATATGTGCCCGCATACGCGCCAAACACTCCCCCCAGCACCCATACGTTCGAGTCGTACTCCCCGTTAATGTACACCCCCCCTGTATGTACACCCGTGTACGTGTCGAACCCCCACCCGTGTATGTACACCCCAGTACGTTCGAGTCCTACCCCCACCCCTGTACGTGTCGTACCACCGTCTATGTACACCCCAGTACGTTCGAGTCCTACCCCCACCCCTGTACGTGTCGTAGCCCGTGTACCTACACCCCAATACGTTCGAGTCGTACCCCCACCCCTGTACGTGTCGTACCACCGTCAATGTACACCCCAGTATGTACGAGTCCTACCCCCACCCCTGTACGTGTCGTACCACCGTCTATGTACACCCCAGTACGTTCCAGTCATACCCCCACCCCTGTACGTGTCGTACCACCGTCAATGTACACCCCAGTACGTTCGAGTCGTACCCCCACCCCTGTACGTGTCGTACCACCGTGTACCCACACCCCTGTACGTTCGAGTCCTACCCCCACCCCTGTACGTGTCGTACCACCGTCAATGTACACCCCAGTACGTTCGAGTCGTACCCCCACCCCTGTACGTGTCGTACCACCGTCAATGTACACCCCAGTACGTACGAGTCCTACCCCCACCCCTGTACGTGTCGTACCACCGTCTATGTACACCCCAGTACGTTCCAGTCGTACCCCCACCCCTGTACGTGTCGTACCACCGTCAATGTACACCCCAGTACGTTCGAGTCGTACCCCCACCCCTGTACGTGTCGTACCACCGTGTACCCACACCCCTGTACGTTCGAGTCCTACCCCCACCCCTGTACGTGTCGTACCACCGTCAATGTACACCCCAGTACGTTCGAGTCGTACCCTCACCCCTGTACGTGTCGTACCACCGTCAATGTACACCCCAGTACGTTCGAGTCCTACCCCCACCCCTGTACGTGTCGTACCACCGTCAATGTACACCCCAGTACGTTCGAGTCGTACCCCCACCCCTGTACGTGTCGTACCACCGTCAATGTACACCCCAGTACGTTCGAGTCCTACCCCCACCCCTGTACGTGTCGTACCACCGTGTACCCACACCCCTGTACATTCGAGTCCTACCCCCACCCCTGTACGTGTTGTACCACAGTGTACCCCCACCCCTGTACGTGTCGTACCACCGTCAATGTACACCCCAGTACGTTCGAGTCGTACCCCCACCCCTGTACGTGTCGTACCACCGTCAATGTACACCCCAGTACGTTCGAGTCGTACCCCCACCCCTGTACGTGTCGTACCACCGTGTACCCACACCCCTGTACGTTCGAGTCCTACCCCCACCCCTGTACGTGTCGTACCACCGTCAATGTACACCCCAGTACGTTCGAGTCGTACCCCCACCCCTGTACGTGTCGTACCACCGTCAATGTACACCACAGTACGTACGAGTCCTACCCCCACCCCTGTACGTGTCCTACCACCGTCTATGTACACCCCAGTACGTTCCAGTCGTACCCCCACCCCTGTACGTGTCGTACCACCGTCAATGTACACCCCAGTACGTTCGAGTCCTACCCCCACCCCTGTACGTGTCGTACCACCGTGTACCCACACCCCTGTACGTTCGAGTCCTACCCCCACCCCTGTACGTGTCGTACCACCGTCAATGTACACCCCAGTACGTTCGAGTCGTACCCCCACCCCTGTACGTGTCGTACCACCGTCAATGTACACCCCAGTACGTTCGAGTCCTACCCCCACCCCTGTACGTGTCGTACCTCCGTGTACCCACACCCCTGTACGTTCGAGTCCTACCCCCACCCCTGTACGTGTCGTACCACCGTGTACCCCCACCCCTGTACGTGCAATGTACACCCCAGTACATTCGAGTCATACCCCCACCCCTGTACGTGTCGTACCACCGTCAATGTACACCCCAGTACGTACGAGTCCTACCCCCACCCCTGTACGTGTCGTACCCCCGTGTACCTACACCCCAGTACGTTCGAGTCCTACCCCCACCCCTGTACGTGTCGTACCACCGTCTATGTACACCCCAGTATGTTCCAGTCGCACCCCCACCACAACCTCCTAAGTACGGAGCGCACCCCATGCCCCAACATCACAACCGCATGTACGAGTCGTACCAAGCCACACACAAGGACAGCACCGTACAACCAAATGGCCCATCTACACACCGTACACACGCTCAAAACGCACGTACACAACCAGGACAAAACAAAACAACACAAGAATACACTATTCGAATGGCACAAAGCCACTAAACATGGCCAACAAACACTAAAATAACACATTTACTGACCTGCAACTGCCAAATACAAACAGAGACCCTAAACACCACCACTCCTTATAACACACCCACCCAAAGTTCAAACACAGCCACACCCACCAATGGACCAATAAAAAGGGCCCACACACACAAACCATGAGCCTTTGCAACAGACTCACTGCTGCCAGACACCACAGACAACTTACAGCACCTTACTACAAGCTTCACCACACCTTACACTTGCACACCTTCACACAACCACCTTCACAAACACCCCCTCATCACATTCACACACACACACACCTGCACAACCACACCCACACACCCACAACTATCCACACACCCCCCCCACCGTCCACACCCACACCCCACCATCCACACCCACACCCCTCACCATGCCCACTACCAAGAATCCAAAGTTCAGTAACCGAGAGTTGGAGGTTCTTGTCGATGAAATCCTCAGAGTCGAGCCACAGCTCTTTGGAACATTGGTCAGAAACACCAGCATGGCAACAAAAACAGCCATGTGGCAGACCATCATCGATGCTGTGAATGCTGTTGGGGACACCAGAAGGACCAGGCAGGAATGCCAATCCAGGTGGTACGATCTGCGGAGGAGGGTCCGAGCCAAGATGCAGGAGGAACACAACCAGGCCAACGCCACTGGAGGAGGGCCCTCCCGCAGACCCGTACACTACCAGCCCTGGGAGGAGAGGGTGATGGCCAGACTGCCGGTGGAGGCAGTGGATGGATTAGAAGGACTCCGAGACCCGGGTGAGTACACAAACAACGCACCTCACATGGGGGGAACGGCATCCACAACCAAAATCACTAACAGGCACGCAACCACCCCAAGCCATCGCATGACTCAACCACACTCCATGAACACGCACATGCCACTGCTGCCACCATGTCCCATGCACCCAGCTGAACAATGTCAAGTCACAGGCCACAGAAGACACCAACACATGACACGGTAACCCGGATGGCGGGAGGGTGGGCCCCAAAATTCACATAGTGCAACTCAGAAGCAGACAACAATGCCCTCTGCCCATATGGCCTAGGTCACAGCCAGACAAACAGTGTGTCCCCACACAGGAAAGACTCGCCAGCAAATGGCGGACGCCTTGCATCAACACATGGGGGTGAAGGCACTGTTTTGCACATGACAGCAGCTAATGAACAGCCAACTTTGTGAAAGAGTGGCAGCACACACCACCACAGCAGCAGCGCAGAGACACACACTACACCCAATGGGTGCCTGGAGATCAGAAACAAACTCACATCAACAAGCCAAGGGCCACTCAAAGATCTGCTAACAGTGTGTGCCCAGGAAGCTGGGCTGAGGTGACAGAGGGTGACACACAGAGGGAGGGAGAGGGGGACAGAGAGGGAGGGAGACACAGGGAGACGGACAGAGGGAGGAGGCTGACACACAGAGGGAGGGAGAGGGGGACAGAGAGGGAGGGAGAGGGGGACAGAGAGGGAGCGAGACACAGGGAGAGCAAATCAGCCGTGTGGCGTGTGCGAATGTCTGCTCGTCAGCAGGTAGACTGCGTGCATGTAGACAAGGGTGGCCAGTCCCAGAACCCCCCCACTTCCCCATGGCAAAACACAGGGCCATGTCACAACCTGTTCACGAGCACAACGACAGCTACCTGGATCATATAAGTGTGTGGATCCACTCCATGTGCACATGTACAGTGCTACACGGAAGGCGCCAATGCATGGCTCGCCACACCTGCCCACTCCACTGCTGACTGCAATCACACTTGACGCAGCAAGTAAGACCGTGCCACACATAGTTAAAGGGGCCAAAGTGGTGCCCAAGGGACACACCCATGCACAAGTGCACTGTGAGTGGAATGCAAGACAGATCCCAATTCCAAGAGGAAATGTCCCAACTTTGAAACTGATGAAACATGGATGTTGCATGGACCAAAATTAACATTGTCTCTCTCACACACAGGTCAACGTCGTGGTTCACCCCCCAACACTGGGGGGGAAGACTCACAGGACCCGGATCTGCAGGAGCCCGATCCCACCGGCAGCGACCACTCTCACCACTCTGTGGACGACCCCGAACGACCTGGCCCCTCTGGTGTCCAACCACCTGCAGCACCTGCGTCAGGTACAACTGTGCCAACCACCACCCCCACTCCTGCCACATCCCAGGAGACACCCAGGATCCCTGCCCCAACACCACAATGCAGCCAGGCTGGCCAGGAGGGACACGGTGTCCCGGGCACCCAGGAGGCGGCAGGCGACAACGCCAATGCCACCCCTCAGGGGTCCCGGAGACCCAATGTGCCCACAAGGGCAGGCCAGGTGCAAGTGGGCAGGGGTGGTGGGAGTGGAGGACGGCGGAGGCGCGAGCCTGACCAGTTGGCTGGGGAACCGGTATTTGCCCATGTCCGAAACATCATGGACACATACCGGCAGGACACCACGGGCATGGCCCAGCAACATGCGGAGCAACATGCCTGTCTACTGCGACACCAACGGAGGATGGAGGACAGACAGGCTGAGCAAGTGACGGCGTTCCAGGGGATTCACGATACACTCCGTCGGATGGCCGACAACATGGCCGACCCTCCCTGTGCCAGAAGGCGGAGAACATCACCACCCACAGGGAGGGATCAGGAGGAGGAGGAGGAAACATCCGATGGAGCATCCCAGACGTCGTCACGGCCTGCTTCTGAGGGTCCCTGCAGGAGGGCGGGTCGTCCACGGAAAAGACCGTGAGGGTCGGCGCAACATCACCATCTCCCAGGACACCTGGCCTGGCACCTGGACCACTGGAGCAACAGCATCACAGCATCAAGAGACATTCTCTGCCACATGGCCCTGCTGGTCACTGTCTGACCAATGTTGACAAAGACTGTGGCATGGACTATGAGGATTTCCAATGGCAAGGACACCAACTCCCCTACTGAACTTTGGATTCCAAACTCCCGGAAAGCCCCTCACTTTGTCGCCCCCCCCAATAATAAATCACACTATGAAGAGAAGATGCCTGCTGGTTGCATTATTACCTAACATGTGTCTTGTAAAGTCTAAACATGCCTGAGTCCTATTTTGTCTTCAACCATCCACACCCTGGGGCCTGAGTCTGGCACAGGACACATGGGTCACAGTGTATTAGGCAAGACAGACATGGAGCACCATACACACCCGTGATGGGCCCAACCAGCTGAGGGGGTGGCCGCACAACCGTGCTGACAGACACATTGAGTACAGCAACAGACATGCGCAGAGGTCAGGGATCATGTCCAGTGTCCTGGGGGGCACCGCCAACGTTGGATGCATGGGGATGGCACATGTCACAATACCCACACAGTCATGGACATCATGCCCACTACACAGTCTCAGCCCACACACACAGCTTGCATCTTGCTACTCGACACATTGACACATAGCCACAATCAGGGAATACCATTCCAGACATGCTGGATGCACCGTGGCAACACACCAGCATTGACTGAGAAGAGGCACCTTGGAGGCATAGGGACACCTTTATTAGTCATGTTTTCGGGAGTGCAGAGGCAACTTGAAGTACACATGAACACATCTTGTGGAGTAACATGTGGGTCCAACACTGGCACCCCCCTTCTGCAGCACAAATGCATGTTAGCCATGGAACTGGCACACAAGCGTCGGCTAACAGCTAAACACCCACAGCTGCTCACGGAGAGCCTGCCATACACCATAGATCCGCTGATGTGGAAGTCCCACACCATGTCAAGCCAATGCTAACCGTATGTGTCCGAGGGCAGTGTCACACACATTGATGCCATCATCACAATCCACTATCCCATCACTGATGACTGTCAATCAGTCAGACCATCTATTCAGGTGTACCCAGCTGCATGTCATGTCCCATGCTGATGCTACATGGCTGCAGAGGAACCAAACATCGACAGGGGCAGTGTGCATACATTGTGAACAACTGCCACACCCAATACACCCCTGATGCATCCCTTACCCTATGGAGACTTCAAAACGTGTCCGTGCCTGTAACGCTGAGTCAGCCCACGATGACGTGTCCATGAGGAATAGCAGTGCCACAACAATGCAACCAGCAGACGGCATGCGCAAGTACCTGGGGAAGAGAGACACACAAGAAGTCAGCCACAAAAAGCACAGCCACTTGCATGTGTACGCATACGCGAGGAGACCCATAGTGATAGTGAGCGTACATGCGTGTGCACGGCCCGTACCACTACGAGTAAGCATACGCGAGGACACCCATAGTGATAGTGAACGTAGGCACGCGTGTACGGGCCGTTGCAATGCATTTGGGGTGCCCTAGGGCCCCGAAACGCACCGTACCTGTGTGTGACGCTCCAAATTACATAGGGGACACATGAGGGACAAGTATTAAGGCCTACATGCATGCTGGTTGTCATGGAGACCAAGTTCAAATTTCGAAATTGTTCTGGAAGGTGCACAGCAGATGTCAGTTGGAATACTTCTACTTTGTTGCAATGTGTTTGTGGGGCTGACATCATGCAGGAGAATGAAACCGATAGAGAACCCACAGACTGCTAGGTTTGAAGGGATTGGAGGAAACATAGGATGCAAATGTGAGTGACCAATCACTCTGTACTCCTGTGCATGAGATGGGCCAGCAAGGCAGATATAAGGCAGCCAGGTCCCATGAGGGAGCACTTGCCTGCACATCTCTGTATTCCACGACCCAGCTGCTGCTACTGATTCCCTGGAACCATGTCAAGGGCTGTGGAGAGGTCACAGCCATTCACCCTGGAGGAGAACATGGCTTTGGTGGATGTGATCCTCCCACGGTACCCCATGCTGTATGGGCGACCAGGTTATCAGGTGAGTGCAGTGTCCACTGCCACAGACTGTGTCCCTTTTTTGTGACTGTGATTCCTGCCATTGTGTCCAGGTGTGACACACATGCCATGTACTGTAGGGGGGGTCCCAAGGGGGGGAGAATGCCTGATGTCTCCCAGCAGTGCCCTGAGACAGGAGGGGTGGGGGCCTATCACTCCCAGCAGTGCCCTGAGACAGGAGGGGTGGGTGCAGAGTCCTCCCAGCAGTGCCCTGAGACAGGAGGGGTGGGGGCCTATCACTCCCAGCAGTGCCCTGAGACAGGTGGGGTGGGGGCTATCACTCCCAGCAGTGCCCTGAGACAGGAGGGGTGGGGGCCTATCACTCCCAGCAGTGCCCTTAGACAGGTGGGGTGGGGGCCTATCACTCCCAGCAGTGCCCTGAGACAGGAAGGGTGGGTGCAGAGTCCTCCCAGCAGTGCCCTGAGACAGGAGGGGTGGGGGCCTATCACTCCCAGCAGTGCCCTGAGACAGGTGGGGTGGGGGCCTATCACTCCCAGCAGTGCCCTGAGACAGGAGGGGTGGGGGCCTATCACTCCCAGCAGTGCCCTGAGACAGGTGGGGTGGGGGCCTATCACTCCCAGCAGTGCCCTGAGACAGGAGGGGTGGGTGCAGAGTCCTCCCAGCAGTGCCCTGAGACAGGAGGGGTGGGGGCCTATCACTCCCAGCAGTGCCCTGAGACAGGAGGGGTGGGGGCCTATCACTCCCAGCAGTGCCCTGAGACAGGTGGGGTGGGGGCCAATCACTCCCAGCAGTGCCCTGAGACAGGAGGGGTGGGTGCAGAGTCCTCCCAGCAGTGCCCTGAGACAGGAGGGGTGGGGGCCTATCACTCCCAGCAGTGCCCTGAGACAGGAGGGGTGGGGGCCTATCACTCCCAGCAGTGCCCTGAGACAGGAGGGGTGGGTGTGATGCACAGTGTGAGCCTGGATCTTTGATTGTGTCGTTGCCCTCATTCCACCTGTGTACTTTCAATGGCACGTACTGCTGTTGCCCTTCCCCAGAGGATCATGTCCCTATGACAAAGGTGCAATGCGTTGGATGCATACTAGGCTTTTTTGAAAACAGCGAATGTGTTCTAATCTGTGTCCCTGTGACATGTGCCAGGTGTATTGATGTAGTGTCACTTGTCCATCCTCACAGGTAGACGCCTCTGCCAAGGAGCAGATATGGCTGGACGCCGTCAGCGCCGTGAGGAGTGCGGAAGGTCGGAGGCGGCGCATGTCCCAGGTGAGGAAACGCTGGCAGGATATCCGGTGCTGGACGCGGAGGATCGCATGGGTCCTGCTGGGGGACTCACCTGAGAGCCACAAGAACCGTGGACGCCGCCGTCTCTCCCACATCCAGAAACGTGTGCTGGCGGTGGTCTTTCCTGACTTGGACAGGCGTCTACAGGACATGCAGCAGCCGGAAGGGGGTAGGTACATGTGTGTGTTTGTTGTGTTTCACCAGCATTTGTAAGTGCAATGTTCCATGGATACACTTCCAGGGTTTATGGTGCTGTGCTGATCCTATCCCCCACAGACTTGCTGTGCTCTCCTGCCTCCCTTCCCCTCCTTGCAATGTGTTCCCTGGTCTGTGTGTAGTCGCTCCATCACAAGGTCATGTAGCCTGACACCTTCTACAAGTGTACAATGCCTGCAGCATAATGTGTGGGGGTGGTGTGTAACAGGATTTGGGACCTTACCTGTGCCCTGTACAGTTCTGGACTTGTGGGTTCCATGTCAGTTGGCACTAATGCTGAGTCCAGACATGGGAGTTAGTCTCTCAAGTGTGAGGCCTTACAGTACGCATGTCCTATGTGGTGGCCTGTGACATGATGTGCATGAGTGTGCGTTACGCATAGTGCAGGGATGTTAGCGTGTGTTGCAGTCATTCCCATTCAGGAGCATGGAGTTGTGTGGCCACTACTGTCCCCAGGGGCATATTTTCCTAGGTATCATGTGTGTAATCCGAATATGTCGACAATCTCTGTGGCTACAGCATAGGTTGTGCTCTGTGCCATTGTCCCCTGGCACCATGTATATTGACGTGCGATGTATTACAAGTGTCCACTGTACAGCCTGACCTGATTTTCCAAGTACATACTCACGGTGGCCATTGCCTGTGTGTCTTGTAGCAATCATCTGATGATGCCCATTTGTACATGATTCTTTGGACAGGCTCACCTTGGGTATTTGGTGTGCAACCTTGATTTCTTGCATCCCATGTGTATTTCACCCACACTAAGAGATGTACGTGCTTCATGTGTCTCCATAGATTTGTCTCATGTAGGGGGTGGGTGGTGCGGGGATGGCCTACATGTCAAGACCTGTCATCTCCTTGACTGGCCAGTGTGTGATGTTTGCCTGGACATACACTCAAGGTGCAGTGTGCCAGTCAGGGTGGGCATGTTATCAGTATTACCTATGCTGCATGTGCCTCTTGTTCCTGCCTATGGTCCCTGCTCATCCCTATTTGCTGCCACGCTGTGTGGTGCTGATGCAGTGCTGGATTGTCCCCAGGGCCTTGCTCCTCAGTCAAAATTCCATATCATCTCATTTGCTAGTGTGTCATGCTCTCCATAGTTATTCCATGGCATGGTGGGTAGAGGAACTGTGTCTTGCATGCCCTACATATGTACCTTGTTTTGTAGATGTAACTCTTCCTTTGTATCAGGCTATGCACTGTAACCTACGTAGATTTGACTTATGTGACATATGTATACAGGTGAATGATTACTTTCTGTCTCTTCACCCTGCCCACAGCATCGTCGGGGGACACGGAGGGAGACATGGACACAGACGGCGCGGAGGGACGGAGCACCAGTGCCAGCGGTGACATCGGGGCTGGCACTTCGAGTGGGACTGAGGCGGTGGAGAGTGAACCCGGGGACCTGTCGACTGGCACAACAGAGTATGAAGCCGACGGGTCCGAGGAGGATCACTCCGAGTGGGCGGTGGCTGCACCACCATCTGACAGCAGCCCTACATCTGGCACCGCCCCCTCCATTGCCATCAGCCGCCTCCCACGTGCTCGTGTCCCTTCCCAGCGTGCCCGGTCCCCACATGTCTCCTTCCTGCCAGGCACCGCACCCCCTGCCCCTGTCTCCACTGCTGCCGCCAATGCTGAGTCTGTGGACATCCAGCGGCAGTTGCAGATTGGTCAGACTGCAATCCTTAATGTCCTCCATGGCCACAGCCAGGTCCTCAACAACATGGAGGCATACTTGGAGGGCATTCATTCATCGCAGGCTGACCAACGCAACTTGCTGAGGTCCATAGACTCCACACTGACTGCAGCAGTGGGTCTCCTGCAGCGCTACGTCCCACCCCCTACCCCTGCTCCTTCCACAATTCCCACTCCCATGCCTGTCCCACATACACCCAGACGTAAGCATGCACCCACCACAACAGACACGGGCACCACACCAGCAGGGAAGGTCTGCCGCACACCTCCTGACACGCACACACAGGGTGCAGTAGGCACACCCACTGGGTCGGGGGGCAAACGTGTGACACGCAGCCAGAGTGGGAGTCCGCATTCCACCCAATCCACTCCCTCCAAATCCCCTCCCCTCAGCTCTCCTGGCCACATCTCCCCCAAAGACTCGTTCATGGCCGCTCTGTCCCTGAGCCCCACAGTGACGCCACCACGCAAGCGGTCAAGGAAGTCCTCGGTCAGGGTGCTTGAGTCCCCCCCCCCCTGTCCACATCCTCCCCCAGTGGCCTGCGACCCATCCCTCTGACCCCCCCCCTCCTTGGGGCCTGTGGTTCCTTCGGGTGCAGGGGAGTCCCTGGAGGACCTTGCCAAGGTGTGCAGTGAGATCCTAGAATCCACCTTTGGCCCTGCCCCACCCCCTGTGGTGGAGTCCTCCATCCCTGCACCCAATTCGCCTACCCTTTGCCCTCCTGTCCCTGCGGTGCCTGTTCCTTCCCCCCCACATGATGCCCTCCCCCCTGTGGAACACGAGGACTCGTAACTGTGCAGGCAAGCTAGGGGACACGCATCCCACTGTGTCCCCCATCCAGCTCGGACTCCTGGACTGCCCTATGGCCTTTGTTATGATGGGACTTACGTCATACTAGTTTTTTGCTCATGCTGAATAAAGCAATTTATTTTTTGCCCTTGGAACACTCCTGCATTGCTGGCATTGCTGTTGGTGGGGCTGCTACATGGTTGTGGGTGTTGGTCATGTGTTGGGTGTGTGGGAAATGTAGTGGTGTGCTGCTCATAGGGGGGACCCTGGGATCAGTGTGCCTCACACGGTGTTAGCTACCTTTCTCCATTCATGTAAGCAGTTGCTGCATGTTGCAATTGTCCCAAGGTGTTTTCCTTCCTCTGTGTACCCTGACTTCTTCCCTGCAGGGTGTTCCCAATATTTAGTGCAGAGCTGTGAGTACATTAACTGGGTGTGTGACGGACTCCTTCACCTTGGCACATGCATGCTGAGCCATTCTCCAGCTGCATCATTCGTGGCATCCTTGGTAGTCATTGTACTTGTGTATGTGGACTATTGACATGACTTCATGTGTACATGTTTTCTTTTTGGCCCTATGCATGCGTATACTTCCATCCTCGCACACATGTGGTACATGTACTGCAGGGTCTTTGTGCACCTGACTGACATTTGTGGGCATGGTATATGTGACTACTCCACCCTTTGCGTTCCATGGGCACTGCTGGGAGGACTCTGCACACACCCCTCCTGTCTCAGGGCACTGCTGGGAGGACTCTGCACCCACCCCTCCTGTCTCAGGGCACTGCTGGGAGTGATAGGCCCCCACCCCTCCTGTCTCAGGGCACTGCTGGGAGGACTCTGCACCCACCCCTCCTGTCTCAGGGCACTGCTGGGAGGGCTCTGCACACACCCCTCCTGTCTCAGGGCACTGCTGGGAGGACTCTGCACCCACCCCTCCTGTCTCAGGGCACTGCTGGGAGTGATAGGCCCCCACCCCTCCTGTCTCAGGGCACTGCTGGGAGTGATAGGCCCCCACCCCTCCTGTCTCAGGGCACTGCTGGGAGGACTCTGCACCCACCCCTCCTGTCTCAGGGCACTGCTGGGAGTGATAGGCCCCCACCCCTCCTGTCTCAGGGCACTGCTGGGAGTGATAGGCCCCCACCCCTCCTGACTCTGGGCACTGCTGGGAGGACTCTGCACCCACCCCTCCTGTCTCAGGGCACTGCTGGGAGTGATAGGCACCCACCCCTCCTGACTCTGGGCACTGCTGGGAGGACTCTGCACACACCCCTCCTGCCTCTGGGCAGTGCTGGGAGGACTCTGCACACACCCCTCGTGCCTCTGGGCACTGCTGGGAGTGATAGGCACCCACCCCTCCTGTCTCAGGGCACTGCTGGGAGTGATAGGCACCCACCCCTCCTGACTCTGGGCACTGCTGGGAGGACTCTGCACACACCCCTCCTGCCTCTGGGCAGTGCTGGGAGGACTCTGCACACACCCCTCCTGCCTCTGGGCACTGCTGGGAGTGATAGGCACCCACCCCTCCTGTCTCAGGGCACTGCTGGGAGGACTCTGCACCCACCTCTCCAATGTCACGATATGTACGCTCATGACATGCACGGATGTGGGTACGCTCCATGCATTCGAGGTGAGGCTACGGGTCGTACTTACACTGTTGGGGTGGGGGTACGCTCCATACGTACGCAGGTGTGGGTACGGGTGGTACTTACACTGTTGGGGTGGGGGTACGCTCCATGCATTCGAGGTGTGGGTACGGGTCGTACTTACACTGTTGGGGTGGGGGTATGCTCCATACGTACGCGGGTGTGGGTACGGGTCGTACTTGCACTGTTGGGGTGGGGGTACGCTCCATACGTACGCGGTTGTGGGTACGGGTCGTACTTGCACTGTTGGGGTGGGGGTACGCTCCATACGTACGCGGGTGTGGGTACGGGTCGTACTTGCACTGTTGGGGTGGGGGTACGCTCCATGCATACGGGGTGGGGGTACGGTCCGTACATGTCCGTCCCCACGCTATGTGATGCTTGTGCGGCCCGTACCCAGGCCTTTGCCACGTGGGTACGAGCCGTCCCGCCATTGTTGGGGTGACGTGGGTGTGGGCGTGGTACGACTCGTACCCACGCTCTTCAGGCGTGGGTACGGGACGTACATGTCTGGTTGTGTTGCGGGTTCGTGTCGTGACGGACTTCCGTTGTGGCGGTCGCTGGCTTAGCTGGACACGCCCCCACCCCCTCGTAGTGACCAGGGCCTGGGAGTCAGGTATGTCCAGGGCATGTGTGCTGTGTGACTTTGGTGGGGGGTTTGTGGCCTGCCCTGGTCCTGCCACCACCCCCCCCACCCCCCTTTCCCCCCTCCCTTAGTTGTTCTGACCTTCTGCGGCGTCTGCGTCGGAACCTGTAGAGGAGGTCGACTGCTATGAGGGCCGGGATGACACGTAGGTTCGGGTCCATGTCTGTCCGTCGCGTACGGGTCCTCCTTGTTCGCGTCGTCCTGTGTGTCCGTCGCGTACTGGTCCTCCTTGTTCGCGTCGTCCTGTGTGTCCGTCGCGTACTGGTCCTCCTTGTTCGCCTGTGTGTCCGTCGCGTACTGGTCCTCCTTGTTCGCGTCGTCCTGTCTGTCCGTCGCGTACTGGTGGTCCTTGTTCGCGTCGTCCTGATTTCCCGGCAGTTTTTGGCAGCCGGAAAATATTCACCGTGCGGGATGACGTCGGTGCGAATCGTAATTCCTGTTTCGTGAATGGCAGGCTGCGAGCATCCCGACGTCAGGTCGGCGCTTTCCCGGATCGCATTTGTAGGTTTATTTTGTTCGGTCGGGGTTCTTTACGATTCGTACGGAAATGGTGTTCCCGTGCGAATCGTAATTCCATGTTTGTATTTTTGTACGACCGGGTACGCGTCGGACGGAGAATATGCTCCGTCCGACGGTTCGTACCCGGTTTTTACCGGATCGTAATTGGCACCTTAGTTGTAAAGGCTGTTTTCTGTGGTACACATTCGCAGGATTTCTAAATCCTGTGAAAGCAGCGTCCATCTTGGGTGCCACTGGGTATATCAGCATTAGCCATACCACATGATCCCGCTTGCTGTCAAGACCATAGAAGAGCTCTTCTGTGTGGTTCTTTAACTTACCTGGTTTCCGCTCACTTGTCCTAAAGCCAGTGCCTAATGCCAGTGGGTCCTGGGTTCGAAGCTGAAGATCTGACTTTGCTATAACCTGAAAAATAAAAAAAGTGAAAGAACAAGCAGTAAGGAATAAAGCACAATAAAATATAATCAGGAGTAGGGCACCACGCCATTATAAATATACTTGCCTAAATTGGGTGCATGAAAAAGGATTTGGCAGCCCTTCAGGTATTGGTGAATCTGTAAAAAGTGACAGAAAGAAGCTCTGGTGAAATGGACTTTTCACGAGCCAAAGGGCATTGCTTCACAGGAGTTATTTATATGCATTCTAGATAATTGTGAGCAACTAGTCAAGAAACATTTAATAAGAAAAACCTTTCTCTATTTACTACTTTTGGAAAAAAACATAATGTATAATATAGGTAAAGATAAGATATAAAAAAGGAAATAAAAACGGGGAGCAGGTAATAGGAGACGAAATTATTTTGAAGAAAGAGCCAAAACCTCTGTAAAGTACTTCATTTTTCCCTGAGCACTAATCTCACTTTTCCCTGACCTCTAATCAACTTTCCACAGACAGTTATCATTCTTGTGCAGAGACCGCAGTTCCTGCTCAATTATGCTGCCTTACACGAGGCCAAGGATCTAAATGTAAAATTTCTCGAGTGTCACAACTCTGGGATATCAGTGCATTTTGAAAACAAACATATTCGTGTTCTTTTGCTAATGAATTTCAGTTGTAAAGTTTTAGTTATGTAATACAGCTACATTTGCAATCTTTCATATTCCAATATTCTTCTATTTTAAAGTGAGCAATTTAAAATAAATCTCCGAGCACAGGTCATATTGCACTTTTCGAGTACACGACGGCAATCACACTTGGTCCTAAGTCTATATATTTCATGGATTATGTATTGATGCTAGCAAGAATGATGTTTTTTTCCAGAATATATAAACCCCTCCCAATGACAGCACAATTTGTCCTCTCCCTCCCAAAGTACAGAAAGCTATATCAAGCACAACATATTTATGGCTGGTGCTATTTCATATCCTTAGTGGTAAATTAAAAACTGTGCTTTCTCCAAATCCTTTAAGCACATGGTTTCATACACCATATGAAAACAGGATTCTGTAGGCTGTAATGTATGACAAGAACGTTTGTGCATATTTGCTGTGTGGCATTTAGTGTGCTGGTGATGAGTTCTGAGCATTGTTTGTTTGTGCTACTGTGTATTTGTTTTGCAATATTGTAATGTGATTTAGTTATATTGTACTGACGTTTCGGTGGTGTTCTATTTTGACTACTTTGTTGGGAAGGGCCCTGCTATGTTTTAGTTGTGTTGTTGTTATGTTCCTTTGTGTATGTTATTCTGTAATGTTCTATTGTGTACTTTTGAGATGTCAACAAATGCTGCAACAAATCCAGCCAAAAGGAGTACTGGCTTTGAAAGTTCCTATTTAAGGTGGTAAAACATTTCTGCTGAAGACACCAGTAAGACCAAAACTGGGGCAGATACTGACTTTTAACTTAGCTTTCCCAGTGCTTACTTTTTATGACCTGGACCTCGACTCAGAAATATGCAGCAAATGTAGATTTGTAACCCTAAAAGCAAGATCTGATCCCTTAAGAACATATTCAATAAAGTGAGAGTGAAACCACCGGAATGTCTGCATATACAATACAGGAGAGGGGTCTTGGAAAATACTGGTGCCTGGGTCATGTGATCATAAGATGTATGCAGTGCATTCATGTGTATGATAAAAAATTAACACTAAGAAGTGTGATCAACACAGCATTTAGATTGAACACTTTGGGTGTGGTCACTTCAGTTGTTACTCGTTGCCTCCCTCATCCGAAAACATGTTGGAGCTTCCATCAGCTTTCATTCCCACATGTGTATCCATCCTCTCCCTCCACGCTCATAATGCCATCTGTTTTCAGAATCCGCCACCCAGTGGTTAATTGTATCCGGTTTTCTCCAATGGAATTCACTGGCACTCATTTTTGTAGATCGGGACTTACTTAATCATCCGACTTTGACCCCAAAAAAGGAAAGAAAAAGGCAGTGAGAAAGAAAGAAAGCTAATTTGTTTCCCTGTACTTATTCTTCTACAAATGAAGTACCTCCTCCATTTCAGGTAGTGTGATCGGAGCCTTAGGTAAGCAAGATATCAAAAAAGAGCTACACAGCAGCAGCTACCGAGAGCACACTCCAAAGCGCCACCTGTGACCTGTCACTGGGAACAGTGTGTTGCGCAGCACTTGGAAGGCAGAGGCAGTGCAATGATGACACATTGGAAGGGGAGTGTGCTACTTTAACTTTAAACTTCACATGCCTTTTCCCAAATGCAGGGCCATTGTTAGTGATGCAGCGGACATTTTATTTGTAGGGGTGCATTATAATCACATGTATAGAGCACACCAGCATATAATCTTTTGTCGTATTAACACTTGGGGGTCGATTCCGATACCGGGCCGGACAGCTCTCCGAGCAGCCTTACCGTGTGACCGACACGTACCAATAGTCGGTCCGTCCTGCAGAGGAAGTACGATGCGCATAACTGCCAAAAACCCTACCAACACGTAGGCTGTCAGTCAAGCTCCATTCTCCGTCCGAGCCGTAACTCCTAACGCTGAACTGAGTCGCCCGGAAGCAGAATCCATAGCAGTTTCCGGCCTGACAAGTACGATGCGTACTTCCTACGTGTCGGGCGGGTCACCACGTACAGCACGTCACAGCATCCGGAAAACAAGCATATCAGGTACGATTCGCGCCACAACTCAATCCACGGCTACAAGACGGACCAGCTTGCAGCGGGTACAAGACGGGGCAACAAGCAGCGTGTACGACACGAACACATCATGAATACCATCGCGCAGATCATACCAGTACTCTACATCTATGACCGGATCAGGAACCAACACCGACGGCGCAGGCGGTAAGTCAGACACCTACCACACAAACAAACAACATGTACCCGCAAAATGGCACACACACACAGGGGATCCACATCCTGGCCACGAACAAAAGGCCACCATAGGGGTTGTATGGCCAGCACCACCACCACCACCTCCCATAGGGCTTATGTTGCCCATCACTACTGCCACTCCCACCCCCACCCATAGGGGACCTGTTGCCCATCACTACTGCCACCCCCACTCATAGGGCATATGTTGACCATCACCCCTGCCACCCCCACCCATAGGGCTTATTTTCCCCAGCACTCCTGCCACCCCCACCCATAGGGGACCTGTTGCCCATCACTACTGCCACCCCCACTCATAGGGCTTATGTTGCCCATCACCCGTGCCACCCCCCCATAGGGCATATGTTGCCCATCACTACTGCCACCCCCAGCCATAGGGGACCTGTTGCCCATCACCCCTGCCACCCCCACTCATAAGGTTTATGTTGCCCATCACTACTGCCACCCCCAGCCATAGGGGACCTGTTGCCCATCACCCCTGCCACCCCCACTCATAGGGCTTATGTTGCCCATCACCCCTGCCACCCCCAGCCAAAGGGGACCTGTTGCCCATCACCCCTGCCACACCCACTCATAGGGCTTATGTTGCCCATCACCCCTGCCACCCCCAGCCATAGGGGACCTGTTGCCCATCACCCCTGCCACCCCCACTCATAGGGCTTATGTTGCCCATCACCCCTGCCACCCCCACCCATAGGGGACCTGTTGCCCATCACCCCTGCCACGCCCACTCATAGGGCTTATGTTGCCCATTACCCCTGCCACCCCAGCCATAGGGGACTTGTTGCCCATCACTCCTGCAACCCCCACCCATAGGGGACCTGTTGCCCATCACCCCTGCTACCCCTACCCATAGGGCTTATGTTCCCCAGCATTCATGCCACCCCCACCCATAGGGAACCTGTTGCCCATGACTACTGCCACCCCCACTCATAGGGGACCTGTTGCCCATCACCCCTGCAACCCCACTCATAGGGGACCTGTTGCCCATCACCCATGCCACCCCCACTCATAGGGGACCTGTTTCCCATCACTACTGCCACCCCCAGCCATAGAGGACCTGTTGCCCATCACCCCTGCCACCCCCACCCATAGGGGACCTGTTGCCCATCACCCCTGCCACCCCCACCCATAGGGCTTATGTTCCCCAGCATTCTTGCCACCCCACCCATAGGAGATCTGTTGCCCATCACTACTGCCACCCCCATTCATAGGGCATATGTTGCCCATCACTACTTCCACCCCCACCCATAGGGCATATGTTGCCCATCACCCCTGCCACCCCCACCCATAGGGCATATGTTGCCCATCACTACTTCCACCCCCACCCATAGGGCATATGTTGCCCAACACCCCTGCCACCCCCACCCATAGGGCATATGTTGCCCATCCCTACTGCCACCCCCAGCCATAGGGGACCTGTTGCCCAACACCCCTGCCACCCCCAGCCATAGGGGACCTGTTGCCCATCACCCCTGCCACTCCCACCCATAGGGCACCTGTTGCCCATCACCCCTGCCACCCCCACTTTTAGGATGGGTGCTGCACCACACATCCATCATACTCCAACATTAGGTATGTCAGCAAAATACATCCCCCTAACATCATGACAACAGTGTGTAGTCTGTGACAAATGCCCACAACAGTGATTATGACTTCAAACATACAATGTAACTAACAGCACATGTGTGACCAACAAATGAGTGTGCCCTACACAAGGCAAGCATCACTATAGCACTGTGTCAATGTGAAAAGAACACCCCCTCACTGTGTAGAACAAAAGTTAAGTGTGATTTCCAAACTGCAGCAGATGTTGAGTATTGTGGTGATGGGGTCTAAACCCCCCCTCATCACAGTGACCAAAAGGTAAGTGTCATCATGGTCAAAGCTGCAAATAACAAACAGCATATATGATCCCTGCTCCCAACACATTAAACACTTCTGGGGCAAACTAGTGGTTGTGTCCCATTCCCACAGAGATGTGGTGAGGCTAACAGTGCTGTGAAAACCGAAAACACTCTCGGCCATGTGCAGACAAGCACCACACATGGAGGCTGACAATGCATACAGTGTACAATGACACAAGAGCAGAAGTGACCATCACCAAGCATACACACATCACGAAAATAGACACACTAATCAAAACAACCTGTGTAGACTGTAGGTGTCAGCTCACAAACTCCCATTCCATGCCAGAAATGGCACCTAACAACCAGGATGAATGTGCACAATGATGTGATATGACTCACAGAGACAGCAGGGAAAATCACAGAAACAGCATCCAGACAAAGGCCAACAACAGCAATACCAATGCACTGGTGCAGATGCACAAACACAAACAGGCAACCTCACACTGCACATCTGACACAGCATGAGTGTGTGTGTGTCTCAGTATCCCCAGGCAACTACACAACACATGAGGGGTGCTGAACCACAGTGACACAGATGTGGACGCAGTGCCATACAAAAGTAAACCATCACAAGCTTGAATGAACACCAACTAACACAGCAAGAGACTGACATACAACAGCACTACCCCCAGGGACCAGACATTGGGGTGACACAAACATGCATGACACCTCCACTGTGATGACAAAGGCAGAAGTCGTACAAACTTGGAAACCCAGACATGTGTCCTTTTCCACAAACGTACATCACACATAAACAAACACAAATCACTCAGCATGGCCCCTCATCCATGGACAAACGGGAGCTAGGGGACCATCCATACAAACATTTACATCAGTCTACCCTCAACACCACACACCCTGAACTGCACAAATGTGCATCTGTGAAGCACACATGGACAGGTGACATTGCACATGCACCCATGACAAACACAGGAATGTTGGGAGGAACTAAGGTGCACAGACACATCACACAAGGACAGTTTACAACCCTGGGGAATGACAGACATACTGCACAGTATGCGGTACATGGCCATGACATCAAAGCTCACGTAACCTTCAGAATCCCTGCCACAGTCCCAGGACAATGCAGAAGCCAAGGAGAACCACAAGGCACACATGCTGACACCTGCCAACATTGCAGCCATGAACCAAACAAGTGGGAACAGTAACACACACATACAAATGTCTCAATCACTGAAAGGTACGACATAGGGACAACTACATGATTTTGCAAAGAAACAAGTGCCTTGGGGAACCCTGACTGTGTCCCATCTGTGTCTGACAACATTATCACCACTCTGAACTGACAAATCCCAATGATGATACACCAATTAACTGTAGTGTGTCATGCACCCACACATCTGGTAGCCCATGGCAAAGTAGTGGGATGAACCCAGTACCACTCAGCAAGCATCAATAACAGGAACATATCAAGGGAACACTGCCTGTGTATGAACAGGGATGTGGACACACACACATGCTCATAGAACACACACCATGGGCCCAGGCTATGTCACGGGACAACACACTTACTTGAGGGCACCCAACTCCTGTGGAAGCCCAGCTGTGCCAAACATATTCACAGCACGTCTCACTCATGTCTGCAGAACACTTGGTCAGTCAGCGATCAGTTACCACACAATGAAGGCTCTGGTCACAACAGCCTGGGTACGTGAGTCTCCCCTATGTCATCTGCACATACTCAAAACATATGTCTAGCAAGTTGCACAGAGGACCCAGTTGCTCCTATACCAATGATGCCCACACCTGTAGGTCCAGTGGTGATGCGCACAAAGTCTGTGGAATTGACAAATTGGACAATGGGAAGCACATCATATGTGTATGGGTGCTAGCCAGAGATGTGACCATGCAAATGAAATGTTCACAGAGATGTCCACAAATAGTTGATCATGACACACCCAGGTAGCTGCAAAGGATGACATGGATACCCACCAGAATAGGATACATATCTCATGGACCACATGGAGTACCTCACAGCAACACATCAGTATTCAACATTGGAAACCAAGTATTCCAGGTGCAAGGGTATGTTAAACATCATCAACATAATGTACAGCTAAATCAAGTTCTCAGGGATAAAGAAAAAAGCTTTATTCAGCATATTAAAAGTTAAACGTCCGTTCAAACAAAGTGGCCAGTCCATGTCCAAATGCCAATGAGTGAACTAGAGTGACAACTGTCACACCTTGCTTGCCTGCACTGCTAAGGACCGGGGTCATCCCCTCGGAGGGGCATACATGGGGGCAGGCCAGGCACCGCAGGGACAGGATCAGGGCGCAGAAGAAGGAGGCAGTGAAGAGGTGGTGGATGCAGGTGAGACACTTGCAACTGCAGTGGAGCTGACTGAAGTGGTGGGTGCTGTCACAACTGTGGGGCACAAGTCAGATGGGGTGGGTGCCGGCACAACTCCAGTGGGCAGGTCAGATGGAGTGGATTGGGTCCCCACTGCAGTGTCCAAGTCAGACGGGGTGGTCGTGGACTCCACTGTAGTGCCTACATCCATGGGAGCGGAATGGGGGGCAGGTGAGGCCGTCAGGACGGGGGGACACGGTCCCCACATCAGTGGCACTAACTGTCTGACCAGGTGTGGAGGAGCAAGTGGTAGAGGGGGATGGCCTTAGCATTTTGGGGATGGTGTATCTGTGGGTGGGGGTACTCGGGGCAGGGAGTGGCGGGGAAACCTCTGGAGTGGTGGCCTGGGGGATGGAGGACGGAGATTTTGCCTTGGAGCTGCGTGGTGGCGGGGGGTTCTTGCTCTTATGGCTCCGGGGGGGACTTGCGGGTGGGGGTTTCAGTCTGACTGTTCCTGGTTGAGGGTGTCTGGGTGTGAGGGGCACTTCCCTCTGTGTGTGGGCTAGGGGTGGGCGGAATTTGCGAAATTCACTTTCGCAAATTATAGCGAAAATGTAAAAAATCTCCGTAAACACGCGGAAATATCGCGAAGATGCGGAAGTTTTTTTCCCGCCCGTTCGCGGTATTTTCTGCGTGGTTGCGGCTCGCCAACTTACCCATGCGGTTGCTCGCGGCCGCGGCCATCTTGTTTTCACTTGTCTCGCGCTGCATGATCGCGAGAAGAAAGACATGATCGCGCGACGAATGGCGTTACTGCGGGCGCGAACTGTCGCGAGACAGCGCAAATGGCTACCAACAATCCAACATCTCGTGGAGAACGCGACCGGAAAGGGAAAACTTGTCGGCGAACGCGGGGATTCAGGTAAGGCGATCGTGCACACGCGAGAATGTATTATTTTACAGCGCGAGCAAGAAACAAATTATCGCTAAGCTGCGGAATGCGGAAATTTTGACATTTTTGCGCTTTCCGCGGAACACGAAAATGCCAAATTATCGCAATTTCCGCGAATGGAACGGAATTTTGGCCCAGGCCTAGTGTGGGCACTGACTCTTCCCCTTGTAATCAGGATCTGCTGAGTCGGTGGGGAAGAGGCCAAGGTCACAGAGGAAGAGCTTCTGGGGAGATGGGGTTGCAGGTGATGCAAGGGAAGGGGGCTGGGAGGGAGAGGTCTTGGAGGACTGCGGAGTGGTTGTGGATGACTCTGTGTGTGTCTGCAAACCAGCCCCTGTGAGTGTGGTATCAGTCCCCTGCGCTTGCTTGTGTGCACGTCTAGACCTTGGTTTGGGTTTGGACAGGTAGGCTGCTGGGAATCGTGGGTGGTGCAGGGGTAGGAGGGGTAAGGGACTGTTGGAGGAGGGACACTGCTGCCATCATGGAGGAGGCCTTGGACTGATTGGTCCTCTGTAGGGCAGACATGCCCGAGGAAATGCCCTCCATGAATGACACCAGTTGTGTCAATAGACTTGTGTGTGCATGGAGGTCCTTCAGCATCGACGTCTGCCCTACATGGATCTCTCTGAGTAAGTCCACAGACTCCTCACCCAGGGCAGCAGGGGACACAGGGGCAGGGGGTGCGGTGCCTGGCACAAAGGAGACATGCTCACGAACACGGGGGCCTACAGGGACCTCTGGGATGGGAGCCGATGGGAGGGGGGTGGTGGTGGTGGTGGTGGCGGGGACAGTCTCACTAGCTGGGGTTTGGTGGCTGCTGACACCCACCTCCACAAGGGAGTCATCCTCAGAGCTGCTGTGGCCCTCAGCTGGGGTTGATGGTGCTGACGACTCCTCTGTGTGGCTCCACTCGCCCTCCATGCCACTGGGTCCCCTCGACTCCTCTCCTTCTGTCCCTGTCAGGCTCTGTGGTTCCTCCTGATCCATGGAGCTGTCCCCTCCTGTGGCCATGGATGTATCTGGATAGGAATAGGAAGTAAGAGAACAACATCAGTCACCTGCACCGACTACACACACGACAGTGAGTACATCACATCACGGTGCAGGCCCTGGCATCATCAGCTTAACACAGCTCAAAGTGCCAACACTGTTTAGAATAAGCCAATTGTCATTTTCAACATCAACCATGGCACATATATACCTCCTTGACTTGAACACATATGTCTGTTGCATGTTGGATGCTAATACCCCAATGTGCCGACATGCACCACCCACACCTCATTTGGACATGCAAGGGAACATGTAGGAGTATGTCACTATACACACAGCACATGTCTTGCTACTGACTCAGTACAGGTGTACGGATGAAGGGATGGGCAGAGACTCATTTCACATGCTTGTGATGCATGCCAGCAACACACACTATGATGTTCTCATGTCCTGATGGGCAATGCCACAATGGGGTGCATGGTGCACACTTGAACACAATGCAGGATCACTCATAGCAAGTTAAATGCCATGGCACTGAGATGCCCTGAAAGTCAGTCAACACTGTCTCCTGTCACAGGGGCAGGGCATCCAGATAACAACACTATGCACTGACTCACAATCCTAGCTCAGGGGTAAAGCTAACTCTGCAGATGGCCGGCGCACTTGCCCATCCCCTGCAAACAACATATACAGGACCCAGAAGACCCCACATCATGCAAATCAGACATATGAGTCTCTGCAAACACAACTCCCTGTACAGCAACACATCACAGTCTGCCATGCATGTAACCCAGCTGCACGAAGGACACAGTTGCATACACCATTGTGCGCTGTCAGATGATCACACACCTATATGTCACACAGGTCTTGTCTCTCACAGTCACATCTCAGAAGTCATGCTGACCCTCTGAATCATGGACATCCCAGTTGTACGTAACAACAAGCCACACCCTGATGACACAGAGGCAGACACCTGAGGGCAGATGTCACTAAGCACAACCTGTAATTTGATACACAGGAGTGGGATTACAGAGTGTTTCTAAATGCCCTTGAGGAGGCATGACTGGCCAGCTCTACATGAAACAGTGTTTGGCCCTGGACAGTAGTCAGGTGGCTAAGCAAGTGTGACATACTTGATAAACATACTCCTGAGGCCCCAAAATTGGAGTCCCCTGCTGCATGGGTTTGTTTGGAATACCCCAGTCACATCTGGCGAGTCAGACCAGCAATTGGAACACATCTCAAGGGCATATACAGATCACATGTGAGATCTCAGGAATTGGGCAAACAATTGACCCACCCATGAAACACACAACAGAGTCACAGGAACATATGCTGTCCGGTAGATGAAGCATAGCTGACTGCAGGGGCACAGTGTCCTAGTGACACAAGCAACAGACTGTAGGGGCCACACCTGTGGAACAGATGAGGAGGGTGCAGCACACAATCGAGGGACCTGAGTATTGGACTACAAGACCTACGGAATGTGGAAGTGTGACCAGGCCAAAAGACTGCAATTAGCATGTCAGACATAGTAGTACACAGATTAGGCATGGACTTACCCCCTTCCTGCTGCTGTCTGGCCTTCAGCTGCCTATCCAGGTCTGGGAAGACCACCACCAGTATCCGGAGCATGTGGAGGGTCAGGGTCCGGTGTCCGCCCCTCCTGCGCGGAGGTGACAGCTTCAGCTGGACTCTAGCTATCCTCGGGGTCCATCCCCGAAGGTCCTGCCACCTCTTCTGGCAGTTGCGGATCTGGCGCTTGTAGACCCCCACCGAATAAACAGCCTGGACGATGGTCAGCCATATCTCTTGCTTCTGGTGGGCATCAACCTGTGAGGATGACAAAGTGAAAAGTACATTAACACACATGCCCCAGATTTGTGCTGCACACATTTGGATATACATGTCATCATCACAAAGGAAAATGAGTTACACAGGTAGTGCAACCATGGGGAAGGACAAATCACCTGCATGTCTGACATGTTAACAATACCTGGATAGTTTAAGTTTGCACTAATGCACTTTAGCAGCAGGACACCTGTTCATTACATGTTTCTACACACTTTGGGGGATGAAAGTAGTCCGTGAGAATGCTTGCCACTGGTGTACACACTGCTAGTACTGCTAGTCAGACAACATGCATAATTAGGAAGGCAGTGGACTGCACACTCACCTGCTCCCCTGGTTTCCCATAGAGCTTGCTGTACTGTGGAAGGTGCCCATCCAGCAGGGCCTGGTTCTGCTCCTCAGTGAAGGCTGGGACCCTCTCCAGAGTACGTGCCATAGCAGGAGCCAGAGGATGCAGAGACAGCAGCAGTGGTAGCAGGGATGTGGTCCAGTAGCATGTAGTGCAGGCAAGTGAGCTCCCTGGGGGCCAGCCAGCCTTATATCTGTGCTGCAGAGGCAGAATCTGTCATGTGTCCCAAGTGATAGGTCCAACACGGTTGCATTCTATGAATCTGACCAATCCATTTAAATGTACGACTCGTACACGCCTTCCGCATCGTTCAAAT
The DNA here is from genome assembly GCF_964204655.1 of Triturus cristatus. NCBI lineage: Eukaryota > Metazoa > Chordata > Amphibia > Caudata > Salamandridae > Triturus > Triturus cristatus. The sequence continues at coordinate 283,450,147 of NC_140587.1, forward strand.
CTTCACCTTCATGAAACACTTGAAATTGGAACATTGTTGTAGGCATCCAACTGAATTTCCAGTGCACAACTCGTACAAGTTTTAAATCCGCATCCGTCTCCATGACAGTCCGGAGCCAATGGGTGCGCCTTGCTCGGTCAACTGACTGTACAACGCGTATTTCGAAAGTACACATGCACTTGTTTCCATACCATTCAATGGCCAAGGCGTACGCCTGTCTCGGACCATGCCTGCCCGATGCATATGCATTATAGTCACCCACGTTGGATGTTATTGCATTCAATGACAAAGCGTACGCACGGCTCGGTAATGAATTGTGCAATGCGTACGCTTTGTCACCCGCGTCGTACATCATTCCATTCAATGACAAAGCGTACGCACAGCTCGGTCATGAACCGGGCAATGCGTACGCATTATCACCTGCGTCGGACCTCATTGCAGTCAATGGCAAAGCGTACGCACGGCTCGGTCATGAACCGTTCAATGCATACGCATTGTCACCCGCGTCAGACGTCATTGCATTCAATGACAAAGTGTACGCACAGCTCGGTCATGAACCGTGCAATGCGTACGCATTGTCACCCGCGTCGGACCTCATTGGTGTGACTATTCTATGGATTCAACACACATTTACTAGCCAGGGACACCTGTGCACACCTACCACACTACAGCATTGGCCACACAGTGTCCCATGGCATGTAATGCTGCATTCCCTGGGTGTTTGGGGGGGACACATCTGGTTTGTTGGGTGGCACATTTGTGCAGCCACTCCCAGGCTGTGCACGTGTACATGGGGGCAGAATCCTTTGTGTGTTGTGCACATTACCACTGTGATGTGCAATTGTACAGTAATGGGCATGAGTCATGGACACAGTTTCATGTTGGATATGTTTGGGGCATGTCACAAACACCCTGAGTTCAGGGGGTGATGGCATGTACGTCACAGTGAGACCTGTAGCCACAATACTGATGTGCAACCACAGTCTGTGTGCACGTTGTGTCTCAGATGTGTCTGATCAAATGTGCCCAATGGGTTACAGTCTCCACATTCATGTGGTATATGCATCAACCTTGATGGTGTGTGTGTCTAAGAGACGTACATGTAGGGCCGGCAGGAACAACAGTGGCCACTACTTGTGGGACTTACGCTTGCCTTGTGGTGTGTACGTGATACGCTATGTCCATGCCAGTGTCGATGTGGCAATACAGGGACCCTGGGTTTCTGCACGGCAAAGATCTGTGATGCCTGGGAGACATCAGGTCTCACTTGTCACTGTGGTGTGTTTGGAACGTCGCAGCAGTACATAGGTTAGGTGACACAGCCAGATGATTGGCCATTGCACTACATGGGACTCATGTGGACATGTGGAATTGAGATGTGAGGTGGTGGTCATGTAGGTGACATATGTGTCCATGCCCAACAGCACACACCTCAGTACATTGTGTAATATCATGATCTATCATGTGATATTCAGCCTGGTCATGGCCACATGGGTGGATGAACTGACAATCTTCCTTTGTGCATCTCTGTACTGCAGGGCACCAGCTGGCCATAGACCGTCCCAGGCCTTGCAACCATGCAGGAACGCAACGGCATCAGACGGTACCACTTCACCAGGCCACTGATTGAGGAGTTGGCAGAGCAGTTGGCCCCACATCTGCTACTCGGCCGGACATACCCTACAGCACTGACCCCAGAGGTGAAGGTGATGGCAGCCCTGCACTTCTTTGCTACTGGTACCTTCCAGTACACTGTGGCTACTGCTGGTGGTATGTCGCAAACGATGTTTAGTCAGGTGCTATGCGATGTGTTGGAGGGGATGTTGCATTTCATAGACCTGTACATCAAGTTCCCTAGCCCAGCTGAACTCCCTGAAATAAAGGATGCCTTTTATACACTGGGGCGGATGCCGAACGTCATTGGATCTATTAATGGGACACATGTGGCCCTGATACCACCACAGGCACATGAGCAGGCATACCGGAACAGGAAGCACTACCACTCCATCAATGCTCTGGTGGTATGTCTTGCTGGCATGTGTGTGCACGGTTCCCTGGTTCTGCGCACGATGCCTACATTATGAGGAGTAGTCGCATTGCAACGCTGATGTCACAGATGCCAGCTCAGCATGCCTGGCTTGTTGGTGTGTACTGACTGTTTATCATTGTGTGTGTTTGTCAATGTTGTATTTCGCACTCCTATAAAACTCAGCTACTTGTTCATTTTTGTGTGTGTAGGTGACTCCGGATACTCCAACATGCCGTGGTTGCTGACACCCCTCAGGAACCCTGTGGCACCAGCAGAGCGGCGCTACAATGAGGCACATGGTCGGAGCAGGAGGGTGATTGAGCGGACATTCAGCCTCCTGAAAAGCCGCTTTCGCTGCCTGGACAAGACCGGAGGGACCCTCCCATATGAGCCTGCAAAGGTGTGCAAAATAATCCTTGTATGCTTCATGCTACACAACATGGCAGTGTGGAAAGAGGTGCCTCTCATCCAGGATGACGATGACCAACCTCCGGCACCTGTGGAGGATCCCGGCATGGACCAAGATGCCAGTGATGATGAGGATGAGGGTGACGTCCGCTCACAGCTCATCAACAACTTCTTCACGTGAATGTGAGTTTCAAGGGTTGTTATGTCAATGTATGGAGGTAGCCTGGAATGTGTTGTGGCAGCTCTGTTGCTGTCTGAGTGTGTCTGTGTGCCACTTGACTGGATACGTGCAGTGATGTGTCCATTCAGGTGGTGTGTACTCCATAATAGGGTAGTACTGCTAACTTGTTTTTGTGTAGGTTTCTTGCGACATGTTTTGTGCATGTGTATTGCATTTCTCTCCTGTTTGTCTGTGCTTTTGACTGTATCTTGTCTGTCCTTCCCAGGGTCCTTTGCCTGTTGTGTGGTCAACACTGACCCCCAACACCCAGAAGCCAACACCAGTGTGGAAGTTGAGAATTCCCATCAACTGATGTGCCACACATCCCTGGACTTCAATTCTACAACACTTTGTGAGCGTGTGTCCACTGTTACATAGAATTACCGTGCAACTATTGTGGAATAAACGTGTTGCTGATGTGTAATGAACCTGTGCTACGCTTTGTTATGTGCGTTGTCTGTCTTCCCACATCTGACTGACATCTGCTTACCTCACCTGTGGACTTGTTACCACTGACTGGGGTTGGTGTTGTGTCTGTGCATGCCAATGTGTTTCAGGTCAACATCATTGTGTGGGATGAGTAACATGGCCATGGTGAGTATGTGTTGTGTTGCCATAGTGGGTTGTCTCCCTCACATGTGCCACATCACCATGACTCACCTTACGTTGTTCACATTGTTGCAGTATTTGGCATGCACTGTGTTGTGTAGCAGGTATGGTGTACTGGTGGGTTTATTTTCAAACATGTGTGAGGGAAGTGCACAGGATGGTGGGTGCTGTACATTGGTTTTGGCATCTAAAGTTCACATTAGAGTTGGAAGTGCTGGTAGATGAAATGTCCAGAGTAAAGTCCACAGTCATCTGCTACATTGGCCCAGCATGAACCCTCCATGTCATGTGGGCGAGTTGTGTGCGATTGGACAAGGTGAACGGGTTGCGCACAAAGAACATTGTCCAGAACAGGTTTAGAGGCCCGGGGGGATGTGCTGGAACATCTACCTCTTACATGCCCTTCTTCGGACGACCCCTCTTCTTCCGGGGGGAGGGGGGATCCTCAGGTGCGGGTTTCTGCGGTGCAGGGGACTCTCCGCCAGAGTCCTCCTCCCTCCCTGTGGCGCTGGCAGATGGTGTTGCAACAGATGGTGTGGCCACACAGGGAGGTGTGGACAGGTTTGTGTTGATCTGGCGGAGGCATTGGAGTATGTCCCGATGCACCGCAGTAAGGGCATCCCACTTTGCCTCCATGCATCCCCACTACCTGGCCAAATCCTCCGGTGCTATCCTGGTACGCATCTATGATGCGTGCAAGGTGGGGGTCATCATGCAGTCCAGACCCCTCTGCAAGGCACGCCCTCTGCCTCCCACCCCTCCCAGCACCCCTATCCACACGTGCAGGACCAGCGGTGGGACGCACAGGTGACACTGGGACCCCTTGGGTGGTGTTGTTGGTGGTGTTTGCTGTAGCTTCCGGGGGGTCCTGTGTCCCTGTGCTGTGGGTGTTCATTGGCCTTGGTCTATCCGTGTTGGCGGGGGTGCCCTATCGGTTTCCAGATGCTGGAGGCGTGCGTACAGGGGGTGCAGATGTTGATGCTGCTGGTGCTGCATGATGGCTCACACCGGAGGGGCCAGGTTGGTCGTCGTCATCCGAAGAGGATAGAGACAGAGTCAAACCAGAGAGCTCAGTGTCCGCCAGAGTCTGGGACTGGGAATCCTCATCATTTGGTTCTGGGTGCCCATCACCACCTGTGTTTGGAAGAGACACACAATGTAAGTTATGTTTCTACATGCATTGATGGTTCACAAACATGACATTTTCAACTTTTCGAACAGATGCCTGCCTGTACACTGCTTTTTCCCAGCTTGTCACGGACAGAGTTTGATATTGTTGTTGGCCATTTCCCAGCATGGCCTTGTGCTCCCCACAACAGAGCCCACTGTCAGACATCTTGTCAGCCCTTCCCACTCCCTGTGGGGCGAGTATGGTTCAGTTAAAACTTGCTGGCCCATGTGGGTGGGTGTAGATTGTCTGCGACTGCGACTCCCATCATACTCTTGGCTACACCCCCCTTCCCAGCATGCCCATACATCCTTCCTCTTGACTCTGCTTCCCTGTGAGGGAGTGTGACAGCAATGGCAAGATGGCTGACTGTGAAGTCCTGGTGTTTGTTGTTGCCCATTTCTAAGCATGGCCTTGTGCTCCCCACAACAGAGCCCGGTGTCAGACATCTTGTCAGTCCCTTCCCACTCCCTGTGAGGCGAGCATGGTTCAGTGTATGCTTACTGGGCCATGTGGGTGAGTGTAGATTGTCTGTGACTGCGACTCCCATCATACTCTTGGCTACACCCCCCTTCCCAGCATGCACGTACTTCCTTCCTCTTGACTCCGCTTCCCTGTGAGGGAGTGTGACAGCAATGGCAAGATGGCTGACTGTGAAATCCTGGTGTTTGTTTGGCTACAAGTCCAAAGAGAGCCCCTGTGCTTCACACAGCAGCACCAAGTACAGGATATATTTTGCTGATATTTCACTGAGGTGTCTGTCAATACATTCTACCCAGTGAGTTGTGTGGAGTTTGTGTTGAGGGGGGGTGTCTCCACATGCTGGTAAGTATGGTCAGGGCTGTCAGTCCTCCTTCCCATCATGAAACGTGCTTCCATTGTAGGGCGTGCAAGTTGTCTTTCAGGATGTCAGTCAGTGGTGTCCTGCTTCTGATTTGCACACAACCCCTAGCAGGGCCTTGTGTTTCCCACAGCAGGACCCAGTGTCAGGCCATCTTGTCAGTCATTTTCCACTCCCTGTGATGTGGACATGTTTCAGAGAGGTCTTGATGGGCCAATCAGGAGGAGGAGCATTATCTGTGACTACAGGCCCCATCATGCTTTTGGATACACTCACTTCACCTGCATCCCCACTATCCCTTCCTGTCAGTCAGCTGCACTGTGAGGTAGTGTGTTTGTGGTGGCAAACTGTCTGGCAGTGTCTATTTAGCTTTGTGCCACTGGCTTGCTCTATTTGTTTTTAGGTTGGTGCATGTCATGACACAGTTCCAAGTCACTATGAGATGGCAGGTATTGTGTTTGTCTGACTGGCATACACATCTTGGTATGATCATCTATTGGTTACTGTAGCTTTGCTTGCGGTGCATGGTTTCACTGTCCCCTTGCCACACAATCTTGGGTATGTTGTTTGTGTACTCACCAGGCTCTGGTATGTCTGTTAGGCCATGGACTCTCTCTGGTGGTAGGATGTCCCGCACCTTCTCCTCCCAGGTCCTGAAGTAGACTTGTTTTGCAGGAGGGCCACCGCCGGTGCACTGACTCAGGGCGTGATCTTTTTCGATGAGTTTCTTGACCCTCCTGCGCACGTCATACCACCTGTTCTGGATATTGTCCTTTGTGTGCCTTGCTGGTGCTTGAGCGTTCACCTTGTCCACAATCCTCACCCACATCTTGGTTTTCTGTGACATGGGGGTTCTTTGGACCAATGTACCAAACAAATGTGGCTCTACTCTGATGATCTCATCTACCAGCACTCACTATCTCACTATCTCAATATCAAACTCACTATCTGTGAACTTTGGATTCTTCTTTGGGGGCATGGTGATGGGTGGTGGTGGTGAGGGATGTGTGTTTGAGGGTGCAAGTGAGGGTGGGTTGGTGTTGGTTTTGCTGGCTGTATGTGTGTGTGCCTTTGGATGAGGTGCTGATGGTGTGTGGGTTGTGTGATGGGTGAGTTGTGACTGTGTAATGGTGTTTGCTGCTGGCTGTGTCTCCTGTTTGCAAGGGATCATGGTAGTGATTGTAGTCCTTTATTTAGTTGGAGTTGTGGGTGTGTCTTTGTCCAAGTTTTTTTTATTTGATATTTATTGGCTTTGTCATTGCTTGTTTGGTCCTTTCTTTGTCTTTTTTCCTTTGGGTTTTGTAGGCATGAAGGAGACGTTCATTTGACGGAAACGGATGCTGCTGTTGTCTCGTGCGGGCTTCTCCGCCTCGTTCACACTGCCTATCTTCTGTGTTTCATACGCGTCGGTCGTGAAGGTCTCTATTGCTTGTGGGCCCAGTTGTCTGTGCATGCCGGTCTTGCGGTTTGGTCTCCGTGTGAGTCGGTCTGGTTTTACACGCATTGCATCGTACTGGGCTGTTCGGACATCGCGGGTCGGTCGGGTTCATTCCGGGTTCGTGTCGATCAGTGAAAATCGCGTCGGTTTTCCGGCCGGATCACTATTTTCCCTACTGCTCGGTCGTACGGCTTGTATTCCGTATGTGTCGGTTGTGATTCTTTCGCGTTACATCGTACTGCACGGGTCATACAGCACTGGTCCGTGTCGGTCAGTATTCGGTCTGGGTCCATGTCGGTCGGTTCGTTTTGCGTCCGGAATCGGACTCGGCCGCGAAGTGTTAGAGTCTTGAGATGTAATAACATGATGTGGGATGTATTTAGGCCATTGAATAATAACATGTATAATTAACGTAGAAAGTGAATGTAACTAGCAGAAAATATTATCGTGAAGAAATTGGTGTTGTGCAACTGGCAAACATTCATTTATTTAATGTGTTATTAATTAAGTTGTTTACATGTAGGTAGATGAAACTGAACGTGCCTTATTTTTATTCAATATGTTAGCCGAAATTATGGGCCTGCAATGCATTTTGCCTAGAAGCTATCGCTTTAGAATTAATAGTAAATGTCAGGTGTGGTGTGAAATCTTCTCTTTCTCACGTTTGTGTTGCAGGTGAAAGAAGCGCTCTTGTTAGCTAGAATAATGCCTTTGTTTTACTAGTCAGGCAAGGAGAGAAAAATTGATATCGTACGGAGTTGGATGAATAAAGGTAGGACGTTGCCTTTCATATAGGAGAGGGTTTGGGAACCAAGGTCAAGTGTATCAGAGGAGAAGAACACCGTTGTCCCATGGAAAGTTATCTTTAGAGTGGTACCCAGAGCGGATGGCGTGACCTGAAAAAGATTGTGGGAAATCTCTCCTTGATATTGAATTGCCTGGGGTTAGGGAAATCTTCCACTTCTCTTCCTGCCTTCAGAGAGAGCGCATCTTAGAACAAGCTCTGTCTCTATAGCTTTATGCTATCTGATCCACCGATGGTGAGAGACTTCTTAGGCAGATTACACATGTTGATACCTTCTAGTCCATTTCTGGAAATGCTCAAGTCGGGATGTCATTTTAGCTTTAGTGTATGGACAGATTAATGTTGTATATGCACCAACCCTCGATGCAGGTGAATCTAGACTCATGCTTTCTGATCCTTTCCATTCTATTTCTTGAATTTATTGTTTTGTTCATGCTGCATCAATTACATTGGATGCACAGATTTGGCTTCATGCTAATTCCGATGTATTTTTACACCCTTGTCTTGAGGTGTCTTAATGCCCAATTATTTTTGGCTGTGTAATAAACTAACTAACCTTACGTAGTTTTCTGTGGTTACTATGTATCAAGAGAATTTCTTGTGCTACTGAATTACCAATAATAACACGTTTGCTCCCCTCTAAGCTTGCATGCTGCTAAAAGCAACCATTGGATTCTGATTTTAGAATAAGTCCCGATCTATGGGTTCAACCCTTTCACTAGGCATGGGCAATGTGGGAAGCTGCTGCCTAGGACCCTGTTCACGCAATGAAACATGGGGTGCCACAAAGGCTTTTGTCTATGGGAAATAACACTCCTGTTCCCCTTCCCCATCTATCCTTAATTTGTTTATGAGGCATTAGACTTGCACACACTGTTGCAGGGCGTGATGGGATTTGTCAGGGAGACTGAGGATTCACATTGCTTGCACCAGGGCCCATTACACCATTGCTACGCCATTGGCCCCTCTCTCATGGGCCTCATAGACATGATCCAATGCTTTTGTCCTAAGACACAGCCTTCCATAAGCGTTCCTGACATGGTCTAGAGCTGCAAGGGCCCAGTGATGGAAATCCCTTGCAACACTGTACCAAGGATCAAAGACTCGGGATCAGGACTCACTCTAGCAGAGTCCAAAAGCAGGTCTCAGGCATGTCCAGTTGGGGCCGGTCAACTGGGCAGTTGTAGTGAAGGCTTTTATAAGCTTGTATTCCTGTCGCTTCCACAGGATGTCAACCAACTGACCCTGCAGGCACTTTTAGGTATCTTGGGTAAAAGGCAAGCAGGTCCAGTCATCCTTACTCAGAGAGCAGCGCAGTTCTTCTTCTGAATATTCCACAGGTCCAGGAGTGCTCTTATGAGAAGTTCAGAGGGAGCTGATTTTTTAGAAAATGTTAGCATTTGGGTGAAGGCAATCCCTAGCCTACTCCCACATTGCTTCTGGTCAGTTCTGGCCCTTCCACTGGGTTTGGATCCAAACTATCTAGGGTAACATGGGCAGGCAGACAGGCATAGGTGTCAGCTGCATTTGCCAGTGACAGGGCAGTAAGCCTCAGAAGCCAGGAAGAGGTGGGTGCAGCCCCTAGGCTACCACTGAAGCTCCTTCCCCAGGCCATCCTGCTCAGAAGAGGAACCCCTTTTGGTGCCTATCTGGAAGGAAAACACATCTCACTACAAGAGAGCCATTATTAGTTATGTGACCCTGACAAGGACTATTTTGTTTAGGGAGTCAATTAATAAACACAATCAATGTCATAAGTAAAAGGATTGTGGAGTAAGTAATAAGATAGATTTAAGGTATGAAGAAGATGCTGCTCTCCATGTAGCAACCCCCTCTTTCATGCAAAGCACTGTACAGACTAACTATTGTTTAAGCCTCAGAAGAAGAGAACGCATAAATCTAAGCTTTGTCCACTGAAATTAACTAAACCCTTTGCAATTCTTTCAAGCCACCATGGTCCTAAAAGATATGAGCTCTGGGAATGTAAGTCTGGTGGGCTTTTTTATGGTTAAAAGGTGTGCGGTTTCAAGAGTTTTGTTGTATTCTTAAATGGTTGCCTCTGCAGTTAAAGAAGCTAGGGGAGAGTTATGTTCTTTAGGTTTTGGGCACTGTGAGTGTCCCTCGGAGATAGGTAATAATAACACAGACACTCATGGCATCACACCTCTTTTTTAACTAAAAATGGGTAGTTGGTAATTACCTAAGTTGAGTTGTACAACTCTTCACAAAAGAAACCTTGGAAGAAAACATGCCAAAGCAAACACTACTTTCTTCAAGGTCAAACACTTGGTATAAGCCTGTGAGGTCAAGGTCTATTGAGTGATTGTTCTTGGGTCAAGGGTCAGTCTGTAGGTACAAGTATTATGATCTGGAATATTTATGGCTTTAAGACTTTGCTTCATTTAAAAGCTCAAGACAGATGGGGGCTTGCTGAAAGTACTATAATCTGATAGGAGGAATTCCAGGGCCTGCGTAAGATTCCCATCTCATTGGAATGGGACCAAATTTTGGAAGTCTTCAAAACTATAGATTCTTTTACACCTCCGACATCACTGATAGCTGTGACTCACCCCATTAATCCAGCATTCCCTCGAATGACTAACTTGTAACCCTCTTGTACAATGACAATGTATATATTTTTTTTGGTGTACACGTGTACAACAGTCCTGTGTGTAGCCGTTAAGGCTGTGGTTCAATGTTCTTTTTCTTAGGCACTATTATGTATCATGTTCTATCTGTGCACAAGGGATAGCCCCATAGGAGTTCGGGATCTCAGACAGTATTTGGAACCAGAGAACAGGGAGGGTGGAGGGCGTTGGTTTATCTTTATATCTTTTATTTATTGAGGATTAGACATGTTGTGACAATGTATAGTCTACCCTTGTTTATGCCACAATTGCTGCTTTCAGTATATGCTCTTATCCTGTGCTTTGTGTTTATCCAACATTGTCTATTAGCAATGTTTAATATATGGCTACATCTTTATTCCTAGTAAACAGTACAGACATATCTGCTACGAATATGATGTATTGGTTAACATTGCAGGCATTTACAATGCACGGTTTCCAGTGATTAACATGACTGTATTTGAGCGTTGTCCTCTATTATAAAAATCAATAAAATTATGTTTAAAAAAAAAGAAAAGCTCAAGACATAAATATAGAGATATATGACACTTGGCTTTTTTAAAAAAAACGCAGATGTGGACAGGACCCTTGTTTGATGGTTTTAAGAGATGAGTGAAAAACACGAAATCATACAAGATGGGTGGCTAGTTGATATTGGTGTCAGTGCTAAGGAAGCCTGACACCTTCATTTCATCGGTCATTGGCTATTAGTATATTTGGTTTTAGTACAAAATATTCAGAGTGACCGTTGTTCAGTAGACGTTTTTTTTAATTTTATTTAGAATTGCATTAGACCTCATCAGAGATCCACAATCTTCATGAAGAGAACAGAAGAAAATCATCACAACTAATTTATTGAAAACAACCAGATATGGTTTTCTGCCCTTGCCATGGCCAAAGTAAGCAAAGCACATTGCACTTTTTATTGTTCTGTAAATTTTACCAGAATTTTAGGTCTTTCTATCTTAAACCTATGTTAGTTGTTGTTGCTCAGAATATCAGTTCACATAAAGCAGCTATGACGTTTTTAGTGACACTGAGCGAACCTTCTGTGTGTTATAACTTTGCCCTTTTTGTATTGAATACCAATAATGAAAGAAAAAGCATTACGCAATAGCCAAGTAAACAAAGCGCTTAGCACTTTTTACATTTTCACAGGTTTCACCTGAATTTCAAGTGTTTTTATCAAAATCTATGTTTGTTGCTCAGAATATTAGATTATATAGCATGGTTATGAAATTTTAGGTGACACTAAGTGAACATTTTGTATGTTATAATGTTGCCTTTTTAAAAATTTTTATAAATCTTTTTATAAAACATACTCGACATAGAAATACAATTCCACATGGATCATTGGCAGGGAGCACAGTGAAATCAAGATACATATCGGTACAGTAGGATAATGTTTGGAGATCACAGGGCGGGGGCATCATCACAATCAAGGTTACAAGGGGGAGCACATATATTGCCACGGTATTCATTCCAGGAAGCCCAAATCTTAGACCATTTCCGGGGACAGACCCAAGCTGTGTATACTGTCTTGTCCCTTAACATACACCAATCGAGGTCTTCCTTCCAATCCGCAACTTTAGGAGCATGTGGCACTCCCCAGAGTTGGGCAAGGTTTTTTTTGGGCGATCATGCAGCCTAGTGTGACTCATTGTGGAAGAGGTGTGGCAGCGCGGCCAGGGCGACTGACTCTGTAATCTGGGGATCACAGTTCGATCCACGGCGCCAGTGGCAGATTAGCCCAGCACCATGTGACTCTGGGCAATAGCTTGCTTAATCTTCCCAAGGGCCCCCAGCGCTGTTCTGCTTGGGTTTTCGGATCGGGTGGAACCCGCTCTACAGAGCCCTTCTGACCCAAAACAGAACGTTACCCCCTCCCTAGGGTCTTTTTACACCCAAATAACCACATATATACGTACCACCTAAGGACAGGGAATTCCTATTATATATATATATATCAAGACCTCACAGCCTCACAATCTCAGCAACCAAAGTCTCGCGGCCTTAGGCAGACCCAGAATCTCCTACCCATTCGGCAGCGACACACACACGATCTCGCGACCTCAGTCAGGTCCAGAATCTCCTACCCATTCGGCAGCGACACACACGATCTCGCGACCTCAGTCAGGTCCAGAATCTCCTACCCATTCGGCAGCGACACACAAAGTCTCGCGACCTGGGTCAGGTCCAGAATCTCCTACCCATCCGGTAGCAACACACAAAGTCTCGCGACCTGGGTCAGGTCCAGAATCTCCTACCCATTCGGTAGCAACACACAAAGTCTCGCGACCTGGGTCAGGTCCAGAATCTCCTACCCATTCGGCAGCGACACACTCACGATCTCGCGGCCTCAGTCAGACCCAGAATCTCCTACCCATCCGGTAGCAACACACAAAGTCTCGCGACCTGGGTCAGGTCCAGAATCTCCTACCCATTCGGCAGCGATACACACACGATCTCGCGGCCTCAGTCAGACCCAGAATCTCCTACCTACACGGCAGCCTTAGCACGAGCTCATCCTATTAGTACACGACAGGGGAATTGGGACTATATATCAGATCACACAAAGACTATTAGTTGAGCTCAACCTGTTCTCTAGTTCGAGGGGCTTGTTTTCCCCCTCATCCAGTTACCACTTACCTGACCAGGATTAACCTCTGTTCATTCTTAAGGCAACTCTGACTAAAGAATAGGCTATCCTCCTATACAAAAGTACACAACACATGCTAACGTACAATAAGCTAAATACTTTATTTAAATGCCACATGCACATTTACGGAACACATCATACATATATAACCTGCAAGGAAAGTAAAAGATTAAGTTATACACTTCAAAGAAAAAGGGATCGACTTCACCTTGAGGGTACGTCGCCTGTACTCAATGGTCATCTAGGTTCCCTTCTCGTCTATGCCTCGGCTTAGCCTGGAAGTCACCCCTCTGCAGTTGTGGGTCTGCTCCCTTCTCCCTCTCCGAGTCACTGGAACCTTGTCCTTATCGGCTACTCTCTCCTCTTTGGATTCAAGTTCATCATCAGTCTTCCCTGGAATAAGTAATAGCTCTTCTGCTAACGGCCAGATGCCGCCTATGGTCTAGAAGCAAGTGCCCTTATCTCACTCAGACTTTCACTAATATAGAAGTGCATTCCCTCATGGAAATTTCCAGCTCGAAACCTGCCGCCCACCAAATTCCTGTACCTCCCCGTACCAAGGACACTTTCCCAGCCGGCCGGCCTGATGTAGTGTCTTCGGCATGAAGAAAAATACAATCCTTCGATAAGGGCCGGCCTGAACCGGTTCTCTCCGAGCGAATAACACCTCATAACTAAAACATCCCCCTCCCTCTGGAAAGGTCCCGGGCTGCCGGAGCAGAAAGAAAGATGGAGTCTCTCCCGTTTGAGGCCTACCAGGCCTGAATTCAACACAGCTCCATGAAACAACCTCACTATAGGGCAAATTATCCTCAAGGCTAACAAATCTATTCCCTAGGCTATGTATATAGGCCCTGAGCTAAGGGTAGGAGCACGGGATGGTGTCACAAGTGTCTAATAGATAGGCCCTACTCACTACTCCAGTCCTTAGACTCGGATGGAAAGAGACTGAAGTCATATGGATTGCTCTGCAACACCGGAAGGCCGGGAAAATCGAGCAGTACATTCCACCCTTGACTTCAGTCTATTATATATATACTAAGTGGAACTAACATCTGTGGAAGAATAATATGAAACAAAACTAACTGATCTATGTCTAGTACCAGATGTGCAGAATTGAAGCAGTGAAGGGATACATTGAATAAAACAACAGATAGAAATTAAAACAACAAGAGCAATCAAAATGCCACCTAATGTGTGGCGTAGCATATTCATGTCTGGCAACCAGTTAAAGAGCCAGTCAAACCAGTTCTGATCAATGTGTTTCCTAACTTCATTAGTTAGGTCATGCAATTTATCTATGTGTGCACGAATGGATTGTGTATGATCAGATAAGTTAAAACAGCAGAGGCCTTCAAAGTCCGAACAGCCATGTCCATGTTTAAGCAGAAGATAATCAATGGCTGCTCTATTTTGCAAGATGGCTCTACGTTCACCCTGGGCGTCTAATAGTAAGTCAGATAAGACTGTGGAAGTATGATTAATAGATTTGACCATCCAGCAAGCCATTTTCCCAATGGATTTAGCATTATAAACCGCCAAAGCAGGGACACCAATAATTGAAACAGCTAGACTAAGGTATTCAGACTTGGAATATAAATGCAAAGATGAGTCACAATCCTCCTGTAACGTAGTTGTATCTCGGAGCACACGAGAGTTGGCATTTGGATGTGATGAGAACATAAGTAAACTGAGTCTAGTAATGGCACACGGGCCTCCGGAAATGTTCGCAGGGACATAGGGCCAGGAAGTATTACCACATGAGAAAAGCCATCCGGCAGGTAGCAATATCGCACGATAGTGACTGGGAGTAACTACCAAACTATTGCAAGTCATATTGTTCTGGACTGAAACACATGTGGTCGGTGTCCTCTGGAAACACAGAGTTCGTTCATGAGATGTGAGAACAGTGGCGCCTCTTAACTTGAGACGTAGACATTCAGAAATTGCATTAGGATTACATGTGAGGAAAAAGCATAGATCACCTTGTGTAATGTTATACGTAGTTATTTGGGATTGGATGTGAAGTTGCTCATTCGGCAGTTCAGTACATAAAGGACAATATGCATGGGTAGCAAAATCACCCAGAATAATATTCGGACGAGCCTTTGAAACGTTAAAGATGCTTATTAACGTCTCCAGCGAGGCGGGGACAGCAACTAGGCACGTCGCTAAGATATCGTGCACAGATCTCATCGGTGTCAAACAGAAATGAGGGGCATCAGTTACTCTTTTCGCCAGCAGTGTCCAAAAGTTCGATGACGAGTCCCACGCATTGAAGGAACGCAACACTCTGGTTCCCAATTCATCCCGGGTTAATGGGATCCCTTCTCTCTCTCCGAAGTAGACCGAACGGTGTCCAGTACCGACACATCCTGCAGCAACAATCCAAAGAATGATCTGAAAGAGAACCAAACACAGGCATTAATCATTCTCGTAAATAACATTTATCAGCTGGGACAGCTTCCCAGCTATCTTTCCCTGGCCTCATAACCAAAATGGTGTTATCCTGACCGGTGGCAATAACCTCTGCTTGTTCAGGGGGATTCTTAGGCGATTGCACCCAAATCTTGGCTCCAGGGTTATCCGTAGAGCCAAAGCCTTTCTGGCCTCGTACAGTTAGCAAAGTTGGGGCAGTGCCTTTCATTATTTCACCACTGAAAACAGGCATAATGAGTAATTGAGCCACTCGGTCGGTGCGGTGTATCAGCAAGTCATTCTCACTGCTATTTAGCAGAAGTACCTT
The DNA here is from genome assembly GCF_964204655.1 of Triturus cristatus. Classification (NCBI taxonomy): domain Eukaryota; kingdom Metazoa; phylum Chordata; class Amphibia; order Caudata; family Salamandridae; genus Triturus; species Triturus cristatus. The sequence continues at coordinate 283,465,697 of NC_140587.1, forward strand.
AATCTCTCCCTGATAGTCGCTGTCAATTACCCCTCCAAGTACCTGGATGCCTTTTACAGCCAGCCCCGATCTAGGGGCGATCAATCCAAAATTCCCCGGTGGTATATGAATACCAACACCGGTAGCAATGATGACCCGATTTTTGCTTTTTAGAACGGTGTCATCCATGGCATGCAAATCTAAGCCTGCCGACCCTGGGGTCGCTCTGCATGGAGCCAGAGCTCCGGAAGTAATTTCCCAATACATCACAGTTTCATTAATTACATTAGGCATAGTCTCAACCTTTGGGGGGAACAAACGCATAAGTGGAGATTCAGCATTTAAAAAAGGACGATTATTCAGGATTAATAGTGCTTGGGGTAAAAAGTCTCGCCAATTTTTATACTTGTCATCTGTTAATTTGCGTAGCTGATCCTTTAACAGACCATTCAATCTCTCCACCAGGCCCGAGGCCTGCGGGTAGTAAGGTATATGAAAGATCCATTCAATATGGTTTTCCACACAGAATTCCTGTACCAATCTTCCACGAAAATGGGATGCATTATCAGATTGAATTTGGAATGGCACACCATAATACATCATAATCAATTCTAATGTTTTAATGGTATTCAATTGGGTGGCTTGCTTACATGGAAAAGCTACCAGCAAACCACTATATGTATCGACAATTGTGCAAACATATTGACAATTTCTGCTCATGGGAAGGGGTCCGATGTAATCAATCTGCCAGATTTGAGCGGGCAATTTCCCGCGATGTAAATGACCTCTAACAATTTGGGGTACTTTACGCTGTCTGATATGCTGACAGACGGGACAATGTAGAATAACATTTTTGATTAGGTCCAGGGGAATATAAATTCCTCTATCAGCAGCCCACCTGCTAGTGGCCTTCTCTCCAAAGTGTCCTGCCTTCTGGTGTGCCCATTTCGCCAATCCTGCAATATCAGGATCTTGTCTGTCCACCACTGCCTCAGCAATTTTAGATTTCTCATCTGCAATGTTATGAAAAAATTTGTCAAGAGAATCTATGGGGGTGTGAGCATCCACATGGAAGATGGTAACAGTACTCTGTGGGAGCATTTCCCAAATCTCTTGCCATAACTCTTTTCCCCATAACTCTTTGGAGTGTAACCTCCAATTATGGGAATGCCAGGTCGGTAACCAAACGGCCAGTCCATTGGCAGTGGACCAGGAGTCGGTGAAAATATGGCATACACCAGGTAACTCCTGTTTCAAAACTTGATAAACGGCATAGAGCTCTGCGAACTGACTACTCTTCCCTTCACCAGTTGTGCTCAACAGTTTCTGTGTGATCGGATTATAAGACACCGCCTTCCAGTGCCGTGTAGTTCCAATAAATTTTGCTGACCCATCTGTGAACCACACATGGTTCCTGTCCTCGACGGACAAATCATCAAAAGGTTTACCCCACTTGACAGGAGACTCCTGTTCTAAAGGTACAGAACACTCACTCTCAGTCTCAGTCGATGGTGCTTGCGCCACTTGCTCATGTAAAGACGCAACTCCTTTCGGACCCACATGTGCCCTGTCTTGTATGTACCATTTCCATTTAATCACACTCGCCTCCTGAGCATGCCCAATTCGATGAGTTTTTGGTGAACTCAAAACCCACTGCATAATAGGAATTTCAGGACGCAAGAATATGTCATGTCCCAATGTTAATTGCTCGGTATCCACCAAAGCCCAATAACAAGCAAGTAGCTGTTTCTCAAAGGGTGTATAACGCTCACCAGCATCAGGTAGCTTTTTGGTCCAAAACCCTAATGGTACTTTGCACCTGCCTTGTTTCTGCCACAGACTCCAGTTTGCATAAGGGCCTTGCACAGACACATTCAAATCCACATCACCATCACGTACAGGCCAAAGATCCATAGCATGTTGAATTGCCTCTTTCGCTAAACTAAATGCATCTTGTTGTTGCTTACCCCATTCAAATGCATTCTTTTTACGTGTAACACGGTACAACGGGGCCAATATTTGACTCAAATGAGGAATATGCTGGCGCCAAAAACCAAATAAACCAATGAAGCTCTGGGCTTCCTTCCTATTCCTCGGAACCGAAAAATCAAGAATCTTCTGTTTAACTTGAGGGATCACCTCGCGGTGTCCCTCATGCCAATTAATACCTAAAAATTTTACAGCTTGGGACGGACCTTGTAATTTGTCCGGATTGATCTCCCAACCTTTCCCACGCAGACACTCAATGACTCTATCTAATTGTGTCTGAACATCCTCTTGTGTTTCGCCTTGGATCAAAACATCATCAATATAATGACATATCTGAATTTTGGGATGAACTAGTACCTCAGTCAAGTGTTCTGCCACCAGCCGGTGACAGATCGTAGGGCTATGCACATAGCCCTGAGGAAGACTTCTGAACGTCATCTGACGCCCGTTCCACGTAAAACTGAACTGTTCCTGACACTCAGGGGCAATTGGAATAGAAAAGAAAGCATTAGCAATATCGATGGACGCATACCATGTACCTGGATGTGTTTGGATTCTTTCAATCAGGGTGATAACATCCGGTACTGCAGCAGTCAAAGAGGGCGTGTGTTTGTTCAATTCTCGATAATCAACAGTCATGCGCCAAGAATTATCACTTTTACGCACCGGCCAAACAGGATTATTCCAAGCAGAAGTAACTGGAGTTATAACGCCTGCATCAACCAACTCCTGAATGGTGGTACTAATCTCTTCATGACCACCCGGAATACGATACTGCTTCTGACAAACCACTTTGGTCGCCTGGGGAACTTGTATGGGGGGCATCCTTAAACGACCAACCCGTATAGGTCTGGACGAGATATAATGCGTCGTTCCAAATTGGTAACACCCATCATCAAGATGCAATGTCATTCCCTTCAAAATATCAATTCCAATTATGAATTCTAGAAGTGGCACCACTAATACAGAATATTCCTTTCTAGGGATTCTACCTATTCTCATTTCAAGCAAAGTTTGAACTGCAGGGGTTTCCTTTCCTCCTAATCCAGTAATAGTGAAAGGCTGCCCTGTAAATTTCTTTGATTTTCCATGAATAAGAGTGGCCTCCGCTCCTGTATCAACTAATGCTCGGGCCCTTTGGATATTACGATGTCTCCAAAAAATATCAATATCTACATAGGGTCTATTATCTCTGTGAGCCCATCTGTGTACCGGAGCTTGACCTATTTCCTAGTCATTCTTACTGCATTCTGTGTACCAGGACAAATCAGGATAAAGACTCTCACGTTTCTTAGGTATCGGTACCTCCTGTTCATATCCATCTCTATTACGAAATGGATTCCTGTCCTCTACATTGCACTGCGAGTTTCGATCGGCCAAACTGTATCGATCCTCCCTCCTTCTCAATTCAGGGGATTGATCCCTATCATCTCTACGTCTGCTGTAAGCATGATCATTTCTCCCCCTTTCCTTTTCCACCTCTCTCTCCCTGTCCCGCTCTCGACGAGGGGACAGATCATGTACAGGACGCCGATCATCACGACGATCAAAGCGCCCACGGCGATCATCATCACCGCTACCATCAGAACAACCACGATCACACTCAGTCGTCCGAACACGCCGGGCACCCTCCTTCCGGTCCAAGCCCCGTTTGCGAAACATTTCCCACAAACGAGCAGTAGTCTCACCATCAATATCCTCCCGACGTACACCATCAGCCAAAAGACCAGTAAAGATATCACGTCTAGTAAATTTATATTCACCAGGAGTACGAGTGTCAGACCGAGACTGACGTTCAGGTTTAAACCACTCACCCAACTCACCGAGTTGGCGTACCGACTCCAACACCGTAGATAGTACATTACCAGTCTGGTTAATCAACAAAGTCATCATGACCTGCTTGTAGGCAACAGGAGAAGAGCGAATGATACGATTCCGCACCGAAGAAGTCAACAACCCATCAAGCAACCTGTCAGCAGTGCCCAGAAAAATAGCCGTTTTCATCACTTCCTCCTTAAGACGTTGCGCAGCATCACGCAAGGTATACCACGGCTTGTCATTGACAGGCCAGTCAGATTCAGTAGGATACTTCAAATTGCAACCTTCAGTCGCCAAGTGGAGCAAAGAAATTTGACCACCACCATTATAGTTACGAAAATGATCTTGCACAGTAGAATCCAAACTCAAAGAACAAAACTTCAAACAATCGCCAGTATCCAACATAATACCAGCAGCGCCTAGTTCATAAAGGCGCACCATCCACGTGAGCAAAGCCTCACCAGTCCGCTGCCGAAAGCGTTGCAAAATATCACTAATTTCTTGCTGGGTAAAATCTTCCAAACAGTCTAAAGAAACACCCTGCGGAGCATTGGGAGACTGCTGCAACTTCCGACGAAAAACCGGGTGCGCAGAAACAACGGGACGAGCATCACAAGGAGCCCGAGCAGTACGAGTAGAGGGACAGTCAGGGTGAAAAGTATCAATCCCGCCCGAAGAACGAGCGCAATCCCGGGGTGCACCATCAGAGGTGCGAGAAGTAGACTTACTGTCAGGACGGGAACGAGAAAACTCATGCATAGCACATTCCTCACCCGAGGAACAAGACGAAGTCGAGTCCCAGATATTACCATCCCATTCATCAGGATTCCAATCCAGTCCAGCTTTCGCCACGACCAGACGCACTTTACGCGACGAAACACGACCACGCCTGTTCTTGTACTTATAACGAGCAATCCGCACAGCCGCCCTTTCGGCAACCGTTTGGTAAGTGTCAAGTTTGTCGGAAAGCAACTTATTTTGACACTGCAATAAAGTGTTAGAATTCTGAATTTCAACAAGGTGTGATTCCGCATCCTTAAAAGAGACCTGCAATTTCAGCAACCTCTCATGCAGAATCCGATACGCAGACAGAATAACCCAACCTCTGCGCCCCAAAGCGGGAACCTCCTCACCCTTCAAGACAGGTGCCGTCTGCAAACAAGTAATCACGTCAGCCGGTTCCGCCGACTCCAAAGAAGAATTCCAATTTCCACTCAGACCAGTAGAATCAGCCCACTCTCGGGCCAAGGCACCATAAGGCGTTGAATCCCATCCGGGAATATCAACGGACAATTTAAGAGTAGATTTCGATTTCCTAGAAAACATCGCGAAAAAGAAAGAAAAAGAAACGCAGAGAAAAGAAAGGAAGAGAGAAAGAAAGAGAAAGAAAAAGTATATACGCAAATATACAAAAAAGAAAATCACGCACACGCCGAAAGCAAACACAAGACAACCACAACGCACACAGGTTACGTAAACAGTTCGTGACGCCAAATGTTCTGCTTGGGTTTTCGGATCGGGTGGAACCTGCTCTACAGAGCCCTTCTGACCCAAAACAGAACGTTACCCCCTCCCTAGGGTCTTTTTACACCCAAATAACCACATATATACGTACCACCTAAGGACAGGGAATTCCTATTATATATATATATATCAAGACCTCACAGCCTCACAATCTCAGCAACCAAAGTCTCGCGGCCTTAGGCAGACCCAGAATCTCCTACCCATTCGGCAGCGACACACACACGATCTCGCGACCTCAGTCAGGTCCAGAATCTCCTACCCATTCGGCAGCGACACACACGATCTCGCGACCTCAGTCAGGTCCAGAATCTCCTACCCATTCGGCAGCGACACACAAAGTCTCGCGACCTGGGTCAGGTCCAGAATCTCCTACCCATCCGGTACCAACACACAAAGTCTCGCGACCTGGGTCAGGTCCAGAATCTCCTACCCATTCGGTAGCAACACACAAAGTCTCGCGACCTGGGTCAGGTCCAGAATCTCCTACCCATTCGGCAGCGACACACTCACGATCTCGCGGCCTCAGTCAGACCCAGAATCTCCTACCCATCCGGTAGCAACACACAAAGTCTCGCGACCTGGGTCAGGTCCAGAATCTCCTACCCATTCGGCAGCGATACACACACGATCTCGCGGCCTCAGTCAGACCCAGAATCTCCTACCTACACGGCAGCCTTAGCACGAGCTCATCCTATTAGTACACGACAGGGGAATTGGGACTATATATCAGATCACACAAAGACTATTAGTTGAGCTCAACCTGTTCTCTAGTTCGAGGGGCTTGTTTTCCCCCTCATCCAGTTACCACTTACCTGACCAGGATTAACCTCTGTTCATTCTTAAGGCAACTCTGACTAAAGAATAGGCTATCCTCCTATACAAAAGTACACAACACATGCTAACGTACAATAAGCTAAATACTTTATTTAAATGCCACATGCACATTTACGGAACACATCATACATATATAACCTGCAAGGAAAGTAAAAGATTAAGTTATACACTTCAAAGAAAAAGGGATCGACTTCACCTTGAGGGTACGTCGCCTGTACTCAATGGTCATCTAGGTTCCCTTCTCGTCTATGCCTCGGCTTAGCCTGGAAGTCACCCCTCTGCAGTTGTGGGTCTGCTCCCTTCTCCCTCTCCGAGTCACTGGAACCTTGTCCTTATCGGCTACTCTCTCCTCTTTGGATTCAAGTTCATCATCAGTCTTCCCTGGAATAAGTAATAGCTCTTCTGCTAACGGCCAGATGCCGCCTATGGTCTAGAAGCAAGTGCCCTTATCTCACTCAGACTTTCACTAATATAGAAGTGCATTCCCTCATGGAAATTTCCAGCTCGAAACCTGCCGCCCACCAAATTCCTGTACCTCCCCGTACCAAGGACACTTTCCCAGCCGGCCGGCCTGATGTAGTGTCTTCGGCATGAAGAAAAATACAATCCTTCGATAAGGGCCGGCCTGAACCGGTTCTCTCCGAGCGAATAACACCTCATAACTAAAACATCCCCCTCCCTCTGGAAAGGTCCCGGGCTGCCGGAGCAGAAAGAAAGATGGAGTCTCTCCCGTTTGAGGCCTACCAGGCCTGAATTCAACACAGCTCCATGAAACAACCTCACTATAGGGCAAATTATCCTCAAGGCTAACGAATCTATTCCCTAGGCTATGTATATAGGCCCTGAGCTAAGGGTAGGAGCACGGGATGGTGTCACAAGTGTCTAATAGATAGGCCCTACTCACTACTCCAGTCCTTAGACTCGGATGGAAAGAGACTGAAGTCATATGGATTGCTCTGCAACACCGGAAGGCCGGGAAAATCGAGCAGTACAAGCGCCTAGAGACCCTTACGGATGATTGTTCGCGCTTTACAAATGTGGCTCGAGGGCCAAAGCGAATAATAAGGGAGAGAGGGGGCATCCCTGACGGGTCCCTCGGCTAAGTATAAAGGTTTCTGTTTTTTTGTTGTTCATGACTACCTGTGCCATCGGGAAGCTGTCAAGTGCACCCGCTGGCTGAAACCCGGTCGAAATCCCAACTTTGTGAGTAGAGCAAAAAGATAAAGCCACTCGATTGTGTTGAAAGCCATAGTGGCATCTAGAGAGACTACGACAGCATCTTCGCGAATGGTAGGTGCCCTGCTCAAGACCCCATGGACTCTGCGCAGGTTCAAAGCAGTGTTTCTCCTGGGCATAAACCCCGATTAATCTGGGTATACCAGATCACCTATTACCTTAATCAGCCTATTTGCGAGCACTTTGGCTAAGATTTTAGGTTCTGCATTAAGCAATGAAATAGGGCGGTAGGAAGAGCAGTCAGTTTTGGGTTTCCCCTCCTTGTGAATTCTTTGATCCGGGGCAACGGCCCCTGTTCTAGGCTGCTCTCGAACATAGATTTCAAGTATGGGGCTAGTTTGTCTGGACGGAGCTTGTAAAGCTCGATCAGGATACCGTTTGGGCAGTTGCTATTTCGTCAGCGGTGAGGGCACTGTCCATAAACGCTTGGTCACTGTCCGATAGCACTGGGAGGGAGCTATCTTGTAGGAATTCAGAAGAGTCCGTCTCAGTGTATGGCGCGACGGAGCTGTAGATTGCATTGAAGTGTGTTGCAAAGTGGTTGACTATGTCCTGGGGATCTGTTATGGGGGATCCCTCAGCGTTTCTAAGTTCCGGGACAAGTCTACTGGCATGTTCCTTTTTGTCTAACCAGGCGATTAATTTCCCCGCCTTATCCCTGAAGTCATAGAGTTGACCCAGTCTGCCCTGCCCCAGTAGTTTGGCACGGTCAGTGACCAGAGGCCTGTATTCGTCTTGGCGGAGGCGTAGGGTATGAGGAGCCTCTGGTGAGGGATCAGAAATAACGTCTTGCTCGAGACAATAAATCTCTTGCTCTACGTCAGAGATGTCTTGTAGTTTGTCTTTTTTGAATCCCGCTATTAAGGAGAGAGCCTCACCCCGGACCATAGTTTTAAAGGCTTCCCACAATGATTGCGGCAAGTCAACAGTGTGGTCGTTCTCCAAAAAGTAGTTCTCGATGGATTTGATCAGGTCTTTGCATATTCCTGGCTTTTTAGATACCAGGGATTGATTGGGGCAACACGTCCAACCTGGGAGTGGTCAAGAACAATATGGACCCAAAGGGGAGAGTCTTAGGAAATGCCCCTAGCTAGATGCCGTATCTCGTGGATATCTGTAACCTGTGGGGCAGGGACAACTATATAGTCCAAGCGATAGAGGCTGTTGTGGGCCCCTGAGTGGAAAGTGTGCTGGATCTTGTCAGGGTGGTGTGTTCTCAACCGTCCACCAACCCCATTGTCTCCAAGAAGCTAGAGAAGGAGTGTGCAGTGTGGGGGACTGTGCGAGGGGGATGCCTGTCCAGTGAGCCTGATATTATGGAGTTGAAGTCGCCACCAAGCACAATGTGCCCTTCCGGTAGTGCTAGCAGCACTGTGCTGAGGTCAGAAAATGTTGTGGCCTGTAACCCTGGAGGTGCGTAAATTGACATGAAAGTAATGGTTCGTCCCTCCCAGGTGCCCGTAACACCAACATATCTGCCACGGTCATCCACATGAGTGGAAGTAGGTGACAGGGGGAATGATTTATTTTGCATGATGCCCACCCCTCTGGAATTAGACGCAAAACCTGCGTGCGCAACCATTGAGTAGCCCCATCTATGCATAGCTTTACAAGTGTTACCAATGAGGTGAGTTTTCTGAAGCAATACAATGTCCGGTGACAACCTCTTGACATATTGCAATACTATACTCCGCTTGATTTTATCCCCCAACCCGTTAACATTCCAACTTAACATTCTAACTTCCTTGTTACACTGTACACCCATTGATCTGTATGTGGAGCGCAGCAGCAACCTCTGCTACAGGAAGGACCACACCATTGAAATATTGTCAAGAATAGTAAACAAAAAACCACAGAAAAACTAAACAAAATATCCCAACCCAACAACCGCCCACCCCGCTGCCCTGCCCTCTGGGATCAAAACTGCCCATCAAAGAACTCACAGAGTGCCTGTCGCCCCAAAGAATTTCAAAGGAATAAAAAACCGAGGGGGAAAGCAGTGGGCTCCGTGTCCTTGCCCTATGATACATCACTATCTCACCCTTATTAAACATATAGCACAAGACCATAGATAAGTCAGTAGTCCCCTTTAAGTAAGATACCGTTAGCCCCCCTCCCTAACCCCCCCTCCCACCATTTGCTCCCCCAACTCTCAAAAAAAGGGGGGTGCTATTGTCTAGGACACCACCTCAGGCCGGTTCACTGTCCGTATGTCCCCCGGCTCCTCGCTCAGTTGGGTTTTTAGTCCTTCGGTAGTCAATCCAGTCCACAACTGCCTCAAGTCGATCAAAAAACCATGTTCTTCCCTCCGCCTCAACCCGGAGGCGGGCCAGGAACAGCATCAAGTATTTCAGACCCCTTTCTCTCAGGTCGCGTTTGACGGACAGGAATGATCTCCTCTGTTTCTGTACCCTTTGCGTGAAGTCAAGGAACAAGGAGATATCTGCATTTTCATAGGGAAGGGGGGCACTGGCCCTGGAGTTTTGGAGGATCACATCTCTGTCCCGATAGTTGAGGACTCGAGGCAGCATGGGCCTCGGGGGAACGCCCGGTTTGTGTCGGCTGCCCGGGACCCTGTGGGCCCGCTCTATCACAAAACATTTACTGAGGCCTTTGGGTTGCAAGTGCTTGAGAATAAGGTCTTCGACAAACAGGTCCGGAGTTTCCCCCTCCGGTTTCTCCGGAACTCCTATGATGCGGAGATTGTTACGGCAAAGTCGGCCTTCGTAGTCATCCTGCTTGAGGTATGTGAGATTCTTGGAGTCTTGTAGTTCCTGGACCTCCCTTTGCAACTGTGTGACGTCACCCACTAGGCCAGTAGTCGTAATTTCCACCTGCTTCACCTTTTCATTAAGCTTCCCTTCCCCATGTCGGCCCTAATAAGATTGATGTCGATGGCCACAGAGTCTAAGGAGGTCTCGACACCTGTTATGGCCTCCATGACGTCTTTAAGGGAAAGCTCCTGCTCCTCTTCCCCAGGGTTTCCTCGTGCAGTTTCCACCGTCGGACGACCCTGCTGCAAGTCTTTGGACACCGTGTATCGGTCCAGCTTGTTAGTTTGGACTGGCTTCATTCCCAGACCCCGTAGTGCGCTCCATGGTAGTATCCGAGGTGAGTCACAGATGGATGCAGGTTATAGGGGGTGGGTGGGTGAAGTAATGTCCTTGGCTCCCGGGTAGGGTTAATGGGAGTGACACGGAGATTCTCGCACCCTATCCCGTTCACCCCAGGATTAGAGCCACAGCATTTAGGCAGATCAAGGGGATCACAAGCCAAGAGGTGTCTCTCAGCCCCGAAGGGTGAGTCTCACCGGACACTAGAAGCACCCGCTACAGGTCAAACTGCTCCTGATCCCACCGGTGAGAAGAGAAGGTGCAGGGGTCCGCCCGATCTCCGGGGGGGGGGGTCGTGGGTAAACAACCAATTGGAAAGGCAGAAAAAGAGAGTCCACTTATGGAGCAGTGCCGCCTCCAGTGAACATTCCGCGGTCGGCGCTCTTCAAGCCGCCTCGAGTTGGTGTGTAAGTGGATGTCACCAGTGCGTCCCAGCAAGGCCACAATCGCCGCTTTTAACGTTGACTTTGGCAGCCCTCCATTTAGGTCCCCCGTCGTGCGTGGAGTGGTGGAGTGCAGCAGCGTCGCACAGTCTAGGCGCCTCCGCCGTGGAGCAGTAGGATGTCTGGGGCTGCCTTCCAGGAGATCTATTGCCGCGGGTCCCAGCTTCAGGCGATTTTGTGGGCCGCAATACTCAAATGGCAAGGGGATTCAGTTAGAACTAAGCAGGCAGAGGGGGGCTATCACCATCAGGGGCACGCTGCAGCCACCAGCTGCTCCGCGGCCGGCGCGCCCTGCACCACAACAGCTGTGCCCCCGAACCACACCAACACATCAATTCTGGGGCTCCAAACCCCCCTGTTGCCTTGCTCGGAGAGGGCTCCTCCAGGAGCTGTCGTCAAGACAGGATCGCAGCAGCGCTCTTAGTTGCAGCATCACTGTGGGGTGAGAGATGGTCAGGCTGCCGTATGCCTAGGATTCAGGCCCCCCCACGGGCCGCAGCCGGGTGCAAGCGCTCGAGGTCGGCAATAATGGAGCAGGTGGAGTGAGGGGCTGCACTACTCGAGCTGCACCGCCGCCATTTTGTGACTCGCGGCCGGCGCGCTCTATCTCTTTGCGGTTCTAGCGCCTCTCACTCACCACCATACGCCGCTGTGTCTGCGCTGATTTCTCCACTGCCCCGGGTCTTCTGAGTTCCATCAGGTATTGCCTGCAGGGAGAAAATCGTGGCGGCGCCTTGCACCACTGCCCCACCGCTGGGTGAGGGTGGGCCAGCTGGATCCCCAATCCAGGAGGCACAGCTACTGTGGGCCCCAGCTTCAGGACGCCGAGTGGGCCGCAACCTTGAAAGGGTGTTCGCTCCCTTATTTCACAGGATTTGCACACCGGAGCAGGCGGGATGGGCTCTGCTGTCGATCCGGTGTCAGGGACTGCAGTCGGGTGTCACGGATGATAATGCAGGATAGGCAAGGGCTGAAATGGGCGACGGCGCTCACGGACTACGCGGCTATCTGCAGTTTGTGCTTGGCCACACCCCCAATGTTGCCTTTTTTACTGTGAAGAAAAGCATTATGCAAATGGGTAGCGACTGAACCATATTACTATGTTTTTATGTATTATACAAAATTGACTTTTTGATAAACATGATATTGGGACGTTCTAATGTATTTTTATACATGTGTTATTACTTATGTATTTTTATGGCAATTTTTTTCATCTGAATGAAGTTTTACAAAGCAAAACGATTGAAAACAGCAAATAACGATAGAATCTATTTTACGCATAATCTCTTGTCCTTTCAAATATAGTAAGAAAGCATTTAAAACACATTTATACTCAAAAACAAATGTGTTAGTTAGGACTATTTCTGAACAAGTGCATCAGGGCTGCGTGGGTGTCTGTGTTATAAATATATTATTATTGGAATTAAGTACCTTAATCTGGCCTGTCTTGATGCTGATCACAAGTCCAGCACATGAAACGTATTTTGGGTACCTTTTTGACAAAGCTTACAGAGATGTTTGAAAATTATTTCTCCATTTCACTTCTACACTATTTAGAGGAACATATCCTACACAAAGAGACCTAATAAAATGTCTAACACTGTGAGAAATTTGAAAAGAGAGATAAGGTTGCACCAGGCCAAAAGAAATATCAGAACATATCAAGTTGGATAAATTAAAAAATGTGCAATGGCCCATATCCAGCGAGTGACTTAATCGTACAGACCCGTGATCTAAGGAATAGTCAAAGACTTTTTGGGATGTGAGGGTGCATTTTGTGCCAAGAAAATACTGCTAAATGCTGGAAGCTAGTTGTGGAAAAATCCTACCCTAAGAGCACATTTAGCGAGCGGCTGCTTGCTATTTCGGTTTTGTTGCATTTATCACTATTTCTTGAATGCAAGGGGGCATTTTTGCGCTAAGAAATAGCACTAAATGCCGAAATAATCTTCTCACGTAATTTCACATAATCTCGTTGAATTCTCTGGTAATGCCGTATGATTACGCTACACAGAATTACGTGAGTTAGGCCCACACTGAATAGTAATGGTGGAATCACACATCCCTCTTAAACCATTTTGAGTAGGTAGAGGACTAGAGAGTCCCTTGATACCCCCAATAACATTTTGCACCATGTTGGTCTATTCACAGAATCAAATGCAGTTGAAAAGTCAATAATAGCAGCAGATAAAAATTACCTATTTCTTACAACATATATATTCAATAAAGACTGCAAAACTCCTATGTTATCTGTAACAGACCGATTTGCTCTAAAACCGTGATTGTTCTAGTGGAATAATTTTTGCTTCCTTTGCCCAATTTTCCAGGTGGTCCAGTACGATCATGGCGAAAACATTTCCCAGTGCATCTAATAATGCAATTTGACAATAATTTCCGGGGTCTGCCTATTCCTTTCTTATGAAGTTGGACAACAACAATTGCTTTCCAAGATATTGGCAAATTACCAGAGGAAAAACAAAAATCAAATAAGGGCATCAGCAATTTAGCCCATAATTCAGAATTATTTTTATTCACCAAGATTGGACTTTCAGCCAACACTATAGCAGCAGAAGATCTAGCTCTTTTGATATAAAGTATTATCTGGTCACAGGAAGGAGAGAGAATAGATTCAGGCACTAAAGAAAAGATGTGGAAGACTATAGCATCCTTATTTGACTTATACAGCTCCTAAATATAGTCAGTCCATATTTCTGCTGCTATCTCATTTTTTACCCATCCTTTTTTTCAGGCCAGAGCTAAGGACTACAAGGTGCCAAAAAGACTGTGTTTTTTCTCTGATGCCGCTTAAGATATTTCATTGCCTTTTTTTCGAGCCACAGAGAAAATATATACTGCTTGCAGATTGGATTATTTAATTCTGTTAATAACTGTCCCTCAACTTCATCTTTTGTCGAAATTACATCTCGAGATCTTTTTTTGTCCTGATTGTTAACTACTTAACCACATCAGCCATTAATAGTTCTTAAGTGATAACAGGGACACTCATCGAAGACATATTAAGGGCGATTAAAAATGAAGCGAACATTTCATTGAGCATAGGGATATTACAGCAATTCCAGTATAATTTTTTTTTTTTATTGCAGATGAGCAGTTCCAGTACTCATTTTCATAAACCAACCCCTTGATTTTGACAGAGATAATTCCAGGATGGATATTAGAAGAGCATGGCCACTGTGAGGTATATCTATTACACTAAAATGCAAAATCATGTCAAATATTGCATAAACTATGATCGTATAATCTACAATCAAAGAACTAGACCATGTCTAAAACCTTTTGCTGTGATGTGGGATACTTTCAACCATTTAAAGAAATTCTTCCATGTAGCTTTATTCTTCCAAACAAAGATTCCTCGTCTGCCACTCCAGATTTTTGGGGAAATGATGCCTTTTGAATATTCCATCCGGAATAGAAGTTCTTCAGAGCAATACAGATCTTTGCATTAATGTCTCTTCTAATTATTAACCAAGGTTTTATTTTTCTCTCTTGAATTTTATTTATAGACACAAATATTTCTTTGAGATTGCAAATATTTTCAGTACCCGGGGGCACATAAATATTGAAGACTGGGTGAGAGTAACCACATGATTTTGACAAATTTGGAAGTGAGGTCCTGAGCCATAAAAAAAAAATCAAGCAGGATACTTTTAGTTTTCCAGCCAAACGAGATTGAAATAAATATTGACAGGCCCCCTTTGGCATGACCTCTGTTTGTTGGAGCAGAAGGGCAGTTATACATTTAGTAAGAGCCGACTGTTACATCTGTGATCCAAGGTTCTTGGATGCAATTGAATGCAGGCTTTTGAGATTTGAGATCCTTTATTTTCCTTTCATCAATCCTGCCAAAGTTCCAAGAAAGAAAAGTAATTTTATTGCTAAACAAATCGAGAGTTTGAAGCAACAGATGTGTTACTGCTTAATGCTCTTAGAAGTCATGCCCATGCTATATCTTTCTTTGAAACAGCTAGGTTGCTGTTGTTTTTGTTATATTAAGGATCTTTCAATTGTACTCACTTCCACTTAAACTGACCGCTTACAATTGTGCCAATCCCACAGTTGGTCTTGAACATGGAGGTTTAGATGGTAAAAGCCTTAAAAAATAACACAATTCATACTATCACGCTCATCACCATGGGCACCTTGTCTGTCTGATAAGGATGTACTTCATATCATACGCCATTTGTCCTGATAAAACTAACGTTTAGGAGAACAGTGGCAGGAGCCAAACTAGACCATTACTCTGCTCTTGAGTAATTTAATTTGTTCTTACAGGGAAATGATACCCGTTTTATTTACACCAAAGTGATAGATTTCAGTGGGAGAAACAGTTGGAATAAACTTAGAATCTTTTCTCTATTTAGTTAGGCAAATTTAATTATGATACTAGTTGATTGTGGGTTTGTATACTTTCAGTCTATGCACAAATGTATCAGTGGGATTTCAGGTATCCTGGAATTACTTGCTTCGTTATAACTTTGACATCTGTTGATGGAAACCCAAGCAACTGGAAGTTGGCGGCCAATGGTTAAGAGAAGAACTTCCAACATTCTCAGTTTTCCCTATACTTTAGTTACGCCCAGAGATTTCTAGAGGACAGGCATAGGATTGTTTAGCACTTACTGAACTTTCTTAGTTTATTTGTTCCGCAGAGGATCCAGCCCCATCCTCCAATTGCTTGTGAATTTTTAACTGGCAATTCTTATATAAGGGCGTGGGAACTCTGAATAGGACCATCTTTAACTCCAGTTATATTAGTGTCCGCTTAGACTCGACCTGCTGCTAGATTTACTACCTGCATTGTGGAGGATTGATTGAAGGTGTCAGCTTGAGCCTGTCTCCTTTGAGGAGTTACTTCACCCCTTCCCAAAATTGTACTTGAGGCTTGTTGGAAAATGGCCCTCTCTGAAGGGTCACCCCAAACTTTTTGCCTTCCTCTTCCTCTTTTTCTGTCCTTTTTGTTGGCTTTAGGACTCTGGGCACTTTACCACTGCGGACCAGTGCTAAAGTGTGGGAAGCAGGCTCTGTATATACCATACCTAACTAAGGTATAGGGTGAACAGGGTCCAGGGAGTCCCCAGACGTACAGCAGAGGCTAAATTAAGTAAGTAATAACAGCTCTCTTTGTTGTAGTGTGGGTGAGCAGTTAGGCTTATCCAGAGAGTGCCTTAAGCATTTATTGTGTTCACTCACTTAAGAATGATAGCACACATTCAGAGACTGGATCCAGACCAATTAAGCAAGTATTAAAAAGATAAACTCATGTTTTATTCTTAGAACCAAGCATGACTTGACAGAGGTAAGTAAAATGTACTCTCAAATGCAAGACTTTACAAGGAAGTGCAGTTGTGGTTGCATTTGCAATCATTACAGGTTTGTATTGCTTTCAAAACAGTTTAAGTTACACAGAGTTTACTTTTGGAATACTTTTAAATTACTTTTGGACTACATTGACTACTTGGGGTGATATGCCTGTACCACTCCGGGGACCTCACAATGCAAGGTAAGTAAGACTTTTTTAGGATTTCAGTTTCGTCACTTTTTCTTTCATATAAAGTTCAGCTCAACACGCAGAACATTTTTAGGAGCAAAACATCACAACATTGGTTCTATTGGGGGAAAAGTGTTAGCGGTTTCTCAGGTAAGTAAAGGACTTACAAGTGGGTGTTTTGGGGAATAGGACCAATGTTCCCCAAAGTCTAGGTAGGCACTCAAATTGCACCACCAGTGGCACTGTGGTGGGCGGGGCAGAGTGCAGGGGCCCAAAGTTAGTCAATGGGGCTAAGGGGGACTTCGGTCAAATGCTAGTTACGAGCAGGCCTCTTGGGTGTGGGAGCAAAGCTCCTGGGGTTAAGGTCAACACTGCAGGGGCCAACAATCAGCATAGGAACTGCACCACCAGCAGCACAGGGGTAGCTAGGTGCAGTGTGCCAAGAAGACATTGGGGATCCTGTGGATTCCAATAGACACCCCTGGTTCGGCAAAGAGGCTGCTATCTAGGGCAGGGAGACTTCCTGAAGGTGACCACTGCTGGAGAGGTAAGTTGGGTTCTTGTGGATGCCTGAACACCATTGGTTGGGCCACCCAAGGCTGTGGGACGTCAGGTGCAGGGGTGTCTTCTGGCATCTGGTTTTCTTACCTGCTCTGGTCGCGGTCAGGGGGGATACTGAGTTGAGTCTGCAGGGGATGTCTTGAGGCTTGAGGGAGTTCTGAGATCACCATGTCCCAGGTCAGGATCACATCGCTGTGGAGACCACCTCATGGTGTTGAGCCACTCGAACTGGGGCTGTGGGCATCAGGTGCAGAGTGGTGCAGAACCGCGTAGCTGCCTGGGTCCAGGTTCTGGTCTTGGAGTCTTTGTTGAGCAAATCCGGTGCTCACAGAGACAGAGGCTGTAAGGTGAGTGCAAGACAGGTCCTATGGGCTATGAGGGGGCTGCTGGCTGCTGGACATGCCAGTTTCTTTGCTGTGGGCAGGTCGGAGTCAGGACAGGCCAGTAGGGCTGGGTCCAAAGCAATGGGGGTTTTCTTCCTGGGTCAGCACGGCTCTTCAGTCCTTCTTCTTTATTCATAAAATCTGAGGAGGCAAGGTTCAGGGTTGCCCCTAAACACAAAATGTAGGGACATTTACAGGGGTGTGCAGGTCGGGACCAATGGGTCCCCTCCTTGGGGTGAGTACACTCTCTATTATGCCACCGTCCAGTGGGAGGGGGCATGAGCCTCTTCCTGATTGGTTGGGTCCCCTCATCTCCAAGATGGAGGGGACTGAGATGTGTGCTTCTCCTTGTCTCCCCCACCTGAGGGGTCGGGTGGCAGAGGGGGGCACACCTCTCCTCCTAGCTAATTTTCTCACAGTTTCTCCCGCCCAAAGTGGGGCTTAGAGCCGATGGGAGCCAGTTGCTGGGGGCAGCAAAAAGTAGGGATAGTGCACAAAGGCGGTAGGCCTTTGAACCTTACCCTTTCATGGACCCAACCCATCCTGGGGGAGGAGGCATGACACCTCTGTCCAGGATGGGCTGTGTTTCAGGACCAAGAGAGCGAAGGCTCTCTACCCAGGGATCCATACACCTGTCTGGTGGTGGCAAATGGGGGGCAGCCATTCAGGAACCACACTAGGCTGGTCACTTTTCAGGGGGCATCTCTAAGATGCCTTCTGTGTGCATTTTACATTAAGTCCCACACTGGCATCAGTGTGGTTTAATGTGCTGAGAGGTTTGCTACCAAACCTTCCAGGCTTTAGTAAAGCCTCTATGACGCTTTGGAGTTTTTAATGATTACCTCCCAGACCATATACTCTTTATGGCTTTACTACACTTACAATATCTAAGAATGGACTTAGGCACTGTAGGGGTATAGGGCTGATGCCACTGTACCTTCACCTGGGCCTAGTACACCCTGCTACAGGGGTGACTTACCTAGACCCCAGGTAGGGGTTTGCAGGTATGGCAAACAGGGATGTGTGCAATGTTGACTCTTCACTTTTCTCTGCACCAAAACGCAGTGTGTGGGTGTTGAGGTGCAGGGCGTCTAGGGGTGGCAAAATAGGTGCTGCAGTCCTTAGAGGCCTTCTCTGATCACAGTGCCCTTGGTACCCATGGTACCTTTCATAAGGGGCATACCTGTGGCCAGAGATGTGCCAATTGTGGGTACAGAGGTACAGCTTTAAGAAAGGGCACAGGCCTTGTTAACCTGATTGGCAGGGACCCAGGGCACACTAAGTCAAAAGCGCATCATGTGTCAGGCAAAAAGTTGGGGGGTAAAAGAATGGTGGATTTAACTCAGATCTCTTGACTGGGGGTGAATGTTTGATTTACTCTGCATTCTGTCCAACCATTTATTTCTGGAGCACTTTTTGCCCTTAGTGGGATGGGTATGCCCAGGCGTGAGTCCGTTGCTCGCTGTGTCACTGGATTCAAGCTAGCCTGGCTGATGGGTGGTAAATCCCCAAAACAGGTTCCAGGATGCTTGTTTCCGGTCTAGTGAGGACCGGACTTGACAGTCCAGGCTGGACTGTTCCTATGAGGTGCAGGGTCAAGACTGATTTATATATGGCTGGTTCCAAACTGGAGTGGCGTGGTGAGCAAAAGAACAATGGATTTAACCCAGATCTCTTGACTGGGGGTGAATGTTTGATTTACTCAACATTCCATCCATCATTTGTTGCTGTAGCACCTTTCACTCTAAGTGGGTTGGAAATGCCCAGATGTGGGTCCCTTGCTCACTGTGCCACTGTATTCAAGCTATCCTGGCTGATGAGGGGTGAAACCCCGAAACCGGTCCTAGGATGCTTGATTTTAATTCAGTGAGGATCCGACATGGCAGTTCCCATGAGGAACGGGGTGAAGACTGATTTGCATATGGCTGGGTCCAAACTGGGGCAGCGTAGTGAGAAAAGGAACAATGGATTTAGCCCAGATCTCTTGACTGTGGGCCAATGTTTGATTTACTCCAATTCCACCCATAATTTGTTGCTGTAGTACTTTTAGAAAGTGGACATTTTTCTGCTCTAAGTTCGTTGTGCCTTACAGCCTGTCTCAAATCCTGTCCACACATAAAGCACTGATTCGCCCCATAGGGTAAGCCTGGCACACAGGACTGTTGTGAGAGGGATTCTGTGTACTTCAGAGACCAGCCTTTGATATCCCCTTCATTTCAAAGACACTTTTGGGTAGAAGTACTGGGTCCCTGACCCCCACAAACTAGACACTTCTCGATCTTGAACAGAACCTCTGTCAGAAGGACTGATGTGCTGCTTGAAGGACTCAACGGAACTGCTTTTCAGAAAGAACTGCTTTTCTGCTTGGTGCTCCTTGACTCTGCTGAACAAAATCTGGGCTCTGTCTTCCCTCCATGTGATCTTGCTGGCTTGCCTTCTGTTTTCTGAAGTCTTAAAAACACAAAAGACTTTCTGCAATTCTGCTGGCACTTCTGGACTGCCTTCTGTAAGCACTATCCATGCCTGAGGGGCCCCCTCCAAGTTCTGTTCCTCAAAAATGGGTTCTGCAGCTGTTTTCTTCAAAACCAACGCATTGTCACCACTGCTTCACTGCTCCGATCGGATTTAACGCATTGCCCTTTGACTCCGACGCAGAGGTTGTTCGACAACATTGGTTCTACAGCCTGCACGGACCAATGATGCCACTCTAGGTGGTTGGACAACGACACATTGCCTTCACCTCAGCAAAGCTCTATGATGATGCAGCAACCAGATTGCATGGAAATGATTGACATATCGAGCCCTCAGCGTCAAAACTTTGCTCCATCCAAGGTACTTTCTCAAAGGGCCCAGCATGTATCCTGTAGCCGACCAGCATGGTGTACCTGAACTTTAGTTTTGCACTAGTTCCTTATGACCCCAAGTAACCTTTTGACTGCGACCAACTTCTCAGCACTATTTTTGCTTTTAATCTTTAAAAATCCATATCATGACTTCTACTGCATGGATCTTGGTTGCTTTAGTCTTATTTTGCTCAGATAAATATCCCCGATTTTTCTAAACCTGTGTGAAGGTTTTTTCTGGTGTATTCACTGTGTTACTCTGTGTGTTTTGCACAAATACTTTACACATTGCCTCTTTAGATGAACTGCCTGCCTGGCCTGTGTGCACACCTCAGCTAACCAGGAATCCCATTTCTAACAGGGCCTCTTCATTGAACCTTATTTTTCTCCTACCTTTTATGGGGAATCTTCTATTTATCTTTTTGCCTATTATTTCTTCACTTTTTTCACCTTTTCCTTAGTAGATAGGACAGCTACTTCATTATCTGTTTTTGTTGTTCCACACAGGTTTTCTGCCTAGGTAAGCGCTGTCTTTGTAGACTTAGTCTATTTTTTCGAATATGGAGTATATTGCAGAGGGCACCTTCTCATTGAGGAGAATTAACAAACCTTGGTAATTTCCAGGATCTTTGGCTTAATTTAAAGACATTTTCTGCTGAAGAAAAATGTTTTCTCTCTGAAAATAGGTGAAGTCAATATTTTAGCACACCTTGTGGAAAGCCAGTGTTAAAATTCACACTAAACTTCACAATACATTTCCCAGGTCTCAAATAATTTGCTGTCTAGCCCACCTATGTTTTCAGCATTTCATGTTTACAATCCTGAAAACGATCTCAGAGTATTCTGCAGTAGGACCTTTCAAGATAAGACTACTATGCCTATGTCAAACATTTTATGATTCAGGAAGTCAGATTCCATGGTTTTGGAAGCCAGATTCCACAAACTGGGAGCAAACACAGGATGGCTGGGAAAGATACTAACCTTTCAAAAGCCTTTATCCTAATGGCCTATTCAATTCCCTCTCCCACATTCTACGATGAGTGCCAGTGGAACTAGGTCTGTTGTATCTGTGCAGAGATGTACTCAGAGATGTACTCAGACCTCATCAAAGGGCTAATCACTTATACAATGGAATAGCCCATTACAACTGAATTAATTATTTTTCATGCTTAAACTGGGTTGTTTTAAGTCCTCTTGTTACAGAATATTTAGCATAATTCCACCTTCACCACTGAAATAGGTTTGAAAAAAGTAAATTGTCTCTGTAGCATTTTCCTAGGCTATCCTTTTAAAAAGTGCATGTTAATCCTAGGTAGCCTATAGAGCCAAAGCAGCACTTTGTAGCTACTCAGAGTAGGAGCATAACATTTGTACTATTTCACATCTCCCAAGGGTATATATCAAGCATCCAGTCTTGTGGGCTACCATACTCATTAATTGGTGACTTGGCAAATATTAAACAGTAAATGTTCCTATATAGGGAAACACATATTTGAGGTTTTTCTACGTATCAAAATTATTTGTTTTCGGCTCCAGCCAGTTAAACAAAAATTGAAGTCATGGCACCATTCTTACACATAACACATATGGGTCCTGAAAAAATATAATGTGTTATTTTAACTTTTATGCTACTGATGCATTTACTACAGCATGTAATAGTGATTGTACTTCAAATTAAAATATGCCATTGTGTTTAGCCATACTTTGTCCACAGTTTTATTAACAAGCACAAATACTGGGAGCCTGGTACAACAGTCTCCTAATGACAAAGTCACAAATGGTACTAAATTCAGTTTAGCATTGAGAAAAATCAAGGGAGACCACACTGAAAGGGGAATTTCTCAGACACCCAAATATTTCTTCATAACATGTCTGTCATAGATGGTTGCATGGGTGGCAGCAGCGCATAGATACTGCAGTGCATCGAACCATACAATAGGTATGTAAAACTGCATTGAACACCTTTGACAAGCATCTTGTGATATTCTCCACCATATTACAAGTTCTCCTTATGTCTTTTATTTGTATCTGTGACAATGATTTGTCAGAGCAGATTTAGTCAATGTATTTTTCATTGAAGGTCGTTGAGCCAGTCATATTTTACCTGCATAATGCCCGCTTATATTTGAACATGTACAGGGCAGCTTCATGTTCCTCAACCAGTCCAAGGACATAAATGTTTGCCTGGTGATAAACATTTGGTCATATGTCATCAAGGACTGGGCTTGCTTCACAGTCAGTGTTGTCAGCAGTACTACTTCCAAATAAATAACTGATTTTCTATTGACAAGTACACCTCTGAATGCTTAGAAAGGCACCCAGTATAGTACCAGTGCTTAGACCAAATTTAATTCTGTGATTAGTGAGTATCTTCTGTCTGACAATACTGTAAACATTGTATTTGTAGTACCTGTGCGGACAGACTTTATTTCTAAGCTGATAGGCTTTAAAGTCAAGATATGTTCATAGTTCAACACCAAATGCATGGCTTAAAATTCACTTAACAAGAGTTTGCAGCAGCATAGCTTGAACCTTATTAAAGACTAGTGGTAGGCAACACAAGCCGTTTGCCAGTGTTTCTTTGAAATGTGTTTCTTGAAGAATGTTGATCATATGTACACAATGTTCAGATCTTTTTATCTGAGATTTCTCATTGCCGGTTGGTTACAATTAAGGGTCAACCAATCTCTGCTGCCTGTGGACTTACTCTAGAACATCCTTTGATACCCTGTGCAAGGATGTGAGCTTGTCAAGAGAGAGAGACAACAAGAACTGCTGAAAGAACTGATTTCTACTTTTCTGAGCAATCATGCATATTGTGGATGAGAAAGGGGTATGAAACCCCACACATTAAGGGCAACGTTTTTCAATCAATGCCATGCCAGAGCTCCAGAGAGGCACTGGCAAATTATTTTGGCAAACCTACTCTTGAAGCTTAACATGTTGACAGATGGAAGCGGTGCACAGTATAGCTCACTTGCTTCATTCATGGTGAAGGCATCCTTCCTCTGAAACTATTGGGATGGCTGGTTTCATAATCTCTTATCCATGCAAGCAATGGGAGTGATCTGTTTAGAACTAAGCAGTCTACGTCTAAGCAAAACTAAGTTTATCTATGAACATTCCCAGCTGTCACGTATCTTCTTGAAGCAGCTCTTAAGTGCTGTGAACACCAGCGTCACTGATATATGGATATATTGTCACACTCAAATGTGCAGAAACACAACTTCAGATAGATGAGTGTTAGAAATGGAGTTTCTGGTTGTTAGTCGGTTTGCACCCTGTACAAGCAGGACCCCTCACTCTAGTCAGGATGAGTAAAGTACAAACCTAAGTGTGACTGTGTTCACCCTCTGGTAGCTTGGCACAGAGAAGTCAGGCTAAACTATGGAGGCTATGTGTAAAGCATTTGTGCACACATACAGTAATACAGTGAAAACACCACAAAATGACACCAGACCAAAACGACAAAAATCTAACATACATAAATCAAGATATCACTGAAAAAGTTTCAAAACAGTTCAGTCCATATAAACTATGGATGTGTCACTTTTAGCACAAAGTATCTGGCATGCGTCAAAAGCAAGGATGAAAACAGGCGCAGGGGAGGGGAGCCGCCGGAAAAGCAAAGCGATTCGTCGGTTCCTTATTCTCAGGGAAGGTGATGCGTTGGTTCCTTCTTTGCTCCCAGGGGAAGTGATGCATCGGTTCTTTACTGTGAGAGGAGGTAATGCATTGGTTTCTTACTGTGATGGGCGGTGATGCATCCGTTTCTTACTGCGAGGGGAGGGGATGCAACGTTCTCTGGACACGCAGCCTCAATTCCTTACTGAAGCCCACCATTAATGAAGACTTCCCGCATCACAGCAATGCGTTGTTTTGTAAACCGCACTGCCAAATTGGTGCTGGAAATACAGGTGCTGAGGATTGTGCGTGGACTCTCTTCTTTTCTTGCACCAGAAGCCACCTCCAAGGGCCCAGAACTGGAATTGGCACCATGTGGCAGGTCAGAACTCCCAGCAGAGGAGTTAGGGGCTGTAAGTGAAGTCTTTAATGGCCCTGAGACATCCAACAGGAGGCAAGCACACACATGACCTTTAGAACCTTTGAACAGCAGGTTTCAGAAAGCAAAGTCCAATTATTTCAGTCCCCACAGATAGAAGCGGCAACTGCAGGTCAACTCAGCAAGGCAACACACAGCAAAGGGGTAGTACTCTTCCTGACAGCTCTTAAGCACTTTTTCTTGGCAGATTCCTTAGTCCAGAAGTGTTCTAAAAATGTAGGGTTATAAGTCCAAAACTCATACTCCTTTTGGCCTTTGAAGTAGGGATACTTCAAAGAAAAGTCTTTGTTGGCCACAAGATCCTGCCTTGGCTTCAGACACACTCTAGGGGGTGGAGACAACATTGTGAGAGGACAAGCACAGCCCTATTAAGGTGTCAGTGACAACTCCTTCCACCACTCTAGCTCAGGAAGACCCATCAGCTTGGTGATCGGCCATCAGGAATTGCAGGGCACACCTCAGCTCCCTTAGTGTGACTGTCTAGAGTGAATGCACAAACAGCCCCTGCCTGTCTAAGCCAGACATTGATTCCACAGGCAGGCAGACACAGAATGGTAAAGTGGAGAGAGATGCCCACTTTCTAAAAGTGGCATTTTCAAACACACACAATTTAAAAACCATCTTCACTAAAAGAGTTTTGTTTTTTTAATTCTGAGCTCGGGGAGCCCAAACTCCAAATCTCTAACTCTTCCCAATTGAAAGTTACACTTGTAAGATGTTATAATGCAGCTCCAATGATAAAATTGAGAGAGCTAGTCCTTGCAATAGTGGAAAGAAGTTGGCAGTATTTTACTGTCAGGACATGTAAAACATACCAGTACATGTCCTACCTTTCACATACCCTGCACCCTGCCCATGGGGCTACCTTGCTCCTACCTTTGGGGTGCCTTACATGGAATAAAAGAGATGGTTTGAGCCTGGCAAGTGGGTGCACTTGCCAGGTCGACAAGGCAGTTTAAAACTGCACTGGCAGGGACTGCAGTGGCAGGCCTGAGACAAGGTTACAAGGCTACTCATGTGTGTGACACAATAAGTGCTGCAGGCCCACTAGTAGAATTTGATTTACAGGCCCTGGGCACACACAGTGCACATAAATAGGGACTTACTAAAATATGCCAATCATGGATAAGCCAACATAATCACAATTTACACAGGGAGCACTTTCACTTTAGCACTGATCAGCAATGGTAAAGTGCCCAGAGCACAAGAACCAGCAAAAATGAAGTTCAGCATACAGTTAAAAACACAGGAGGCAGAACAACAGGGAAAACCTTGCCAAGGATGCCAGGTCTATCAATGAGCAGCAAAACACACAAGATGATGGACAGAATGTTGCACATTGGTAAAACATTCACCCCCAGTCACAGATCTGGGTTTAATCCATCATTATTTTGCTCACCACGCCACCCCAGTTCAGACATGGCCATATGCAAATCAGTCTTGACACTGTGCCTCATGGGAACAGTCCAGCCCGAACTGCCAAGCCATGTCTTCCCTGGACTGGAATCAAGCATCCTAGAACCGGCTTTGGGGTTTCACACCTCTTCAGCCAGGATTGCTTGACTCCAGTGGCGTAGTGAGCACGGAACCCACGTCCGGGTATACCCTTTCTACATAGGGCGAACAGCAAAACACACAAGATGAAGGACAGAATGTTGCACATTGGCAAAACATTCACCCCCAGTCACAGATCTGGGTTTCATTATTTTGCTTACCACGCCACCCCAGTTCAGACATGGCCATATGCAAATCAGTCTTGACCCTGTGCCTCATGGGAACAGTCCAGCCCGAACTGCCAAGCCATGTCTTCCCTGGACCGGAATCAAGCATCCTAGTATCGGTTTCGGGGTTTCACCCCTCTTCAGCTAGGATAGCTTGACTCCAGTGGCGTAGTGAGCATGGGACCCACGTCTGGGCATACCTTTCCCACATAGGGCGAACAGCAAAACACACAAGATGATGGACAGAATGTTGCACATTGGCAAAAAATTCCCCCCCAGTCACAGATCTGGGTTTAATCCATCATTATTTTGCTCACCACGCCACCCCAGTTCAGACATGGTCATATGCAAATCAGTCTTGACCCTGTGCCTCATGGGAACGGTCCGGCCTGAACTGCCAAGCCATGTCTTCCCTGGACCGAAATCAAGCATCCTAGGACCGGTTTCGGGGTTTCACCCCTCTTCAGCCAGGATAGCTTGACTCCAGTGGCGTAGTGAGCTCGGGACCCATGTCTGGGCATACCCTTCCCACATTGGGCGAACAGCAAAACACACAAGATGATGGACAGAATGTTGCACATTGGCAAAACATTCACCCCCAGTCATCAATGAGCAGCAACATTATTCAGTTTCACTCAACACAAGTGACCAACACTGGTTGAAGCAGTGAGAAGTGTGCCAAGTATGTGAAGAGAAATATATCCACAAGAAGGCAAAGGAATAGTTGTCTGCAACAAAGACAAACAGTAAATGTCTGCTGGTGATGATGCAGCTGGTGCCTGTAATTTAGTAGTAGGAGAATGTATGGACTACTATAACTATTCTCCTAATTTTCACTCCCCATTTTTGGGGCACATGGGGGCTTATTAGGATCTTTGCGGATGGGATACCCCATCACATATGTGACAGATATTCCATCGCCATATTACAAGTTCCATAGGATATAATGGAATTGTAATTTGGCCAACGGGATGTCTGTCAGGTTTGTGACAGAGTAACCCTGTTTACGAATGAGCGTAATCAGGCCCATAGTCTTTTGAGGAGTGTTTGAAATGTATTTGCTGTTTTTCGGATTGTCCAACTCATTTATAGAAATAATTTTGTCTGTAAAGGTCTTCATTTGGGCCTTGGCCAAAGGAGATCTAATGTGTTTGGCTAACAATCTTTACAACGCGGTCGTTACACCGTGGTACGTTTACATCGCTGTCATTACAATGCAAGTCGTTACAATGACTTGCGCTGAATGGCGCTTTACACAAAGGAATAGTATGATTTACTATTCCAACACTTTCCCTACTGTTACGTGGGCTGGAGTTGGAATAGTAAATCATACTATTCCTAAATCCAGCACCCTCCAGCGCAAGTCGTTGTAACGACTTGCGATGTAATAACTGCGATATAATGTACCACAGTGTAATGACCGCATTGTAACGTAACATATTCATTGTGTTTAGTTGTATACATATTAGTTAAATCAGTTTAGTTTGAAGTATGTTGTGTGTTTACTATTCTTCTTGTGTTCCAAGCAGTTCAACCATTCTCATTATCATCTGTAGCTTCTTTGGCTAGGTTTGAGGTAGTACCTTCCTTGTTGGTAGTGTTGGTGGTGCAGCATCTGTGGCAGGGGCTGGTTGTGATGATGTACACCAGCAGTAGAACTTGCTCAAACTAACAACTCCCCAAAACAAATTGTGATATTCATTTTATATACTTGAGCCCCACCAAACTGCACAAGGGCACTTCCTGGCTTCAGAGTCCTTCAGTAGAGGTAGGGTATGAAAGTTACCTAAATATTTCTTCTTCTGAACATAAAGGCAGGCATGGTTTAGCATACATTACTCTAAGAGGTGGAGACTGGGATTATCGGAGTACTTACATTTCATTCTCCCCCTTGCATCCTTTAATTCATCCTACTGCGCTGACCTTGCACCTACCTGACTTGTTGCTGATCTGGGAGCATGATGGAAAACCCCCTTCCTTTATAAATTCCATTGATTTCTGGTGGGAGCACTTGTGCCACAGATGTGGGTGCTTAAGGTCTATAATGAGCTGGTAATGTCTGCACTCCAACGCATGCACTCTGGTTATTTCACACTAAGTAGTAGGAGGAATGGCTCACAGACCTCTTTGTTTTATTTAGTAATATGATTTCACCTTCAGCTTAATGCCTAATTCTTAGGTACATTTTTCTCTCCATTGATATAACTTCCATGCTTCATGATCTACTTCATAATGTGTGTATGGTTCAGAGCTTAACTATTTGGAAAGTAATCAATCCTTGAAGAGCTGAGTAAAGTTACCCTACACTCCACTGAAACCAATTTCATGGGCGGCATATTTTTTCTCAAAAAGTGCTCGAAGATTTTGTCTTATTGAGTCTTACCAGAAAAGGAGGACGCAAAATGTATTTTTACTAAGGCCACAGTGTGCCCTCTCTAAAAGCAGTTTCAAACATTAGGACTGTGGTCCTTAGACAGTCTAGGACCTTTGTAGGATTTCATAATTGGCTTCCTTTTATGTCTTTACTCTACAGCTGGATGTGGATTTACGATAATAAGGAAGAGTGCATACCCCTCATACATATGAGGTGGTATGTTTTCTCCTTGGGGTTGCTTCTTACCTGCAATAGAGTATTACTGTGGTTTCTCTATTAGTCACTTATTTGGGAGTTTTGTCTGTGGGAGTATCTTAACCCTACAGTGAAAAGGATCCTACCTGCGGTAGAAGTGCTTACTGATCATCTAGTGGTTTCTCGACTGGTATAATTTTATAGCTATGGCACAGGGATTATTTTATTGATTTTCAGTCCCATACAAGATTAACGTCTGGGGGGGTGGATTTGTCAAGGGTCAACATGTTTCTTCTTCTAATAGTCACACCAGTCGGCTGAGAGGGGAAGATTTATCAGGACCAACCAGATGCCTCTACAAATCCTACAATACTTCTAATGCCCTGTTCTAAAATCTTTTGGAGATTGATGTGGAGGAACACAAGGAGCAGGGTCTGCATTTAACCTTTATGTCAGAAAGAGAAAGACACCATTACTATATGCCTGGGTGATTCAAAATGGTCAAGGCAGATTTCTTTTAAAAATAGTTCCCTCTAATGTAATAGTTGTTGTAGTGTGATACTGTGTTGTATTAATATTTTCTCATGTTTAACTGTGCAATCGTAATGTATGTTAATAAAACAATGATGGTAACGAGAACTGATAGTGAAGTGTAGATTACATTCCAACATCTTGTGGGACAGACTCACCTTTGGTATTGGAACCATTTTTACTATCTCTCTATTCTTAAAATCCCTAGATTTATTTTTCTGGAAAGTCTGAGAAGTGTGGCTAAGTGAGGCTGTTGGGCTTACTTTCATGTCCTCAGTGGCTTTAGGAATCTTTTGATAACTAAATACATTTGATTTAGACTGCTCTCCCTCAAATATAAAAGAAATGGTAGCCATGTGGTGCTTAAAATTGACAGTAACTGCAGACCTTTGTCACTAAAGACAGTGAGTGTTTATTCATTCGATATGTTGAAATCTACTTCGCTTCCACATCTCTCAATGACCATGATTGTCACCTGAGCTAAGAAATATCAAACATCCTTCCTTTATGTGCTAAATGACATTGGGTTCTGATGTGAGAAGTACACATATGGCACTAAGATATATAGACATTGGCCTTTTAAATGCCTGTTTTGCTGAATTTCACATTTAGGGCAGGCAAACAAATTAAAAAAGAGATTTGGCACTATTTGTCCACCAGATATTCATAAACATATAAGCCTTTGTATGCACTTGCCAAAATAGACATTCCTCTACCCCAATTATAAAACACTCAGCACTTTCATGCATAGACAAGCAGTGCCATTACTTCATAAAAGCTTTTCCATGATTTGCTAGAGAAATGATATTGCTTCTTCCTTGAGAGGACACTAATGCCTTCTTGTGATTTACAGTTTGACATTTGAAAATGTTTACTCTTTCTGACAGGACTCCATGAATCACTGCTTTAAAAAACTGTGATCAAAATCACTGGCCTGACAATACAGAAGTAAACACTGGTTGCCCAGGTTTTGAAAAAGGTCAACAATGGGTGACCCTGCTTTAACTTTGTTTAGGATTGCACATTTAACAAGAAATAAGATCTTTAAACATTTCTCCCTTATTAAAACTGCTGATCCCCTCATTTTAGGACCACTTTAGCTAACTGCAGGAACTGATTTAATGAATAAAAAATAAGAAATACAGAGAATTTTTGTGTTGCACTCTCTCCAGCATTGCTTGTTGGAAGCGTCATTCACATTTTGGATCAGCCCACGGGATGCCAGGCAAGGAAGGGCAGAGGCAATGGGAGTCCTCTTCAGCCATTGCTTTGTTGGAGGTGCCATTGACATTTTGGATGAACACACAGGACAGCCATTCGTTTTTGGAATGTCAATCATCATGCTTGACAGTGTTTGCCTCTTTATATCTGAGTCCGCATCCGGAAGGGGTGAGCACTGAGAGGCAAAGGAGTCAATTTCCAGTCTAATCACCGGCCTAAATGGAACTGATTAGTGCGGCTAGTGCAGCTAATGAAAAAAACACCTCAATTGTCCCGATGCACATCTGGGCAGCCGTGACGTAGCCATGGTACCCACAGGCCAGAGCCTCTACACCTGAATGGTGACAGAAACAAGTTCTGTGGAGCCAAACAAGATCTATGCTTACACCCTTCTTGTAGATGTAGATGAAATGATATAACATTGCATATCAATAGGAACTAGTTCACACTTTGAAAGCTAGATGTTCATGTGTGGGAAAACCATTTGTTTTTATGAAAACCCTCACCCACCAACCTAGTTGGTGGCATGCTTCATCATCGGGTCCCACCCAAGGTGCCGAGTGCACCCCGGGTGTGCTTCAACGCCTGATTTACAGCGGAGCTGGTTTCGTATGTGATGAGTGCAGAGTGGTGATGTAGTGGTGAAGTTTCAAAACTGTCAATTGGGTCCCTTTAGACTAAAGGTGGGTATTTTAATGATGGGCCTTTTGGCAGTATGAAAAAAGGAGGCGGATATGTGTGGAGGTTAAATTATGTCTCTCATATCCTAAATGTAAGGTCAGGTCTACATGTTTCAGCCAGGCAGCTACGTTTGCTGGCTTTCTTCAGGACCTATGTGTGAGTGTTTTTGAATGCAAGAAGGTGAAAGGCCAAGTGTGATTCACGTGGCCCCTGGTGAGGCCAGGGAATGTGTCCATCTGTAACGAAACTGGTGCTCATGTAAGGCGCCCTGATACCTGATATCTTTGGGTCTAGTTCACGCTTTGTAACACTCTATAAAAAAAAAAGTGACCACAGAGGAGGGAATACCTATTTCCCAGGCCATACCTCTGGGGTGAGCACACAGGCTCTTCACAGAGGGAGAAGGGGTCTGCCATGTTGGACTTAGATAGAGATGAGACTGAGGGGTTGTCTGCATAGGAGCACATAGGAGGTGCTGCAAAATGTGGAACCTTACTGCCAGGCATAAATGTGGCACCTCTGGGCACCCTCTTCCAAAACACTACTGGACCTGTGGAAGACAGAAAAAGGACTGCACCAGCTGTTGAGACCTGTGAGGAGACCTGAAAAGCTGGGCCTGCTCCCATTTGTACCTTGGATAAAAAAGTGGACTTCAAGGGGCAGTTGGCTGACCTTCTGTTAAGCTGCAGGGGCACAACAAGCTGCTAGAAACCCTTTTCCTGAAAAGCCCAGTGCTGTTTCTGAGGTCTTGGGAACTTTGGCCGTGTTGAAGGATACTTCTCCTAACATCTTAAAAAATCTGGGAACTAAAACTTTTTGGGCTCCAAAGACTTCAGGAAGACTAGGACTGCCAAGTCAATGGGACAAAGGTGAATTGCCTTTGGGTCAAAGATTTATGTTGCTCTTGGTCGGAGCTCATCTGCTGTAGCAAATCCGTTTCAACTGGATGTCACGGAGAGGGCATCTGGCCTTGTGGAGCCCTGTTCAGCTATGGCTTGCCCTCCTAAAGGAATCTGAGCCCCAAAAAGTGACTAAGTCTGTACATATGAATCTTCACTCGACAAAGATACCAAAAATATCCAACTGGTGAGGGACATTCCTTGGGCACTAATTTTGAATTTTCCAGCTTGGGACTTTCCTGTCAAAATTCAGTGGCTTCACTGGGACCTCGTCCAATGGTCTCGTGGAGCCCTTCTCCTCCACAGCCTGTTGCCTTGCCCTGTTGAGGATTTTTTACTTCACTTTCAGTGACTAAGTCAGAAGGTAAAACTTTCGTCTGGGACGAATCTGGTTTCTGTATCCCGCTCAGGCTCTATTGTGGTTGGCCTTTAATTGCACCTTGGTACTGGTCAAGCGCACCAGATTCCTGCAGCTGGTGCTTAATGCTTTTTGGTGGTATTTTTATTCAAAACTTTATATCTCCAGTTCCCCATTTTTGGCATTTTGGTGTCATTGTGTTTATTGAACTATTCTCTATTTTTATAAATTAGAGTGAGAGTTTTTGTGTTGCATTTTCAACTTTTTAACTGTTTTGGTGCTTCTGAATGCTTCACACATTTTCTTAAATTAAGTCTGTCTTCTCTGTGCCATTGGTACCAAGGGCTGAACTCAGGTTTAAATTACTGAACCCTTTACTGGAGCTAACAAGAATAGTGACGTTATTACTTGTGGTGGACTAACATCCTCCCCAACTAATAATCCACTTTCCCACAACTTTTGTAATGTTTGCACTGGCATAATATTGGTAACTGTTGACGTCTCATATCACTACTGCTGTCTGCGGCTGCAATCTAGAAGATTAGTGTAACCTGTCTGCATCTTTCATCCCTTTTTTTTTTTTTTAAGTTCAAAATATTTTATTGAGTATTGAATATGGAAAAAAACAAAGACAATACAAAAAATAGTATTATAAGGCGAAAATACCTAACCACATAACAATAAAAAACAAGCATTGGCATAGCCAATAGGTCTCGCCTTTGGGACCTTATAAGTGTTTAGCCATGCAACAGTGGCATAACTAAATACTTCTAAAGGTCCCAAAAGAGAGACCTATTGGCTATGCCAAGCGGCCGCAAAAGTGAAAGTAATCGCGGTAAAGCGCGGCGCGAGCCCGTGCACATGCACTGTAGCTCTAGGCTGGCCTGGTAGCACTTTTTGGAGCCCTCTCAATAAGTCTTGCCAGACCAGCGCATGCGCTGGGTCAGGCGAGACCTAATGATCGAAGTCATAAATAAATTACAATAGGTAAATAGAGATTACATATTCATGTGAAACCTAAAAGACGGAAGGAAGGGATGGGAATAACCATAAAATTAGAGCATTAAATATAAATAGAGCTACTATAAAAAATGGTAATATTAAACGAGATATATTCAAACCAAACGATAAATAATCAATACATTATTTAGAGGATAAATATATATCAACAGGTAACCAAAATGATTGAAAAGAGATGGAATTATGAAGAATCCCCTTCATGGATAGCTGAGCATCCCTTCTCGTAAAAATAACCCATGACCACCATGCACTAACAGATAATAAAGAAATGTCCTTCCAACAATAAGTAATAGATTTCAAAGCTGCTGAAATTAGAAAATTGAAAAGTTTATCTTCTAAAACATTTAAATTTTGTGACAATATATTAGATTTGCATAATAACAATTGATAATAAACATCACCATGAATTTTTAAAATCTTTGTTATAATATCCCAAACTTCAGACCAGAATTTAAAAACTAAAGGACAATCAAATAACATATGTTGTAATGTGCCAGGTTGTAATTTACAATGCCAACATTCTGCTGAAGGAAGAAGTTTAGTTTGGAATAAACGTACTCAAGTCCATAACCTATTAAGTAGAATATAAGGATTAGTTTGGTAAAGTGATACCGGTAGCCAACCAGATATACCACTAAGCCAGATATCTTTCCATGTGTCATTAGATAAAGAAAGTGAAAGTTCATTGTTCCAAAAAGTTGAGATCATATCTATATTGCTACCTAAAGTATTTGAAAACTTTTTATATAGAATATAAACACCGTGAGATGAAGTAGACACCGTTTGAATGTAAATTGATAAATCAGCTGCAACATTAGAGGGAATAGCATCTGGGAAAGAATCCAAAATGGAGTTGCAGAAATATTGATATTTAATAAAATTAGATTGAGATAAACCAAATTTGGATTGTAATGTTTCAAACAAAATGAATGTATTATTGGTATAAACAAGTTTAAGATAAAAAATACCAGCTTTGATCCATGAAAACCAGAAACTAACATGTCTATTCAATTTGATAAGATTACTATACCAAAGTGAAATATCTTCAGTACTATTCATAGGAGAAAGAAAAATTAAGTCTAAATCATCAAACATCATTTTAGTATATTTAATAATAACAGAAATATGAAAAAATGATACATTATTAGACATTGTTATCAGAGAAGGTAGTGGAAGAGGATTTACTAATGATTTCTCAATAGATAGCCAAGCAGGGGGGTTCTTTAAAAATGAATGATTAAACCAAATTGAACTTTGTTTTAAAATAAAGGCTTTATGATAGAGAAAAAAGTCAGGGATACTAAATCCAGCATTATATTTGGGTATTTTTAATATTTTGTAACTAATATGAGGTGATTTGCTGTTCCATAAAAACTTAGATATAGATTTATCAACATCTTTGTAAAACTTTAATGGGAATTGAGTAGGAATCATGGCAAGGGTATAAAAGATTTTAGGAGCTATAGTTATTTTGATAGAATCCATTCTGCCCCACCATGAAAGATGCAATGACGACCATTTAGAAGTTTTATCTTTAATATAACTTAATATAAAATCACAATTTATAGTAATTATTGATTTTATGGATGAAGAAAATAGGATACCAAGATATTTTAATTTATTCTGTTGCCAAATTATTCCATTCATGGGGATCATATCAGGAGTGCAATAAATATTGAAAGAGTATTTTTCTATAATATTAATTAAAGAGGGGAAAGATGATATGGGGTCACTAATAAATAAAAGCACATCATCTGCATATGCAAGGGTTTTAACAAGAACATCTTTAATAGTGATTCCCATAATATCATCACAGTTTCTTATTGAAGAAAGAAAAGGTTCAATACCAATTAAAAATAAAAGTGGGGAAAGGGGACATCCTTGTCTTGTACCTCTAAAAAGTGAAAATTGATGAGAAACTTGACCATTATTATATAAACGTGCAGTAGGGGCATAATACAGAGCTGAAATCATACGTATAAAAGGCTCTCCAAAATTAAATGATGATAACGTATGAAATAAAAATTGCCAATGTATTTTATCAAAAGCTTTTTCAGCATCTTAGGCTAAAATACCTGAGGGAAGCACTAAAGTAGAACTTTGTTCAATAACGTGTAGCAAAGTTCTTGTATTATTTGCAGAATATCTATTCTTCATAAAGCCACATTGATCAGGGTGGATAATGGAATTTAAAATAGGGCCTAATCTTGTAGCGAGTATTTTTGCATATAATTTACAATCTTGATTGATTAAAGATATAGGACGATAGTTAGATACCAGAGTGGGATCTTTATCTGGCTTTGGCAGAACAATAATTAAAGCTTCAGTAAAGGAACCAGAGGTAGAACCTGTAGATCCAAAAAACTCAAAAAGTTGAAATAAAAAAGGCAAAATGTGTGATTGAAATTCTTTGTAAAATTCTGCTGGTATCCCATCAGGACCAGGAGACTTTTTTTTTTTAAGGGATTTTATGGCTGACAAAATTTCATCTCTAGTGATGGGAGTATCAAGTCCATTTTTATCAGATTGTGATATCTTAGGTAATTCACAGGAAGCTTAAAAGGAATCAATGAAAATCAGGCTTAATATATAATTTAGAATAGAAATTCAAAAATTCAGTAACGATTTCATTGTGAGAAAAAGCAATTTTACCATGAGGACCATGAATTGAATTGATTTGAGTTATGTCCTTTTTTATGCGTAGATAATTAGCTAAGAGTCTTCCAGATCTATTGGCATTCAAACTAAATCTGGCTTTAGCATTAAAGATTTGAATACCTGCCATTATACTAATGATAGAATTAAATTCATATCGCAATTTTTGCAGTTTAAATTTATATTGAGGATCATTGGATAAAAAGTCGTTCATTTTTCGCAATTTGTTTTTATAGGTCTTTAATATTCGCATTAAATGTTTTGTTATCGTGCGCCATAATGGAGATCGTTACCCCCATAATAAAAGCTTTAAAAGCATCCCATCTATTAATCATAGAGGTAAAATCTTCTGGGTTAAATAAAAAATAGTCTTTAATGGCTGTTAAAAGTTTAGGTTTGTTCCTTAATTCGCCATCTAGACTGTTTAGCATAAATTGATTCTAAATTCAAAACCAAGGAAATCGGAGCATGGTCTGAGACATCTATGTTACCAATTTGAGGATCTTGTACTGAATTAATTAATTGCCTGGAAATCAATAAACAATCAATTCTAGAATGGGAGTTATGACGGTTGGAAAAAAAAGTAAAACTTTTTTCTGTGGGGAAATGTAATCTCCAAATATCTAATAATTTAGTGGTTTGAAGAAAGGCTTTGAATGCAAAATATACTTTAGAAGGGTGAAATTTAGTAAGAGACAATCTATCTAATAAAGGGTCAGAAATAACATTAAAATCACCTCCCACAATTAAAGGAACATTTCCAACTTTTAAAACCTCTGTAGTGAGAGTAGACCAAAAAATAGGATCATCTGCAGTAGGACCATAAACATTAGGGGGCCGATTCCGATCTCGGTCGGAAGGGCACCGAATCAGGTTCGGCCGGAAAAACTACGAGCCGTACGCGTGTTTTCCGGCTGACTCGTACAGCTGTTCGAGCGAGCAAGTATGATGCGAGCTACATGAGATTCACCGACCGAGTAGTTTCCGGGTCCGAACCGCTCCGTACGTCCCAGTCGGAAGCTAACCGTGGCGTGCAATGGATGCGATTTACAACCAAGCCAGTATGATGCACGCGTCGGACAGCCTGTGTGAGCCGGAGTGTCCGGCTCGCAAAAGCTCCCGGAGTCGGACTTTGGGGGTCCGCGTTGGACCCCCTGACACCCACAGCCCTACGACTCGGACACAGGGGGAGACCTATGGGCCTCCCCAACACAGGCATGTAGGGTGGGGATAGCACCGAAGCGTACCAACTGTAGGGGGCGCACTTGTTTGAGACATAGCCATTCAGTCAATCGGAACCCATGTACGCGTCGTACGACCGGCTCCCATTGACTTCTATGGGAGTCCGACCGAACCGAGTCTGACGGCATACGTGCGCATCGTACTCGCTCGGTCAGACTGTAGAGGTCCGTCTCAGTCGGAAAACACTCCGGATCCGACTCGGGTGCCAATTCCGATCCGGTAAAAACCGGGTACGAACCGTCGGACGGAGCCCTATCTCCGTCTGACTCGTACCCGGTGCCAAATCCATCCGAAAATGCAAGTACGATTCGCACGGAAACACCATTTCCGTACGAATCGAACAAAACACCGACCGAACAGAAACTAAACACAATTCCGATCCTGAAAGGCGCCGACCTGACGTCGGTACGCATCCAGCCTACGTTTCACGAACCAGGAAGTACGATTCGAACCGACGTCATCCCGCACGGAAAATATTTACCGGCTGCCAAAAACTGCCGGGAAATCAGGACGACACACGCAAGGAGCAGCTGGACGCGACGAACAGACATGGACCCGAACCTACGTGCCATCCCTGCCCTCCTAGCAGTCCACCTGGCGTACAGGAACCGACGCAGACGCCGCAGAAGGTCAGCACAACAATCAGGGGCAAAGGGGGGGGCAGGGGCAGGACACACAACACCAACACATGGTACCAAATCACACATGGCCTGGACATACCTGACCATCAGGGCCTGGTCACTTCCAGGGGGTGGGGGCGAGGCCAGCAACGCAAGCGTCGGCCACAACGGAAGTGGATGGTCACGCGAACCGGTACGTACCCTACACAGGCCGCAAGAGCGTGGGTACGGAACGTACCACGCGTCCCCCTACGTCACTCCAACAATGGCGGTACGGCCCGTACCCACGTCAGAAAGGCCTTGGTACGGGTCGTACCAGCATTGCTGGGGTCATGTAGGGGTACGCGTGGTACGACCCGTAGCCACGCCCCCAAGGCCTGTGTACGGTGCGGACCCCACGGCACCGCAACAATGGGGGGACGCACCGTACCCACCCACCAAAGGCATGGGTACGGCCCGTACCCAGGCACGCAGAGCGTGGGTAGGGGTATGTACGGACCGTATCCCCACCCGTGGAAGTACGGCCCGTACCCCCACCCGTGCATGTACGCCCCGAACCCCCACCCGTGTATGTACGCACCGAACCACCACCCGTGTATGTACGCCCCGAACCCCCACCCCAGCAGTGTATGTACGCCCCGAACCCCCACCCGTGTATGTACGCACCCAACCCCCACCCGTGTATGTACGCCCCGAACCCCCACCCGTGTATGTACGCACCCAACCCCCACCCGTGTATGTACGCCCCGAACCCCCACCCGTGTATGTACGCACCCAACCCCCACCCGTGTATGTACGCCCTGAACCCCCACCCCAGCAGTGTATGTACGCCCCGAACCCCCACCCGTGTATGTACGCACCGAACCCCCACCCCAGCAGTGTATGTACGCCCCGAACCACCACCCATGTATGTACGCCCCGAACCCCCACCCCAGCAGTGTATGTACGCCCCGAACCCCCACCCGTGTATGTACGCCCCGAACCACCACCCGTGTATGTACGCACCGAACCACCACCCGTGTATGTACGCCACGAACCCCCACCCCAGCAGTGTATGTACGCCCCGAACCCCCACCCGTGTATGTACGCACCCAACCCCCACCCGTGTATGTACGCCCCGAACCCCCACCCGTGTATGTACGCACCCAACCCCCACCCGTGTATGTACGCCCCGAACCCCCACCCGTGTATGTACGCACCCAACCCCCACCCCAGCAGTGTATGTACGCCCCGAACCACCACCCGTGTATGTACGCCCCGAACCCCCACCCGTGTATGTACGCCCCGAACCCCCACCCGTGTATGTACGCCCCGAACCCCCACCCGTGTATGTACGCACCAAACACCCACCCGTGTATGTACGCCCCGAACCCCCACGCGTGTATGTACGCACCGAACCCCCACCCGTGTATGTACGCACCGAACCTGCAATAAGAATGGTGTGTGCCAAACACCCCCAGCAGTGCCCAGACATAGGAGGGGTGGGTGCAGAGACCTCCCAGCAGTGCCCAGAGACAGGAGGGGTGGGTGCAGAGTCCTCCCAGCAGTGCCCAGACACAGGAGGGGTGGGTGCAGAGTCCTCCCAGCAGTGCCCAGACACAGGAGGGGTGGGTGCAGAGTCCTCCCAGTAGTGCCCAGAGACAGGAGGGGTGGGTGCCTAACACTCCCAGCAGTGCCCAGACACAGGAGGGGTGGGTGCAGAGTCCTCCCAGCAGTGCCCAGACACAGGAGGGGTGGGTGCAGAGTCCTCCCAGTAGTGCCCAGAGACAGGAGGGGTGGGTGCCTAACACTCCCAGCAGTGCCCAGACACAGGAGGGGTGGGTGCAGAGTCCTCCCAGCAGTGCCCAGACACAGGAGGGGTGGGTGCAGAGTCCTCCCAGTAGTGCCCAGAGACAGGAGGGGTGGGTGCAGAGTCCTCCCAGCAGTGCCCAGACACAGGAGGGGTGTGTGCAGAGTCCTCCCAGCAGTGCCCAGACGCAGGAGGGGTGGGTGCCTAACACTCCCAGCAGTGCCCAGACACAGGAGGGGTGGGTGCAGAGTCCTCCCAGCAGTGCCCAGACACAGGAGGGGTGGGTGCAGAGTCCTCCCAGTAGTGCCCAGAGACAGGGGGGTGGGTGCAGAGTCCTCCCAGCAGTGCCCAGACACAGGAGGGGTGTGTGCAGAGTCCTCCCAGCAGTGCCCAGACGCAGGAGGGGTGGGTGCAGAGTCCTCCCAGCAGTGCCCAGACATAGGAGGGGTGGGTGCAGAGTCCTCCCAGCAGTGCCCAGAGTCAGGAGGGGTGGGTGCCTAACACTCCCAGCAGTGCCCAGACACAGGAGGGGTGGGTGCAGAGTCCTCCCAGCAGTGCCCAGACATAGGACAAGATACCCCATCAACAAGTTCAGTGACCAACAAGGGTGATACCCCAGATGCAGGCGGAGCCATCGCTGAGCCAGCATGGCTATATTGAACGGCAACCCTCACACATCCAGGAAATGTAGACACAGCACAGCACAGCATTTGGGAGACACCCTGCAGGGAAAATGGCCTGCTCCACAGAGGATGGAACACACCTTGGGACAATGTCACCATACAGTGAGAGCAAACATGACCAAATACCATTGGCAGAGACCTCTGTGATGGCACGCAGATGGCAGGGTACACCCCATGAGCAGCACACTCCAACATTTCACAGACCCCTAACACATTATCACCACCCCAACTCAGGGAGCACCAGCACCAACAGCAAGTCCAGGAAAGCATCAGTGTGCAAAACCAAAAGAAAATGCTTTATTCAGCAGGAAAATATCTCTGAGAAAATGTCCACTATGTACAAGGGCCATGGGCCAGGCCAGCAGCAAAGTCCGGGGGGGGGTACACATCGGGACGTGTGTCCCCTAGCTTGCCTGCACAGTTCACAAGTCCATTTCATCCACAGAAGAGGGGGCATCAGGGGGGAGGGTGGAAACAGGCACCGCAGGGACAGGAGGGGAAAGGGTAGGTGTTGTGGGTGCAGGGAGGGATGATTCTGCCACAGGGGGGGTGCCAGCGCCAAAGGTGGAGGACAGAATGGCGCTGCACACGTCGGCAAGTTCCCCCAGCGACTCCCCCGCACCCAATCCAACCACAGGCCCCAAGGAGGGGGGGGGGGCAAAGGGATGGGTCGCAGCGCCACTGGGGGAGGGTGTGGACAGGGTGGGGGACACAACTCCCCTGGCCGGGTCCCGCCTCCACCGCTTGCGGGGTGGTGTCATCCTGGGGCTGGGGGGCACACTCGCAGTGGATGATGCTGTCACCGACTGTTGGCCAGGAGAGCTAAGGGGAGTGGATTTGGAGGGAGTGGGTTGTGTGGACTGCGGACTCCCACTGTGGCTGCGTGTTCTACGTTTCCCCCCCGACCCAGTGGGTGTGCCTTCCTCACCCTGTGTGTGCGTGACAGGAGGTGTGCGCTTCGACTTCCCTGGTGGTGTGGTGCCTGTGTCTGTTGGGGTGCGTGCACGCTGACGTCTGGATGTGCGTGGGACAGGCACGGGAGTGGGAATTGTGGATGGGGCAGGGGTAGGGGGGGGTAGGCAGCGCTGCAGGAGATCCAGTCCTGCAGTCAGTGTGGAGTCTATGGACCTCAGCAACTGCCGTTGGTCAGACTGCACAGCCGACATGCCCTCCATGTATGCCTCCATCTGGGTCAGCACCTGGGTGTGGGCATGGAGGACATGTAGCATCGCAGTCTGACCAACCTGCAACTGCCTCAGGATGTCCACAGACTCCGCACTCACCGCAGCAGTGGTGACAGGGGCAGGGGGTGCGGTGCCTGGCAGGAAGGAGACATGTGGGGACCGAGCACGGAGGGAAGGGCCACGAGCATGTGGGAGGCCGGTGATGGAACCTGAGGTGGCGGGGGGATGTGGAGGGCTGCCATCAGCTGGGGGGCAGACTCCGCCACCTCTTGGAGCTCAGCCTCGGACCCGTCTGCGTCATAGTCTGTGTTGGCAGTCGACAGGTCCTCTGCCTCACTCCCTTCGGCCTCCGTGCCACTCCATGTGCCAGACAGGACAGCACTGCTGGCACTGGTGCTCAATCCCTCCTCCCGGTCCGTGCTAGTGTCTCCTTCCGTGTCCCCCGGCGATGCTGTGGGCAAGGTGAAGAGACAGGAGATAATCAGACACCTGTACACATATGTCACATGAGTCAAATATACATAGGTCACATTGCATAGCCTGAAAAGCAACAGGAGTAACACCTACAAAACAATGTACACATGTAGGCCATGGAACACACAGTTTTTCGACCCACCATGCCACTGAGACACAATGGAGAGCATGACACAACAGCAAATCACTGCACCTGAAATTTTACAGAGGAGCCAGCCTCTGGGGACAAATGTGCACAGCACCTGCACCACACTGCGTCGTCAAAAAGGGATGAGCATGAATCATATCCATTTACTCTTGCCGCATGCTGCAAAGGCAATACATGAAACCAGGCCAAACATGACTGGGTCACTGCACCTTGAGCGTATGTCCAGTCAAACATCACACACAGGCTAAACCCAGCAAGGAGGATGAAGCTTCTGACATGTAGGCCTTGTACGCACAAACCACCCACACCTGAGACAATCTCATTGAGACGGAGAAAGTATGTACACCTCTTACTCTGGGATGAAAACACATGGCCTCCACTAATTCATGACTGTACACACACAGCCCCTGGTGCGCATGTCCACACATCATTGACAGGCAAACATCATCAGATTGTC
The DNA here is from genome assembly GCF_964204655.1 of Triturus cristatus. Classification (NCBI taxonomy): domain Eukaryota; kingdom Metazoa; phylum Chordata; class Amphibia; order Caudata; family Salamandridae; genus Triturus; species Triturus cristatus. The sequence goes on from NC_140587.1 coordinate 283,508,244, forward strand.
TCAACAACACACACAGGTAATGCCCACTGTGAGTATGCACAAGCAAAATGGGTCCCCCTGTACAGTGGACACATGTAGCAACCTGTAGGTCCTAACAGTTGAGCCCAGGGTACAATGCCACCCTACCCAACCCATGGCGAAGACACAGTGAATGGCCATTTTGTTGGATGACGCACATGATACCTAGGAAGAGGTGCCCCAGGGCACAGTAGTGCCCACACTCCTCCATGGTCCAGGATGGACATGACTGCAAATTAAGCAACCGTCCCTGCACTTAGCAGGCCTCCCACTCAGGCACATCATGTCAGAGGGCACACAATTGGACATGCATGCTGGAAGGCTGTACATTTTGGAGATACACCCCTATGTCGTGATTCACAATCAGTGCCAAGTGACATGGACACCACAATGACTGAAATTGGCCAGGGCACACGCAAGGTCCCCATACCTGTGGCACATCACCCCCACACATGATGCTGCTAGCATTGGGCACCTGCATGAACTGCCTGCCTAAATAACCTTGTGCAAGAGTGGCTACAGACAGACCAGGGAACACATGGCAAGGAGGGGAAGGGAGGGAGTGAGAACAGCACTGTGCTACTTTGTGGAGAAGTTGACGCACTGCACAATCAAACCCTGGCAGTGTATCCATGCAACTGCACACTTACATTGGCTGGGGACACACAACTGACACACATGTACCTACCCCCTTCCTGCTGCTGCTTCTCCTGTAGGCGCCTGTCCATATCGGGGAAGACCACCGCCAGCACACGCTTCTGGATGTGGGTCAGACGACGGCGCCCACGGTTCTTACGGCTCACAGGTGAGTCCCCCAGCAGGACCCGTGCAATCCTCCTCGTCCAGCACCGGATGTCCTGCCAGCGTTTCCTCACCTGAGACAGGCTCCGCCTCCGACCCTCTGTACCCCTCACGGCACTGACGGCTTCCCTCCAGATCTCCCCCTTGGCAATGGCGCCTACCTGTGAGGATGCAAAAGTGAGAATACATTAATCCACATGAGCAAAGACACAGAGACCCACATATAGAACAATCCTCTTTATGAACAGGCCATGGTATGCATGCAACTAATTGCACCTTTGTCATAGGGACATTATCCACTGTGGAAGGCCAAATGCACTACGTGCCATTGAAATTACACGGGTGGCATGAGGGGTACCACACACTCACTGACCAGGGATCACACTGTGCCTCACAGGCTACACCAGGATTATGTACAGCACCTCACAGCAGTCACCTGCCCCAGCACACTGATGCTACCTCAGCAGAGTACACAGACACACACAGGTACAGGACAATCACATGGCATTGCCAACTGCGGGTACACACCTCACTCTGTCCATGTGCCAGTAGACGGGGGTGTCACAGGTGTGGGGCTGGCTCAGCACGGCATGCACACAGCACTGCTCCTTGCTCACATCGGATGGCCAGGCTATATCCATCCCTCATGCTGCTTGTGTGCAACACTCCCCATATGCACTCACCCACATGACAGGGGACTTACACACACACCAATGTGCAGGGGACGAACAAGGCCTTTGGACACTCACAGCACAGGTACACTGAACAAACACACATCCATGGGTACTGACACCTGTCACACTGGGGGGAACACAGGATCACATCAGGACTGTGGAAACAACATCCCCAGGAGGAGTATGCAGGCAGAATGTGGCATGCACCTTGCATTCATTGTCACAGTAGGCACTATGCAAGTGAGGAGTGCACACAGGAAACACAGCATGCTCTGCATGGGTGACATGAGGCCTTCCACACCCTGGGACCCACTCCAAACAACAGTGCATGTCTGTCACACATGGACACAATGCCAGAAGTCACTGGCACACAAAAGGGGCACAGTCTAAGCTAGTGGAGTCTGCACTCACCTGAACCCCTGGTCGACCATACAGGCTCTGGAACTGTGGGAGGATCACATCTATCAGGGCAAGGTTCTCCTCCTGGGTGAATGGCTGTGACCTCTCCACAGTCCTGGACATGGTGCCAGAGGAATCACTATCAGCAGCAGTGGTCATGGATGAATGGATGTGCAGGCAAGTGCTCTCTCATGGGACCTGGCTGCCTTATATATGCCTGGCTGGCCTGTTCATGTATAGGAGTACAGATTGATTGGTCAGTCACATTTGCATCCTACGTTTCATCCAATCCCTTCAAACCTACCCCAGTGTGTGGCTTTGCATGGTTTCAGTTTTGATGATGATGTCAAGTCAACATCCACATTGCAACAATGTAGATTCTTTCAAACTGACTTCTGCTGGGCACCTGGTGCTCAAATTCAAAAATCTAACTCAGTCTCCATGGCAACCATCATGCATTTAGGCCCTTATACTTGTCCCTCATGTGTCCCCTATGTGTTTTCATACATTTACACACAGGTACGGTGCGTTCCACGCCCTAGGGCACCCCACAAGCAGTGATACGGACCGTACACGCGCTTGTACGGTCCGGATCACAATATGGGCGCTGGCGTATGCGTACGCCACAGTAGTACGGACTGTACACGCGCTTGTACGGTCCGGATCACGATATGGGCGCTGGCGTATGCGTACGCCACAGTAGTACGAACTGTACACGCGCTTGTACGGTCCGGATCACAATATGGGCGCTGGCGTATGCGTACGCCACAGTAGTACGGACTGTACACGCGCTTGTACGGTCCGGATCACAATATGGGCGCTGGCGTATGCGTACGCCACAGTAGTACGGACTGTACACGTGCTTGTACGGTCCGTACTACTGTGGCGTACGCATACGCCCGCACCCATATTGTGATCTGGACCGTACAAGCGCGTGTACAGTTCGTACTACTGTGGCGTACGCATACGCCCGCACCCATATTGTGATCCGGACCGTACAAGCGCGTGTACAGTTCGTACTACTGTGGCGTACGCATACGCCAGTGGCCATATTGGCCCAGGGACCCTATACACGCACTCAGAGCGTATGTACGGTGCGTTTCACACCTGTCAGTGGTGACAGGCGGCACACAGACAGGAATGGAGCGGTCAGATTTTGCCAAGGGTGGACACCAATGCATTGTCTGTGCAATACCACATGTGTGTGACACAGGTGTGTCAGGATGTGATGTGGCACTTTACCCCTGAGGTGTGGGCAAAGCACATGTACGATGAGCTGTGTACACATGTCGTGTGTGATGGTGCGCATTGTACCACACATCCCCTGCACTCCTTTGACATGTGTGCATGTCGTACACACTAGTGGAGCCATGAGTCACTTGCATGTCCCAGTCACGGACACCCGCACCTGTCCCCTGATGCCAGGTACACGGAATATTACACATGACATGTGTATGGCTGCGTTGCACGCTGCAACCATGTCATGTGTGTGGCATGTGTTTCCATGATTTTGCTGTAGGTGTGTGGTCCAATGCATCAGCAGTTGCTGCTGCCAACATGTGTCTGTGTGTAGATGGCCATGGCACACTGTTCCGCACACCAGCCCACATATGTGATTTGCCATGAGGTGTGTATGTATGCAACTACACGGAGTATCAACACAAGTACATATCCACATGCTCTCTATGTATGTTCTGTCTCGACATGTACTCCTCCAAGGCAATGTGTGTGGCCTGTCCTATTCCTATGACATGTGACCAGTGCATATCGCATCCACCAACCTGTCTGTACCATACGCATACTACTTCTGCACATGTGTGGATGTCTGTGAATCCTGTGATGCGTGTGCATGTTCACTTACACTGGCCCACAGCTAGTCTCATGCCATGTCATCGTGAGCTTGCCCCACTCCGTTAGTGGCTGTCCCTTGGTTGGAGTGTCACCTGACTGGCGTACGTGTCCAGGAAATGTGGCACAGACCTGACTCAGAATGTGGCATATGTGTATTGGCTGTGTAACATGTGCTCAGTGCATTGACAATGTCGTTGTACAGTGCTCACTCTTCGGTGTTCCTTCCATTTCACTGCAGGGCTCCGCCTCTCCCTAGACGTATGCCAGACATGGCTGCCCTGCATGAACGGGACTGTATACGCCGCTACAGATTCAGCCAACGGTTGATTGATGAGTTGACTGGCCGGCTGGAAGCACAACTCCTCCCGCACCACAGGTATCCCAGTGCACTGACACCCAAGTTGAAGGTGATGGCAGCCCTACATTTCCTTGCCACGGGTACGTTCCAACATACCATTGCTGATGTCGGGGGCATGTCCCAGACGATGTTCAGCCGTGTTCTGCATGATTTCTTAGAGGCCATGTTGGTTCACCTGGATGAGTACATTAAATTCCCAATTCGTGAGCAGTTGACAGATGTCAAGCGTGAGTTCTATGCCCTGGGAGGGATGCCCCATGTCATTGGGTCCATAGATGGGACACATGTTGCGTTGGTACCACCACAGGCACAGGAGGTGGTGTATAGGAATCGCAAACATTATCACTCCATTAATGCCCTTGTGGTGTGTCTGTCCAACATGGTGATTTCACATGTCTGTGTTCACTTTCCAGGATCAGCACACGATGCCTTCATCATGAGGCGTAGCAGGCTGCCTGAAATGATGCTGCAGCTGCGGAACGAGCGAGCATGTATTGTTGGTGGGTAGACTCTGGCAGTTCAGTGTTTGGCGTCATCTTCCAATCTCACTGCCTGTGCTGACACACTTCTGTCCATGATGTTTCCTTGTAGGGGACGCTGGCTATCCCAACATGCCATGGCTGATGACGCCTGTCCGCAACCCCAGCACGGCTGCCGAGCACCGCTACAACAACGCCCATGGGCGGACCAGGAGAGTCATTGAGAGGACGTTTGGACTTCTGAAGAGCCGATTCCGGTGCCTCCACAAGACCGGCGGAGCACTCCCATATGCCCCGGTGAAGGGGTGCAAGATCATCATCGTCTGCTGCATGCTGCACAACATGGCAGTGGAGGAAGCTGTTCCACTCATACTGGATCAAGATGACCAGGACCATCCACCCGTGGAGGATGAAGGCCTTGGTGACGGGGCAAGTGATGTGGAGGAGGAGGAGGCTGTGGAGGACATGCGGAGTCGGCTCATACGCAACTTCTTTGCTTAGTGGTGAGTTCCAGTGTCTGAGTGTGCACGCATTGGGCCGTGTGTGGCATGTGTTGCAATGTGTGTGTCCATCTGCATGTCTGCCAAGTGAGTCAGTGGTGTGTATTGAAGTGTCACTCGAGTGATGGCGCAATGGAAGGATGTTGTCCGAGGGTCATCATTGTCACCTGTCATGTTGACAACATGATACGTGTTGAGTACATGCTTGCGGATGTGCTCCTTTGGGCTGACTCCTTGTGTGTCTCTCTTCCACAGGTCCATGGGCATGCTGTCTGCTGGTGGCATTGTTGTGCTCCTGCTACTCCTCATGAACACAGCAACATGTGCTGATTCTGCGTCACATGCACGGGCAAGTTTGGAAATCTCCTTAGGGTAAGGGATGCCTCACAGCGTTTTGGGTGTGTGAATTGTTTGTAGTCTGTGTGCACTTCTCCGGTTCATGTGTGGTCAATTTGCATACATGTGGATCCTACATGGGGAACATGACATGGGGCAGGCTTCACCTGGAGCCATGGTCAGACTTGGTGACTGTCATGTGTCAGGGGATTGGGGATTGTGATGAGGCCATCAATGTGTGTAACACTGACCTCGGAAACATACAGGTTGCACCGGGTTGACATGGTGTGTGATTGCCCCATCAGGGCCTCAATGGTGTATAGCAGCCTCTCCGTGGCAGCAGGGGGTGTTTAGCTGTTATCCGTCACTTGTGTGCCAGTTCAATGGAATATCAGTATCTGTGTTGCAATGGGGGGTGCCAGTGTTGCTCCCACATGTTCATCCACATGACCTGTGTATGTGTTGACAGAGTATCATTGTCATTCCAACACACATGACTAATAAATTTGTCCCTCTGTCTCCAAGGTGCCTCTTCCCTGTCAATGGTGGCCTGTTGCCACTGTGCGTGCGGCATGTCTGGCATAGTTTTCAGAGGTGGTGCATATGTGTCTATGTGTAGAGTGACAAGATGCTAGCGGTTTGTCAGGGAGTGGGAACTGTGTTATGCACAAGATGCACAGTTCCATCCACCTCAAGGCAAGAGAGACCATCCCCCAGGGCAACTACAACATCCGTGTCGAATCCTACCCTGCAGTCTACGGACATGTGCCTTACGACTCCCATGATACTTGTCCATATCCGGAGTGCATCTGCACAGCTCTGCTACTGCATCGGGCAACCAGGCCACATCAACGTCCAAACGGGATGGGGGGAATGATTCACAGCCAGCTGCAGGATGACCTTCTCGATCCACGCCCACACTCATGATGCAGCCCACAACCCCAACACAACCATGTGGCACTGTGATCCAAAACTCCATTCTGGCATCTCCATGCATCCAACCTTGGCCTAGCCACCATTCTCAACATCCGCCTGACGCAAGCATGCAGGACATGGTAGGGACACATGTCTAGACATACCTGGGAGCGGCAAGCCAGGTCACTCCACATGATCCCTGACCTCTGCGCATGACTGTTGCTCCCCTGAATGTGTCTGTAGCCACAGTTGTGCGGGAACCACTCAGCTGGTTGGGCCCAGCACAGGTGAGTATGGTACTCCATGTCTGTATCAGATGATACATTGGGACCCATGTGTGTCCTGGGCAAGACTGCGACCCCACGGTTTGGATGGTTGGAGTTAATTCTGAGATCAGGCATGCTTTGACTTTACGACACACACATGTATTGTAATAATGCAGAATCACGGCATCATCTTGTAAGTGTGATTAATTTATTTGTGGTGGGGTACGGGTTTGTGGGGATGACAAGAGGTGCACAGCGGGAGTGTAGAATCCAAAGTTCACTGGGGGAGTTGGTATCCTTGCCGTAGCAAAATGTCAGAGTCCATGCCACAGTCTTCGTCAACATAGGTCAGACAGTGACCAGCAAGTCCATGTGGCAGAGAATGTCATGTGCTGCTATTGGGCCAGAGGGCCAGGTGCCAGGCCAGGTGACCTGGGAGATGGTGATGTTCTGCTGACTCTCACAGTCTTTTTCGTGGACGACCCACCTTCCTGCGGGGACCCTCGGAAGCAGGCCGTGACGATGTCTGTGACGCTCCGTCGGATGAATCCTCCTCCTCCTGATCCCTCCCTGTGTCTGGTAATGGCCTTCGCCTGGTGCCACAGGGAGGGTTGCCCATGTTCTCGGCAATCCGACGGAGTACACCGGTCATTTGGGTTTGCACCGCCACGAGCTCAGCCTGTCTATCCTCCATCCTTCCTTGGTGTTGCAGTTGACAGGCATGTTGCTGGGCCTGCAGGGTCTTCATCTCCTGGAGGGTCCCCTTGATGTCATTGAGGGTGGACGCAATCTGGTCCATGCCCCTGGTGTCACGCCGGTATGTATCCAGGATGTTGCTGACCTGGGACACTACCGGGTCCTGAGCTGCCTGGTCAGGTTCGCGCCTCCGCCGTCCTCCACTCCCGCCACCCCTGCCCACGTGCACCTGGCCTGCCGTTGTGGGCGCATCGGGTCTCCGGGACCCCTGAGGGATGGCATCTGCGTTGCCGCCTGCCTCCTCCTGGGTGCCCGGAGGACCGTGTCCCTCCTGGGCAGACTGGCTGGGTGGTCGTGTGCGGGCAGGGCTCCTGGACGTCTCCTGGGATGTGGCAGGAATGGGGGTGGTGGTTGGCACAGTTGTACCTGACGCAGGTGCTGCAGGTGGTTGGACACCAGAGGGGCCAGGTTGGTCTGGGTCATCCACGGAGTGGTGAGAGTCATCGCTGGCAGTGGGGTCCTCATCCCGCGGAGCCTGGTCCTGTGAGACTTCCCCCCCAGTGTTGGGGGGTGTTCGTCGACGTTGACCTGTGTGTGAGAGAGACAATGTTAACAGTGTTACAGGTGGCATCCATGTTTCATGCATTTCTGATTTGGCACTCTTCCTCTGGGTAGTTGGATCTGTCTTGCATTCCTCTCACAGTGCACTTGTGCATGGGTATGTCCCTTGGCCACAGCTGTCAGGGCTTTACGCATGTGTGACACAATCTTAGTTGATGCATCTATTTGGGTACACAGTCAGCAGTGTGGTGTGCGGGCATAGCGAGCCATGCAGAGGCGCCTTACGTGTTGCACTGTACGTGGCCAAATGGTGTTTTGCCAAGGCAATTTGATGTTGCAGGTAGGTGACTGAAGCATTTGTGACAGGGTTCTTACCGACACAGTGGGTGGGTATACTGGGTGTGTGGTTAGGTCTGTGCCTGCAGCACGGATGGACTCGTGCACAGATTGACACATGGACCGGTCTTGATCTACGGTAGGGGGGGTTTGAGGCACTGCCAGACCTTGTCTGCATGCACACAGTCCACCGGCTGACGAGTGGACATGGCCACACCACCCAAGGGTGATTTAGTCTCCCTGTGTCTCCCTTCCTCCCTACCTCTGTCACCCTCCTCCCTCTGTCGGTCTCCCTCTGTCACCCTACTCCCTCCCTCTGTCTGTCTCTCTGTGTCCCCCTCTGTCTCCTTCCCTCTCATTCCCCCTCTCCCTCCCTCTATTTGTCACCCTCTGTCACCTCAGGCCAGCTTCCTGGGCACACACAGTTAGCCGGTCTTTGAATGGCCATTGGCTTGTTCATGTGAGTTAGTTCCTGTTCTCCGGGCACCCATTGGGCAGTGTGTCTGAGTGTAGGCTGCTGCTGTGGCGGTGTGTGCTGAGACTCTATCAGAGCGATGCATCTTCATTGTCTGCTGTTATGTGCAAATTGTGCCTTCAGACCCATGTCATCCTGCATGGCAGCCACCATTTGCAGGCAAGACAGTACTGTGTGGGTACACACAGTTTGTATGGCTGTGCCCTGGGCCATGTGGGCTGAGGGCATTGTTGTGTGCTTGTGAGTTGCTCAATGTTAGTTTTGATGCCCCCACTCCCAGCATCGACCACATCCTGTGTTGTGTTGGTGTTTTGTGTGGCCTGTGACTTGGCATGGCCCTGATTGATGCATGGGGCATGGAGGCGCTAGTGGCATGTGTGTGTTTGTGGAGTGTTGTTGTGTCCGGTGGTGGCTTGGGGGGGGGGTGGCATGCATGATTGATTGTGTATGGCATCCCCCCCATGTGAGGTGAGTTGTTTGTGTACTCACCAGGGTCTGGGAGTCCTGGCAGTCCGTGTAGTCCCTCCACCGCCAGCGTGGACATCACCTTCTCCTCCCAGGGATGGTATTGTACCGGTCTGGGGGGCGGCCCTCCTCCAGTGATGTTCCCCTGGTTGTGATTGTCAGTCATCTTCCTCTTGACCGTCCTCCGCAGATCGTACCACCTGGATTGGCACTCGTGCCTGGTCCTTCTGGTGGTCCCAACAGCATTCACAGAATCGACAATCCTCTGCCACATGGCCGTTTTTTCGGATATGCTGGTCTGTCTGACCAATGTCCCAAAGAGCTGTGGCTCGACTCTGAGGATTTCGTCGACAAGGATCTCCAGCTCCTCCTTTGTGAACTTTGGATTCTTGGTGGTGGACATGGCGTGGGGTGTGGGTGTGGATGGTTGTGGGGGTGTGGGTGTGGATGGTTGTGGGGGTGTGGGTGTGGATGGTTGTGGGTGTGTGGGTGTGGTAGTGGAGGTGTGTGTGTGAATGTGATGAGGGGGTGTTTGTGTAGGTGGTTGTGTGAAGGTATGCAAGTGTGAGGTTCAAGTATGGTGGTGTGGGTCGTCTGTGGGCTCTGGCAGCAGTGGGTCTGTTGCAAAGGCTCATGGTTTGTGTGTGTGGTCCATTTTTATTGGTCCATTTGTGGGTGTGGCTGTGTTTGAAATTTGTGTGGGTGTGTTATGAGGAGTGATTGAGTTTTGGGCCTCTGTTTGGCAGTTTGGCAGTTGCAGGTCAGTGTATGTTATGTTTGTGGGGTTGTTGGGCATGTTTGGTGGTGTGGTGACACTCTAATTGACTCTCCTTGTGTAAATATGGTTTGTCCTCGTTCAGTACGTGTGTTTTTGGCGTCAGTACGGTCCGTACATGCACTGGTGGGGGTACGGTCCGTACATTCCCTGGTGGGGTGTGGGTACGGCCGTACATACACGGGTGGTGGTTTGGTGCGTACATACAGTGCTGGGGTGGGGGTTTGGTGCGTACATACACGGGTGGGGGTTCGGTGCGTACATACACGGGTGGGGGTTCGGTGCGTACATACAGTGCTGGGGTGGGGTTTCGGTGCGTACATACACGGGTGGGGGTTCGGTGCGTACATACACGGCTGGGGTGGGGGTTCGGTGAGTAGATACACGGGTGGGGGTTCGGTGCGTACATACACTGCTGGGGTGGGGGTTCGGTGCGTAGATACACTGCTGGGGTGGGGGTTCGGTGCGTACATACACTGCTGGGGTGGGGGTTCGGTGCGTACATACAGTGCTGGGGTGGGGGTTTGGTGCGTACATACACGGGTGGGGGTTCGGTGCGTACATACACGGGTGGGGGTTCGGAGCGTACATACACGGGTGGGGGTTCGGTGCGTACATACACGGGTGGGGGTTCGGGGCGTACATACACGGGTGGGGGTTCGGTGCGTACATACACGGCTGGGGGGGGTTCGGTCCGTTCATACACGGGTGGGGGTTCGGTGCGTACATACACGGGTGGGGGTTCGGGGGCGTACATACACGGGTGGGGGTTCGGGGCGTACATGCACTGCTGGGGTGGGGGTTCGGTGGGTACATACAGTGCTGGGGTGGGGGTTTGGTGCGTACATACACGGGTGGGGGTTCGGTGCGTACATACACGGGTGGGGGTTCGGGGCGTACATACACGGCTGGGGGTTAGGTGCGTACATACATGGGTGGGGTGGGGGTTCGGTGCGTACATACACGGGTGGGGCGGGGTTCGGTGCGTACATACACGGGTGGGGGTTCGGGGCGTACATACACTGCTGGGGTGGGGGTTCGGGGCGTACATACACTGCTGGGGTGGGGGTACGGGCCGTACTTCCACGGGTGTGGGTACGGTCCGTACATACACGGGTGGGGGTTCGGGGCGTACATACATGGCTGGGGGGGGTTCGGGGCATACATACACGGGTGGGGTGGGGGTTCGGTGCGTACATACACGGGTGGGGCGGGGTTCGGTGCGTACATACACGGGTGGGGGTTCGGGGCGTACATACACTGCTGGGGTGGGGGTTCGGGGCGTACATACACTGCTGGGGTGGGGGTACGGGCCGTACTTCCACGGGTGTGGGTACGGTCCGTACATACACGGGTGGGGGTTCGGGGCGTACATACATGGCTGGGGGGGGTTCGGGGCGTACATACACGGCTGGGGGGGGTTCGGTGCGTACATACACGGGTGGTGGTTCGGTGCGTACATACACTGCTGGGGTGGGGGTTCGGTGCGTACATACACGGGTGGGGGTTCGGTGCGTACATACACGGGTGGGGGTTTGGGGCGTACATACACTGCTGGGGTGGGGGTTCGGGGCGTATATACACTGCTGGGGTGGGGGTACGGGCCATACTTCCACGGGTGTGAGTACGGTCCGTACATACACGGGTGGGGGTTCGGTGCGTACATACACGGGTGGGGGTTCGGTGCGTACATACACGTGTGGGGGTTCGGGGCGTACATACACTGCTGGGGTGGGGGTTCGGGGCGTACATACACTGCTGGGGTGGGGGTACGAGCCATACTTCCATGGGTGTGGGTACGGTCCGTACATACACGGGTGGTGGTTCGGTGCGTACATACACTGCTGGGGTGGGGGTTCGGTGCGTACATACGCGGGCGGGGGTGGTGGGATGTTCGGCGCGTATGCGGGCACATGTCTCCATGGTTGCTATGGGAGTTCGGTTCGGACGGTGTTTTTTGCGTACGGTTGTGAAATGGGGAGGACGGGAGGGATCGTACTTGCGCTGTCGGACTTTATTTTTCCGCACGGTGGGTTTTTCGACCGGGGACGTGTCGGTGACTTTTCCCGACCCGAGGACGTGTGGGGAAATCTTCCCAATGCGATTCGTATGGACTTTTTTCCGTTCGAATCGTACTTGGCAGTTTGTACGCTACTTTGACGATTCGGACGGAAAAAAATCCGGATACGAGTCGGACGGGGAATTTTTTACCAGGATCGGAATTGGCACCTCGGTCGGAGTGCTTTCCGAACCAGATCGGAATCGGCCCCTAAGTAAAAATAAAAATGAGTCATGAACTTTAATTTTAGTGAATATATATCTGCCATCTGCAACTGAACTTTTACTCAAAATTTGACAGTGTAATTTTTTTGCAAAAAGAATAGCCACACCATTTTTCTTACCATTAGCAGGAGAAGAGACAATCATATCTACCCATTTCCTTTTCATATAATCTAAAATTTTGTCCTCTATATGAGTCTCTTGAATAAAACAAATGTCGGCTTTACAATTCCCTAAATAATCTAACATTTTTGTACGTTTAGCTGGGTGGCGCAAACCTTTAACATTTAATGACACAACTTTAAGATTATGAACATTAGCCATTGTAGAGGAGAGGATAAAAGAAAACAAGAAGAGAAAGATAAGAGAAGGGAAAGCAAATGAGAAAGGGGATGAGAAAAAGGTAGCTCCAGAACAATCAAAAGGGAAGAAGAAAAGAAAAAACCATGGAAAAAACGACAAACAGAAGACATAAATGTGAAACGTGAAACGCACACACGGTCTACAAGCATGGCCGGAACCGCTGGAGCCCAAAATAAGAAAATATCAGTAACATGTCAGAAAGGGCATAACTGGTATAGCTCAAGTAGTAGCGTCATTAGTATCCATTGAGTGTTGAGACTTGATCTATAAAATGCTTCAAATCTTCAGGACGCTGAAAAGATTTAGAGAAATTATCTTTCCAAATGCGCATCGTCGATGGATCAAAAAGTCCATATTTGTAGCCAAGACTTCGAAGTCGAGGACGAAGAGCCGTGAATTCCTTGTGAATTGAAACAGTTTCTTTGGCAAAATCTTGATGAATAACATTTTTATTTCCATTAACCATCAGGGAAGGAATTTCTCGTGCTGCTTTTCTGATTAAAACCAAATGATGGTGACGCAGAACTTTAAAGATCATTTGTCGTGGTTTGGTGTGATGAGGGTTATGATGAGAGGGAATCCTGTGGGCCTTATCAATTTCAAATTTTTCAGGAAATTTGATTTGCAAAAGACCAGGAATCAGATTTTCCAAATAAGATCTACAGTTAGCTCCCTCAACATCTTCGGGTGAATTAAATATGCGAAGATTGTATTGCCTGTTGCAATTTTCCAAATCCAACAATAAAGAACACGTAGGATAAATTTTAGCCACTGAAGGAGTAAAGGTGTCAATTTTTGCCTTGTTATCTTGAATTTTAATTGCATTGTCTGAAATTTTCATTGACAAACTGGCCATTTCCTTGCGTACACTTTTGACTTCTGTCGCAATGGTCTCTGTATTAACACGAGTGCTTAAATTTCTTCCAATATTAATGATAAGGAAGGTTCAGATGACTCTACAACCTTTGATTTAATAGGAGGAGGGGAAACTTGCTGTCTCCTTTTATTATTAATAGACGCTTTGTTTTCCATTTTCTTGAAAAGGAATGAAAATAACAATAGCAGAAGCAATTTATTATCAGAGAAGCAAAATGCTGTGGAGATGCCTGAAAAATAGCTGGTGCAGCAGCTAAAACGGGCTGTGGGAATGGCTAGGCCCAAGCCAGGTCCTCTCTTACAAGTCCACTCCGCCCCCTTGACAGAGAAACTCGGCTGTACCTTAAGGCTGAGCAGGGTGCAGGAACCAGGCGGCGAAAATAACCACTTCCAGTGCCCAAAAACGCAGGAATTCGCTCCCCAATACAGGTAGGCACTTTATATAAACTTAAAGACGATTTTCTGACATGAATCGTCGTTAAAATTAGCAAAAACGGGCGAAAAACGCACTAGAGCTCCCGGGGCTCGCCCATCTTAAATCACGCGCTCGCGCGTCTCCGCATCTTTCATCCCTTTAAACGTTTTATTCTTACTCTCTCCCATCCATCCTTTCATGGGTGTAGTTTTTCAGCGCTTCAACAATGCACACATCTCAATCCATGTAATTCCTCATCCATTAATTATGCATGTACTCATTCACTTGTTCAAGCGTCCATCAAACCGTTCACAAATGCTCCCTTTCTCCCACTCGTCTGCTCAACCACAGATACAAATTCACCAGTCAGTTTGGGTCCTCTTTCCCTTGAAAAATACCCAGACCTATTTGTTTTGCAATGACTATTCCTTTTTCTTTAATGAGGCCACAGCGTTTGAACTCATGTCTGCCTAATTCAGATGTACCCCAGTCATCCAGCCGATAACTTGCTAGGTTCATGAACGCTTAGACATGTATACTAGTTAATACCTGTTTGTATCCATTTCTTTAGTTCACTGTGATGTTGTGTCCCATCTCAGGGCTGGGAGCTCAGGTTACCAGCAGTGACACGTAAATATTTACAACATAACTCACCAAATGATGCTCCAGTCAGGCAGAGACAGCGTCTCGTTCTTAGCCAATTAAATCGGTTTGATTTGGGCTCATTGAGGGCAGGGGAGGGGAGCTGCCAGAAACATTTACAGCATCTGCTGCGGTGAGAGTCAGTAACACCTGGTTAGCGACTGCTTTCCCGAAAATTCCAGAAGACAGAAAATATGATAGCTTTCAGGGCTGTCTGGGCACACCCAGCTGCTACACAGCTGTTCCTTATAAAAGCGAAATTAAACAACTGGTTTTCAAAGTGATCAGAGAGCACTCTTCCGACTATGAATCATACCTGATGCTTGTTCAGGGTTGGTTCATATGGGTGCAGCCATCGCCCTTTCACCAGCTGTTTATTTACACCTGTCCCCAGAGGCAAAGCTGTGGAGGGAGTACCCGGCTGTCAGTGAGGTATAAATCTGCTTTAACAAGGTCTTCTCTGCTTCCATTTCCAGCACCACAATTTGTCATTCATCTTTTTAAATTTTATTGTCTTTGGTTGACAAACCAAACTTCTATTTTGATTGTCGATTAGACTCATCTGCAATTTGAAACAGTTATTGTGTCACAAAATACTTCCTTAAAGAAAGTGAATCTAGCCTTGTCAGCGCCTCGAGCAGGACATGTGGGCGCCTTAGAAGCAGGGGCGTGGTAGCACATGTACCTGCAGAGTGTAAGATTTACGTGAGAGCGCCAGTGTTTCTCCTCGCTTTCAAGGGTTGTCAAAATGAACTTAGTAGTTAATTACAAAACCGACAAGGTCATATATATTCATTTTCAGGCGCATTTTTTCTAGAAGCTTCTGCACTGTAAAGCCGGTATCAAAAAGGAAAGCCAAAGGGGATGATGGACGGAGTGTTGAACATTGCAAGCACTCACCCCCAGTCAACTGATCTGGGTTTAATCCATCATCACTCTTTAGTTCACTCCGCCACCCCAGTTCAGACATGGCCATATGCAAATCAGTCTCACTGTGCCTCGTGGGAACAGTCCAGCCCGAACTACCAAGCCATGTCTTCCCTGGACCGGAAACAAGCATCCTGGGACCCATTTCTGGCTAATCAGCCGTCATCAACCAGGCTAACATGAATCCAGTGGCAACGTGAGCAAGGGACCCATGTCTGGGCATACCCTGCCAATTTAGGGCGAACAAAGCAAAACCAAAGGGGATGAGTGAGCTAAAGAATGATGATGGATTAAACCCAGATCAGTTGACTGGGGGTGAGTGCTTGCAATGTTCAACACTCCGTCCATCATCCCCTTTGGTTTTGCATTGGTATCAAAAAGGTGCAGCTGTAAAACACAAATGTTTACTCATTGCTGGAATTTTGGAGATTTATCAAACGTGTCTGTAATGCTTTGAAAATGTTTGGATATATTTTATTGTGAGAAGTCTTGAGTGGTGTTTTAAAAAAGCAATCACGTAAATATAGGAATGAGTCTTTGTCATTCCTTAAACCAAGTGTCCGGTTCCGTCTCCTAGAAGATGCGAGGGGGCTTAAGCACCCCAACAGGGAGACTGAGGAGGGTCCCTGACAGCCAGTGCCCCAGACACAATATTTTCAGAGGAAAGTTTACCCCACTATTCATTCATGACTCTCGTGATGGAAGGAGACGCATAGCCTGGGCCTCATTTAAGGAGGGCGGTGTGGGGTGTGTCTAGGTGCAGCCTGACAAAATGATTACAGTTATGATAAAGTAGATATGTCCAGCCAAGGTTGTGTGCTACCAAACACTTTTAATAATATATCATGTGTTAAGTATATTGGCAAAATAAGCAATAAAGAGAAAATGGAAAGTACCAAATGCACAGTATACAAGGATAGCAAAATAATCACAACCAGTGTTCTAATAATAACAGCAGTAATCTCATGTAGGAAACAGTATTGAGTAAAGGCACTGTACAACAATTAAACCGGGGCCATGGCTAAACACTCTGGGCCCGATTACGGTCTCGCTGGAAAAGCCCTACGGCAGACTCGGGCCCGTAGAGCTTTCCGAAGGACTCGGGCTCCATGGCTCTGAGCGACTGGGTACGATGCAATTGCGCGCTGACGGACTCGGGTCGCTCGGAGTGCCATTGAAGTCTATGGAAGCTTGTTGTACATCACGTACATAGGCTCCCATAGAGAAAAAAAGGTAGGTCACCGAAAAGGGCGCCCCCTGTTGCGGGGACGCCTCAGTGCCCCCCGCACCGTACATGCATGTGTTGGGGGACCCTTGGGTCCCCCCCAGTGACCGATTTGTAGAGCTACGAGTGAAGGAGGGGCCGGCTACGGGCCCCCAAAGTATGTCTCCAGCAACCACAATGTCTCGTCAGGAGCGAGTCTATCCAACTGACAGACGCGCTCATCGTACTTGCTCGCTCGGAAATTGGCCCCATTGCGCAGCACAAGTCAGCCATGTTAGAGTCGTCCAGAAGGCATGGCTGACAGGTACAAGTCGTTCAGAGAGCGAGGCTATATACGCATCCTACTTGCTCGCTCGTACAGCAGTACGAGTCGTTCGGAAAACGGGGCAGTGAGTCGGGCTCGCTCTTGACGAATGCGGTCTGTAGCCCTTTCGAGCGAGATCGTAATCGGGTCCTCTTTGTTATGTTTGTTAAATTCTAATATATGGGAAGCTTAAAATTTACCTGGAATGGAAGAAAGGCAGAATCAACACAATTCATTGCAGAACTGTCAAAAGGGTTGCACCAGGATTGCAAATGGCTATTGTTGGTGTTGCCCAATCGACAATGCAGGATATTGTAACAAAACAGGTCTTGTTTGGATCTATTTTTAGGTGATGCACAGTGTTAGCTGCTATGGAGCAGAGGTATGGGGAGGCTAAAAAACAAAAAAATCACTTTCTTGATTACGGCCGCAGCTGCTCCTCCGTCTTCTTCTCTTCCTGGCTCTCGGCAGCACACAGGCTCTCCTAAGCCAATCATGATGCTGCTGTCACCAGCATGACAGCAGCGTTGTGATGGTTCCGAGCAGCCTGTTTAACGCCTCAGACTGTGCCTCGGAGCCTTAAGACTGTTCTCCACTCAACTGTGAAACACAACCAAGTGGAGAAATTCAAAGTGCACATGACTGGCCAGCCCAAGAAGGCCAGTCAAACTGTCATGATCACTTATGGTGCACAAACCACTCCTCCCGCCATGACCCCAGCGCCGCCTGCCCAAAAATAATGTGCCATGGCTTTACCTGTTTGTGGTATGTCTGGGTCTGTAAGTGACACCTTGTCTCCTGCTGGAGATGTAAGGTATATTGTATTTTCGAAGCTGTTGGTAAACTGTTAACAAATGATTGGAAACACATTCATGAGAGTAATATGAAGGTGGTATAATGTATGATTTTGGGAAATCAGTTCACCACATTGTGCCTAAAGCTGTAAGTACGGGCAATGTAAATAATTATAAATCCTATCTCTACAGTGCACTGTCTAGTGATGAGTGCTGTTACAAAGTTAATGTAAAGCTGTCCCATAGTTGTTCTGTAAACTTAAATTTAATACTTACAGATATCTGGGTAGGAAGATACATGATAGATACACATAAATTCTGACCTGCCATTCGGAACTGACCATTTTGCTCCATCGGTTAAACTCAAAGGTAAGCAGAACTTTCATTGGGAACGAATGTGAAGCAATCGGTCAATTAGAGAAGTAGGAACCCCCAAAGAAAAAAAACTGTTTCGCATGTAGTCTGTGGTTTAAGGTTTCCGGAAATTTTAAATGTAGGTTTACAAACCGGGTAAAACACCCCGGCACATCCTGCTGACCGTTGTCCTTACTCAATAATGATTGTAAAGTATTAGCCAAGATTTTGGCCACCCGCTTTTCACTGTTAGTTAATACAATATTGTGCCCATTTCCGGCGGGCTTTGTACCAGGCCGCTCTATTGACTTAAACCTGCGGGCCATATTTGCTGTTATAAACTAATTGGAACCAACCCTACCAGCTGAGGCCGTTCTACTTCATGCTGAAAAAGCATTTGATTCTTTGGAATGGCACTTTTTGTACACTGTGTTACAGAAGTTGGGGATTCCGGTGGGTTTATCAATCTAATTCGACTTTTATATGCTGGTCCTGTTGCCCGCCTGAAGCTGAATGGAGTGATCACCTCTCAATTTTCACTGACACGGGGCACCAGACAGAGGTGTCCCCTCTCACCCTTATTGTTCATTATAGCTATAGACCCATTGGCAAGACATATCCAGGAGAGACATCTCCATCGTAGAATACAATTTCACACAAGCCCACTTGTGGCCTCGTTCTATGCCGATGATGTCATGCTATTTGTGAGGAAGCCAGACATCAACTTGTCCCCACTGCTTCACGAGGTGGTCAGATTCGGAGTATATTCGGGGTTGGTTTTTAATTGGGCCAAATCGGAAGATTTCTCCTTGACTCTGGCCTCCACTCAGATAGATATTGAATTCCCGCTCAAGTGGTGCACAGAACCCCTGAAATATCTCGGGATCTTTCTGCATTGTAGTGTGCCGGAAGTAATTCATATTAACTACGAGCTGGCAATAGACCATTTGGCAACACAGGATATTGTAACAAAGCAAGAGCACAGGTGCCTTCCAAAACGGTTACATTGTAGCGATTTGTCAATGAGAAGATTACGACCATTGAGATTGACAAACAATACAAAACACACAGTCAACAACAGCAGTTTGCATCTTGGCCCACAATAAAGTATGTAAATTCACAAGCATATATGGATTAACAATAATCCCCAACAGTTTCTGCAATGACTAGCTGGTTAGCCAATTGGGCATCAAAAAGTTACAATGAACAAGGACAAAGTAACAAACAAACATAACAAAGGGTGGCACAGTAAGGTGTGTGCTTGCCAGGTAGTCACCACCCATCTCAACTGCAGACGTGCCACTCGAACTTTCAGACAGCCGGCCTCCCTCTCTTGTAAGGAGTTTGATGGGCATCAGTTGTGGTAAAAGCCATTGCTTCAGCAGCCAATCTCTGGTCTCAAGGTGACGAGTAAAGTGGGCATGAAGGTACTGTTCCTGATCTCTGGTCTTCTTGGGATGACTGAGGCTAGTCCCAGCATGGCAGGCAAGCCGAGATTAAGCAGGATCTCAGGACATAGGGCCTGAGATGGACTTCGGCGAATGGAATAGTCTGTCTCAAACATGATGGATATCCTGTACAATGTGTTACAAGTACATTTTAACTTATGGTACTTGCAATAAGGCGGATGGGACACCTGTCATTTTTGTGAAAAAATATCCCATCCACCAAAGTCTAAATTAGGCCCTAGGTCTTTGCCAACAAGATGTGTGGAGCCTGCAGGCCCATACTATGGATACACCAACAGCAACAAGTTGAAACAATGATCATCGACCTGCTAGGCACCTTCAGGACATCTTCCTAAAGAAAGGCTGTCCGACTGGGTCAGTCTTTCTTTCCCCAGAGAGCAGTCTAGCAAGGTTCTATTCTCAGAATGCAATGCAAGGGCCTCTGTCTATCTGAAAAGGTCAGAACCCCTTCAGGGGCTGCTCAGGCAAAACAACTAAATGGATTCCCCACAGACAGGCTAAAAAACAAAAACAACTGGGAAGATGAAGCGGGGGGGTGGATTCTCTTTCATCAGCTGCCCTCATCCTCTACCTTGCAAATGCCATCCTTACACAATCACAAATGTCTGTAATCATGCTAATGTCAGTTGCACTAAGCAGTAGCTATACACATTCTTTCTAAATTTTATGAAGGGCACCTGTTCCAGTATCGTGAAAGGAAACAGTATTGTTGTCATCTTCTCTGAAACAATTCAATTGAGAAAATGTGCTATAGACTAGGGTGATTTTTTGAGGTGCTAGGTGTGCATGTGTGTTGAGTCATGCAGGACTAAACAGGTCTTGTTTGGATCTATTTTTTAGGTGATGCACAGTGTTAGCTGCTATGGAGCAGAGGTATGGGGAGGCTAAAAAACAAAAAAATCACTTTCTTGATTACGGCCGCAGCTGCTCCTCCGTCTTCTTCTCTTCCTGGCTCCCGGC